>NC_135644.1:24522222-25157777 GCF_053574225.1 Canis aureus | reverse complement strand
GAAAGACATCAGTCAAATGGAGATGTACTTCTGATTTTATTTAGGATCAAGGGTGAAGGTCCACAAATACAGAACTCCAGACCTGAGGCCTCTGTGCACTCCTCATTTTTATCTGCCTGACATTGTGCCAGAGTCTGTAATGCCAGGCAGGCATCCTGCAGCCAGGCTTCACCAGACTCTGATTTGCTGAGACCAGAATGAATAGGTTTCCTGGTCCTGTGGGACACAGCGCAGCCTTTCCATCTTAAAATTATATGCCAAAACTCACCTCCTCTGGGAACTTTTTCTTGAATACTTAAAATTCATCAATCCTAGCACCATGCCCATCAAACACACCACACGTTTGTTGACATGTCCGAGTAATTTGTAATGGAAAAAGCACTGGACTGGGAGCCCTGAGATCAGGCATTTGTTCCAACTCTGTCAATAAATAATTGTGATCTTGGGCAAATCACTTCATCTGGCTGCCTCAGTTTGCTAATTTCTAAGGTTCAACTTATTCCTTTGTGAGGTCACTGTTATCTGATGAATTTGATGTAGGATTGTACATGTGTACATTAAACTGAATGCATTCTTAGATGTTTCATGACAAGAAGATTGTAGATACTGATTTACATCTAGGATCTAAAGCTGATTTGCAAAAAGACATTCCTTCACACAATTTTCACACACACAGACATATATATATACACACACACATATATATCAACTGTATCTATTAATTTGTTTGATCTTCAGGTATCTGTTAAGCTGCAAAAGCTATTTTTAGCAGCATAATGGTGTTATTCCATAATAGAGACTTATTCATTTTCATACAAATGATATAGAATTGTACCATTTCAATACCCAGTGAGCATCTGCCTTGTTCATTTGGGACTATGCAGTCAGAACAGTATTGACTAGGGCCTTGATACCAATCTTCAAGAAGAAGACTTCAGTATTATCAGAGATATGTCAGTCTTCTGACTTAAACTTATTTTGGAATATAACTGAAAAGATAGATACATCCAATAAATATTAAGTACCTGCTGTGTGCTAGGCACTGGTCTGGAGTAAAGGAATTTGGGATACATGAACAAAACTGAAATAATGTTGGTTCCACTGAGAATGCCTAGGTACCCTTGGCATCACCTTGAAGCAGCTGGCCAAGCCAGGCTCTGATTCCCAGTCCAAATAGCAGGGGTGAAAGGGCCATCTCTCTTCCTGCTCCGTTTTCTCCTGTTTTCCCACTGGTTGCTTACACAGGGACATTGCCTTAAAATGTCTGCAGTCCTTCACTTCCCAGCGACCAGGTGGACTCCTTCCTCGCATGACAACACAGCCACCACTGTACCCTAAAAGCAGAAAACAACATTTTTTAATACCAGAATTACTAGAACATTTTGTTCTTGGAAGACAGGTCTTTAGAGCATTGCACAACTGACATCTCATAAAGAAGCGCCACATAAGAACAAGAAAGATGAAGAAGAATGCTTTCTTAGCAGAACTATCTCATTTCTCTTCCTTTCATCTTTGAAGCAAACAATAGAAGATGAAAAAGTAAGGGAAAAGAGCCCATGAAGATTGGAATTTGGACATTTGAAGCTCAGATGGCAAATGGTAGGGAGCTAGGCACTATTCAACCTGGGACTCAAATATCCCCAGTATTCAATCAAGCCTCGAATATTTCAGTCAAATGCCAATATTCCTCTACTTTCAATTATTGAGCTTTTTTTTTAACTGCTCAGAGAAAAATTCAGACCATCATTTACTGAGCACTTACTCTGTATACTGTGCTTTGAAACCCCATTGTGAAAAATCAACAATGAAAAATGCATTGTGCTTATCCTCTGAGAAACAGATTTGACAGAGAAAATACATAAATGATGGATTCAAGGCAAGGTACATAACAGAAAGCCAAACTGCAAACCACGGGAGAGTGGAGAGAAATTCCATATGGGGTGAAACTCTGGGGGTGGAATTAGGCAGACATTAAGGAAAAGGGAAAGACCATCTAGTTCTGGATGAAGTTCTGTTCTTTTGTGTATGCTTGAACATATTGGAAAATGAACCATATTTTTCCATAGAAACAATTTCTATGTTAAGATGCTCGTTTGTCATCAAATCTATATAACTCACAGGACAGCTAAAAAATACACCTCAAATATCAGTGAATAGTAGAAAGCAATCCGATTCCAAAAATAGAATAAAAATTAAGTAAGAATGAACCTTTTATTCTTGAAGCCAAAGTGTTCATTTATCTAAATCAACTTCAACAACAACAACAACAAAATTGTGCACCTATATCTGCATACCAGGCTAGTCGGTATAGTAGCTGCTAGGGATAAAAGGACAAAACAAAACAAAACAAAAATTCTTTATTTTAGTGTGAGGCATAGACACAAAGAATTAATTGCATTGAACATAATGTATGAAGTACTACAGTAAAGGAGAGTCCAGATTTCTTTGGGAGATTCCAGAAGGGGTGATGGAGTCTGCTTCAGGATGTCAGTAAAGGATTTGCAGGAAATGACAGTTGAGCTGAAATTTGAAAGATAAAAAGGAGAAAAGAGTTTTCAAGGGGTGCTTATAAAAAAAGGAAGCAATTATAGATGAACATCTGAAGACTCTGATGACTCTGGACCTAAAGGCACTTTTAAAAACGTAGTCACTTGGTACTAGATATTTGTCTTGCTTAATTTCCTTCACAAGGAATGGCTTCAGTTTCTTTTTAGATACAGAGCAACTGGCTTTATCCTTGTCAGCAATGGGTGATTATTTTATGCTCATAGAAAGACTAAGAGATAGTGAGATAGAAGACAGAGGATGATATACAAAGAGCCTCTCCTAAAGGAATGGAAGAGTTTGTGGAAAAAGAGAAGGAATAAGGGAGAAAGAGAAGGAACCAGCGTTTGTGTCTTCAACAATCCTGAGTTCATGTCCTACGTTAGACACTAGGCATCACGGCCTTCCACAGGAAGCTCACAGTCCTGTGTGTGTGTGTGTGTGTGTGTGTGTGTGTGTGTGTGTGCTGATGCATCAAAGAGACCCAGAAAGGTGAAAGTAACCAGTAGAAAACAAGAAAACATGACTAGTATGACTTGTATAGAAGAAAAACAAAGTCAAGAGAGAGAGAGAGTTGGTGCATACACAGACCATCAGTCAGCTCCATTGGCCAGAACAGCTAATTAAGAGTGTTAAAGATGAATGAATGAGGGATCCCTGGGTGGCTCAGCGGTTTAGTGCCTGCCTTCGGCCCAGGGCATGATACTGGAGTCCTGGGATTGAGTTGGGCTCCCCGCATGGAGCCTGCTTCTCCCTCTGCCTGTGTTCTGCCTCTCTCTCTCTCTGTGTGTCTCTCATAAATAAGTTAATTAATTAATATCTTAAAAAAAGATGAATGAATGATGGGAGCCACGCAAAGGGGAAACACTATAGCATGTAACTGCAACCTCTCAGGAGGAGATGTTTGCAATCCTGTTCAAGGAAAGAGGAGCTTTGCAATCCTGTTCAATGTAATTTTAGAATGCAGCTCATGATCCAGCAGGGTCATGAACAATAGAGGAGATGCTGCATACTCTGTCATGAGATTCTAATGATTCTAATGAAATCAAAATGTGGAAATCTGCATGGAAGCCCCAAATGTAACAGGCCAATGGAGTTGCTCTAGTTGAAAGAGCAAGGCAAACATACACTCCCCCTCAACACCTCCGTCCTTCCTTCCCCAGCAGCCTTTGACTTGGCGCCTGAAGTTTGGAGTTCTAGTCTCAGCACAAATATTTAGTGACTCAAAAGCCAAACAGGTAATTAATCACAAGAAACTTTGTCTGAAATGTGAGGATAACAGTCCCTTTTCTTCTCACTGGTTTTCATGAAGATCAAATGGAATAATGTATTTAAAAGCATCCTTAAAGATAGGAAGGACTAAAACCACCCCTAAGATGTTGCTTCTATTCTTATTTTGACTTTTCATTACAAAAGCTGGGATTTTGTGGCAGAAGTTCTTCCTGCATGTTCAAAGAATTTTTAAAAATCTCGAATCAGCAAGTTTAAAATGTAATATACTTTTTTTTTTTTGTTGGTCTTGCATTTTGTCTTACTTTTTCACATCAGACAATGATTAAATAGCTTTGGTTTTAGATACTATAGATACTCAACTCATCTTCATTAGTGGAGAAGGAGATGTTTGTGATCTGCTATGAAGATGAAAAGTGCTGCAGGAGTGTTATTGGTATTCTAAAGTGGTTAACTTAATGGAACATTTGACCCAAATTTTAAAGTCTCAGCCCCAAAGAAGCAGTAAAGCAGGATAATAAAGGGAGACTGGGCTAAGGGAGATATAAACCGAATTTATAATCCTATATTGTGGGTGTGCTTGCAAAAGCCAAATAATAAGGTAGGGTATGGGAGACAGTGGAGGGGGCTTTTCTCCTACAGAAATTGTTCTCAAATTCAATAACTCATTTCCCATTGGAGAAGAAAAACTATCATCCTATTCCTCAGTGGTGAATCTCACATTTAAACGGATTTTCTTTACGTGCCCTACCCTCCCTCTATCCCCCTTCACTCTCTCCATCAAACATCAAATATGGATAACTTTAGGTCAATTAAGAAATTCCAATTCACTATTCTAGTCCTTCCCATTTGGCAAAGCCACTAACCATAGAAATTGAGCTGATTTGGAAAGCTTCTATCTATCCTCTCTGGCCAAATACCTGAAAATAGATGAACGAAATCAATCTGTGGCCTCAGGGTAGGAGGGAACTGTAGCTGGGCCTTCAGAGCCTCTGGACAATTATTTTACTTGAGTATAATTATTTTCCCATCCTGCAATAATCCTTACTTCTAGGTCCTCTTCCTACCCCTTCCTTCTCTGTCCTTTTTTTCTGCCGCATGGTGAGGGTTTGATGCAGAATTTGAAAACAGATTTGACTGCGTCTACCATGAGACAATGTCAAGGTCCAGAGAGGGCAGGCATACAGTAAAGAGCTGTTGAATGATTGAATCTTCCCCTCAAATTATGTTCCTCCATTTCCATGGAGCTCCCTTTCATTCCCCCTGTTACATTTCTTTTCTGTGTGTGCCCATAGCACTTCCCTCAACATCTACAATCCCATTTTTACTTTGTATGACATGTAACATACATGTGACATTATTTACATGACTATAAAGAGATACGGACATTTCCAAAGAGTGCCCAGAAATGAGAATAAGTTTGCCCTCATTTATGTGGTGATTCGTTTCAGAACTCTGGGAAGCCTTAAACTGTCTCTGCCTATCTATCTGCTGGCTGGAAGGCTTTTCCTTGCTATGCGGAGTCACTTTTAAGAAAAACGGATCTGATGTGCTCTCCTGGGATCCCAATTTCCCTGCCATTGGCAGAAGATTTCTACTGACTTGGTAAGATTGGGGTAAATGCTCTGGAGTTATCCCATATGAGTGAAGCACACCTTTTCTTTTCTTTTTAAGATTTTATTTATTAATGAGAGAGAGAGAGAGGCAGAGACACAGGCAGAGGGAGAAGCCGGCCCCATGCAGGGAGCCCGACGTGGGACTCGATCCCGGGTCTCCAGGATCAGGCCCTGGGCTGAAGGCGGCGCTAAACCGCTGAGCCACTCAGGCTGCCCGAAGCACACCTTTTCTGCAGTAGCATCTAGATTTAGAAACAAAACTTTTGTCACAGAGCCTGACTAATAGATGGATGCAAAATAGTGTAAAATCCATTATACAGTATCTATGAATAATTTAGAAATTTCAGAATTAACTGAAGATTTATGTCATGGAAATTATAATTAATTACTTTTACTGTGACAATTGTCTTATAGTCATGTATTTTAAAAAGAAGTCTTTATCTTTTAGGGATAATGCTGAAATATTTGTGGATGAAACATTATGATGTCTGGGCTTTGCTATGACAAAATATGGGAGAGGGGGAAGTGGGTGAGGGTATAGATGAAACAAGATAGACCATGAGTTCATAATGGATGACACTGGTTATGGGTATATGCGGGGTCATTACACCATTCGAGGAATGTAATACAAAGTTGAAAAAAGTGGCAGAACTGCGATTCCACCATAGATGGAATATCTTGATGATATGACATAAGGACAGAGTCTTGGCTAAGTTTTTAAAAAACAGCAGGCTTCCTGTTTGGTGGTCAATTTATATAGTCAGTTTGGACTGGATTAAGATTCTGACATGAGGACCAAGTTAATGGATACTTTCATGACAGGCAGGGGAAAAAATGTGATTTAGGATGGTGTTTCTGCAAACTGCAATTTAAAAGAAAAAAAGAAACACAGAGGTTTTTATATTGCTATTTTCTTCAGAAAAAGATTTACATTTTCATCTTATTCAGAGACAATTTACTCAATGTCAGTCAACACGGGCAGCCAAACTGAGCATCATGATATTATTTTTGCTTCAGGGAGAACAGGAAAAGAGTAGTGCCACTCAAATAAATTATAGCAGAAACTTATGAATGACAAGGAGCTCTGCCTCAGTTTCAGATTTTAGACATCCAAATATGCCCCAAGGAAGGTAAAAATCAAGACTTTGTCTACTCAAATGTATTAATTTATTTTGACAGGTATAGACATTCCTAACAAAATTCCAAAGTATATTAGAAATGAAACTTGAGCTTTTTTTTTTTTCAGTAATAGTACGACATGGAACTTTACTATTCTCTGCATTTTAATATTATTCATAAATTTGTAGAATGAGTAGGTTGTTTATTGACTAAATTATAATGTTTCTTTTATAGAGCCATGCAAAGTCACTGGTTTCTACTATATATATATATATATATATATATACCAGTGTTTATACACAAAAATGTAATTTGTGTTAACTTCACTCACCTTGCTGGCATCTTTAAAAAGTATAGTTTAAAATAATAATAAACTATGTATTTTAGAGCATTTCAGATTCATAGCAAAATTGAATGGAAAATACAGTCTTCCCTTATACCTCCTGCCCCATATATGTAAAACCTTCCCCACTATTGATATCCCATACCACAATGGTACATCTGTTAAAATTTAGAGTGACACATCATTATTAACCCCAAATCCATGATTTACATTACATTAGATTTCATTGTTGATGTTATACATGCTATGGTTTGAACAAATGTTTATATATATATATATATCACTGTATTACCATATAGAATAGTTTCTTTGCCCCCCAAATCCTCTGTGCTCTGCCTATTTATCCCTACCTCCCCTCCAAACAACTTTTTACAAGTATTCTCTTAACTGTCCCGTAGTTTTGCATTTGTCAATGGTTGGTATCATGTAGTATGTAGATTTTTCAACTGGCCTTTTTCACTTAGTAATATGCATTTAAGTTTCTTCCATTTCTTTTATTTTTATTTTTTAAAAATATTTTATTTATTTATTCTTGAGAGACACACAGAGAGAGGCAGAGACACAGGCAGAGGGAGAAGCACGCTCTCTGCAGGGAGCCCGACGTGGGACTCGATCCCTGGACTCCAGGATCATGCCTGGGCTGAAGGCAGGCACTAAACCCCTGAGCCACCCAGGGATCCCCTTTTCCATTTTTTTTTTTTTAATGGCTTGGTAGCTCATTTCTTTTTAGCACTGAATAATATTACCTTGTCTGCTATACTATACTTTATCCATTCACCTGCTCAAGGCCATTTTGACTGATTATAAGTTTTGGCAAGTATGAATAAAATTTCTATGAAAATCCATGTGTAGATTTTTATGTGGACATTAGTTTTCAGTTTATTCGGGTAAATACCAAGGAGTATGATTGCTGGGTTATGTGATGGTAAGAGTATGTTTAGTTTTGTAAGAAACTGTCAAACTATCTTTGAAAGTGCTATGCTGTACTATTTTGCATTCCTACTAGCAATGTATGAGTGTCCCTGTTCCATAGTCTCATTGGCATTTGATACTGTCAGTGTTTTGGACTTTGGTCATTCTAATAGTGGTATCTCATCACAATTTACAATTTCCTAGTGATACATGATGTTGAACATAGTTTCATGTGCTCATTTGCCATCTATATATCTTCCTTGTTTAAGCTTTGTCCATTTAAAAAAATATTTAATTTATTTTAGAGAAAGAGTGTGAACAGAGGGAGGGGTAGAAGGAGAGACTGATGCAGTCACCCTGCTGAGTGGGAGGCCTAACTTGGGGCTCAGACTCACGACTCTGAGATCATGACCTGAGCCAAAACCAAGAGTTGGATACTCAGCTGACTGAGCCACCCAGGTACCCCAGGTCTTTTGTCCATTTTTAAATCCTGTCCTTCGTTTCCTTATTGTTGCGTTTAAGGAATTCTTTGCATATTTTGGGTAACAGTCCGTTATCAGATGTAGTATTTGCAAATATTTTCTCTAAGTCTGTGGCTTGAATTCTCATTCTCTTGGCATTGTCTTTCTCAGAGCAGAAGTTTTAAGTTTTAACGAAGATTGTTTTTTCATGAATTGTTCCTTTGGTGTTGTATCTAAAAAGTCATTGCCTGACCCAAGGTCATCTGGGTTTTCTACTATGTTATCTTCTAGGAGTATCATAGCTTTGTGATTCACATTTAGGTCTGTGGTGCATGTCAGTCAATTTCTGGGCTCTCTGTTCTGTTCTGTTGATTTGTCTTTTTTTTCCCCCCTAATATCACACTGTTTTGATTACTTTAGTTTTATAGTAAGTCTTGAAGTAAGATAGTGTTAGTTCTCTGACTTTGTTCTTCTCCATCAATATGGAGTTGGCTATTTTGCCTCTCCATATAAACTTAAAAATCACTTTGTCAATGTCCACAAAGTAGCTTGCTGGGATTTTGACTGGGATAGTACTGAATCTACAGGTCAGTTTGTGAAAAACTGACATTTTCACAATATTGAGTTTTTCTATACATGAACATGGAATATCTCTCCATTTATTTAGTTCTTCTTTGATTTATTTCATTAAAGTTTATAGTTTTACTCATATAGATTGTTGTATACATTTTCTGTTAGGTTTATATGTAAGTGTTATAATATGGAGGGTGCTAATGTAAATGATAATGTTTTTAATTTTAAACTCCACTTGTTCATTGCTATTACATAAGAAAGCAATTGACCTTTGTTCACTAATCTTTTATGCTGCAATCTTGCTATAATCACGTATTAATTAGTTCAAGGGTTTTTTTAATTGATTCTTATTTTCTACATAGACAATCTTATCATCTGTGAACAAAGTTTTATTTCTTTCTTTCCAATCTGATACCTTTTATTTGCCTTTTTTTTTTTTTGGTCTTACTGCATTAGTGAGGACTTCTAGTTACAATGTTTAAAAGAAGTGTTGGTGTGTTGGTAGGGAACATTCTTGCCTTTTTCCTGATGTTAGTGGGAAAGCTTTTATTTTTTTCACCATTAAGTATGATATCTGTGGGTTTTGTAGATGTTCTTTATAAAGTTGAGGAAGTTCTCCTGTACTCCGAGTTTGCTAACAGTTTTTAAAACAAATAGGTGTTGGATTTTGTCACTTGTTTTTCTGCACCTATTGATATGATTATGTGACTTTTTAAAATAGCCTATTGATGTGATGGATTACACTAATTAATATTTGAATGTTGAATCATCCTTGTATAACTGAGATAAATCTCACTTGGTTGTGGTGTATAACTGTTTTTTATACTGTTGGATTTAATTTAATTAATATTTCATTGAAGATTTTTGCTACTCTCTTCATGAGAGACATTGGTCTGTAATTTTCTTTTTTTGCAATATCTTTGTCCGATTTTGGTATTAGGGTAATGCTGGACTCTGAATGGGACAGCAAGTATTCTCTCTGCTTCTAAATTCTGGAAAAGATTGTAGAGAATTGGTGTAATTTCTTCCTTAAATGTTTAATGGAATTCACCAGTGAACCCTTGTGGACCTAGTGCTTTCTGTTTTGGAAGTTATGAATTTTTGTTTCAATTTCTTTAATAGCTATAGGCCTACTTCAATAGTCTATTTCTTCTTGTGTGAATTTTGGCTGATTGTACCTTAAGGAACTGGTCAGTTTCATCTAGGTTACCAAATTTGTGGATATAGAGTTGTTCATAATATTTCTTTATTATCCTTTTAATGCCTCTGGGAGCTATAGTGATGCTCCTTCTTTTATTTGTGATATCAGTAATTTGTGTCTTCTCTCTTTTTTTAGTCTGGCTACAGGGTTATCAATTTCATTGATATTTTGAAAGAACCTAATTCTGGTTTTGTTGATTTTCTTTATTGAATTCCTATTTTCAATTTTATTGATTTCTGCTCTAATTATCATTATTTTCTTTGACTTACTTTGGATTTAATTTTCTCTTCTTTTTCTAGTTTCCTAAAGTAGAAGTTTAGATTATGGATTTTAGATATTTCTTTTTTTCTCATATATGCATTTAGTGCCTTAAATTTTCCCCTAAGCATTACTTTCTCTGCATCTTACAAATTTTGATAAGTTGTATTTTCATTTTCATTTAGTTTAAAAGGTTTTAAAATTCCTCTTGAGATTTCTTCTTTGATCCATGTGTTATTTAGAAATGTATGGTCTAATCTCTAAGTATTTCAGGATCTTTCAACTGTTATTGGTTTCTAGTTTAATTTACTGTAGCCTGAGAGAAGACATTGTATGATTTCTATTCTTTTTTTTTTGTATATATTTTTTATTGGAGTTAGATTTGCCAACATATAGCATAACACCCAGTGCTCATCCCATCAAGTGCCTCCCTCAGTGCCCATCACCCAGTCACCCCAACCTCCTGCCCACCTCCCCTTCCACCACCCCCTGTTTGTTTCCCAGAGTTGTTCCCAGGAATCTGGTGTCTCTCAGGTTCTGTACCCTCACTGATATTTCCCACTCATTTTCTCTCCTCTCCCCTTTATTCCCTTTCACTATTTTTTATATTGCCCAAATGAATGAGACCATATAATGTTTCTCCTTTTCCAATTGACTTACTTCACTCAGCGTAATATACCCTCCAGTTCCATCCACACTGAAGCAAATGGTGGGTATTTGTCATTTCTAATGGCTGAGTAATATCCCATTGTATACATAGACCACATCTTTATCCATTCATCTTTGGATAAAGACCACATCTTTATCCATTCATCTTTCAATGAACACTGAGGCTCCTTCCACAGTTTGGCTATTGTGGACGTTGGTGCTATGAACATTGGGGTGCAGGTGTCCTGCCATTTCACTGCATCTGTCTCTTTGGGGTAAATCCCCAACAGTGCAATTGCTGGGTTGCAGGGCAGTTCTATTTTTAAACTCTTTGAGGAACCTCCACACAGTTTTCCAGAGTGGCTGCACCAGGTCCCATTCCCACCAACAGTGCAAGAGGGTTCCCCTTTCTCCACATCCTCGCCAACATTTGTTGTTTCCTGTCTTGTTAATTGTCCCCATTCTCACTGGTGTGAGGTGGGATCTCATTGTGGTTTTGATTTGTATTTCCCTGATGGCCAGTGATGTGGAACATTTTCTCATGTGCTTGTTGGCCATGTCTATGTCTTCCTCTGTGGGATTTCTGTTCATGTCTTCTGCCCACTTCATGATTGGATTGTTTGTTTCTTTGCTGTTGATTTTAATAAGTTCTTTATAGATCTTGGATACTAGCCCTTTATCTGATATGTCATTTGCAAATATCTTCTCCCATTCTGTAGGTTGTCTTTTTGTTTTGCTGACTGTTTCCTTTGCTGTGCAGAAACCTTTTATCTTGATTAAGTCCCAATAGTTCATTTTTGCTTTTGTTTCCCTCGCCTTCATAGATGTGTCTTGCAAGAAGTTGCTGTGGCCAAGTTCAAAAAGGGTGTTGCCTGTGTTCTCCTCTAGGATTTTGATGGATTCTTGTCTCATATTTAGATCTTTCATCCATTTTGAGTTTATCTTTGTGCATGGTGTAAGAGAATTCTGCACATGGCTGTCCAATTTTCCCAGCACCATTTATTGAAGAGACTGTCCTCTTTCCAGTGGATAGTCTTTCCTCCTTTGTCGAGTATTAGTTGATCATAGAGTTGAGGGCCCATTTCTGGGTTCTCTATTCTGTTCCATTGATCTATGTGTCTGTTTTTGTGCCGGGACCACACTGTCTTGATGACCACAGCTTTGTAGTACAACCTGAAATCCGGCATTGTGATGCCCTGGCTTTGGTTTTCTTTTTCAATATTCTCCTAGCTATTCGGGGATGATTTCTATTCTTTTAAATTTGTTAAAATGTGTTTTATGGCCAGAATGTGGTCTATCTTAGCAAATATTTCATGTGAGCTTGAGAAGAATGTGTAATTTGATCTTGGTGGATTAGGTAGTCCATAGATATCTGATAGGGGGAATGTTAAAGTCTCCAATTGTAATAGTAGCTTCATCTATTTCTCCTTGCAGTTCTATCAGCTTTTTTCTCATGTATTTTGACACTCTGCCATTAAGCACATACACATTCAGGACTGTTATATCTTCTTAGAGTACTGACTCCTTTACCATTACGTAATGTTCATTTTTTTAATCCCCGAAAAATTTCCTTATTCTGAAGTCTGCTGTGTGAAATTAATATAGCTATTACTGCCTTTGTTTGATTAGTATTTGTATAATGTATCTTTCTCCATCCTTTTAATCTACATGTGTCTTTGTATTTAAAGTGGGTTTCTTGTAGTCAACATATGGTTGGGTCTTATGTTTTGATCTGTTCTGACAATCTCTTTTAATTGATATATTTAGTCATTTGACTAATTATTATTACATGTTTGATTTATGAAAATTATTTTGATAATATTACAATAATATTTATCTTTCCTCAGGGAAGAGCCTGAGGCCCCATTTCCTCCAGAAACAAATGTAGAGGTAACATATTGCCTATCATTTCTTGGGGTAGCCTGATTGAGACCCACAAGTAAAATAGGGACCAAGGCATCCAAATAGGAATTCATGTTGAGGCAAAAGGGTGTCAAGTCCCGGTTGGTGTCCTGTTCCATAGGGCCTAGTTCTAGTGTAGGTTGTGGCTGGAGCCATTTGCTTCTCTGAAACTGACTAACCTGGTACAGTTTCATGTTTTGGGATCTAGAGCTGAGCTTATGAGAGTGAACTAATAGAGCTCTAACTCTGAAATCTTGGCTAAGTTACCACAGAGGTCCATGGAGGAGACGGATTAATGAAAGTCTTACCTAAGTAATGGGCCTGCATTCCACAGCAGAGTGGCACTGACTGTGGA
Organism: Canis aureus; assembly: GCF_053574225.1. NCBI lineage: Eukaryota > Metazoa > Chordata > Mammalia > Carnivora > Canidae > Canis > Canis aureus. The sequence continues at coordinate 25,144,615 of NC_135644.1, read as the reverse complement.
CTGACAGATATGTCCATATGTGCCCATTCAGTGTGCTTTGAAGTATAACAGACTATTCTGGCCTGAGTAAACCCCTGCGATTCTTGGACAATGAGGGGGTTGGGGATGGGGATGGGGAAAAGACTTTAGAAGGAAGAAACTGGACTTCCTGCTAATAAGGCATATGTGATCTTGAGCAATGAATTTATACCTTGAACCTGTCAAATGTCACACGAATTATACTTTTAAAAATAGCCAGCCATAGGTCACCCCCTGAGAACCTGTGGTAATTGTTTTAATTGATTTAGGCAATAAGAAAACATAAAAGAAGCACCAAAGGAGGTGTATCATGGGGTGGAAGGAATTTTGGTCAAAGAAAACAGGAGGGAGAAGTGGTATTGTAGTCCCCTCTACTCACGAGGCTGGCGTGCATTCCAGTGTGTGTACTGCACCGGCTCAGACTTCTGCCCCCATGCCGTCTTCCAAGTGTATTCTCCTGTATCATTTTGATCTTGAAGAGCTATCCAAAAATAACTGTTCTTCGTTTTTACCACACTACTGATCAAACTGGTAATAAAAGCCTGTTCAAACCTTAAAAATGGAAAAAAAGGAATGATTATAGTAAGTTTCTGGGCAATAAAAAAAGTCATTAAAGCATAATGAAGTGCACAAAATGGCACCAGGGTAAACATTTCTGATGAATTCTTCAGAACATGGAGCAGAAAAATACTCAAAGACCCTGAACATTACTAATACATGCCAAATGTCTGTGCAATTCCCAGAAATAGATGAGTGAGGAAAATTTGAGTCTCAAAGACAAGGCTTAATTCTTTCAAGGAATAGAGTCCAGCTCCAGTTTGAGTATAGTTGGTAAAGTCCATAAAGCTAGCAAAATATTCCTTGGCACAACATGTCCCTGTTTTGTAATTAGGCTACAAGCACATACCTTGCCATAATGTTTGTGCGGTGGGGAAGAGGAATGAACATTGCCAACATGGAGTTCACATGCACCCACCCACCATACTTGCCTAGTGAGAATGGAACAGAGATTGGAGTAGCAATTTTATGGCTCCCAAATCAGTTTGTTCACAAGCACATGGAGTCATTGGCTTATTCAAATGTGTTCATATGTGTGCATTCACTGAAGATAATTTTAAAACCCTAGGAACTAAACCAAGGATGTACACCCACTAATATTTTTCCCACACGGCTGAGTGAATTAGTGTTCATTGATTGGTGGCAGTTCTCCTTTCCCAACATGAATGCATCAAAAGTGGAATCTGGAAAATTTGTATATATGCTTCCACATGAATATCTAATAGAAAAATGTGAGGATTAAAATTTAACTGGCGCTGAAATTTTAAACTAAGATGTAAACTACCTTGAAAAATTTATTTTCAACACATCTGAAGTTTTTTTTTCTTTTTTTTTTTTAGATTTTATTTATTCATTCATGAGAGACACAGAGGGAGGCAGAGACACAGGCAGAGGGAGAAGCAGGCCCCCTGCAGGGAATCCGATGTGGGACTCGATCCCGGGACTCTGGGATCACACCCCTAAGCTGAAGGCAGACGTTCAACCACTGAACCACCCAGGCATCCCACATCTGAAGTTTTGAGGAAACACATTTCAAACAGTGGTGACTTTTGGCCAGAACTGCTGAGTCAGTAAGAAAGGGTAGACCTGATGAGATTACCCAGGAAATCCAGGAAAGCAAATTAGATGTTTTCATCCAATTCTGGAATTTTTTCATTAGCATGCATACTTCAGTTGCTAAGGGAAACAAAAGCAATGGGATCGTTCAAGAATAGAAGAGTTCCAAAGGAAATGGAAAGAAGAGAGAAAAGAACTAAAATTTTTAACTGCCTTATGAACATCACTACCAATATTTAGCGATCTTAGGCACCCATGATATTCCTCTTTGCGGAGCATATGGATTTTTATTATGCTTTAGTAAATATTTTCTGTACTCTATTAATAATCGAAAGAGCACACATTTGAAACTAGAAAAGTTCTTTTTTAACCAGATTGCAGTGGCAGAGTTTTATGTAAATGTGTTTCAAAAGGAAAGTACATAAAACTAAACATTATCTAGATGCTATTGTAATTTTCCTTATGCTTTCAATGGTTCATGCTCTCATAACTTAGGATCTGCTTTTCCTTCTCTTCTCTGAGACAGAGTTGCATTGTTATCATGCCCAGCCAGTGCCTTTGATTGCTGTCTTAGGAGGCCAGCAAGGCACTTCATCATGGAGGCTATGGCCAGACCACCGTTACTGTGCTGGTTCAAACCCAGGAGATATTACTGGTTCTTCCATTACCTTGTACTATGGCATTTATTGGATAATGGAGAAAAAACGTTGTCTGTGAACTTGGCTACTGGTGTCACTATTCATAACAACATTTTGGTTTTGTTCCCTGTTGGTTTTAGATTTATTTAGTCTACTCTGATTTGCTATTTTATCACTATTAATGATTGCTTAAAACAATAGACCCCCCCCAAAAAAAAACCCCAACAAAAAAACAATAGAAACCTTGTGCTTCTTAAATGGGCAAGTATCTTTTAAGTAGTTGCTTATAACACTCATACATTAGATCCTAAAACCTTCAAATCAGGACTCTAGTTTTCTTGGTACAGTTTAGAAGGTATCATTGTTAATAAAGAAATTCAGGAAATATGTCTTTCTTTTAAATCATATATTCTAAAAACTTAACTTTAGACCATAGCATGCAGCCTTTGGAGTGTCTGTTTCCAACAGATAAAGAAATAAGAGGACATTTTATGTTTGTTACCATTCACTATTTGGTCCCAAACACTTAAAAGTGTTGTGAAAGCTCTTGCTTACAGTAATAGAGCAGATGATCTTTTAAAGTCTTTTTCTTTTTTTTTAAATTTGGACTTTTTGTCTGGTTTCAGTGGATTATATAATTCAAATGTTGCTGTGACATAAGACAAAAAGTAACCATATATACATATTTTTATATTATTATTTGAACCAGAATAACATATTATATCTAAGGAATTCAGTAAAGTAAAAATTGTTATTTTTTAGAAAAACAAATTGCATATGTGTAACTACTTATAAAAAAAATCAAATTTTTAGGGAAATCATTCTTAAAATCAGAAAAATAATGTTTTCCAATCAACTCCTTAAAAAAGTTAAGAAGTCAAATGTGCATTTTCAATGTAAATAAGAAAAATATATCCTGAATTTCCATCAGTTTGATGAGAAATTGTTACTTATGGTGCTAAACATTACATTTTAATTTTAAAAGTGCAATTTGAAGGCAGCAATACATATTTTTGGGATACATTGACAAATTTTGTCATTTCAAAATAAATTTTACATTTAAAAAATTCACACTTCAAAAGGAGATATTGTGTATTTGAATCTCTAACTGAACATATTTCTTTATCCATTTAGCCAGTGACAAAATGTAGCTGAAAAAAAAATATGTTTCTTGTCTGTGAGTAACACAACACTCAGCAGTGTTTGTATTACCTAAAATGAGAAATAAGAAAAAAAGTAATGAACTGGATGCAGCTTCACTAGAGAGCTTATTTCACTTAAAAAAAAAAAATATATATATATATAGTAATAGTTTTACATATAGTGATCCACTTAGGAGGTATTCAACTTTGAAATGAATAATTACAATGGGATTTTTTAATAACATAATTGTTAACATTTTTAATACCATATTCAAATAACTGACTCTATTGCTGAATGAATAGTTGGATTCTTCTTATTTTAATACCGTTTACAAAAATTAACTGAAAAATCATAAATTTCTTTCTCTTTCTTTTAAATAAAGAATAGAAATAGAATATTAGTAGCTTTAAAATGGGAGACATGCACATGATTATTACTACAAGAAGTTTTTGGTGGCATTCTTCAAGGACCTGAAATATTAAGTTTTTGGCTGTTGTTTATTGCAAAAGACTAGAGGAGAAATAGAGACTTTAAAAAGATACTTAACATACACACAAGAACAAATTCCAAACTGTTAATGTCAGTTACCTTTGTTAACTGTTAATGGAGAGAAGTGGGATTGGTTGGGAGGGAGGAGGAATGGCAGTGAGAGGGCACTTTCATTTTTTAGTTTATATTCTTCTGGCTTGTTTAAATTTATACCAATCAGAATGTTTTTATTGCATAATTTTAAAGAGGATAACTAAAATATGTTTTTTAAAAGAATCTTAGGAGTGCCTGAGTGGCTCAGTTGGTTCAATGTCTGACTCCTGGTTTCGGCTCAGGTCATGATCTCATGGGTTGCGGGATTGAGCCTCATATTGTCAGGCTCCTCACCCGATGGGGAGTCTGCTTGAAGATTCTTTACCTTTGTCCTTCCCTCAACTTGTGGATGCTCTCTCTAACTGTCTCTCTCAGATCAATAATTCTTTTAAAAAATATATAAAATAAATAAAAATAAAGTTAACTGCATTCTATTATTCTATAGAACTAATAAATACAGCAAAGTTCAAGACGCCAAGTCAGCACACAAAAATCAGTTGCATTTCTATATACTAACAATGAAGAATCTGAAAAGGAAACTACAAAAACAATTTTGTATATAATAGCATCAAAAATTTTAAAAATACTTGGGAATAAGCTTAACTGAGGAGGCAAAAGACTTGTGCATTGAAAACTACAACACGCTGATGAAAGAAATTAAAGAAAACCCAAATAAATGGAGAGAAATCCTATGTTCATAGATTGAAAAACCAATTGTTTAAATATCCATACTACCCAAAGTGATCTACAGATTGAATGCAGTCCATGTTAAAATCCCAATGATGTCTTTTGCAGAAATAGAAAAATCCATCTTAAAATTCATATGGAATTTCAAAGGATCCTGAATAGAAAAAAAAAAAAAAAAAACCCAAACCAAAACAAAACTAAAAGAAAAAGAACAAAGTTGGTCTCACACTTCCTGAATTCAAAACTTACTGAAAGTACAATAATAAAAAACCGTGTGGAACCAGCATAAAGACAGACATAGATTAATAGAATAGAACAGAGAACCTAGAAATAAACATTTGCAAATAGAGTCAAATGATTTTCCACAAGGGTGCCAAGACCATTCAACAGGAAAAGGACAGTCTTTTCAACAATGATGTTGGGAAAACTGGATATCTACCTGTAGATGAATACAGCTGGACTCTTCTCACTTTATGCCATTTACAAAAATTAACTGAAAATGGATCAAAAACCTAAACACAAGAGCTAAAATTATAACACTCATTTAAAAAAAGGGGAAATTTTCATGACATTTAATGTGGCAATGATTTCTTAGATATGACACCAAAAGCACAGGCAACGAAATAAGAATGGATAAAACATTCAAAATTTAAGTCTGTGCATCAAAGGACATCAACAGAGTCTTAATCAAAATTTAAGTCTGTGCATCAAAGGACATCAACAGAGTGAAAAAGCAACTCACAGAATAGAACAATGTATTGCAAATTATGTCTCTGATAAGGGATTAATATCCAGAATATATAAAGCACTACTACAACTCAACAAAGAATAAACAGTCCAATTAAAAAATGGGTAAACGGGACGCCTGCGTGGCTCAGCGGTTGAGCGGCTATCTTTGGCTCAGGGTGTGATCCCGGGATTCCAGAATTGAGTCCCACATCGGACTCCCTGTGAGGAGCCTGTTTCTCCCTCTGCCTATGTCTCTACCTCTCTTTCTGTCTTTCATGAATAAATAAATAAAATCTTTTTTAAAAAAATAAAAAATGGGTAAAGGATTTGAATAGACATTTCTACAAAGAAGATATACAGATGCCAATTAGCACAAGAAAAGACACTCAATGTCACTAATCATTAGGGTAGTGCAAGTTATAACAACAAAAAAATACTATTTCATACCTATAGGATGGCTATTTTATAAAAACAATATAACAAGTGTTGGCTAAGAGAAATTGGAGAAATTGGAACTCCTGTGCACTGCTGGTGGGAATGTAAAATGGTGCTGCTGATGGCTGTTTCTCAAAAAATTAAAAATAGAATTATCATCCAGAAATTCCACTTCTGGGCATACTACCCAAAAGAATTGAAACCAGGGACTTGAAAGATATTTGTAAGTTCATTTTCACAGGAACATTTTTCACAATAGCTAAAAGGTGGAAGCATCTCATGTCAATTGTATGAATGGATAAACAAAATGTGGTATATACATATTAAGGAATATTATTCAGCCTTAAAAAGGAAGGAAATTCTGGGCAGCCCGGTGGCTCAGAGGTTTAGCACCGCCTTCAGCCCAGGGCGTAATCCTGGACACCCAGGATCGAGTCCTACATCAGGCTCCCTGCATGGAGCCTGCTTCTCCCTCTGCCTGTGTCTCTGCCTCTCTCTCTCTCTGTATCTCTCATGAATAAATAAATACAATCTTAAAAAAAAAGAAGGAAATTCTGACACATGTTACAACATAGATTAACCTAAAGGACATTAAACTAGGTGAAATAAACCAGATACAATAGGACAACTACTGCATGATTCCTCTGTGTTAACTTAGAGCAGTTAAACCTCATAGAGATAGAAAGTAGAATGATGGTTGCCCAAAGCTGGGGCAGAGGGAAATGGGGAATTATTATTTAATGGGTACAGAATTTTAGTTTGGGAAGATGCAAAAGTTATGGAAATGGGTGGTGGTGAAGATTGTGCAATAATACAACTGTACTTAATGCCACTGAACTGTACATTTAATAATGGTTATAATGATACATCGTATATTCTACACATTTTATCACAATAAATAATTAACTTCAAAAGTGTTCAGGGGGAAAAATTGTTTAGGGGGTACGTTGGTTGAAGGAAAATAGCAGAGCTGTAAAAATGCTTGAAAATAATGCACATTTAAACCTAGGAGAAAATATAATATTCTAGGATTTTTTTACTTTTGGCAAAATGCAAAAAATTAAATGTTATTTGGATTATTTTATGCCAAATATTCCATATTGACTGATTCATGATATACATGCATTTATACAATTATCCATGGTAACTCTGGAACTCAAGTTTTGTAGTCATGCCCTATATGGAAGTCAAGTGCCCAGGTATGAAAAAAATTTGTTAACAGTTAGCAAGAAAATAACCTTCTGATATTCGCAATAAGGGTCTGTTTTCTTCCTCTCTATTCCACAAAGTGTTAAATGTCCTAGACCAGGAGCAGTAGGTTGATAACGAAAGAAATTAGAAATTTGTAGCAGGTGGTTCTAATTGTGCCCATCATATCTGTCCTCAATTGTGCAGAAGACTGGAAAATCAATTAGCAACTGCAAGCTTGGGCACTGATGAGTGACAAGAGTGTCTTAAGTCAAACAGGAAATTGGTAATGGAAGAAAATGATCACCAAGACTGCTAGTGGACACTCCTGGACCTGAGGAGACTTTCCCTCTACTGTCCCACCTTCTCGACAAAAGACACTGTTGAAAAATTTTGTTGTGTGATGTCACTCAAAGAATGAGGTGTAGTGTGGGTCTTTGTTTCTTACCTGATGGAGTCTGAATGAATAAAAATTAAGAATGTGGGGCCGTTCCTTTCCTCAACTTGCATGTCTCTGTTGGAGTCACTGCTTTGGATGTAGACATGTTTGCAGGGCAGTGTACACACGTGGTAACTGTCTGGGAGAGATGCCTCTCTGGGGCTAATGGTTAGAACTGCAGGGGCTTGACTGTTCATTGAGTAGCATACTAGCACAAGGTCACCTGGGTGGGCCTACGGGGTTGTGGGTGGAATGCAAACAAATTTAGCTATGCTATAGTTCTGCTTTAGAGCTAGACCATACATTAGTATTGGCTACTGAATACAGTTTATAAAAAATAAATCATTTATAACATATTCTTGTATCCAGTTTTGGAGGAAATGAAACCAGGTAGATAACAGACACTTCCTGTTATTTGTAGGAGGTCTCCAGGATTCTGAGAAAAAGAAGCATTTGAACGCTAACAGATTTCTCCCCTACTTTGGTCACACTGACATTATAGGTTATCTGTAATGTCACTTTGAATTTATCCATTTATTATGTTCTTCCACCTTCTTCACTTGTTTCATATTTCTATGTTCTATCTCCTAAGCTGTTGGCCTGCAAGTGGCACCTGGACAATTACACCATGCCTTTTATTTCTTTTGTACAGCACGCCAGTGTTGAACACAGTGCCTCTCACAATATAGATATTTAATAAATAATTTTCTAATAAATTCTTGACCATTGGTTTTTTGCCTTGTCAGATAGCATATGAAAAGTAATTAACACAGTGCCAGGTATGTGACAGGTACTCAAGGAATATTACACACAAAAAAAGAAAAGAAAGAATAAGACATAAGAGACAGGTGAAACGAATTAGACTTATTTTCTTTAGTGAAAAACATAATTACGTTATAATTAACAAAAGAGCATAGCTCCATTGATCAGGCTCCTGAATAAAGCCCAATGTGGGCTCACTTACTGGAGGACTTCTAACCCAAGGTGTTCTTGAAACCTTTTGGGTGGGTGAGCGAGTTGAAGGTATAGGCTTCCTTTTGCTTGTCAGCTCTTCTGGGAAGAAGGATGATAGAGCCCAAAACAACACTGTGACACATCAAGGGTGGTGCTATTCCTGAAGGAAGGGTCTCCTGAGCACAAAATGTCTCACTAGGCAATTTATTTTGCCAAGTGCTATCAATCCAGTCACGTGTGCATGTGCGTGTGCACGTTCTGTGCATGACTTGGAGGAAAGACTGGGAAAGAAGGTAAGAGGTAAGAGCAAGAAAGAAATCCTGACGGCACTGAATGTTGACTTCCTCTGTGGGGAGAGCAGAGAAATCACAATTCCTCCTATAGGTTAGACCTATGTGTGGAGCGTCTCTAGATAAAACCATAGTGTCAGTTGTCTTGTTTCTTGGTCTTCGGTGGATATTTTTAAAGGCAACAGCCTCAGTAAGAAAGCAAGTGACTAGCTTTGCAGGTATAGGTTCCCATGCAACCACTGAAGGTCCTTCCTTGTTTTCGTCTTCAGCTTGGCTGACTCGGTTTCCCAGCCCTCATTGTTCTGGTATTGATAATGACACTGAAGTCATTTCCACTATTGGTACTTTTATTCCCTATTACAATTCTATAGCATGTGGCAAATTCTGTGGAGTGTCAAAGGGACACAGTTTCTCTGTTAGTGTGGAGAAGACGCCTGTGCAGAGAGAAGTCTACATTGAAGCCAACTTAGAGCTAAGAAGCAATGGGGAAGCATTTGAAAATCCTCCACAGTTTAGCTATACTTTGTTTTTTAGAAAAGAAAACCCACATCACTCACACACATTGCATTAAAAACATACTTGATTTTTAAATAATATACTTCGTTTCCATTACAAGCCTTTAGATAAAATCTAAATACAACTGAATATATTAGCAAAGCTAAATAATTAATAAATCTTTATGGAAAATAAAAGTCATCTTAAATTTTCTCTTTGTTACTCAAAAATTGATTTTGGAATAACGTTGTATGATTTAAATTCATCTCAATCAATAATTTAAATAATTTAATACTCTAATGTACAGTACACTTTAGATTTTGACAAGTTACTGATTACCACTAGATTTTATCATCCCAGGAGCCCTCCTGTCAAAAAAGTACAGTCATGTTTCTGATAGAAAATTTCTACCTTACCTGTTTGTAATGGTCACAAGTGCAGGAGGACAGTGATAACCACTGGAGGCGTGGTCAAAAGTTCTAAGGACAGTGTCGATTTTGTAACAGAATCCACCATGTCTCTCCCATCCCTTAAAAAAAAGGAAATAAAAAATCAAGAACATAATCTGATTCAAACAGCACAATATCGTTTTTGTGTATTCTCATTTACTACTTGCATAACTCTTTTTCTCTGACCCACTCAAAACTCAAAACTTGAATTTTTGTCTTGAAATCTTTGTGTTTTACCTGGTAATGCCATTAACTACAGCCACTTCTATATTCATTTTATTAATCATTAAAACCTAAAAGTTTCAATGCACCTGAAATCTTAAAGCTTAAACAGATGAAAACAAAGGGGCACTCACTCAAGATCTTTTTCTCTCTCTCTGCTTCATACAAACGGTTCTTACAGGATGGTGGAATTTAAGAGTGTTGGCTTTGAAGGAAAATGCACAGGTTTGAGTACTGGCTCTACTCCTGGGCAACTTTATTTAGCCTCTAAATGTCTTAATTTTCTCCTCTGTAAAATGAACATAATAATAATATCTATGGAGTTGTTTGGAGAATCAAAGGGAGACAGTGTAGGCAGCGACCTTAAACATTTATAGATACATATGTATCTAAATGATAGTGCGTATTTTTTTCAACTTTCTTTTGTATTACTTATTTCATGTTATCCCACTAAGATTCACTGAGGTTAGAGACCTGGATAAAGTCAGAAGCTAGTGAACAAGCTGGCCTGGGACTCAATTCTGGGCTAATATAATTTTATTTATAAACTATATATATTTATAAAATATATATATTTTTTTGTAAAAAATTATTCCTAAGTCAACTGGCTATCCTTTGAGAGAGAGAGAGAAAGCAAGCTTTGGCACTTAAAAATGACAAATCAATGTGCAGCTCCATGGCTCCGCCCTGGGAGCAACAAAGGGTGGCTCTGTTCTTTAAAATCATATATTATAGGAGACACGCATTCATTAGTCTTCTATACTTTAACTGAGTTATTTTAGTTCCTTTTCTTCTAGTACTACAAATTCATACCACTTACATCTATCTATTTTTATGTATTCACCAGGGTTTTTTTTTTTGTATTCGCAACTTTTAAAATACACTTTATTCTGTGTCATGCCAATACTTGCCAGAGTTTGATCAGATATAAAATGATTTCTGCTATGTTTCTTATAAAAGGTCGCAGTCTTGCAGTAAATTAAAGAAAACCTTATTTTAGAACTCAGCTATTTTAGTTCAAAACATATTATTAAATGAGGTGTGGATCACAGGAGTTCCAAATCCAGCCAGCCGGAGTGTGCTCTGAACTCACTCCCTTAACCTCTCCCCATAACCTTACCTATGTGAGTAATTGACAGCTCCAGCCAGAACCCCCTGGATCACTCCAGATGGGGTAGGAGGTTAGACTGCTTTTGTATTTGGAAGGACAGGCAGAGGAAGGCTGACAATTTGACCTTCCTAACAAAGTATTCCTTCTTCATTAGTAGTTTTCAGATCACAGGCTGCTTAGTATAATAAAAAAAAATCTGAGAACTGAACAGGCTCAAGAAAAGTGGCTGGGGGAGGGATGTGGCTTAGTAATAACCGGAAAAACAAAGGCTCTTTACTACAAGCCTTTGTCCACCCAGTGAAAGTGGGAAGAATAATTGATTGTATTTGTGAGTATCTTTTGTACATGAGGTGCCATTTCACTTTAAATGGTGATGATGACAGTATTGAAACAATTGCTCACATTATACAAACCCCAAAAAATAACTCAGAGGGAAAAAAGTCTTTTTTTTTTTTTTTTGCTTTGAAATTATCAAGCAAATTTCCCCTCTTATGTAGTGCCTTTCATTCCTGTGACTTATTCATTCCGTAGCTGGAAGAGTGTATCTCCCATTAATGTTCACTCGTTTTGCCCAACACTGCCCCCACCACCACAGGCAACTATCAGTTTGTTCTATATATTCATAGGTCTGATTCTGCTTTTTGTTTGTTTATTCATCTGTTTTTTGAGATTCCACATATAAGTCAAATCATATGTATTTGTATTTCTCAGACTTATTTCACTTAGCATTATACTCTGTAGGTCCATTCATGTTATTGCAAATGGCACAATCTCCTCCTTTATTATGGTTGTGTAATGTTCCTCTCTGTGTGTGTTGAGGATGTGTGTGTACACCACATCTTCCTTATCCATTCCTCTATTGATAGACACTTAGGTTGCTTCCATATCGTGGCTATTGTTAATAATGCTGCAATAAAGATAGAGTTGCGTATATCCTTTCACATTAGTATTTTTGCTTTCTTTGGGTAAATATCCAGTAGTAGAATTATTGGATCATATGGTATTTCTATTTTTAATTTTTGAGGAACCTCCATACTATCTTCCACAGTTGGCTGTACCAATTTACATCCCCACCAACAGTGCACGAATGCCCAAGGATTCCTTTTTTTCCACATCTTTACCAACACTTGTTATTTCTTGTGTTGTTGACTTTAGAGATTCTGACAGGTATAAGGTGATATCTCATTGTGGATTTGATTTGCATTTCCCTGATGATGAGCAATGTTAGGATCTTTCCATGTGTTTGTTGGGCACCTGTATGTCTTCTTTGGAAAAATGTCTATTGAAGTCCTCTGCCCATTTTTAATTGGATTATTTGGGGATTTTTTAGGTGTTGAGTTGTACAAGTTCTTTATATATCTTGGATGTTAACTCCTTATTGGATATACCATTTGCAAATATCTCCTCCCATTCAGTAGGTTGCCTTTCCATCTTATTGGTGCTTTCTTTCACTGTGCAAAAGGTTTTTTATTTTGATGTAGTCTAAATAGTATATTTCACATTTTGTTTCCCTTGCCTTAGGAGACATATCTAGGAAAATGTTTCTACCGCCAATGTGAGTGAAATTACTGCCTTTCTTCTCTTCCAGGATGTTTATGGTTTGGGGTCTCACATTTAGGTCTTTAATCTAGTTTGAGTTTATTTTTGTGTGTGGTGTGAGAAATATTTTATAAGTTGATTTTGAGTGTACAAACTGTTTAGAGAAGTGCACTGAAGCAGTTAGCTAAAAGGAAGGAAGCTTTTGAAACCATTTTCACGGATTGATACATAAAAGTATAAATGGGAATTTCATCATAAAATTAGAGAACTGGCTCTGACCTCCAAATTTACTCTGAACTTTAAATATTGGTAATGCTAGCCAGAAAAGGGAAGCAGTGTACAAAAGTTTGAATAGAACATCAGTTCTGTTTCTACTGTGTAAGGAGTTAATTTCCTTTTCAACGCAAATACAACATGTTTAGTTGCCTTGAAAACCACAGTAAGACCAATATTTTTTTCAATATTTCTGATCAGATAGGGATTAGATCAGCAATCAACTCTAAGTAATTTGGGAATTGTGCTCATTAGATATAATGTTTGGTAGCGTGTCAGCTACAGCACAAGTGTTATTAACCTAGAGTATGAAGAGTAATTCATATATTTACACATTGACTAATGAATAAAATGCAGTTTCTTGGAGAGATGGGTAGAAGAGAAAATAATTAAAGAATTTCATAAAAAGCCAGGTTTGGGAAAATTTGAAGATGCATACGAATCTCCAATATTTAAACCCAAATTCTTTAGTGTATGTGCATGTGAGAAAGAGAGAGAGAGAGAGTGCATGTGTTGAGAACTTTACTGCAGGATATTGGATGTATTTTAAGAAATTTAGGACATAACTGTCTATCTTTTAATTTTAAACCTGAGATACTACACATTTTTTATTACTTTAAGTACTAAAAATAAATGTCAAGTACCAAAAATACTTTTTTACTTAAAATATGGAAGTATTTTTATTATCTCTTTCCCAAATAATAAATATATTGCAAACATGCGCTTCTTGCCATTATTGTATTCTATTCAAATATTTAAGTTTAAGAAGAGTGAAAAGGAAGGCAAGACTCTGAGTGCAAAAGTTCACTCTCCATCAAAGGAATGCATTTCTTTTCACTCTAGCAGTCTTCACTGGAAGACTATGAGAGGGGGGCATCGCATGGCAGTCATTGTTTATACAGATGGATCAGTTATGTTTTTAATTTCAAAAGAAAAGTAGTCAACAACCCTTCACAGTGCTGTAAATCCTTAATATGCCCCTAGTTAATAATTGCTTGGTTTGCTAAAAGCAGCCCAGGGTCAGAAAAAAAAAAGGAAGGAAGGAAGGAAAAGAAGGAAGAGAGATAAAGAGGGAGGGGTAGGAGAGGGAGGAGGGAGCAAAGGCAGGTGTGAGAGGAAGAGAGGTTCACTTTAAATTGCTGTTGCGTAAATTATTCTAGTTATGAAGTCACTATACCTAAACACAATGTTAATAGCACTTACCTTTTGACAGCCTGATTCAGTGTCAGAGAGGACATGGCCTGCTTTCTTACAAATGTAAAAAAGTGTTTCTTCACAGTTTTTAACTTTCCAGCGTCCCTCCTAAGTGGAAAAATGTTACAAGATGAATGAATAAACTTCATTATTGATGCTGATAGGCAACATCAGTTATTTTGAATAAAAATATAATTAATAATAAGTGTTTCAGGATGGGGTAATGAGTCAGGACTTTGTGTTGTCCTTAGAAGGGTTGATGCTCTTTCTACATGGGAGTGGGAGGCCTTGCTCTTTCCAGTGTGCAAACAATTCTAAGACACACAATCCCATGTTGGTGGGCAGGAGGGAGGGGCCACTCATGTTTCTTGATAATGTGCCAGGCTTCATGTTGGGTAATTGTCATATATAATCTCAATGTTGCTGTGAAGTAGGCATTATGGTTCCCATTTTATTTTTTATTTTTATTTATTTATTTTTTTATTATTCCCATTTTAAAGGTTAGGTTTAATACTTTGTACAAGATCCTATAGTCAGTAAACTTTGGAACCAGGATTTAATACAGGCTTCGCCTGGATTTATATTAAGCTGCTCTCAATTTTTCTTTTAAAAGGATGGGTTAGAGCGGTGATTCATCAAACTTTACTGTGTACCGGAATTATCTGGAAGGGTTACTAAAGCACAGATGACCAGGCCTCATGATCAGTGTGTCTCATTTAATAGGTCAGGTAGGACCTGAGAATTTGCATTTCTAACAAGCTTCCAATTGATGTTGATGCTTCTGATCTGGGAGCCACATTTTGAGAGCCACTTGGATGAAATCATCCCTGTGACCAAGGAAGAATGCTGCTTCCTCTCTTTAACCACTTCTAAGTATAAAATTGAATGCTTTGCTACTTACATGTATAAACCTGATGCTAGGGAAATGCCTGGAAGCTACCATGAATCACCCTAGATAACATTATAATAGCTGATCTTTGTGTTCAAGCTCCTTCTTTATTACTAATTTTCCAAAGCCTCACTCCATTTCTTCTTTACATGACAGGCAGATACTTTCATGTCGTCTAGTTCTGCAGACGGCTGCTCTAACATCCTACATTAGTAATGATATACAATAACTGCTAACAGATTAAAATTTCATCCTCCCAAAGGATTTGTTATTTTAACACAAATCAGACCTTTAGGCTAAAACCACACAATTCAAATTTTAAATGGTATCTCAGGCAAGCAGGGTTTTAAGGGAACATGAATACTGTATAGGAGGCTGACACCTTCATCTGTAAGAGCAGCTCTGCAACCCTCCCACCATGGAATCTTCCAGCAAACCATCCAGCTAAAGGATAAGGTCAGTCATACTGTAGCTGCTTAAGAACAATAGGATGGATGGATGAATGAATGCATGAATGAAACAGTTCCTAGGATCTCACATTCAAATTAGGCATCACCCAGGCTTAGGTAACTTGTTAATTATAATAATTAGTTTCATATTGAGATCTACTTCATGGGAATAAATATTCTTTTTTACGCCTCCACTGTATAAGGAGCTGCTGAGTTTCCAGAAAGGGGTACACAAGAACCACACTTACAACAGCATTGTCCTGATACATCCTATAATATTAATACCTGTCCTTACTCTCTTAAATATAATTTTCTGTCCAAATGTTGGCTCCTGTTGTGTGAAATACCAATGTCTGTCAAATGAAAAAGGAGAGTGATGGTAGGAAATGAAGGTTATCTTAATTATCTCAAAGCCAGTGAACCAATAAAGCATCAAATATTGTAGAATAAACAATGATGGCTTTCAGTGGAGTTAGACCCAAAGACAAACATTTAGAGAGGTCATTGTTTGTCCTTCAAATGTGACTTGGGAACTGCCTCAGCATTTAAATTGTAACTGAGCATACCTACGACAGCCTGAAAGATAAAACAATGAAATGTGCCCTGCAAGTAAGTGCTTAGATAATTTCCAAGTTTCCTTGGCATAGTTACTTTGTCAAGCTACTTAAGTAACATTTAATTGCAGGTTTAAGCTGT
Source organism: Canis aureus (assembly GCF_053574225.1). Classification (NCBI taxonomy): domain Eukaryota; kingdom Metazoa; phylum Chordata; class Mammalia; order Carnivora; family Canidae; genus Canis; species Canis aureus. The sequence continues at coordinate 25,128,581 of NC_135644.1, read as the reverse complement.
ACTTGTTATGGTATCTTGGTGGTAAGAAAGAGCGAGAATGTCTACCAAATCCTAATGACTTAAAACTCAACCAGTTAGCTTAGTAGCTATCTGATCAAAGAGATTGAGTCTATTCTCAACATATAATAAATGTTCAAATGGTTTGGGATTAAACTAATTTTGTATAGTCTAATCAGATGTTTTAGATAAATGAAAGACTAGAGCATAGAGATAAATGTGATGTTAAGACCACTGGGACCATTACCTTCACATGAGGAAAAGAACAAAATTTTCCATTAAGTCACACTTTTCAATGGGGTTACACACATTGTAGAAATCCTTTTGTGTTAACAGGACAGTGAAACTTTAAAACCATCAGTTTCTAGAGTAATTTCCTGACATCTTAGATCTTCCCCTCCCAACTTCACCTGGTGGTCAATGGCACCATCATCCACAAATATGGTGGTTGCTCAAGCCAAACACCTACGCTGCTCTCACCCCACATCTGATCATCTAGCAACAATTTCTATCCTCCAAAGGATCTTTGAATTTCTCTGCTTGTCTCTACATTCGCTACCCAAATTCAACCCTGGAGTAACTTCCAAACTGATTTCTCTGCTTCCATTTTTCCTCTCTCTGATCTACTTTCCACATAGCAACTACAGTTCCTTTTTAAAATGTAAATCCAGGGATCCCTGGGTGGCGCTGCGGTTTGGCGCCTGCCTTTGGCCCAGGGCGCGATTCTGGAGACCCAGGATCGAATCCCACATCGGGCTCCCGGTGCATGGAGCCTGCTTCTCCCTCTGCCTATGTCTCTGCCTCTCTCTCTCTCTCTCTGTGACTATCATAAATAAATAAAAATTTAAAAAAAAAAAATAAAAAAAAAAAAATAAAATGTAAATCCAACCAAGCCCTTTGTCTCTCTGAAGCCTATGCCAGGGCTACAAGCCCCACATTTTTGCATTCCTTCTGCTCCTTCTTGATTGAGTCTCTCTTCCGTTCTACCTTCAAGCCACACCGGCCCCCTTTTTGATTATTAAACATGGCAAGCCTTAGCCATCCTTTGGGTTTTACACTAGCTGCTGTCCCCGTCTGTGGAATGTTCTTTCCTTGCTCCTCAAGAGTTGTCTTTGTTGTTGTTGTTTTAAGTCCCATCTTAAATGTCACCTCTTCAGAGAGCCTTTCCTGACTGCCCTGTCTGAAGTAGCAGACCCAACCCAAGTTTTTCAACTTTGCGTCATGTATTTCTTCAAAGCTACCATCACAACTATAATTACCATGTTTCTCTTGTGTGTACATGTTTACTGCCTAGCATGGAAGCCCCTGGAGGAACAGGGACTGTGTCTATCTTAGTCCCTGCCACAAGCCAAGTCCCTGATGCACATGATCCTCAATACAAGTCCAGCAAAGTGAGCATTAAACAAACAAATCAACTTACAGATTGCTCTGCTGAGACACATTGCTGGCTTCCATTTGGAAAAATTTGGGGCTCAAGTGTGTGCCAATTAGTAAAGGTGACTGAGGAGCCATTAGACCATTCAAAGGAAACTGGAATTTTATTGCTGCTCAAACCAATCCATGTTTCTGATGCATTTTCTGTAAGAGATAAATGTAAATTATAGGAATCCTATTATATGCAAAGGAGATAATGTACCGGGCCTGTTACAAATGATTTCTTCTTTATTCCTTCTTGCAATAAAACCTGCTTAAGCTTGGATATAAAATATGTACTTAGATCTTTTCCTCCTATACCACCCCATCTGCTTGACAAGACCTTGGAAGTGGGACAGTGTGTGAGCTAAAACCAATGCAAGGACAAAGCTTAAAAGCAAGTCAGATTGCTGGGACTCTAATTAGTTCCTGCTACTATATGAAAAGTAGATTTGAACACTATGGTTTTGCTTCTGCCTAGAGAAAGGAAAAATAGGAAGGTCGACTGGATTAGGAAAAGGGCACTTAAAAAAAAAACCCCACCTTTACAATATATTTTTTCTTGCCCTTTTTTTTTTTTTTTTTCTGCCATGGGGAAAAAAGGAGCAGAAACTCTTAGAAGCGTTAAAATGGGAGCAATGGGGTTGCTAGAAAAGTAAATAAAGTTTGACAGCCCAGGTAAGGTGAAAAGACCCTAGGAGGCTGAGAGAAATGTTCAAGTGCTCCTATTCAGACAGAGGCAGCCACGGGATTCTTTTAATCTCAAATGCAGGAGGTAAGAAAAAGTGACAGAGAAGGATTTTTGTTTTCATTCTAAACTAAAAACCTAACTTTCAAAAGGTCACCAGAGTAGACTCTGGAGATTTTTTTTCATTAAAAAAAAAAATTTACTTCAACTCCATGATTTCAAGTTTTCCCAGCAGAATTCTATGTCAAATATATAACATAGGGGGAGACCTGCTCTGATGGACAGAAGGTGGGTGGAGGCCTAGGAGCTCAGAACTCCTGAATGTGCACACAGCTTGAAACTACCAAACCAAATAAATTTTCACTGGCTGAAGTTATTAAAATCCAGTTACTTATCTCAGAAATTCCATTATTGTTTGGATTACATGACCACAGCACACTACTGCTATGTAGTGGCCATAAAGCTAAATTGCAGGTTTAAGTTCTTATTATAAGTTCCAGAAATGACCTTTGTCCCTTAAAAAAAAACCCTCTAATATATCTGGCATATGTGAGGTGTTACAAAATTTCTGAGCATATATTTTATAGAAATCTAATGAATTTGCACTCCTGAATATTATTTAGAAACTGGAGATATATGTGCTATAAATAATCACTTTTAAATAGCTTAACTTCTTTTCAACTCCATTAATAAAAATAGTAACTCCATTATATTTCATGCCTCTTAAATCAGAGACATTTGGCACTCACCATCTCCAAGGAGGGTTACAAAAAACTCCACATCTGCTAATGAAGCAATGTTTATCAATGTGCTGTTATCAGACTGGCAAGAATGCAAAGCTTCATTCCAGGTCCTTTTTTCTTTCTGAAGTTTATAGCAGTTATGACTATGGGGATTCCAGCCAGGTTCACAGTGGGTAGTGTAATATTTCCAAGCATCTTTTTCTTTTTAAATCAACAAAAAACAATGTCATTTTCCACAATTTGTAAAATGTTACTTATTAACCTTAATGTAAATTTTCATCAACATAGGATTACTTTAACAATTTGAAAAACAGACATAATGAAAAAAAATCCCCACATTAAAAAATGGCACAATTCTGCTTCTTTTCCCTTAGCTCCCTTACTTTACCATACCCTTAGGCTTAGCCACTTTAAGAAAAATGAAAGTTAAAGTCTGATTGTAAGGAATAATTTTTAAAAATAATAATTCAGTTTATTACTTAAAATCTGGAGTTGTTTCTAATTATGCTGGTAATGATCCTTTTAGGTATGGTTATGTTTTTATTTCTACTTTCTGAGTTAAGACATTAATTCCCACAGAAACTGAAAAGACCAATAGACCTTAAAAACAAATAATTGGGCTTCAGGTATTAGGCTGTAATTAGGTAGTATTTAAGTCTTAGTCGCACATAAAAGTTTGTATGTTATTTCGAGGACAAGGATAATAAAAGATACAGAGTGTGATAGGAGATCAATGAAGTAAAGAATTTTATAAAACTCTGTTCTAATTTATATTCAATTTCTAGGGTAACCATAAATAAAACTCAAAACTAGAAGAGAAAGGAAGCATATCTTGTTTATCTAATGCAGATCAACTGAGAATGCAAACTTTTTAAAAAAATAAGCAGACAATATTTTCAATGCTTATGTTATTTTGGTCTTTAGTAAAAACCTAAGTGCATTTGTTAAATTCATGGTGCCTTTGGAATCTATTTACATATATTACATATATTTATTCATATAAAAACTAGCCTTAAATTATGAGTTATTAGCAAAAATATAAAGGAATTTGAGTGCATTGAAAGGACAAGTAAGGAACTCATGAAAACAACTTAGAGGGCAGCCCTGGTGGCTCAGCGGTTTAGTGCTGCCTTTAGTCCAGGGTGTGATCCTGGAGACCCGGGATCGAGTCCCATGTCAGGCTCCCTACATGGAGCCTGCTTCTCCCTCTGCCTGTGTCTCTGCCTCTCTCTCTGCCTCTCATGAATAAATAAATAAATAATAAAAATCTTAAAAAAAAAAAGAAAACAACTTAGAGTAAAAACACTTACCAATCACTTCTTGATCGGTGTTGTTTAGGTATTTTTTACATATATAAGGCAAGGTGGATTCACAATCTCTACTCCTCCAGGCACTTGGCAAAAATGAATTAAATGTTCCACAGTGATATTCAACAAATGGCTCAAAATTTATTTCTGAAAATACAGTGTGTGTGTTTAATGTTAGAGGCAAAACCAGTTATTTTAATATATATTGATGTCGCTTTATTTATTCAAATATGATATATTTGATATGTATGTAAATATAGATTTTAGCATCAGGGAGATAGCCCTTCTCTTTGGCATGTAAGGCATATCCTATGTTATATTATATCTATGATTTAATATAGGTTTTAGTCCAGACATGACAAATGATTTCACAAAGATAGCAATAGCCGATTTTTATTGTTTTAAATAAATATTTTGCAATTTGTCACTATTTTATTTTATTTTTTATTTTTTATAATAAATTTAAAAAATTTATTTAAAATTTTAAATAAAATTTTAAGATGTGTTCAATTTGCCAACATACAGAATAACACCCAGTGCTCATCCCGTCAAGTGCCCCCCTCAGTGCCCGTCACCCATTCACCCCCACCCCCGCCCTCCTCCCCTTCCACCACCCCTAGTTCGTTTCCCAGAGTTAGGAGCCTTTATGTTCTGTCTCCCTTTCTGATATTTCCCACACATTTCTTCTCCCTTCCCTTATATTCCCATTCACTATTATTTATATTCCCCAAATGAATGAGAACATATAATGTTTGTCCTTCTCCGATTGACTTACTTCACTCAGCATAATGTCGCTATTTTAAAACAGCTGACAGGAGTCTTGACTCTAACCCAATCCTCCTGCAACCTTGGCTAAATAGCTTACCTTCTTGACCTCCTTCTTGTCTGGAAAAGCTTGCCTGATGGGAATTCAGGCAAGCTTTAAAAATGTTTACAAACCACTTTTGAAATAACAGGACTTATATACACGTGGGAAATAGCTGCTGTGTAAGGGTGCAGGATATTGTCACCCGTTGAAGGCACATAAAACGCTGTAGGTACCTGGGTTCCAGTTCAGATAGTTGAGTGGTGTTCTATCCGACCACTGCCAGCCAGCATTTTCATCCAGCTGATTCAGACCCATCCACATTTCCACTGCTTCACTGCCCAAGTGCTCTGAAATGAAGAGAAATACAGGGTTGTCAACCCGTGGAAGCAAACAACCCCCTCCCCACAGTGTTACACTTCTTTCTAGTTTTGTTATTCCTGAAGGATGCAGTCATAAATGAACTCCAGTCAATGACAAAAGGTTTTAAGTGCTGCTAAACCCCACTCTGATGCTTCAGAGTAACAAAGTCAGCTTCTGCCGACTTGAGAAACACAGCAGTCTCCTAAAGGCTCACTAACAGCAATTCTTTAGCTGTGAAGTCTTCATCTCAGCATCCAGAAGTGCTACCCCTCAGTGATCATCAATCCTTTCAAGACTGCATATTTGTAAATTTGAGACCATCTGATCTGTGTGAGCTCATGCTCACACATTTAGATGGGGGAGGAGGAAGTGTCCAGAAGTCCACTCCAGAAAGTGCCCCTCTGTCTTCCTTCTCTTGCTATGTGTGCCTGGTGCCATGGTAGCCTTAGCTTGAAAACTCTAAACTCCAGGTTGCTGAGGCCACCATAGGCTCCAAGCAAATGTAGAACAAGAAGAAGTGATGTTAAATCCGTATAATGTGTATATGTGTGTGCACATAAAATTTTCTGCACTCAAATATTTTTGAAGTATTTCACAGTTAAATAATTGAACAATGGGAAGAAGCTTTTCTTTAGGGATCTGGCAAGGAAGAGAAAAGCAGGGAAGTATTATTGGTGAATGGAGGCAAGTCCTCAAATTTAAGAAGGTATGCTAAATAAAGCAAGCAAGGAGGGGGCTGTCCGGTATGAGAGCCAGTAAGAGTTGTCTGATCAAGAGGAGAAGCATAATCCAAAGGACCAGAGTACCCAGAGGGATCGATAGCAGGCTGGAGCCAGGCTATGTTGCTTCTTTCGACCTGGGTTGGGAGAAAGCTTTCTAGCAGGCTGCCTCCACAGCCCCTGCTCCAAACCCCTAGGTCACAGCTCCTCACATTTTAATTTAGCCCGGTTTTAAAAATAGATGCTATGTATAAACATTTGTATTGTCACGCTTATATTGAAAAATCGTAGAGTTAGGGGAAATTTTTCTTTGATTTTTCTTTTGTTACATGAATTTTTAAAAATTATTCTAGCATAAAGGAAATACAAGAAATAAAAATGAAAAATAAAAGTCAACTCAAAATGTAGAAGGCCAACCAGAGAGAAGTATGTCATGGAAATTAAGGGATGGATATTTTTCCGATTGGATAAAAAGTCTTACACTGTTGTTTAAAGGATGCTTTTTAAGTATTTAAAATAGGGATTTTTATTAATATTGAGGGCAAAATGCAACCTTCTAAACTAAAATGTTAAGAATGTCTCTGGATTTGGAGATTATGGCTCCCCAAAGAGAGAATGAGTTCACCAAAACTGATCATATACAATCCCGAAAAGAAAGCCACGATAATTTCAAAAGAATCTGCACAGTGTATATTATGGTCTACTGTTATATTTCAATTATTTTGATTAAAAAAAATAAAAGCACTGCCTTTAAAATCCCCCCAAATTATTATGAATAAAAATTTAAAAACTGTGTCAGAAACATAGTGAAACTGACTAATTTGGGGACACTTTCGAATATTGTTATTTAGTCTTTTAATCTACAAAAGGGAGCATTTTCCTTTTCCTCTTATGGTTCATCTGCTTCAGAACCCAATATATTTTGAGCTAGATGCAGGGGCCCTGCCCAATACCCAAGCCCTGACAGTCAAGGCTTATAGATGGGGTGACTATCCCAGTTTGCCAAGAAAACTGACAGTTTATGCTGGTAGTCTCAGAATACTTACTAATTGCACCCTCTTTTACTCTCAAAAGAGTCTCAGTTTGAATGATTGGTTGTATGATCCCCAGATTATAAAGATCATGTATTCCCATAACAAGCCTGGGGCATCCCCTGCGATTGAGCATGTCAGTACAATAGTGGGAAACTGGAAGAACCTACCCCACTTAGGAAAGAAAAAAGGGGCTTTATAATTTTGAGACCACAGAAATCCCTAAACAAAAACAGCAAACCGTTCACAGGTCCCACCCTTGCAAGCTCCTGTGGCATTTATACCAAATCTCTTCCTGATGTCAATTTGATTACTCTCTTCACTAATACTATCTGATTAAATCATATTACAGTTATTGTGATGACAGGAGGTGGCAGGGAAGATGGATTGACAAGATAGAGAAATTTTCACATTTCATATTAGAGCAAGTGCCTAGCGATATTTTCAAATAACCTAATTAAAATACTTAAATAGTAATTATTCTTAGAATTATTTTGAATACTCTGTACAGTTGTTTTAACAACACACATAAAAATCACTGGGTAATTTATAATTTGTGTTTAAGGTCACAAAACACCTATTTAGGTTTATAGCTAAATTGGCTCACAATTCTGTAGTAATGAACTCAAACCTCAATTCTTTTGGATATTTCTTGACATTTGTGACAGCTTAGATAATTCCTTATATCATAATTAATGTTCACCAGCGATTAGCAAGAAACTAGACTATTCTCATCATTAAAAAATACCTTGGTCAGAACAGGGTTCTGCCTTTATGAATAGACTTCTGTTTCCCTAAACAATCCCGAAGTCTAATTGTAGAATTTTGGTATTTAAATCAAAGTCTTTGACAGATCTTATTTCTTTCATCGTTATTCAAGTTTGTTGAGGAAGTCCAAACCTTATTAGAAATCCTGACAGTCAAGATAGATAACAATTATAATTCATACATGGTATGCAAAATTTTCTGTAAAAACCATTACAGGCTAATAATGGTACTGGAAATTGGTGTTTTCCTGCAGTAGGACTCACTCAAATCAGGTTTGATCATAATTTCCTACTTTTGCATGTCTGTGGGGAAAGGGGCAAACCTGCACTGTTCAAGCATTTGTTATATTCATTCTGGAAGGTATTAATGATTTTAAAAAGCTTTAAAATGTGCTTTCTCTTCCACTTAGTGAACTTAGTTCCACAGACTTATAGAGAAATAATTGGGGGTCTATGCCCAAAGGTAAGTGCAGGAATAATTAATAATAGCAGCAAATAAATAGAAACAAAATAAATAATTTTATCTATCTATCACTATCTAATTGTGGGAGGTTAAATACATATATTATTCTTAACCTATAATACTATGTCATCATTAAAAATTATAATGCAGACATGGATACGTGTTCATCATATGCTGGTACATGAAGAAGTAAGCATATTATCAAACCGTGTGCATAGTTGTTAAATGGTTAACACACAATGAGTGTTTGTTATGTGTGCCAGGCACTTTTGTAAGGCTTCATCTGCATCATGACATGTAATCCACACGTCCAACAAGTAGCACTGTTATTATTTCCATTTGATAGGAGAGAATTTGAGGCCCAGACAGGTTAGGTCACCCATATAGGTAGCTCTGCTGCAAAGTAGAGGCAGGAGTTAAACTCAAGCTGGTGGTTCTGTGGCCCCTGCTCCTGGCCATTCATGCATTTCTTCAAAAACTATTTTCCATACAAACTATATGCAAGCCGTTACATGTTTTCCCCCCAGAAAAACATGGTTATCTCCGGATTATGGAATTATGGGATATTTTTCTTTCTGTATACTTGAAATTTAAAAAATTATTCTAGAATAAACATGTACTACATGTGCAATATTATTAGAAAAAAAGCATCAGAAACTTTTAATTAGTGACTAACTTGGGCAGCTGGGGTGGCTCAGCGGTTTAGTGCCGCCTTCTGCCCAGGGCCTGATCCTGGAGTACTGGGATCGAGTCCCCCGTCGGGCTCCCTGCATGGAGCCTGCTTCTCCCTCTGCCTGTGTCTCTGCCTCACTCTCTCTCTCTGTCTCTCATGAATGGATAAATAAAAAAAAGAAAAAGAAAAAGAGTGACTTTGTGATACTTTCAAATGTTTCTAAAATTTTTTTTAAAAGCTGTGTGTACCCAACTACAAACACATTTAATCCACAGGGAGAAGTGAGAGGAGAGTTTAGGTGATGGGTAAACACAAGACTTAGCCCATTAGCACAACTATTTTGACATATTATTGTCTTGTCCTGTTAGTTAGCAAGTGTGTGCTTTTGCTTTTCCAACCAAATTTTAAGTTCTTTGTCATCCAAGAGAAGTCCTTTGTATTTGTGCATATTGACTGATAGGTGAGATTTTGTTTAATTAACAAGTAACTTATTTATTCATTAATGGAAGCTGAATAGCTACGATCTCCAGCAGAGCAGGAATTTGTTTTTTTATTTTATTTTATTTTGTTTTATTTTTATTTTTTATTTTTTTTTAGGAATTTTTATTTAAGTTTGTAAGTCTCCCAGATCCACCTGCTAGAGCTGCAAATTGTTCTGGGTCCCTTGCTGGGGCCTCAACTTCCTTTCTCCAAGGGAGAGAAGATAAGGAAGATGCCCGCATGCCAGATGGAATGGCCTAGGAGACAGGTCACAATTTTGGGCATGAATTGGCATACTAATAAAAGAAAACATTTTCTAAGGGACTTTTTTTCTTAAGATTTTATTTATTTATTCATTAGAGACAGAAAGAGAGGCAGAGACACAGGCAGAGGGAGAAGCAGGCTGCATGCAGGGAGCCCGACGTGGGATGAGCCACCCAGGTGCCCCGGGGCTTTTTTTTTTTTTCAGAATATATTTTTGCATACCTGAACATAATTGTTAAGTCATTTTAATTGCATTAAGATCAATGTGCGTCATCCACCTACTTACTCCTTATGAAATTTTCTTCGTTCTCATCCGCAATACTGAGTAAAGCTCCTCCTTGCATCTGGCATGAAGAATGTGCCTCACTCCAGGAAAGAGAGGAAAGCAGGTTGAATTGGTAGCAAATGTGTGAATTGAGATCCTTCTCCCAGACAGCATCACAACCCACCTCTGTGGACGCTGAAAATAAAGTCCATTAAAACATTAATTATAATCTTATTTTATCTATACAACACTGCATTTCTAAAATGAATTTGAGTGGAATGATTCCAACTTCAACCTCTAAAACTTCAATGCCTTATTGATTCTTGATTAGGTCTTTATCATGAAATATGCATTGTTATCCCACTGGCACTTTTTAGTTCAACTCTTTCAAGATATAAAGGAAATTCAAGAAATTATTAATAAAGAAGATGTGATCCTTTCTGGGAAACTAAGAGAAAGCAGTCTTAAAAGAATGAAATAGAAAGGAAATATTTGGGAAAACAACATCTGAGTTCCCTAAAAAGTAGTCATTTAGAACTATATACTGAAAGCTGTGTGAATTTAAATGTTTATTTGAGACACATGCAAATGTTGTTTCAAAAAGTCTTTTCCCCACAAATACCAAAATGCTAGGTGGAATAAAAGGGATACAATTGAAATATGAGTCTATAATGAACACAGGTTTTTAAATAAACACTGAGAACAGGAACACTGATACTCAGTTTAAGATAAGGTTCTTTCAACCCAAAGGAAGAGAATCAAAATGTACTTTTTGTACATTTTGTACAAATACTTACACAAGTACTATGTACTTATAAAACATTACATAGTATGCTTAAAAGTAAATTTTATGAAGTATGAAAAGTGTAACTGAAATTTGAAGTTTATTGAAATAACAGAAACGAAAGACTTAGTTTGGGTAATTTTGCTAAATTTTAAATCAAACTCCAAGGTGAACTAAGCAGCACAGTAATTACCCGAGATCATATTCAGCCAAAGAATTTCGGAATGGAGAAAACATGAAACATGCTGCATCATGAGTGTAGCTGATGGACAGGCAACTTGCTAAAATCTAGAACGGTATTTCCCAAAGTGGGATCCACAGAGTAGTGTATTTCCACGAGCTCTCCAAGAGGAGCTGGGACATAATGCATAAATAACCTCCTCTGGTAAATGCAAAATGTACAATAGCATAGTAAAGGCTCTGAGAAGGTCTGTAGTAAAGAAGCAGCACAATTTTAATTTGGTTATACTTCAGACTTATTTGACAACAAAATGTTTCCTTCCCCATAATACTTAGATGGTTCCCTTGGGAAGGTAGAAAGTTTGTTTTCATGTCTGATCACAATGTGCTTTCCCCAGAACCAAGTTAGTTAACTAGAAATTATTAAACCAAATATAAATCTAAAGTTGTCTATATAGCTTTCTGACTGATCTATGTATACATAGAAGGATCCAAGATTGGAGGAGGGCAGAAGACAAAGCTATCACCAAGTAAAACTGAAGGAAAGGAAAATAAAGAAAGGAGGAATATTTCAGTGATCATCTTGCCCTGGTATCTGAAATTTCCCCATGGAGAATGAATCTTTAGAGATTGTCTTCAGTTAAAATGCTAGGCCATCCTTGAGATGGACAGAACAGTAAGTGTCAACAGACATCCGCTCAGCTCTGTTCATGTGGCGTGACAGTTGAGGCCATGAGACAAGGGGCAGGAGGTGTTTGCAATTCCAGTGTGCATAAAAAGCATTTAGCCAGCTTGTAAAGAAAATGCAGATTCCTTGGTCTTAGTCCTAGAGATTCTGCATTCGTAGGTCTAGGGTAGGATTCAGGAACCTGCATTTTAAATATATTCCTGGGGCAGCCCGGGTGGCTCAGAGGTTTAGCGCTGCCTTCGGCCCAGGGCGTGATCCTGGAGACCTGGGATCGAGTCCCACATCAGGCTCCCTGCATAGAGCCTGCTTCTCCCTCTGCCTGTGTCTCTGCCTCTGTGTGTGTGTGTCTCTCATGAATAAATAAATAAAATCTTTAAAATAAAATAAATAAACATATTCCTGATTCTAATACAGGTGGTTCACAAAACGAACCCATGGAAAACACTGGCTTGGAAGAAAAAATTAAAGCACTTCCCAAGGAGTGCAGGTCTGAGTAGCCCTTTACTATTAGAAGGTAGTAGGATGTCAGCGGGAGAGATGTAGGTAGAAAATCTCAAGAGGGGAAATTGGGGGAGGATGACAGGAAGAGAGATCTGGGAATAGAGTAACTGCCTCTCATCTCCTGCTATAAGGAAAGATCCGATAATAAATCCTTCAGCCCACAGCCATATCATGATAAGAAAAGGTCTGGAGGACGCTTCAATTGCTCTCATTCCCATTTTTGCCAAAAGTTGGTCCTGCTCTTTCAATAGGACATAGATTGAGCTGTGTAAATACAGCTTTTTGCAGTAACCTGCCTGAATTCTGTGCTTTAAACAGTTGAGAGGAGAGGCTTGCCGGTGATCCTGTCTCTGTTGCAAATCACACAGCCCATTTTTGTTAGATTTTGTTTTGGATTATCTCCGCCAATTCCTCTGTTTTTAAAAAGATTTTATTTATTTATCTGAGGGAGAGAGCCACGCATTGAATGGGGGTGAAGGAGAAGCAGACTCTCCGCTGAACAGGGGGTCAGATTCAGGGCTACATCCCAGGATCCCGAGATCATGACCTGAGCTGAAGGCAGCCGATTAACTGACTGAGCCACCCAGGCGCTGCTGTGTCAATTCTTTTTTTTTTTTTTTTTCTAAGATTTTATTTATTTATTCATGAGCGACAGAGAGAGAGAGGCAGAGACACAGGCAGAGGGAGAAGGAGGCTCCATGCAGGGAGTCTGACATGGGACTCGATCCCAGGTCTCCAGGATCACACCCTGGGCTGCAGGCGGTGCTAAACCGCTAGCCACCAGGGCTGCCCTGTGTCAGTTCTTAATGTCAATTCTTAATGTTAATCGAAAGGAAACTTTCAGTCAAACGTTTGCTGCAGGTGCCTATATTCTTCTAACAATTAAGTTCATTTGTCATTTTTGGTTTTAACTAAAATGGAAGAATTTGTACTTCTACTTCTGCAGTAAGATAGAAGTCTCTCTTCTCTAGATGGGCTGCATGCCACTCTATGGATCTTATTTGAAGGTTTTATGGTAACAAATGGGATGAAAGTGCCACTCTGGGCCTGGGCATGGTCGTGTGCTGTCCTGATCTCCCTTCAGGATCAAAGGCCTTAAATAAGGCCTTCTCTAGCTGCCAGCAGACACATCTCATTGTTAAACGTTCTTCAAGGATTGCCTTCACTGAAAAGTCTCTTTGCCCAATATCACTCTCCCTTCCCAAAGGCAGCCTGCAAATCATGATTAATCAGTGCAGGGCTATCGATCCCTCCTTGCACCTCAACTAGGGGTAATTCCAGTATGAGAACTTCTCATACAGTCAGTCTAGGGATCTCCAGGCCTGCATCACCATCCTGCACAATGCCACTTTATCCCCTTCCTCTCCACGTGTTTTGATCCTGAGAGCACACCCCCAAGAGAGCTATGTGTTCATCTCTGCCACAGAGACTGCTTCCCAGGAGCCTGCTTGGCACAGGCTCCCATCTTGGCCTGGGGCATATGCATTTAATATTCTTAGTTCTCTTGCTTCTTCATACATAGTCTCTCTTCCCAAGCCACTGAAAATGTGAGATTGAAGGCTGGCGTCTCAGGTGCATTTAATTATTCCTGAAAAATTCTACTCTAAGGACTAGAATCATATTGTTCTATTTCTTTGCATCTGTGGTTGTCTTTATATTGTTGCTCCTGTAGCAACAAATAAATTGTGAGCTCCTTAAGGGAAGCAACTGTGTCCTATATATCTTTGTATTGCCAACTGTTTGATGAAAGATTACCCAAATCTTTTGCATGATGTTTTAAATAGGTGATTTTTCCCCCTCCCTAAATATATCTCTTTTAATGCACTGAGATTTATTCATGTCAACACTGATTTTATTATGGATTTTGCTGGGATGCAGCCATGCCTCCTCCTCTTTTAACATGGCTGGTTTTTCTTCTCTAGGGATACAGATTTGCCATTGTCCCACATCAACTGTTCCTTGCCACTTTAAAAAAATTTTGAATTCTTAAAAAAAATGAATTCTCATATGGTTAAAGCAAGTCCAAGCTACAAGGTTATTATTTTTCTCTCTCTCTGGCCTCTTATATACTCATCACAGTTATTGGATCTCTGCTCCCTGCAAACTGCTGTGTTGGTAAATCTCATGTAAAAAGAATATCAAGCCAAGTCAGGACTTCTTGCTTTATATTCTTAATGCCTTACACACTTCTTGGGTAGCCCTGATAACAACTGAAATTAAATGATGTATTAATTTTTCTTGTTCATTCTCTGTTTTTCCTGATAAAATATAAATATCAGGAAAGCAGGTACCATGTTCCATCTCTTTCATGCTATTCCCCAAGCTTACCTATCAGCATTTATAGATAATTGGGTAGAGAAGAATATACTATCAAAGGAAACTGAGAAGTGGTGGCCACAAAAGAAAGAGAAAAACTAGTAGATATGGGTCCTAGAAGCCCAAGAAAAGTGATGGTTTCCATTTTGTTGCATGTTGCTAAGTCTTTAAGTAAGTTAAGTGCTGAGTCCATAAATGAGCATGGAGTGCTGTTTAAACAAAGGAACCCAATCATCTGCCTTCTCTGTGCCTGCTCCCAACAGATGAGCACAGAAAAGTCATTCTGATCAGTTGATTATCAACCATCCTGAATACTTTCTGGAAACATTACTAGTTTTCTCTAGTAAGCTTGCTCTCCAACAGCCACAATGCTCATTTCATACCATTCCCATTGTCCAAACTTCTTACTCCTTCTTCCCTCTCCTCAGAGAGAAAGTCCACAGCCTCTGGACCAGTTTCTCCTCCCCGTCACCTAATGAGTCAAACTTTTTGGGCCTGCACCATCCTCTCCCTCTTCTCTTCTATAAAGAAATTGTCCTTACATCTATGAAAGTCCAGTCTGTCCATTTATGATCTGGATCCTACTTCCTTTTGTCTTCTGAAAAGCAGTATAACCAATTGCTTTTACTTTCCTGCGTCTTCAGCCTATCTCTGTTAGATTATTTCTACATGCATTCAAAGATGACCTAGCATCTCTCTTATTCTTAAAAAATAAGAAACAAAAATACTTCCTCCCTTGGAATCCCTGTTCAAGCCATTGCCTTTTCTCTACCCTCGTTAGTCAAATACTTTTACACACATACTGTCTTCAATTCCTCATCTCCCATTTACTGTTTCAAAAATAACAGTATTATTGAGATATACATAACATGACATGTAACTCACCCATTTAAAGTATATAATTCAATGATTTCTAGTATATCCAAAGAATTGTGCAATTGTCACCACAATCAGGTTTAGAATATTTTCATTACCCAGTACCCATTAGCAGTAATTCTCCATTGCCCCGTCAGTCCCCATCTCCACCCTCAGTCGAAGGCAACCACTAATCTAGTTTCCGTCTTTATGGGTTTGCTTATTCTGAGCATTTCATATGAATGGAATTCTACAATATGTGGTCTTTTGTGACTTGCTTCTTTCACTTAGCATAATATTTCTAAGAGTTGTCTATGTTGTAGCATGTACGAGCACTTCCTTTCTTTTTAATGCCCAATAATACCCCACTGCATGGCTATACTGCATGTTATTTATGCTTTTATCAGTTCATAGACATTTAGGTTGTTTCTATTTTTTGGCTTTGTTATTATCTTTTTGGTTGTAGCCATCCTGCTGGTTGTAAAGTGGCATCTCATTGTGTTTTTTGTTTGAATTTCCCTGATGGCTAATGATACTGAGCATCTTCTCATGTGCTTATTGGCCACTTGTAAATCCTCTTTGGAGAAATGTCTGTTCAGACACTTTATCCATTTTTAATTGAGTTGTCTTTTTATTATTGAATTCTAAGAATTCTTTACATATTCTAGAAATAAGGTCTCTTATTAGATATATGAGTTCCAAATATTTTCTTCCATTCCATGGGTTTTCTTTTCACTTTCATGATAGTGTCCAGTGAAGCACAAAAGTTTTTAACTTTGATGAAGTCCAATTTATCTATTTTTTCTTTTGTTGCTTGCATTTTGGTGTCACATCTAAGACTGCATTGCCGTAGTCAAGGCCATATACATTCCCTAAAAGTTTTATAGTCTTCTTTTCCATTTAAGTCTTTGATCTATTTTAAGCTAATTATTTTTTTATGAAGTGAGAGATAGGAGTTCAATTTCATTCTTTTTAATGTGGACATCCGGTTTCCCTTACCCTTTGTTCAAAGGCTATTCTTTCCCCATTAAATTGTCTTGGCTTCCTTGTCCAAAGTCAATTAACCATAAATAAAGATTCACAATTTTATCCAATTTCTTTAAGTTTATTTTTTGGTAATATCTTCACCCAACGTGGGGTTCAAACTCACAACCCTGAGATCAAGAGTTGCGTGCTCTTCTCACTGAGCCACACAGGTGCCCCTATTCAATTTTGACAGGACCACATTGTCTTGATTACTGTAACTTTGCATAAGTTTTGAAGTTGGGAAGTGTAAATCCTCCAACTTTATCCTTTTTCATGACGATTTTGGCTGTCTTGGGCCCTTTGAATTTCCATATGAATTTTAGTACAAGCCTGTCACTTTTTGTAAAGGAGCCAGCTAGAATTTTGATAGAGATTGCAGTAATAGTGCCATCTTAGCCATATTAAGTCTTTTTGGTCCCACAAACATGGAATGTCTTTACATTTATTAGGTCTTCTTTAACTTCCTGCAATTATATTTTGTAGTTTTAAGGATGTAAGTTTTTCACTTCTTTTGTTAAATATTTTCTGAAGTATTTTATTCTTTTAGATGCTACTATAAATGGAATTGTTTTCATAATTTAATTTCTAGATTGTTCATTGCAACTATACTGAAATACAACTTATTTTTGTATATTGATCTTGCATGCTGTGAATGTGTTTCTTAGTTGTAATAGTTTTTTTAGTGGATTCTTTAGAATTTTATGAGTACGAGATCATGTCATGTGCAAACAGAGAGAGTTGTACTTCCTCTTTCCAATCTGGATGCCTTTTATTTCATTTTCTTGCCTACTTTCCCTGATTAGAATCTCCAGTACAATGTTGAATAGAGGTGGTAAGAGTGGATATTCTCATCTTATTCCTGATCATAGAGGGGAAGCATCTAGTCTTTCACCATTATTTATGTTGGTTGTGAACATCTTTTTCATAGATGCTCCCATCAGGTTGAGGAAATTCCCTTCTCTTCCTAGTTTTTGAGTGTTGTTGTTGTTGTTGTTTTTAATCACATGAAGGGAGGTTAAATTCTGTCAAATATTTTTTCTGCATTTATTGAGATAATCATATGGGGTCCTTTATCCTATTGAGATGGGTATTATATTAATTGGCTTTCAGATTTCAAAACACTTTTGCATTCTTGAGAAACGTTCCAGTGGATTATGGTGTACAATTCTTTTTATATGTTGTTGTATTCTGTTTCCCAGGATTTTGTTGAGGATTTTTGCATCTATATTCATGAGAGATAGTGGTGTGTAGTTTTCTTTACTTGTAATGTCTTTGTTTAGTTTCAGTATCAAGGTAATATTGTCCTCACAGAATGAATTGGGAAGTGTTTCTTTCTCTTCTATTTTTTCCATTTGCCCTTTAACCCACTCAATCTAGCAACTAGAGTATATCTTGGTAAGGCCATCAATGACCTCCATGTTGCCAAGTCTAGCGAACACTTAAGTTTCAGATCTTGTCACATCTAGCCCATCAGCAGCATTTGGCAAGTTGAGCTTCCTGTCTTGGCTGATGTACTCTCTTTTCTTGCCTTTACATGCCCGGCTATCTTCTACCTCTTTGGCTGCCTGTTCTCAGTCTCCTTTGCTGGTTCATTCTTCTCTGTTCAAATTAAATGTTGAGATCTTAAGACTTGGCCCCGAGTCCCCTTTCTTTCTATTCTACACATACACATATCTATCCCATTCCTATAAATCCCTTAACTACAACTCTCAAATATATAGAGATCTTTATGTCTAACTGCCTGGTCCACATCTCACATGATTGACTGATATATAACATGTTCCAGTCTGAATGCTTGATTTTCTTTTCCAAATCTGTATCTCCATTAACTTAGCTATGCATATCAGAAACCTGGGGTCTTAATTAACACCTCATTTTCTCCCTTATCCTTTATGTTTGTCCTTACCACCGAGTAGTCCACCTCCTGGTTAAAAATCTACATGTGATTTTTCAGGCCTGACCATAGGCTATCACAAGGCTTTACCTGGTAGACCTCATTATCAGACTTGGTTTACAGCCAGTGCACTGAAGTCTCATAAGGGAGTTTCAGTCAAAGACTCAGGCACATCATATTCTTCACATTCTTAGCTCTGGCTCCTTCATTTCTAAGCCTCTTTTTCTGAGGCCTTGGGATGACATTCTCTTCAGGTACCTGCACTGAGGTTGGGGGATGGAGGAGGGGGAACCTTGAAGACATTTTTATCCACTCTCAGTGCCCAGTCCTTTTCTACTCCTAACTTTTCCCCCTCCCCTTATCCTTGGCCCCAGAGTCCACAAAACTGAGGAGGCTTTTATTTAGGCCTCCCTTGATAGTCCCGTGCTGATCTTTGTGACCTTTGAACAGTGTGCCATTCCATAAGGAAAAATTGAACAAGTGGAGTTGGTGCTTCCTCCCATTTTAGGCTCTTGCTTATATCTCACAGTAAGTGATTGAAAGCTTAGCTTTTTCATTTTAGTCTTGTTGCTTTAATCAGCTACTCAGACACCTGACAGCTCAGCTTCTCTCCAGCTCAACTGTGTTGCTTAGAACCACATCTTATTTAGTCTAATTCCAGTTTGGATCTTCAATACACCCATTCTCCAACCCACTTTCTGCTACCTGACCCAAGTCATCACTATCCTTGATTCAACTATGCTGGGGCCTTATAAATGGTCTTTAGGATTTCCTTTTTGCTCCCCTTCAAGCCATTTGCCATAAAGGAGTTAGAGTGATCCTTAAAAAATTTTTAAAATCATTATCATATCACTGCTTAAGATCCCTCTATAGCTTCCATTTATAGTTAGAATTAGGTAAATCTTTACCTGTAGGACACCTTGAATTATCATGCTTCTGAATGAGTTGGCCTCTGCCAACCTTTCCAAGAGTAGCTTGCTCTTCTCTCCCTCCCTCATCGTCTTTCCTAGATAGCAGTAACCTCTTTCCCTCCTCAAAGCCTCAGACATTTGGAGAGTGGCATGCTGGGGGTGAAGGTGGGGAAGCAGTTGCCTTGGGTAGGTGAGAGTATTTAATCATGGACATTGTTTAGATCTCTCAGTGCATGTGCATGGTGAGTCAAAAGTAGATTGACCTGTAGTTGGTTTTATTATTATTTTTTAATTCTATTCAAACTATATATTCCCTTTACCACCTGTACATCTAGTAGTGCTGACCATTCCCATAGTCTTCCCTTCCACTTGCCTCGTTGTACACTGCTTTACCATGCACTTCTAGGTAGATACTTCATCCTCTCACTTTCCATCTTAATAACTATTATTCATTTCTTGGACTAGAGATTTAAACACAACTTAGAAAAAAGCCTTCCTTGACTTACAAATTTAAGTTAAATTTCTTGCTGATAACACTGGTTTTGGTTTTGTTTATAAATAGCACTTACCAAAAGTTATATATTAACTTAGGTATTATACTTGAATGTGAATTTCATTATGACAGGCACTATGACTTTTATCTTTCACTTTCATGATTATATTCCCAGCAAGTTTGGCACATAGTAGGTGTTCGATACAGATGTGTGGGAATGAGTGAATGAAATGGAGATCAAGCATGCATTGTCAAAGAAGTCAAGGAGAGATAGTGGACTGAGTAATGAAAGTCAGATGAAGAAGTATAGATATTTCTTTTGAAAAGTCTGTCTATGGTGGGGTAAAAGGTATGGGTGTTTTCAAGAAGCAGGAGAAGTGGGGATTAAGGTGTTATATTATTTTTAAGGTTTATTTTAAGACTTGAGCAGGTTTCTCTTACACTGTTGGTGGGAATGCAAACAGGTTCAGCCACTCTGGACAACAGTATGGAGGTTCCTCAAAAAGTTAAAAATAGAACTACCCTATGATTCAGCAATCGCACTACTAGGTATTTATCCAAGGGATACAAAAATACTGATTCAAAGATGCTCATGCACCACAATATTTATAGCAACACTATCAACAATAAACAAATTATGGATGTCCATTGATTGTTCAATGAGTAAAGATGTGATATATATATATATATACATATATATACACAATATATATATGTATATATATATATAATGGAATATTACTAATCCATCAAAAAGAATAAAATCTTGCCTTTTGCAAAGATATAGATGGAGCTAGAATGTATTATGCTAAGCAAAATAAGGTAGCCAAAGACAAATACCACATGATTTCACTCGTTTGGAATTTAAGAAACAAAACAGATGAACATAGGGGAAGGGAAAAAAGAGAGAGGGAATCAAACCATAAGAGACTCTTAACTACAGAGAACAAATTGAGAATTGGTGGAGGGAGGTGCATGGGGGATAGGCTAAATGGGTGATAAGTTTTAAGGAAGGCACTTGTGATGAGCAGTGTGTGTTATACAGAAGTGGTGAATCACTAAATTGTACACCTGAAACCAATTTTACCATATGATAACTAACTAGAATTTAAATAAAAACATACAACTAAACAAAAAGACTAAGCAGGTTTAACTGCTAACGGAGAAGGATCCAGTAGAGCGGTGGGCATTGAAATCATCTAGAAGACTTGTTAAAACAGATTGCAGGACTGCACTTCTAGAATTTCTGATATAGTCATTTGGGGGTGTTGCTGATAATTTGCATTTCTAACAAGCTTTCAGGGAATGCTGATGCTGCTGGAATGGGGATCACACTTTGAGAAACACTGAGAAACAGGTTGGAGAAAGTTGAATGGGAAGCTCTGGAGTCCAAGCAGGAATATCTGTCCTAGGTAGAAGGAGGAACACTATCGTGTAGGATGCAAGAAAAAGATGAACGCAGACCTATGTAGGCTTAAAGGTTAGGGAACAGAAATTGTCAAAACTTCTCCTCTGATGGATCCTGTTTTCATTATAAGTAAGAACTGAGATACTCTAATGAGAATCAGGAAGGAGAATGAGGGGTAGGGTAAGAAGAAGAGGAAGTTAAGGAGGTTGGTATGGTCCTTATAACGAGCAAGAGAGCATCATGACAAGAGAAATAACAGCATTGCAACCAGTGTTGGAGACGTCGGTGAGGTTCACAGTCATACATCTATGTTGATACCAATCTGCTCCGTTACACCATTGAAGTTACTGATAAAAGAAATCGTATCAGCTGAATAAGGTTCAAGGACAATCAGACAATTCCAGCGGTTTATATCTTAAAATCTCTAACTAAACATGACTGTCCAGCTGTGTAAGTAAGACACACAGTTTAGAGGGACTAGCTAGGCAACTAGAGTTGCCTCTAAACAAATCCAGAGAAATTCCTATATATCTCCTTGTTCCTGAAGCTCTAAAGTGACAGGTGCTTTATTTTACCCCTCACTGCCAGTGTGTTATATTTGTAGTAGTACTAAACTTAAGTTTTGCTCACTTATAATCAACTTTTTTTAAAAGGAAGCATCATTTTATAGTGAGATACTAAAAATCTCCATTAAGAAAGATGAGATACAGAGGTACAAATCCTTACCTTATTCCACTCACTCCTTTCTGTCCTATCCACTTGTTGCTACCATGGAAAAGCTATCAGCTTGCTCAGATTTCAGGCTCTGACACATCATTTTGAGTTGTGTTGCTCACTAGGAACCAAAACCAAACAAGAAAGCAAGAAAACTGGAACCATAAGTCAGCACTATACAAATAGTGCTGGTTGTGGTTGTGTGCTGGGATCTAGCAGGCTGACAAGCAGAAGAAGCTTCTGAACTACAGGAAGACTGGGGGGGGGTGTGTGAAAAGCCCCAAACACCACTATACCCAGGCTTCCACCTGGGAAACCATAATTGAATACAAGAGACAGAGGATGGTAACAGGGTTCTTCACAGAACCTCAGGGAGAATACTGTGGTTTAAAAAAAAAGTCCCTACAAATACCCACCATTTTCTTTGATGTGGATGGAACTGGAGGGTATTATGCTGAGTGAAATAAATCAATCGGAGAAACACAATTATCATATGGTTTCACTCATATGTGGAATATAAAAAATAGTGAAAGGGACTATAAATGAAAGGAGGTAAAGTGAGTGGGGAAAAATTGGAGAGGAAGACAAACCATGAGAGACCCCTAACTTTGGGAAACGAACAAGGGGTAGCAGAAGGGGAGGTGGGCAGGGGGCTGGGGTGACTGGGTGACGGGCACTGAGTGGGGCGCGCTTGATGGGATGAGCACTGGGTGTTATACTATATGTTGGCAAATTGAATTTAAATTTAAAAAAATGTCCCTAGGATTAGGGCCATGTGAAATACATGTTAATGTTATTGATATTGGTTTATTTTTATTTTTTTATTTTTAGAGGTTTTATTTACTTGAGAGAAAGAGAGAGTGCACACATGCACACATGAGTAGTGGGGAGGGGATAAACAGACTCCCTGCTGAGCAGGGAGCGGACTGGGGCTCAATCCTAGGACCCTGAGATCATGACCTGAGTAGATGCTTAACTAAATGAGCCACCCAGACGCCCCTATTTATTTATTTGAGAGAGAGAGAGAGAGAGAAGGAGAGCACAAGTGCAAGAGTAGGGGAGGGACAGAGACAGAGCAGAAGTGAGGGAGGGAGGGAGGGGCAGAGTGAGAGGGAGAGAGAGAGAATCCCAAGAAGCCTCTGTGCTGAGCATGGAGCCCAACATGGGCATACTCCCATGACCCCAAGACCATGACCTGAGCCTAAATCAAGAGTCCCATGCTCAACCGACTGAACCTCAGTGCCCCTACTTATTTTAAATAATAACATGTGTGACAGCTGGAAATGGAAAGGGAAGACAATGTAAATAATATGGCATCTGATTCAAGAATCTAAGGAGCATAGGGATTACAAACACAGACACCTACATACAGGAATTCGGATTCAGACAGAGAAGGCTAATGACTAAACAGTTATTAAACAATGAAAGACTTTCACGCTGGCTGATGAATAGCTGCCATCCTGAGCTTCTTGAGTGCCCCTTGCTGTCTCAGTCTCTCTCTCTTTTTAAAAAGATTTTATTTATTTGAGAGAGAGAGAGAGGGAGAGAGAGAGCACGCACAAATGGGAGGGAGAGACAGAGGGAGAGGGAGAAGCAGACCCATTGCTGAACAGAGAGCCTAACTGAGGCTTCTGCGATCATGACCTGACCTGAAGGTAGATGCTTAACCAACTGAGCCATCCAGCTGCTCCGGCCCCAGTCTCTCCTACATTTCTTCCTTCATCACATCTCCTCACACTCCCAAAGCTGAGGGGTTAAAACTAGCACTGAGCCTTCAGGATTCTTTTTTTTTTTTTTTTTCTGCCTTCAGGATTCTTAATCTCTATGTTAAAGTCTCCACTTGGACTGGTCAATAGTCCCTATCATATTAGTTGTTAAGTGTCTTAATATCACTGCTGTATATAGATGTATGTTGCACAGAATTATCTGCATACTGTGAATTGTCTGATGAAGAATTATCTGCAACAGGATCATTTGGGTTACTTGTCAAAAATGCAGATGCTTGGGTCCCACACAATGGACCCACTGCATCTCTGAGAGAAGAGCCAGGATATGTATTTGTAACTATTTTCCAGGTGATTCTAGAATATCATATCAAATATAATCTGTATTTTCTAGCATCGAGCAAATCTGTCTGTATTACATCTAGAGGCCAAGTTCTTTGAAGGGAGGGTCCTAATCCTAACACTCTTGGTATTCACCACTATACTAGCTCAGTATAATGATCTACGAGCTTTGATAATGATACACATTGATGGTGATGGCAATGGCTAATCTTGGTGAGTGCTTACGATGTACTAAAAGTACATGTGCCTTAGAGGCATCATCAAATGGGATCTCAGTAATCCAAAAAGGTACTATTATTATCTCCATTTTATGGCAAAGAAACTGAGACTCAAGATCTCATTGTTGAAGGGAAACAGACTCTAATCTTGGTCTGACTTCAAAGCCTGTATTCTCTCTGATTTGCTTAAGTCATCCTAGTTCTTAGATTAGAGAACAATTCTAAAGATAACCTATAAACCACATTCTTTGAAATTCATCTCTTCAATTTGCTTTTGTTTCAAACTTATTTGTATCATTTTGTCATATATGTGGAGTGGAAGTAGGCAAGAAAGAGGAGATAGTAGAAGCTATATTCTCGGACTTTCCAGGGCCAAGGTTAAGGACATTGAATACAGAAAGTAGAAGATATAGTGGTGCTTGGGTGGCCAGTTAAGCATTTGATTCTTGATTTCAGCTCAGATCATGATCTCAGAGTTGTGAGATTGAGCCTTGTGCTGGGCTCCACTTTGAGCATGGAACTTGCTTAAGATTCTCTCTTTCCCTCTATCCCTCTCCCTCCTCTCTCTCTAAAAAAAGTAGAAGATATATATATATATATATATATATATATATATATATATATATAATCAATATTTTTCAATATTTAACAGCTATTGGAAAATTTTTAGCTAAATAAAAATAAAGTCTAACTGAAAAAAGTTAGAAGATTGCAGCTGTCAGATTTTGAGGTTATAGCTAGAAATTGAGCAATAAGAAAAGGGAATCAAGATGAGAACTCACTGTTGAGAAATAATGAGGGCAACTGTAATTTGAGAAAGGTCATCAGCGGACCAGGTGATGCCTAGACTTGACAATGGGCAAGACAAGCAGTCTGGACATAGAGAAATTAAGGCAGCTTATAGGAGGGGGTGGATCGAAAGTTGGAATAAAGAATGAGTTTTATATGCATTCAGGTTTGTTTTGACGTATTTTGCCCGGAAGCTGGGATTAATGAGCACACAGAGTGTTATAATTTCATTCTGGTTAAAGCATACTTATGCACTGAGCTTAATGAAGAATGGCTAATTAACATCTTTTGAACATAAGAGGGAAAAAAGAATATACATCAGAATTGTCTTTTCAAGGCAAAACAAACACAAAATCAAAATCTGGATAAACAGAATCAGGGGACTTATTCAGACTTCAATATGTCAATCCTGGTGCTTTTCTTTAGATACAGATAACTTTCTAATCATGCTTGATTCATTCATGACATATGGGGAAAGCTAGAGCTTATTCTTACTGGGATCTGGGCAAAATCCCCACTTCTCATCTCTTTCATAGCGGCTTGTCGTGGCACACCACAGTAAGTCGTCTTCCCGCCCTTCCTGGGTGCATTCATGATGCCACTGTCGGTTATACTGGAAAGGAAACATGCACGGCATCCCATGGGCATTCCCTTTGATTGTGTACATATCTAGAAGAAAAAAATCAAAGTTAAATAAGAATTATGTCAGCTTTATCTTTGAAAGCTATCATATAGAGAATGCCTTTCTTATTGACTGAAAATTTATGATGGCGAAGGCCCTTGCTATACCACAGAGAACCCTCAGGACCTCACTGTCTAGAGTGTGTAGCAGTACAAGGGAAAGTGCTGGCTTCAGAGCACGGGCTGGTAAGTGGCTTGTTTAGATATTTTCTTACCTTTTTTTTACAGTGGTGCCCTGCCACAGTAGCACATGGGTTTGTCAGTGGATGGGAAGGAAAATTAAATGAAGATCGACTTTAAAATACTTTCTGGCCCCCAAATATATCAGGGATCAGCATCTGAACCTCAAGAGTTTTATCAGAATTTATTTTTTAATCGGAATTTATGAATTCATTCATTCAACAGATATTTATTGAGCATTGAATGCGCCCAGCATTGGGGATGTACTGGAGAGCAAACCTGCAAACGTTCCCTTTCATATGGAGCTTCTGTTCCAGTGGGGAGAGACAAAGAGAAAGCAAATATATAAGTAAATGTATAATTCTGGGTAGTGATAAGTGCCACGAAGAAAAACTTAAGTGCCACGAAGAAAAACAAAGCAGGACGGGAAGATAGAACAGCTCTGTGTGTGTTTGAAGGATGGAGGGGCACCATTTTGGAGAGGGTTGCAACGAAGGCGTCTCTGAATGAGAACTGGGTGAAGTGAAGGAGCAAGTCTTTGCAAAAGAGTTGTTCTGGTAGGAGGAACAGCAAATGTAAAGGGCCTGTGACAAGAGCCTGCGTGGGGTGAATGGGGAAGAGCAAGGAGGTGCAAAAGGAAGTGGCATTGGGGAAATGCTGGCGCATCAGCTCACAGAGGGCCGGCTCTGCCACATTGTGGATTTGGGCCTTGCCTATGAGGGTGGTGAGAAGTCACTAGTGAGTTTTGAATGAGAAAATGACATGATCAGATTTCCATTTTTAAAGACTAACTCAGGGTGCAGTGTGGCAAACCGAACCTACACAGAAGGGAAAATGGGATGACTAGCTAGGAGGCCTCTACAAGAGTCTAGGGGAGAGGAGTGTGAGGGGGTGTCCTGTCAGCTGCTTTCTCAGAGTATTGCAATAATTGGGCATCCTTGGCCTTAATCATGACTCAACGGGGGCTTTCCATGGTGAGGGGGCTCAGGGCCACCCTCCATTAAGTCAACAGGTCCTGGAGCAGACGGGCTGGCTGTGGAGGTTCCCACTCCTTCACCACAGTTGGCAGGGGCTAGACTGAGCACACGCCACATTGCCAGGCCTGGAGGTTTGGGCTGTTTAGGAAATACAGATATTTCAGGGCACATCATCTTATTTCAATACCCTGACTTCTACTCAGTGCGTAAGAATGTGAGTATATAGCTAAAAAATGAATATAAAGCAAAATATTAAGTTCTTCCTTAGAACCATAGACTATTCAGAGTGCTGGCTTGCAGCACTTGCTTATTGTGAGTCCTTGCAAATGGCTTGCTCTTGGCTCTGTCAAGAATTTTACGCCAGTAAAATTCATTTACTGTAGGTACAGAAGAAAGTCTTGCTTTGAATCTTAAGAGTGTCTTGCTCTGTTTCCTAGGACTGGTATAAAGTCCTTAGAAGGGTATGCTCTTGTTAAGGCATAATTCTACAGAGCACCATGAGGTCAGGGGCCACATCTGTCTCATTGGCTTGTGTAAATTAAGTGTCTAGCACTGTACCCAAGAAACAATCAGTGCTCAATAAATATGTGAAGGTTGCATAGATGAATGAATGAAGAGAGCTACAGAGCAAAAATCTAAGAAACAGGTTTGAGGTTTCAGAATTTATGCCATTTTCTTTGTCCTTTTATTTCCTGCTCAAAATGCCAAATATTAAGGAATTATGGAGAAATAAAGCCCTTACTCCTGAAATCATGGTTTCCCATCCCTTGATACATGTCAATTGCTCCTGACAGTAGTCTGTGGTTTATCGTTAAATGCCTTGGGCAGCCCCGGTGGCTCAGCGGTTTAGCACCACCTTCAGCCCAGGGTGTGATCCTGGAGACCTGGGATCGAGTCCCGCATGGGGCTCCCTGCATGGAGCCTGCTTCTCCCTCTGCCTGCATCTTTGAACCTCTCTCTCTCTCTCTCTCTTCTCTGTCTCTCTTTTATAAATAAATAAATAAATAAATAAATACCTTGCCATGAATGACATGGATGCGAGTGAGGAGGCTCTGAGGTGCTCTGTAGTCATGCTCATACATGGGGCTGAGTTTCTACAATAAGGGAAATGGTGGCAGGAGAGGTTCTTCTGTTCACCCTGACCAGTCTTTACTTCAAAGACCTTTTCTTCCCACCTTTATTTTCTTTTTCTCTCCTATCCTTCTAGTCTTTCTTCTCTTTTCCATTGATTCCCAGTTATTTAAGTGTTTTCACCCCTAATACCTTTAAATTCTGAGTTTTGCTTCTTTAGCAGAATTTAGAAAGTTCATTCTAAGACTCCAATAATCCTTTAATAAGAGTCATGTAAGCAACTAAAATGTATTTAGCAGAAGTCCCTTGAGGCTCTAGGTGCTGTCATATAATATAATTTACAAATCTTTACTTTAGGGGTAAACATTCTAAATATATCATTTCATAAATACTTTTACTTAAATTATTTTTTACCTTTGTGCAGATATTCACAAATGCTTCCACCATCTGACAAATAGGAAATCCACTTATGAAGATATTTCCATGAGGCCACAAGCATATTGTTTTCATTCACCTGGACTGTGTACTGGAGAGGGCCGATGATCATGTTCTTGTTACAGTGCCATCTCAAGGAAACGTGAGTGGAATCACACTCATATATGCTTAATGGCTGCTCTGGATTAGATAAATTCAGGCCCAGGCAACCACTGCCTCCTATGTTAAAGAGGTGGTGGTTTGAAACCCATTTCCAAAGCATGTGCTTGTTTGGTGGCTTGCAGTTCTCCAGGGTCAGTACAGATTTGCCTGCTTGAATGCATTTCTTGAGGCTCTCACTCTGGATAAGGAACATTCCTTTATCTGAAACAACAAAATAGAAAACGTGGCATGGAACTTTCATATATCATTAACTAGTGTCATGAGGATCCCAGTGTGCATGCCCATGCTGCCATGTGCTATAATTTATGGTCATTTTGAACGGATCTGCTGATAGTTGATAGATGTATCCACCAGAAGGACTTTATTTGCACAAACGAGAGATTTCTTGGGAAACATAAATGGACTTGTTGGAACTAATGGGAAAGTGACCTAAGACATCCATGGTCATATTGTAGCAAAGGCTGCCTGTGACTCCACAGGGGAGTGGTATTATGGTGAAGGAGCTCACCACAACTGGAGAGAGAACAGGGATTGGTAATAACACCAAGGGCTAAAGGAGAGGGACATTGTGTGCCCAGAAGTTTGGTGACACTTTGATTTTCTTCAAGCAAGTGCCTGAATATTAGAAACATACCAGCTGAATCGAAAAGTCACTTAAATAAAAAGTTCTACCATCAAATTCCTATAGAAAAACAAAAGGGGATATAAGTAAAGTGCTGTTTTGTGTCTTGATACAAGATGCAATGCTGGTGGGGGAAAAAAACTTCTCCATATTCATTCTCTTTGCTGGGTCCATGTGGAATAAAAACATGAGGACATTTGCTGTGGGGATGGCCTCTTCACAAGAGCAGCCTCGTTGGGTTGGACTAGCAGTAGATGAATGCCCAAGACGCTGGTTCAGGCCTGGCACCATTTGTAGATACATGAAAAGTGGTAGAGTGCTATGGCAGTGGCAAAAACCACACAGGCCACAGGAAGATATTGAGAAAGTAGCTTTTGTGACATACCTCTGAGCCTCTAACCCCCTGGAGCCAGAAGAAGAGATCTGAGTGAATTCCCTGTGGAAAAGCTGGTGGGGCTCAGCCAAGGAATGGTGTTAGCTACGTGCCCACTATCTGACTATACCTAGAGTCACTGGTCTGGAAAACATCTGCTATGTGGTTATGAACTTGTCCTCTCACAGGTTTTTCAAAGGTAGAAATCATCTAATTTTTTCAGTCTAAGCACAGAATGTACTGAGGACATTATAGAAGTTCAATAAATACTTAATGTTGATTAAATGTGCTGACAGCTACACAGGCCTGCCTGTATAGGCTCGGAGGCCTAGGGTTCCTGGGTTACTCAGCTCAGAATGTCGGTCAGGTCCAAGAGCTCTTTTGTTTTTTCATTAAGTAGGCTCTCTTATATTTTACCTCCTGTCCATTCTTTTGAAAGCTGAAGGGACATTATCAGCTTTCCTTAAAATGCCTGTGGTTTGGGGCAAGTTGTGTTGTGTGGCCAGGGCATAGAAGTAACAGGCAGAGGCCTTCTAGAGATTTGGAACAGTGCAGAACTAGCCACCTTGTGCGTCAGTGCATGGGGACAATGCTTCATTTTGGTAAAAGTTCTTTGTTTTTTTCAAAGTTAATCAGGCCAAGAACTGATTTACAGTAACCAAAATCACTTAAGACATTGTTAAAAAAAAAGATTGTTAATGTATTAATAAAAGCTATACCTCGTTTAATAATTGATAACCTTATTTATAACCATACATTTGAGGAGTTGAATTAGTTGTCAGAAAATTGCTTTGATCATCATATATCAGAGCAAAAGAGAAGCGAGTGTGTGTTTGGGCGGGGGAAGAGAATGAATGGTTTTAGGGAGATTTCATTTAGATCAGGAAATTTGTTTTCCTAATGAAGACCATGTCTATATGGTTATTAGTAATACTCATTCAAGATCAAATCTACCCCTTGCCAGTGCTGTGTGGACTCTGATAATTAACCTTCTCTCCAACTCTCCTTTTCACCTTTTCATGCTTGGGTAGAACGTTAACCTTAATTTCTGTTGTAACCTACTAATTACTTTCTAGCTAACCCAGAGTTTCATTAATTTTTCACTAAAGGATAATTATTTTACTATAAATGTTCTGTAATTTAGCTTCTATCTCATATACATGTTCAAATATCTCCACCTATTTACTGGCTGGATCTCAGCCCTCTGGGCCTCAGTTTATACACTAAGATGGGTGGACAGACTAGTAGTTGACATCTCTCAAACAGGCAGACTAGTCTGGAACTTTGAGAAATTTTTTTAATCTCAATGAGCCTTGCCTTTCCCTTTTGAAATGGGAGCATGTGTGATACTGACCTCACAGGGATAGCAAGAGTATTGCGTTAAATAACCCATGCAAAGCACATCACCCACCACTTTGGCATAGGAAGACTTCGGCAAATTGATGTTGTTATTATTGTTACTATTATCCTTTTGGCTTCCCAATTCTCGGTCTGCAGAGGCAACTGTAGATCCGATGGAGCACCTGGAGAGTGCTAACTTGAGCGTCCCCAAAGACTCCAGTCATTTTCAGAAAAATTCATCCTTACTTTAGCTTTTGTAGCACACAGTGTGTATAGGCTTTTTAGTTTTAGATAATCCTGAGATCACCTTTTATGGAGTAAAAATACTCTTCGAAAGCCAAAAAACAAATTTCTTGTCTTGTTTGTTCAAATATATATGCAATCATGAATTAAGAGTCTTCATCTGTTCCTCTTTCATGCTCATCTATCTGTAAAGTCTATTCTGCAGCTCTCTTATGAGAAAGAGAAAAATACATGGTGTTGACAAAAGGTGCATGGATGAGTGAATGGATGGTCTATAAATCAACATGGAAATTATATATCACTAAAATTTTGGGTAGATAAGTAATGTTTTTAAGTGTTCAAATTATTAAGTGTTATGAGAAAAGGAGTGTCAGAATCAGAACTTCTAGTTACACCAGTGATCATAAAAATACCTTCCTGAAGCAGAAGATATTAGACAAACTTAATCCCATGCTGCTCACTTTTGGAGTGTTATTATGTTTTCATGCCCAGCTGCCTTTAGAATGTAGCTTTGGAAAAGTTCCTTGGAATGTATCATAAACAAGTAGCTGTGGCTTAACAATAACAATAAATATGCCATCTCCAAAAGAATACTATGCCATACGAAGCTAAAAAATGGCCCAATCCCATTTTCCCATTAAACTATAATAGAATCTGGTCCTGGCACCATTAATCTCTATAAATTCACTGAAGAGAAAACAATTGCTTTCAAATAGACTATGAGGAGACCCAATATAGGTATCAATATTCTGATTATTATTATATGCATATATGGGTTGTCTGTAACAAAAACATAATGTGAAGAAAAGCCACCAATCCTTAGTGTCTATAGTCAGGTTTTAGAAAGGATGAAAATCAAATGTGGGAGGAAGCAAGATTGATTATATATGTCAAGGACATCAGTTCTGCTTGAACACTGATTAAGTGATTAATGAAGTACTGCCAGAATTACTAAATCTCTTTGCAGTAAAATGTTATTATACTTCCCTTCATAATTATAAGTTTAAGAGGAGAAAAGGATTGATTTACTAGAAGTAACTTATAAACTAATTTTTATCCTTTTTTTGGAGAGGGAATAAAATAGAAGATCGTGGTTCTACTTTCTACTTCTGGGTTCTTTTGAGGAGGAGATCATTTTAGATCCACTCTTTGGCCCCACAGGATAACATGCACTTTTCTAAGAAATGGGAGGAGAATTCTTCCTTGATTAAATGTAGGACTTCAGTCAAAGGTAATCCTTTCATGACTGCATGTAGAATATTACTTTATTTCACAAGTATTTGTTGGGTGCTAGCCACGTGGTAGGCACTGTGTAGGATACCAGAGATAGAAAGAGGCATTATTTGGGGCAGCTGGGTGGCTCAGTGGCTTAGCGTCTGCCTTTGACTCAGGTCATGATCCCGGGGTCCTGGGATTGAGTCCCACATCAGGCTCACTATGGGGAGCCTCCTTCTCCCTCTGCTTATATCTCTGCCTCTGTCTCTGTGTCTCATGGATAAATAAATAAAACCTCTCTCTCTCTCTCTCTCTCTCTCGAGAGAGAGAGAGAGAGAAATTATTTTCCTAAATATCTGTCCCTTAAAAGTATATCTATTTCTTCTGAAATCATGAGAATCTGGTTAATAAAAAAGAAGGAAGTTCCATCAGTTCCAAAGAAAACATTACAGCTACATTAGAGTATCCCTTAAAGGCAAGTGATGAAAAACAAAAGAAAATAGCCCAGAAGTTGAAACATTTGACTGGATCCTCAACTAGTGTACTATATGAGATAGACATAGGTCCTTAGTGTCATCGGATCATTCTGAGTGGGGAGAGTGTTGGTGTATGCATGCACTTGTCCACTTTCCAGGGAGGGGACAGAGAACAACGCTGTAAGGAATGAGGTCATTTGGAGGAGACTAACTCTAACCATAAACCTGAACCATAAACTTTAGAACTGGTGGGACTTTAAAGGTTATTTAATTGAGTCATTCTTTTACATTTTTTCCCAAATCCATTTTGTCTTTGAAGTTTAATAGCCACATGTTCAGTGAGGACCATAAAGGTCTTAGTCTAACTTTATTTACACATGTTAATTTATAACCTATAAAGGAGAAAACAAACTGCTGCAAATTCTTGCCAAACAATTTGAAGTAGGAGAGTTAAAATTTCAAATGATTTTTCAGTCCCTAGTATGGTATGTGTTAGGAACCCTGCAGAAAGGAGGATATGTATGTCATAGTGTTTGCCCTTAAGGAATTGATGCTATCCCTGAGAGCACATCATGAAATGTACAGAAAGAATTATACCTTAATGCTGAAGTATATTTTGGTGTCAGAGGTATAAACAAACACAATGAGGAAGAAGCCGGATCTAGAAGGAGTGATTTGGCCTATCAGAGATATCTCTTGCTTTCTTTCAATCTCTCTCTCTCTCTCTCTCTCACACACACACACACATTTTCGTTCAACAGTCCTTTATTAGGGACCTAACATTTGTCACACGTGGAGGTACTTTGGTGAAACTAGCCAAGCAAGATGCCTGTTTTCACTGCAGAGAGAGAGAGAGAGAGAGAGAGAGAGAGAGAGAGTTCAGAGTAGTGGAGGAGGTCTATAGATGCACAGCCAGGGAGTTGGGCAAGGCCGGATTCTGGAGCAAAATCACCAAAGCTCAAAAGTGACAAAAACAATCAGCTTCAGGGTGATGAGAGCCTACCTATAAAAAAGACTTTGGTGGCTGTAGAATGAATACAAAGTTAGAGGTGGTTTGGGGTCATTTTATGAAGAAGTTGAATTTTATTCACAGATATGTCTATTAGTCTTCGGATGAGAGAGAGCTTTAGGAATGAGAGAAGGCATGACTGAGGCTGTGGTGTAGAAGATGAATCAGCATGCTGAACAAAAGCATTTATTGAGCACTGACTGTGTGCCCCGCATTGTTTTAGGTGCTCAGAATATAGGCGTGAGACAAACATCCAAGTTCGAGGCCTGCAGTTCTTCTTTCAGTGGGATGAGATGGTCCACCAGTGGAACTGGAGCACAGTGTGGGGACTATTGCTGTGATCCAGCAAGGGGACAGAAGCTGTCAGTTCAGCTGGTTGTGGTGGGAAAGGAAAGGAGGAGGGAAGAAGGGTGAGACTCCAGTCACTAGGAGAGAATTCAAAGGAGGAAGAAATGACAAGATTTGGTGATTGATGGAATGTGAGGATTCTGGAAAAGGCAGCGGCAATGATCTGTTTTCTGGTTTCAGCTGTGCAGTTGGCTGGTAAATGCCTGCCAATTCCTGTGATACCACGAGGTTGGCATCTAAAGCCTGGGGGCTACTATTACCATCTGATCTGTCTGTCTGAACAGTGCTGGCTGGTGGGAAGTACCTGTAGGACATTTCTCTTGAGGCCCCCACCACTTCGCTTTTGACACCCCTTCTGATCACCTCCACCTATATTGTGAGCACCTAAAACAATGTGGGGCCCACAGTCAGTGCTCCACCTGTCTTCCTGTCTTGTGGTGCCTCCTTCTGCTTTAGACAGCTCTTCTCTTAGAAATGGCTGAAGGTTTGAAGTGGTAAGTGAATAAGGTTTGAAGCTTTAAGACTTCGTTGGGGTTTCTGTACTTTTCACACAAAAACACTTGAAACAAACAATAAAACAACAGTTCCTAAAGAAATGCTCTTTTGATGGTGGGACTTTAGGCAAGCAAAGGGCTTTCTGCTATTCAATAAATTCCATCATGAGGGGGGCTCTAATCCAGGCTCTGTGCTCCTCCTCGTTAAAGGGAAGTAGAAGGAAAAGTTCACATACACGGTTCACATCAAGTGCACTGCTTAAGACAAGCTATTAGGAAACTACAGCTTGCCAGATGCAACCCAGTTTCAATCTCCCACCCCATTTCCCTGGGGTTAAAGCTCTTCTGTTCTATCCACCCACACAGCTGGTGCTCAGGCACTCTCTGCCTGTAGTATCTCTTGAGTCTGTTCAGTTCCTTTCTGTTCTGACAGGTGCAGTAGTCCCTCCCCCACCCTTATCTGCCATCTTGCTTTCGGCTGTTTCAGTTTACCTGAGGTCAACCACCGTGAAGGCAGCAGATGAACCTCCTTCTGATGTGTCATCAGGTCACATGTGGCCTAATACCATGTTAGAATATCTATGGCCCTCATCTCATGACATAGATATTTTATTATCTCACATCATCACAAGAAGGGTGAGTACAGTACAATGAGTTATTTAGAGAGACACCACATTCACATAGTTTTTATTACAATATATTATAATTGTTTTATTATTCGTTACTCTGGTTAATGTCTTACTGTATCTAAATGATAAATTCAACTTTATCATAAGTATGTATGTATAGGAAAAGCCATAGTCTACATAGGGTTTGGTACCATCTGCGACTTCAGACATCCACTCGGGGTCTGAGAATGTATCCCCTGCGAAAAGAGGGGACTACTCTATTTCAGTTTGGACATGGAAAGGGTCCAGAAGGTAGTGGGGAGGGCATTTCTCCCCTGTAACCAATCTGAAAGGTGAGCAGCATCCCTCTAGGGATGTATTGGCCTTTTCCAGCTACACAAATTTGGATTTGTCCTGTCCAGTGAACAATGGGTTCAGATCTGATTGTGTTCCTTACTTAGATTACTCTGTAGCAGGAAAGGATGTTGTAAGCCACTGAATCGAGTTCTGTTCATGGCTGAATGGTGCAGAAAATCTGGATTCTTAATACGACTTTCCAAACCAATAAGCAAGGAATTTCTGATGCTTGCGGCATGTGCATTGTACTTGAAAGAACAGTCCCACAGAACAGTGGAAAAGTGTGCCTGCCCCTCCTGGCTCTCTGCACGCATGTTTGCATTTTATCCAAAATCATCTGAGACTTGGTGTTCGTCTCTTAATCTGACAGCACCTACCAAGGCCTGTGGCTACCTCTCATCTGAGACTTGGTGTTCGTCTCTTAATCTGACAGCACCTACCAAGGCCTGTGGCTACCTCTCAATTGTCTTCTATTAATCAACTAAAAGGTAAAGTACATTTTAAAATATCTCCTTATCCCATCCAGAACTTCCATCTCTTTATCTGCCCTAGCACTGTCCTTGATTTTGCGCATTGTTTATTCTCCTGCAGCTTCTGAACCTGGATAATCACCACCTCCACAGGCCCATGGGATCCTTCTCAATAAATCTTTTTACGTGTCCTCTCCCACTTTCTCTCTAATCTTCCCAAATCGCCACTCCCAGTTCCATGGGGCACACAATACTCTTTCTCACATGCCGGGAAACATGAAACCCAGCTAATCAGCTGTACTGGCTCCCGTTTTGTGGGGATTCAAATTACCTGTTCCCAACCCCTGTGTGAAGTGGGTTAACCATTTAGACTGTCCTTGCCACCCCCACTCCCTGCTTACTCGGATTCCCTCCCATCCCTTCCTCTCTGCCATTCTCATCTAGCAGTAGCTGACCCTTGCAGAAAATCTCATCTCTTCTGCAGTTCTTTCCTGGATCTCTGTATCTTACCAATGAATTTTAAAACTGAGTTGAAAACCTTTGTCTTCCTTTTAGCTTTTCGCCTATCCCTCCATCATTTTGTCTTTAGCTTGAAAGTACCTAACAGACGTTGCTGGTATAAAACTCATTATTCACAGAAGTTCTGTTACCCTATAGACTGGGTTGAAAATGTACCATCTCAGTCACCAGGAAGCCTCGCTACAGAGAGCAAGTTACAGCAGGACACAATGAGACAGAACATAAACTTCCCTCACAAATGCCTGCATGTTGAAGCCCTGAGGATATAATTCAAAGACTGGGTCACCAAAACAAACAGAAACAGAAAACAACTCCACCGACAACCACAACAATCTTGGAAATGATGTGACATTATTGAACACAAATGTGTTGACGCTGAGCTCATCCATCTTAGGTGCTTTAAGAATATACTCATTTAAGAAAAATACACATTTACTTAACTGGGAGATAGGGAATAACACAAAAACAAATCAACTTTTAATGGCAGATATAGTGTTAGTCCCTGGACTAGTTTGCTAGGGCTGCAATAACAAAGTCCCACAGACTGAGTGACTTAACAGAAATTTACCGTCCCACGAATCTGAAGGCTAGAAGTAAAAAATCAAGGTGTCAGCAGGATTGGCCCCTTCTGAGCCTGTGAGAAAAGAATCTGTTCCAGGCTCCCTCCTTGGCTTGGCTTCCCCCTGGGCGTCTTCATGTTATCTACTCTCTATGCATATCTCTGTGTCCCAATTTCCCCTACTTATAAGGACACCAGTCATCTGATATTAGGGTCCACCCTAATCACCTCATTTTGATTTGACTACCTCCATATAGGTCCTATCTCCATATAAGGTCTCAGTCCCCCAGTCCCTATGGGGGTTAGGAATTCAACATACCAATTTTGAGGGGGTTACAATTCAAACCATATTAGTCCCCATGCTTCTGGTTCAGTCTGGCCACCTACTCTGCAGGGCCCAGAGTAAAATAAAAATGTGGGGCTCTACCTGGGGCAGGGAAGTGAAGGCAATTTCCACTTCCCGTGAGCCCACAAGGGATTGCAACCTCTGTGTCAGAAAGTACTGGACTCACACTCAGTACCTGGACTGGGGATAGGTACAGGATCCCCACTCAGTCCTCACCAAACACGCCTGGTACCGTCAGCCCAGGGTGGGTAGCCGCTGCCCTGTTCTTCCCTGAGATGCCACTGGGCATCCGCTGGCAGACCCTGGGCCTCCTGTCCCCTAACCAGAACACAACCTGGTTGGCACAGTGGATGGAGAGTAGGAATGGGGAGGCAGCAACTTAGAACCCATCCAGGGGATCTGGTTAGGGATGGGTGGGTGACAAAAGTGGGACTGAACTTGAGCTGAAGCTTCTAGCTTCTGGTTCATGTTTTATTGTTCCATGAGACTTCATGCCCAGAGCACAAATTTAGAGATTAAAATTATTGAGAATTCCAAGACTCAAAACCACAGGACATCAAACTCCAAGTGTAATGCCCTGCTGAGCAGGGGACTCTAAGTGTCTTCATTGGCCACATGCCCATGAACCCACCCTGTTCTTACTTGAACAAATCTACACTTTGGAAGAAAGGCTTTGGCAAACTACCGAGCACAGCTTTTAGGACAGAACTGTTTGAAGCTGAACAGTAACTGCCTTGGTTTCTCCATCTGTACAATGGGTGTAATAATAGCACTGGGTTCATAGGTCATAAGGATAACTTCAGTCACTTTGATCACCTTATAAATGTTAATAAAAGAAAAGCAAATCATAACGCTGAACATGGATAGTGCCAAATAAGGCAACAATGTTTTCAGTTAGATAACCACTTTGAATTTCCTCTTATATTTTCATAATTGAAAAGGAGAGTTCTCAATGCCAAAAGCCAGACATAGTAAAAGTTTTTACTAGCATATTTCTTTTTTACGTTAACAAGCTTTTTTTGTATTTATTTTATTACTTGGGAGGCTGAGTATGTTTTTAGATTAGCCATTTATCTTTTTTATTTTTATTTTTTCCATTTATCTTTTTTAAAAAAATGTTTTCATTTAAATTCCAGTTAGTTAATATACAGTGCGATATTAGTTTCAAGTGTACAATATAGTGATTCAACACTTCCATACAACACCCAGTGCTCATCACAACCAGTACAGTCCTTAATCCCCACCACCTATTGCACCCATCCCCCACCCACCTCTCCTCTGGGAACCATCAGTTTGTTCTCTATAGCTAAGAGTCTGTTTCTTTGTCTCCCTCTTTTTTTTTTCCTTTATTCATTTGTTTTGCTTCTTAAATTCCACATATGAGTGAAATCATACAGTATTTGTCTTTCTCTGACTGACTTATTTCACTTAGCATAGTACCATATTTCTTTGAAACTGTAGTAGTCTGGAAGATCTCATAAATTTAAAAATCGTGTGACCACACATCAAAGCAGAAATCTCTTATTTGTTTTGTTTAGCTCTGTATCACAGAACCCAATTTACAGAAATTTTAATAATATTCCTCCATTTTTCTTGAGTGGCTTTATATTTTTCTCTGAATGACCTAATACCATGTTTACAAGGCCTTCTTTTGTTCATTTTTTTTATGAACTATATCTCCTTTCAATCTGAATAATTAAAGAAATATAATTTATGTTCCTAGCTTTGTACTGGAACATCTCCTAAAGGGCTTTCAAGGATAATTTCGAAAAGAAAATGGAGGCAAGGGTCTGTAATGTCTCAACTATATTACTTTGATAGATCATAGGAGGATTTATCACACAGGGATGAGTTTAAGAGGCAAAACAAAGAAATCATTTCTTCAGAAAACTGGAATAAATAAGCAAATTGTTAGGTCAAGGAAGGGGAAATGAAGGGACAACTGAATTCTGTGTGACTCTATTGTTCTGGTCATTGGCTTGGAACCTGCATTGTGTGGTATCAGTTACTGTAACAAACAATAATAGGAAGAATTTAGAAGCTTAATGAGAAAAAGAAAAGCACTAGGAAAACTAGAAGTCTATGCTGACTCTCAAAGGCTCCTGAGGAAAACAGGCAGTCAGAGAAACTGGGATGAGAAAAGTATGAAGTGGAAGAGATTCTGAGACAATGATGAAGATGGGAGAAACAGAGTCAGGTGGTGGGAGTGACTGATGGCCGGGTAGGACAGCTAAACCAGTGTCTGATCAGGCTTTTACTTAAATTCCACATCTCTAGATTAGAGGATGGCTCATTGCCCAGGGGTGTAGGAATTGCCTAGAACAATTTCTTAAAAAATCAATAGCTTTTCTGCTTTAGGAAAAAATTCACTCTTACATGTGGATGTACTGGTAATTGCAGAGAACAAGAGGCTGGCTTCCTTTTCCTCCTGTCACAGAATCAAGTCATATGCTCCCATCAATGAACTATTTTATGAGGTCACAGGCTATGGGGAGTGTCTGTTGTATCCGTACTTGAGTGTCTGGTTCGAATGACCATTTTTCAAGTTCCTATTGGGGCAAGCTCTCTAACCTTCTTCATCAGTAAAGAAGGGTATGTATTAATAGTACCTGCCTCACTGTGGTGAAGGCTCAGTGTGTTAATGTATGTAAAATAGCACAGTGATCATTCTCCAAATGTTAGGCACTATTAGGAGCAGTCAAGGGAGTCATTGTTACCTTTGTATCAGAAATGGAAGCTATGGGGAAATCTCGGGGTCACCGCGTCTGCCCACTGCTGCCTCCAGGTGGTGGCTCTCAGCACCCTCCTTCACAAACCTCTCCCATATGGCACTCAGTCTTCCCTTTCTCAACACTGGGGTGCACCATCCTGAACCTCTTCCTTACATTCACTATGACTTTGATGCCCACAAGCTCCCTGTTGTCTTCTCCACCTCAATGCCTTTAACTTCTGCACAGATGCCCTAATATTCTGGCCCAGTGTTTTCTCCACCACAGGTCATGGCTCATCAATGGGTCATGATATGAATGTAGTGTGTCATAAGCCGTGTTACGAAATGAGGTAGCCTGGAACCGAGTCAATGAGTAGCAGCACGTCGTGTTAGGTAATGGTATTTTTTAAATGAAACTTTCGTTTCACATACATATGTCGGTACTGCTATGAATGCTGGGTTCCTCAACTTCCTCTGCTCCAAGGACTTCTTTCACCCATTCCCCACTTCAGTGACCATGCCTGCAACCACACCTTGGACCTGGTCACTACTAAGAATAGTTCCACCTTGTTATTTCCATTGAATAACCACTGCTCCTCCTGTTCTGTCATTTCTCCCGTGTCCTTCACTAAGTTTATTATTTTTAATTCCCTTCTTTTTTAACCCATATTTCTGGAATCTACACCTTCTGCTTCTCAGTATTCCTGCTGTGACTGACTTAGCTCAGGTCATCAATGTCTTTCTTCATGGGCAGTCACTTTAACCTCTCACATGGTCTCTTTGCTGCCTTCCAGAATTACCCTCTTCAAGTCCCAA
Source organism: Canis aureus (assembly GCF_053574225.1). Lineage (NCBI taxonomy): Eukaryota > Metazoa > Chordata > Mammalia > Carnivora > Canidae > Canis > Canis aureus. The sequence continues at coordinate 25,087,748 of NC_135644.1, read as the reverse complement.
ACTGACCCTGGCATTCTTAAGTTTAAAAGTGTGATCTGGTTCCCTTTTGTCCAAACCCATGAGACTCCTCTCGGCAGTACCCAATTCACGCAACCAGAATTTATTTCCATAAGCAGAGTGCCTCTGACCAAATTCTTCATTCCCTCATCTCTTGCCTGCATCCAAATATAGATCTGTCACAACTGCTTGTCCTGTCACAACTACTTCTCCTGCCACAACCTCGTCCTGGGGATCTCCTCCATCACAGTCTCTGAGGGAGCAGATCCCTGCGTGCACCTCACACCACTCTCACAGCCTACTAGCTATGGGAAGGCTTCTGATTCAGGCTAGAGTGCAGGGACTGGCCAGCATGCTATGACAAGTGTGGCCAGATTCCTCTCCTAGAAGATTGAGCAACTCTACCCACAGAAGCTCTGGGAGCTACACATGAAAGGTCTTGTAGGTTGAAGCAGAAGAAACCGGTCCACAAAAAGTGTACCAAACAGGGACCAGCAGGCAGCCCCTGAGAGCAGGAAACAGAGAAAGTAGTTTTATTTCTGTTTCATTTCAGCCAGTTGTCAGTTCACAGGAGGCCTAGTTGCACAGGAGAGCCTGCCCTTGGGTCCCCCTTGAGATCCTAGTGTCCTTATATCCAGCCTCATGTTTGCCCATGTGACCTTCAGTGGGTCCTCTTTCTTCCATCCAAAAGAGCTCAGACTAGAACTTTCAGCCTATTGCCGAAACATATGATTCTGTGCCTTGGCACACATTCTATGCTTTCCCCCAGGATCCTCTCTCTCCTTTTTCCCACGTGGCGACTACCTACTTATCTTTTGGGAAAATAAATGCGTTTTTGAGTGTGCAGCCCCTCAGGCCAGTCTTCTCAGTATGCCTTTAGAACTTTGCTCATACCTTGTTATCTTAACATCTACTGCACCGTTTTGTAATTTTTGTATTTCTATATCTGTCTCTGGACTCTCAGCCTCTTGAGGACATATCCTACTCATATTTTTACCCCCCCCCCCCCAAATCTGAGAGTGAGTAGCAGATTCTATTAGTTCCTACCCGCACTGCCTACCCTGGAGGTCATTTGCCCGAGACAGTGCTCATATTTTGTGACTGACTCTGTGTCTCCTTGCCTGACAGCACTCATGCAGGCCAGAGACCGGGAGACTAGTGCCCCAGGAGGAACCCTCCATCGGTGAGGAATGGGGGTTGGTGGATGAATTCCTCTGTTTCCTGCCTCTCAGTGGATCCACGGCATTTTCCACAGTCACTGAGAAGGGCACCTGTGAAATTGAGCCCCTTCCTGGTCTCATTTCCTTATTCCTTCATCGTGTCTTCTAGAATCACCTCCCAAATAAACTACTTGCATTGAAATAAGTACATGTCTCAGAGATTGCTTGTGGGTGAATCCTGAATCCAAACCACGAAGAGAGACAAGGCACATAGTGCTCAACAGATAGTGAATACACAGCAGAGGTCTTCAGCCCCTCACCCTCTTCCTGTTGACACAAGATTTCAAGAGATGACCCTACCCCTCTACCCCAGTTCACTGTCTTCTTCTAGACAGGCCCCCATGGTCATGCACTGTGACCTCAGGCGCATCAGCACCCTCACTTCCCTTTGATCATTCAGAAAAGCCTACCCATAAGTCCATAAGGACTAGCACAGCCATGGGCTCCCTCCAGTCCTGCCCCTGGGAAGATAAGTGCTGCTGAGGAAAGTCTCCTATTTTGGGGTAGGTTGGGGCCATTTCATATCATTTTCAGCTCTCAATATAGCTTTAAAATTCTTTTTAAAGAATTTTATTCCTATTCATTTCCTTTAGCAACCTCTACAGAAACTATGTCCACCTTTCCCCAGAGCCCACTCCCATCTTCATCCTCCCACCTGCCCTCCCAGTGTTGGGGGTACTTGAGTGAGTGAAGTTACAAAGTTGCAGCACTTGCTAGAAGAGCTCAGATTCCAGAATCACGGTGAGGCATGTATGATAGCCAACTAGAGGTAGGAGGCACACTGCAGACATGCAGTACTGTGCGGTGCACAGGGCAGTATATGACTGTTAAAGGTCTATCAACCTGTCACAATGGTCTGGATTGGCCAGAGGAAGATGGTGTTGTGGTGATACTGAAACAAAAGGACAACACTTGAGTAAGTACTATTATTCCCTCCATTCTTATATATGAGGAAACTGAGGCACAGAGAGGCGAAGTAACCTGTCCAAGGTGACATAGCCAGTAGAGACACACAGTCTGGCTCAGAGACCATGAACTTAACTATTATACGACACTGTATCTACTGATTTTTGAACACAAAATTATTGATGAATGAAAAGTCCCCACGATAGCATCCATCATCTGCCTCCCAAGACCGGGATGTTTATAATATATATCAAATCAACAATACATATGAAACAACTCAGATGAAAAAGTGCTATATGTACAATCTGCCTTGAATTATTACATATCCCTTATTAGTGAATATCAAGCTGAGATGCGTGCATATGTCATCTAGCTGCTCGGTGGAGACCAACCATGGCTAAAAATAAGTCAGCGTGGTTTGGTGCACATGTGGAACACAGCAGTAAACCGAGGCACCCCCAACACATGGTCAGAAACCTGTGTAAAAGCTGTACCTCAGCTCCCATGTTGCAAAGACGGATGTCTGGAGCAGACAATGTCTCAAGTCCCTTCCAATGCTAAGATCTGCTTTTTCCATCGTTGTATAGACAGGAAACACTTGATTTCAAAGCCATCTAGATCATACTTAAAATTTTACCGATGGGGGAATAACAAAAAACAAAAAAAAAAAAACAACAACAAAATTTTACCGATGGGGATGGTGGAAGTCAGGGAGGGGAATCTGTGCAAGGATTGGCACAGTCAACGTCACACAGTTTCCGATGCACACAGCGTGCACATTCAGTGAACACTAGCAACAGCATTTCCTATCTCTCTGCTAACTCTGTCGGGTTTTCAGATTTGCAAACTGTCACTTGGAATGTACAGGAAGTAGCAGACGGTTTTAACTTCAGAGCGTCCTTGACCACTGAGAAGAAGGCACTGATTAGAAATTATCTCCGGCCAGGATTTGGGTCTGCTACATATAGTAGGGATTAGCTCATTAGTGCTAACCCTGGCTCAGAGGGTCACCAGCACATTTTTCTCTGTGTGGCCTGAGTCCAGCTTCCGTCCCAGCGTTGCGGCCCGTTCTAGATCCCCAGCACTCAGGTGCATTTGAAAATGTAAAGGAACAAGCACTGTGTGGTAAACCCCTGGTGGAGATGGATCACACAGGACCATTTCCATTGAATTTACCATGAAGGTTGAGAGGTCTCTCATCTTTGGCTGTTTTAGAGTAAGAATTACTCAACCTGTCCCTGATAAGGCCTGGGGGGGGGGGGGGGAGGGGGCTAGAGAATCTAGACCAGAAAAGATTGCCTCAAAAATGAGCGCACAGTATGTTGAGAAGTAGAACAAAAATGAAGGCGTTGGTCACACCTTGTCTCACTTCTTCTTTCCAAACTCATCCTCCAAGGCAGACAGGACAGGAGCTGCCTGGGGGCTCCTTCTGGTTCATTTACCCGCCGCCCCCCCTCCTTCCACAGAGGGTCCTTCCCTCTGGGCCCCCGCCCCTGTGCCTCAGGGGCACCCATGCCGGGTTGTCCCCCGTGGGCCCCCGCAGGACAGCCTCTCCTCGCGACTCCTGACACATCTTCTGGGAGTCCCATGCCTACTGGGTGCTGGTTGGACGCTGGGGGGGTGATCTCTGTGGGCACCTGTGCTGCGGGGCGGGGTGGGAACCTGGCTCCCAGGCTCCAAATGCCCCGCAGACCACCTCGTTTCAGCCTGGCCGCATTCCCAGCTCTCGGGGTCAGCCCCAGGGGAGCTAGGGCCGCACCTGCTGCAGCTCCCCGGAGGACCCGTCACCCTCCCGGGGCGATCTTCCCCATCAACAGGTCTCCAGAGCCCACATTTTGAGCGTCACCGAGTCTGTGCCCGGCAGCCTCTCGCAGGGTGCCCCGCGGGTGCGGCTGCGGGTGCGGGGTGCGAATGCGGGTGCAGGGTGCGGGTGCCGGGGTGCGGGGTGCGGAGTGCGAGTGCGGGGTGCGAGTGCGGGTGCGGGGTGCGGGTGCGGGTGCAGGGTGCGGGGTGCGGGTGCGGGTGCGGAGTGCGGGGTGCGAGTGCGGGTGCAGGGTGCGGGTGCCGGGGTGCGGGGTGCGGGGTGCGGGTGCGGGTGCGGAGTGCGGGGTGCGAGTGCGGGTGCGGGGTGCGAGTGCGGGTGCAGGGTGCGGGTGCGGGTGCGGGGTGCGGGGTGCGGGTGCGGGTGCGGGGTGTGGGGTGCATGGTGCCGGGGGCGCGGGGTGCGGGTGCGGGATGCGGGGTGCTGGGTGCGGGTGCGGGGTGCGGGGTGTGGGGTGCGGGGTGCCGGGGGTGCCGGGTGCGGGTGCGGGGTGCGGGGCACAAGGCCCGGCGGGCGCAGGAGCGGCGGGTGCGCACGGCCTCCTCGGCGCCCCCGACAGCGGCCGCCCGGAAAGCACGGTCGCCTTAGCCTCCCCCCCCCGGGGCCCCCCCGCCCCCGCTGGCGGATCCGGCCCCTCGGGCCCGGGGGACACTCACCCTGCCACCCGGGCACCGGCTCGGGGCTGAGCGCGGCCACCGCGCCCCGGGCGAGGCTCCGCGGCGCCCCCAGCAGCAGCAGCAGCCGCAGCCACAGCATCGCTAACCACTGGGCTCGCCGGCCCGGGGGGGTCGCAGGGACCCCGCACCCCCGGCGCCTCGCGCCCCACGCCTCGGCCGCCGCGGCTCCGGCCTCCCGCGCCCCGCTCTGTGGTCCCCGCGCCGCGGGCGGACACTCGGGGCTCCGAGCAGCGGGCGGGGACGTCGCGGAGGTTTTCCCCGCCCTGCTCCCTGGGGCTCGGAGGGGGAGGGGGGAGGGGGAGGAGGAGGCCGTGGACCGCCGGCGCGTCCCAGAAATTCCTGCCTTTGGGGTGGGGACGGAGGAGGGGTGAGGCCGTCCCGTGCAGGCTCCTCCTGCTTCCAGGCCCTTCTCTTCTTCCCGGGGGAGGCCGAATAGCGGCTGGGGGGGGGGAGCAAGTTGAGAATCTCCGGGACAGGAAGTCTGACATCTGGGTTTGCAAACCACCCGGATTCTGGAAAACACTGCGGGTTTGGCAGCAAGCAATTTGGGAGTAAACTGAGCTGCTCCGTGAACCCAGACGCTCTGTGAGTTCTCTGGACCTCCCCTCCTCCGGAGTGCGGACCATGGAGACCCGTGGGGTGCACCCGGGTCCTTCCTCCAAGTACCCCGAGGTTCTTCCATTGTTGATCTCCTTTTCTTAAATGCCATCCCCCACTTTCCATCTCCTTGGATCCCCTTCACCCAGCAAAATAGCTGGGTTATCCCACTTCATAGCAGTTGTTCCACTTTACAGCCAAGAAAAGCCATCTCGAAAGGCAAAATTATTTGCTGCAGGCCACTCCTTAACGTAGCAAAAGTTGCTCCCTAAACTAGTTAGTAGGAAAAACTTAGAATGTAGTTTTTCTAGCTGTTGTCTTTCAAATAACCAGCAGAACACTAGGAACATTTAATATTCATGAGAACAAGCTAACATAAGACCTTTCCTAAATAGGACCTTGGCCTTAATCACTAAAACACTAGAGGGAAAAAGGAGCTTAAAGAAAAAAAAAATAATAATAATAAAAAAAGGAAGGTCGTGGAATCTTGGGGGACCTTTCTCAGCCTTATTGGTCAAGATCAAATTAACATTTATGAGTAACAGCGTCTGCTATAGTCTACATTGCATCTGCCTTCCCCAGTTCATACATTGAAGCCCCAAACCTAGTGTGATTGTATTTGGAGAGAGAGCTTTCAGGAGTTAATCACATTTAATGAAGTCTTAAGGATGAGGTCCTAGACGGGATCAGTGGCCTTGGAAGAAGAGGGAGAGATCTCTCCATTTGCAGTCGTCAAGGAAAGGCCACATAAGAGCACAGCAAGGTGACCATATGCAAGCCAAGAAGAGAGTTCTCATCAAAGATTGAAACTTTGGATCTTGACCTTCGATTTCTAGCCTCCACAGCTGTGAAAAATAAATTTCTCTTGTTTAAACCACCCAATCTATGATATGCTCTTATGGCAACTCAGCCAGACTAATACACTGTTTTAGCCTGGTTCCCCAGAAAGCAGAACCTGGGATGAGAAGGCTGCCAGGAAATGAGATTGAAGACCAGAGTGAAATAGGGTAGAAGGGAAAGCCATTGCCTTGGCCATTGCAGTAGCAACATGTGTTCAGTCCTGTAGGGCCTCAGAAGACCTTTGAGCAGTCTTTCCTGAGGAAAAGAAGAAAGCGTTTATCTACAGGCTCCTCATTCCTGCTGGCTAAGGTGATCCTAGGATTATTAACTCCTCTGCACATTTCCTTGGCAGTGGTGAGCTTTAAGCATGGTCCCAGGCCTTGGCATCTAAGAGGCCCAGGGGCAGGTAGCAACAGGTGCATGGCACGGCTAGAGGTGAGGTGCTGTCAGATTGCCCCAGAAGGAAGCTGGGGGAAGCCTGTGCAGGGCTGGCTACTGCAGAGGCAGCTGGAGTACGAGGTGAGGCTGAGAGAAGTGAGAGTTTCCAGTGTGTGCACTGAGTCAGCAGTATATCATTAGATGTAGACGTTAGCATCTCTGCCTGAAAACAGGCAGAAAAGGGATGCCTTTAGCATACTGACTATGGAGATTTTAATCATGAAGCATTTCTCCTGTGGCCACGGAATTACATTGTGTACTACGGGAATATCTCCAAAGTAGGTGATTCAGGCACGAGTGGGCAGGTATCTACTACCACAGTCAAGTGCAATCCACATGCATAATCTGGAAGCAAAGTGCAACGCTGATGTCAAGCTTTGATGAAGCGCAGGGCAGGGAGAGTAAAAGGTTGAGAGATTGAGAGGAGCTAGAGTGATTGTGCAGGGGTAGATGTATTCAGAGAGGCACGGGAAGAGGCTTGTGGGATGGGAAGAAGTTGTGGGGAAAAATGCAAAGGTTTGAGTGTGAAACGCTTGTATAAGCAACAGCGAGTAGATGGACCTGGCTGGGGCAAAGGGCAGCTATTGGGGCAGAGGGCAGCTGTTGGGGCAAAGGGCAGCTATTGGGGCAAATAAGGTCAGTCACTGGGACATTGAGCCATCTCCCACTGGCTGTGGGATCCAGGTGAGACAGTCACCTGCCCTGGACTTCAGTTGTACCCTCCGTGTAATGAGAAAAGGAGAAAGCCTTCCTTGCCCCAAAACAGAGAACATTCAAAAGTAGCAAAGCTATGAATGTGAGGAGGATAAAAAGGGGAAACAAACCATATTTAATCTAAGAGCAATTAGTGTAATGAAGAGTGGTGATGACAGCTTCCTGGCCTACTGACACCATATTTCTTATTCAACAATTAGAAGACTCAGAAAAGAGCTAGTTTTTCGTCTCTTCCTGAAGTATTGTGGTTTTGAGGTGAAAATCTGTGGCAAAGAGCTTTTTAGCCTTGGAGAAAATTATTCTTTCCCATACCTCGATCTTGTGTGTGTTTTAGATTTATGACACAGGACAGTATCATGGTTAAAAGGAGTGCTCTGCTACTTACCAGCAGGCTACTTAGCCTCCCTTAGCCTCAGTTTCCTTTTGTGTAAAACATAGGTGGCAATATTTGCTTTATAGGGTTGCTGTACTAAATGGGGTAAGTACATACAATGCCTAGCACGGAGTCTGGCGTACCAAGGGTGGTCATTTATGGGAAGGCCAGTCCTGTTGTACTGATGTCTCCTGACTTCAGTCAGGAATGAGGTGGCTAGAGCTCTGTGCCTTCAGGCCTTTGTGCATATCTCCATTGCTCAATGTATCCTTTTGAATGAGAATTAGTTATTTGATCATATCTCTCACTTGAATGTGAGTTCCTTGGGGGACTGACTGTATTTTCCTTCTCTGGGACTCTGCAGGGCGGCACAGTTCCTGGTACTTAGTAAATTGTCAAGAAGTTTCTGCTGAATGAGTGAGTGAGTGAGGGGAGGTATGAATGAGGTTAAAGGAATATAGTGTTTGGAGTCATTTGAAACTCAAGAAAAATATTAGAACTTGAATTATGTTGAATGAAAACAGTCGAGAAAATTCAGGGATTTAAAACTCACTTAAGGTATGAGTTATGGTGAGGGTCAAAATTAACAAATATTTTTTTTTTGTGCAGGGAATCAGGGTCTTAGCAAGAAAAAGAGGTGAGGCCCTGAATTATAGTGAAGATTTAATGAAAGAGCTATAAAGGTATGGACAGTGTGAACGGAACCAAAACAGGGTGGTGAAGACCGAGTTTCCAGCAAGCGCGGGAAGGGAGTACTCACAGGATCCTTGTGAGAGCTATACCTGTAGACAGGGAACATCCAGCAGCACAGGACAGCAACTACTACCGAACTGAACCTGTCAGAGAGGGAGCTGAGAGTAAATAGTCTGCTCTATCTTCTCCCCCCTCTGATCTTTCTCACCAGACAAACCCAGCCAGAAGTCAGTGGACAAGGGGCCCACCGAAGTCAGCTTCCCAGAGTACAGAGCAAGGTGGAGAACTCTGGACAGTGATTCTGGAGAGCCAAGCAGAAACTACCCAGAGCAAGCCTCTGTCAATCTTTGTCCTGGTGAAGAGGATACAACAAATAATAGGGCATAATGAGTCCTTGCCCATGAACACAAACTTTAGATTCTAGGAAAAGAAACAAACAGGTAACCAAACAATCCTAACAGGATGCAATGCTTATCGTGATACAAGGATGTATTTGAAATTCGACAAGTACTTAGAAGGTCCACTCATCGAGGCTTGAAGCTCTGAAAAGGGTTCTAAGAAAAAGTGGCATCTAAACTGGCACTTTAAATACCTAGCTGGCCTTGAAAGATACAGTGAAGAATATAAAAATGAAAACCACTACTGGGTTTGCAAATATTTGCAAATTGTATATCTGATAGAGAACTTGTATCTACCACATATAAAGAACCCTCAAATTCAATAATAAGAGAACACACAATCCAAATAACAAATAGGCGAAAGATTTGAACATACACTTCACCCAAGAAGATATTCAGATAGAAAAAGAAATATATGAAATGATTTTCAAGGTCATTAGGCATTAGGGAAATGCAAATTTAAACCACAATGATATACTGCTCTACGCCTATTAGAGTGGTTAAAATTAGAAAGGCTGACCATACTAAGTGTCAGTAAGGATGAGGAGAAACTGGAACTCTTACACACTGCTCATAGCAATGTAAAATGGTGTGATCACTTTGGGAAACAGTTCAGCAGTCTTGAAAAGTTAAAAAAACATATAACTACTTCATTTCCTAGAGCTACTATAACAAGGACCACAACTGAGTGGCTTAGATCAACACGAATTATTCCCTCAGAGTTTTTTATTTTTATGTTTTTAAGATTGATTTATTTGAGAGTGAGAGAGAGGGGTGTTGAGAGGGGGAGGGAGAGGGAGAGAGAGAACCTCCAGCAGACCCCTCACTTGAGTGAGGAGCCTGACGTGGGCCTGGATCCCATGATCCTGAGATCACTACCTGAGCCAAAATCAAGAGTCAGGCACTCAACCGACTGAGCTGCCCAGGCACTACTCTTTCAGTTTTTTTAGACTAGAAGTCCAAAATCAATGTGTTGACAAGGTTGTTTCTTGAGGCTCTGAGGGAGAATCTCTCTCATGTTTCTTTCTGGTAGTTGTTGGTGGTCCTCATCATACTTGGCTTGTAGCTGCATCACTCCATCATCCTATTGCCTTCTTCCCTGTCTATCTCTCTGTGTCTTGATATAGACTTCTTGTAAGGACATCTGTCACTGGATTTATAAAATTTTGGAAAATGTAAACCAATCTGTGGTGACAAAAAGCAGAATAGCAGTTGCCTGGAAATGGTAATGGAAATGGGGGGTTAGTGTGAGAGACTTTGCTGAGCTAAGAGACTGGGCAAATGTTTTAGTCAGAAAGAATAGAGGCAAGAGTGGACATAAAGTACTTGAGAAAATTTTGTAGCAGAAATATTGGATATTGAAGTGGGAGGTTCTGGAAACACTGAGGCTAAATGGGAAAACTGGGGCTAGGTCCAAAATCATGCTAATAACCTTTATGCTGAAGCCAATAGGAAGCCATTAAGGGGTTTTGCTGTGACCAGCTTTATGTGTTATATTTTATTGTTTTTAAAAGATTTTATTTATTTATGTGACAGAGAAAGAGAGGGAGAAAGAGAGAGAGAGCGAGCACAAGCAGGAGGAGCAGCAGAGGGAGAGGGAGAAGCAGGCTCCCTGCTAAGCAGGGAGCCTAATGTGGGCCTCCATCCCAGCACCCTGAGATCATGACCTGAGCCAAAGAGAGATGCTTAACCAAGCCACCCAGATACCCCTATGTGTTACATTTTAGAAAGAACATTTCTGATGTAGAATGGAGAATGGCTTGGACATGAGTGCTTAATAAGGATGAGGAGGCTGTTGCATTGCAAGAGTCTGGACAAAGAGATAGCTCACGATCGGATTAGAAAGGAGACAGTGGCAGATTGGGAGAAGTGAACACATGTTGCAAGATGTTGAGTCACAGCAATCATCAATACCAGGTGTATTAGAAAGAAAGAGGAATTGTCAAGAATGATATCCCTTTGTTGGTATGGCCAATCTGCGGGCTCCATGCACTGAGAAACAAGTTGGGGAAGGAGTAGGATTTCAGTTTACAATATGTTGAGAGGCTTATGGGACATCTAGGTGGAGATGTCCAAGGTGCAGTTGCATATATGTGTTGAGCATAAAATTGGCGGTTATCTGTGGTTGATATAAAGCCATGGGAGTGGATGTGACTGTTGTAGATGGAGAGAGAAGAGAAGACCCCTGAAAAGAATCAGAGGGAACAAAAACATTTAAGGGACAGCTACGGAAGCAGACTGAGAAGGACATGGGTGTCTAGAAGCTGAGGAGGAGTCTTTCAAGGAGAGAACTATCAACAGTTTCATATGCTCTGGAGAGATCATAGGATTCAAGGGCAGAAATTTGCACTGGATTTAGGGACAAGGACGTAAGTTATGACCTTAGGGAGAGTGCTCCTAGTGATTGAAGCCACAAGATGCATTAATGATTGGGGATGACTAGGATCAGAGCCATCAAGTGTAGACAGTTCTTTCAAGCAGTTCATGGTTGTTGGGAGAAGGAAAAATAGCTGCATAGACTGTGAGAACACACTTGGGAATGAGAGCAGGTGCGGTTGTTATTGTTGTCACTAAGTTAGTTTTTAGGTGAGAGACTTGAGCATGTCTGGATGCTGATGGGAAGGATCCAATAGAGATGTGGAAGTTAAAGATACTTGTTACAGAAAAAGTCAGGGTGAGGTCCCTGAGAAGACAGAAGTTTCTAGAGCAAAAAGTAAAAGGATTCACTTTGGAAAGGAAGGCAGTGCCTCCCTTTACAGCAGGAATGAAGGAAATAATGGTTGCAGACACAGGTGAAGTCTGCACCCGGAGAGTAGAAAGTTCTGTCATTTGCTAGGTTCTAGTTTCTCTGTGAAGTAGCAGGGAAATTCATGTGTTAGGAATGAGAACAGAGCTGGAGTCAGAGAAAGGAGATGAGCCTAGTTCCTATGTCCACGAGAGAGCTGCTGTGGAAATGTAGCTGGAAATCTGCGCATTGCCAGGGTCCCAGATATGGTGAAGAACCATGAATTTATAGTGGATCACGTATTTTCTTAAGGATGCCCAGCAGCCTAGGCACATATAGGGAGAAGGCAGCCACTGGGTGATGTCACCCAATCAAGATGTTACATACAACGGAGTTGAAGATATTGAAGATATTGACAGGAGAAAGGTTGATGATGGTGGTGCATCACACACAGGACTTGGTGTCATGATCACTGATGGGCAAGTGGAAACATGCAGGGGGGAATCTGGGGTCAGATTCTTAGTTTCAGATTCTGGCTTTGTCACTCACTAGTAGTGTGATGGGTCACTTGCATGACCTCTATGTGCCTTAGTTGCCTCATCTGCACAATTAGCATAAAAACAGTACCATCTCACTGGCTTCTTGAAATTACGTGAGTTAATACCCACAAAGTGCTTAGAAAAATGACTGAGACATAGTAAATGCTCAGCAAAGTGGGTTTTATTATTATTATTACTTAAAGCAAATAAAAGATATTTTAGGGCAAACAAAGAATGAGTATGAATTTGGTTTCTTGCTGGGTAGAGAGAAAAGTCATATTCTTGTCCTTCTTTCTTTTTAGTAGCTGTCCTTTATGGGGTGTTTGCTGTGTGCCAGACTTTGCTCCAGGTGTAGTAGTTAAAATGTCACACTGCCTGGGTGAGAATCTTCTCTGTGACTATGCCAAGTCATTGCACCTTACCCAGCCTCCGTTTCCTTTCCGTAAAATGGAGTAATAAGAGTGTCCACTCCATAACATAATACATGGGAAGAACTCATAACCTGGCAAATAGTGAATCCTCATGAAATGTAACTACAATTGTTAGATAATACCCACGACAGTTACATAATGAGGTAGATATTATTGCAGTCACTATATAAGGATGAGGACACTGAAAGAGTTTAAGTGACTTATTGTTACAGCCCTACCCTGAGCTACACATTAACTTCAGGTGATAAGCTATCTCATAAGAGGTAACTGTACTGTAGATAAAAGGGTATGTTGGTTTATATAAGACAGAAGTTTTCTAACCTATTTGATATCTATTTTTTAGGAGACTCCCCCAGCCATTTATTAAAGTCTTCTGAGTGTGTTCAAAATATCACTTTATGTTGTGATTCAGCAACACCATGGTATTTTAACTAATAATACACAAAGTGGTTGGAGTACTAAGGGGAGAAAACAAGTGAAAATTCACTGGGCTAAGGGCCAGTTTCAGGGTGAGTCAATGAATTAGTTTTTTGCCTTCATCCAGGCAGCAATTTATATCAATTTAATTCAATTAACGGCTTTCCAGTGTGTGGTATTTAGCCAGAAAGAAAGTTCCAGTCACGTGGAAGTTTCAGCTGAATCTCGGTCTCGGTTGGTCTGCACAGGGTGTCTGAAACCTGCCCTGTCAGTACAGAGCCTAGTTTGTGCCATGCTCATGCTTTCCTCTACCCTCCGAGTGTAATCTTGGAGAGGATGTGCAGAGGAAGCAGGCAAAAGGGCACACATCCGTTGACAAAGGAGGAGAACCCTCCGGAGAGAATGTTCACTGAAGAGCTTTCTCAAGGCCTGTATCTCTGGTGGCCACCCTGTGAGCTCTTTCTTAGAACTTAAATGGAAAGGCTGAGGAGTGATCAATATTTGTTTGACATCTATTAATCATTTTCTGGTAATTTAGATATTCTATTCCATTTAATTTTCTGCAATCATATGTTTATAATTTCTGTATAGAGATACCTTTTGTAATCACCAACGCTCCTTTTAAACAAGAACAATAACAAAATATAGGGGTTGCTGCACCTTTTAATTTCATCTAAAGACTCCCCAGAAAAATTCAGCCAGAATCCGTGAGTGTGTTCTCATCTTGAAGGAGTAGATAGGGGAGAAGGAGGCAGAGAGAGAGAGAGCAAGGTAGGACCGATGGGTTGAAAGTCTTTCTTCCATTATTTCTTAGCTGTGTTACTTTGGTCAAGTTGCATACATTTGCTAAGTTTTGTGTCTGTGTGTGGGACAATAAACACCTACCTTACAGGATTATTGCAAGATGAGAAATAATGTAAGCCAAATGCCAGGCACAACTGGGCCTCCAGAAATACAACCACAGGCATTGTGAGGTAGGGAAAATGATCCTAATGGATCAGGGGCAAAGAAGTTTCTGGTGTGTTCATACTTATCATGTACACTCATAGGGTTGGAGATTGTCAGGTTTTATTTTTTATTTTATTTTATTTTTTAAGAGAGAGAGAGAGAGAGAGACTATGATGGGGAGACAGAGGGAGAGAGACTCTAAAGTAGGCTCCACACTCAGCATGGAGTCTGATGTCGGACTCGATCTCATGACCCTGAGATCATGACCTGAATCAAAATCAAGAGTTGGATGCTTAACCAGCTGAGCCACCCAGGTGCCCAACCATCAGGTTTTATTTCTAAGCCAATTTAAAATGCTAAACCTTAGGGTAGAAAAGATAATATAGTTGAGATTAGACAGGAGATATCATGGAGCTATGAAAAGAAACCTGTAGACAGAGATCTTCACCTACCCTTCTTAGGTTTAACTGGTTAAATATTAGACTTCAGGGCAGCTTTCTAAAAAGAAAGTCTGCAAAGCTCAATGAATAGAGAGCGCTAGGATATTGGTAAACCTGTTTGATATTGCTAGTTCTCCTGGGAGTCTTTCAAGGCGTGCTACTTGGCTTTTACTGTTTATCTAGGTTGAAACAGGAATCATAGTGTTCTTAAATATATGAATTTCTATAAAGGTGGAAGGTATGGATGGCTAAATGGCCAGGAATCCATGAACATAAGTTATTTTTTGTGCATTACGTTTATAAATCAATCTATAGTTTTGTTCCAACATAATGACTTTATTGGCATTTTGTTACTGGAAAAAAGCAATTTATTAGTCCAAGGCCAGAAACCTAACTAGGACTGAGGGGTTAAATGATATTTTATTTATTTATTTTAAAGATTTTATTTATGTATTCATGATAATACACAGAGAGGAGAGAGAGGGAGAGTCAGAGATGCAGGCAGAGGGAGAAGCAGGCTCCATGAAGGGAGCCTGATATGGGACTCGATCCCAGGACTCCAGGATCACTCCCTGGGCCGAAGGCGGTGCTAAACTGCTGAGCCACCCGGGCTGCCCTAAATAATATTTTAAATACATTTCCTTGTGAATGCACTTACAAAATTATAAAAGGCTTTTGGTGTACTTTTATTGAGATAAAATAGAAAAACAAAAAACTGCACAAATTTAAAATGTACAATTTGAGAATTTTTGACATATCTATATACCAATGAAACCATTATTATAATCAAGGTAGTGAACATATCATCCCTACAAATTTCACCGTGATCCTTGGTGAGCCCTTTTTGCTATTCCTCTTCATCTCAGGCCCCAGTCTGCTATTGATCTGCTTTCTGCTTTCTAGATTAGTTTGCAATTTCCAGAATTTTATATAAATTAAATCATACAGCATTTACTGCTTTTTTGTCTGGCTTCTTTCACTTAGAAGAATTATTTCAAAATACAGCTGTATTGTTGCATGCATTAATAGTTCATTTAAAAAATTGCTGAGTAATATCCCATTGCATGGCTATACGCAATCTGTTTATCCATTTACCTGTTGATGGATATTTGGGTTGTTTCCAATTTCATGCTATTATAAATAAAGTTGCTATGAACATTTGTGTAGAGATCCTCCTGTAGACGTATCTTTTAATTTTTCTTGGTTAAATGCCCATAATTAAAACAACTGGATGATATTGTCATTATATGTTTAACTTTTGAAGAAACTACGAAATTGTTTTCAAGTGGTTGTAACATTTTACATTCCCACCAGTAGTAGGTGAGAGTTTCAGTTTTTCCATATCTTGTTATGGGTTGAATTGTATTCTTCCCCAAAGATCTTGAAGTTCTAACCCTCAGAACTTGTGAACGTGACCTTATTTGGAAATAAGATCTTTGCAGAGAATCAAGTTAAGGTGAAGCTATTATGACTGGTGTCCTTATGAAAAGTGGACATTGGGACACAGAGACAGACACACACACAGGGAAAATAGCATATGAAGAAGAAGGTAGAGACTGAGGTGATGCATCTACAAGCCAAAAAGTACCAAAGATTGCCAGCAAACCACCACAACCAGGAGAGAGGCATGGGATAGATGGTCCCTTATAGCCTCAGAAGGAGCTAACCAACTCTTCCAACATTGATTTTAGCTTTCACAGCTAAATTGCTATTTAGCTATTACTATACTATTAATAATACTATTACTATTAAATTACTATTGTTTAAGCCTCCTAATTTGTGGTACTTTGTTCTGGAAACCCTAGGAAGCTAATATCCTGGCCAACACTTGGGATGGTCAGTCTTTTCAACTTTAGCCATTCTAACAGAGTATAGTAGTATTTCATTGTTATTTAAATTTGCATTTCTTTCTTATACAGCATGGTGGCTATAGTTGATAAATATATGTATCATATGCTTGAAATTTGCTAAGAGTAGATCTTAAACGTTCTTGTCAAAGGAAAAAGTGAAAAGAAAAAATGTAACTGTGAGGTGATGATTATGTTAATTAATTTGGTTATGCTAGTCCTTTCACAATATACACGTATATCAAAACATCATGGGCAGCCCGGGTGGCCCAGCCGTTTAGCGCCACCTTCAGCCCAAGGCCTGATCTGGAGACCCGGGATCGAGTCCCGCGTCGGGCTCCCTGCATGGAGCCTGCTTCTCCCTCTGCCTGTGTCTCTGAGGCCTCTGTGTCTGTCATAAATAAATAAATAAATAGAATCTTTAAAAACAACAACAAAAAACACCATGTTGTGCTCTTTAAATAGATATAATTTTCTCAATTATACTTCAACAAAAAAATAAGTAAATTTACTTTCCTGTAATAACTGATGATGTTGAAAATTTTCTCATGTGTGTATCCAGTATCCATATATCTTCTTTGGTGAAGTATCTGTTTAAATCTTTTGTCCATTTAAAAAAATCGATGTGTTATTATAACTCAGTTTTGAGAGTTCTTTATATATTCTGGACACAAATTTCTTATCAGATATATTATTTGCAAATTTACTCTCCCAGTGTGTAGCTCATTTTTTCCCCCTTTTCTTAATATTGTCTTTTGAAGAGCAGATGCTTGGGTTTTGATGAAGTCTACTTTATCAATTTGTTCTTTTTGTGGATCATGCTTTTAAAAAAAAGATTTATTTATTTATTTATTCATGAGAGACACACACACACACACAGAGGCAGAGACATAGGCAGAGGGAGAAGCAGGCTCTATGTAGGGAACCCGACCCGGGACTCCTCCCGGGACTCCAGGATCACGCCTTCGGCTGAAAGCAGACACTAAACTGCTGAGCCACCCAGGGATCCCCTGGATCATGCTTTTGAAATCTAGAAATCTTTGTCTAACTCAGGGTCACAATGATATTCTATGTTTTCTTCTAAGGTAGATTTTAAGATTTTACTTTAAGGTCTGTGGTTCATTTTGTGTAAATATTTGTTTATACTGTAAGGTTTATTTTTCTATGCATGAATATTCAATCTTTCCAGCACATTTATTGAACAGACTATCCTTTCTCCACTAAATTGCCTTTTCACCTTGATCAAAAATGAGTTGTCTATATATGTCAATTTCTAGACTTTTTTGTTCCATTTATTAATTGTTTTTATTTGTACTAGTACCTCCACATTGCAATTATGGTAGTGTTATAGATATTGGTATCAGGTAGTATTAACCCTCCAATTTTGTTCTTTTTCTTTATTTTTTAAGGATTTTTTATTTATTCATGAGAGACACATAAAGAGAGGCAGAGACATAGGCAGAGGGAGAAGCAGGCTCCCTGCAGGGAGCCTAGTGTGGGACTCGATCCCAGGACCTCCGGGTCATGACCTGAGTCAAAGGCAGTCGCTCAACCACTGAGCCACCCAAGTGCTGCTTGTTCTTTTTCAAAGTTATTTTGGCATTCTAGATCTTTTGCATTCTCATTTGTATTTTGAAAATAGTTTGTTAGCTTCTACAAAAATCCTGCTGGGATTTGAATTGAAATTGGATTCAATCTGTAAATCAATTTGGGAGAAAGTCATCATAACATTGTTGAGTCGGGATGCCTGAGTGGCTCAGTGGTTGAGCGTCTGCCTTTGGCTCAGGGCGAGATCCTGGGGTCCTGGGATCGAGTCCCACATTGGGGTCTCCACAGGGAGCCTGTGTCTCCCTCTGCCTGTACCTCTGCCTCACTTTCTGTGTCTCTTATGAATAAATAAATGAAATCTTAAAAAAATAAGAATATTGAGTCTTCTGATCCGTGAATAAGCAATATGTATTCATTTATTTAAAGCTTTAATTTTCTCAATATTTTGTGGCTTTTACATCTTTCATCAGATTTATCTCTGTTTCATATTTTTGATGCTATTGTAAATAGCATTTAAAATTATTTTCAATCTGTAATTTTTGCCAGTTTGTAGAAATACAATTCATTTTTGTATATATTGATCTTGTATCCTGCAGCCTTGCTAAATTCATTTATTCTACTAGCTTTTCATAGGTTCCATAGATTTTTCTGCATAGTGAATAAAGACAGTTTTACTTCTTCCTTTCTAATCTGAATGCCTTTTATTTTATATCTTAGCTGATTGTACTAGTTTGAATCTCCAGTACTAGAGGTATAAGTTGAATAGAAATAGTATGAGTGGAAAGCATCCAGTCTTATGCCATTAAGTATGATCTTAACTATAGGGTTTTCATAGATGTCTTTCATCAGCTTCAGGAGGATCTCTTCTATTTTTAATTTGGTGAGAGGTTTTATTAGAAATGGATATTGCATTTGGTCAAATACTTTTTCTGTATATATGAGATGATCATGATTTTCTTTTAGTTTGTTTATATGGTGGATTATTTCATTGATTTTTGTATATTAAATGAACTCTGCATTACTGGACTAAACCCCATTTAGCTATGACATATTTTCCTTTTATGTATTGGATTTGACTTGCTAGTGTTTTGTTTAGAATTTTTTCTGTGTTCATGAGGAATATCGGCTTTAGTTTTCTTGTAATGTCTTTTCTTTTGATATTAGCTTAATGCTGGCTGCAAAGAATGTATTGGGAAGTATTCCCTTTTCTTCAATTTTCTGGAAGCATTTGTGTAGAATTGGTAGGCAATTTCTTCATTAAGCATTTGATGGAATTTATCTTTGAAGCCATCTGGTCCTGGGCTTTTCTTCGTGGGAAGGTTTTTTTGTTTTGTTTTGTGCTTAGAGTGAGCGAGTGAGTGAGGGGATTGCCAACAGAAAGGGGGAGAGAGAATCTCAAACAGGCTCCAGGTTCAGTGTGGAGCCCAAAGTGGGGCTTGATCTCATGACTCTCAGATCATGAACTGATCTGAAATCAAGAGTCGGTTGTTCAACAAACTGAGCCACCCAGGCACCCCTCATTGTGGGACGGTTTTTAATTACGCTTTCAATTTCCTTCACATATAAGGAAACTCCGATTATCTATTTTTTCAAACAATTGTTTTTGTCTTTCAAGGAATTTGTTCATTTCATATAGGTTTTCAAATTTATAGGCATAAAGTTGTTCATAACATTCCCTTATTTATCCATTTAGTGTCTGTAGACCCTATAGTAATATTACCTATCTCATTCCTGCTACTGATAATTTGTGTTTTTTTTTTAATTTGTGTTTTCTATTTTTCTTTTCCCAATATCTCTAAAGGTTTACCAGTTTTATTTATCTTAAAGAAGCTTTGGGTGTCATTGATTTTCTCTTTTGTTTTTCTGTATTCTATATCATTGATTTCCACTTTGATATTCATTATTTCTTTTCTTCTGCTTTTTTTTTCCCTCTTCTGTTTCTGGTTAAAGTAGAAGCTGAGGTCATTGATTTGTGATTTTTTTTTCTAACATAGTCATTTATTGCTACAAATTTACCCCATGTACTGTTTTAGTGACATCCTACATATTCTGATATATTGTGCTTTTGTTCAGTTTAAAATACTTCCTGATTTTCATTTTGAGTTCTTCTTTGACCCATGGGTTTCTTAGAAGTGTGTCATTTGGTTTCCAAATATTTGCGGATTGACCAGATATCTTTTTGCTATTGATTTCTAATAAAATTCTATTATGGTCAAAGAACATACTTTGTGTGACTTGAGGTTTTCTAAATGTATTGAGATTTGTTTTATGGCCTAGAGTATGGTCTATTTTGCTAAATACTTCATGTGTACTTAAAAAAATAATAGCTTCTGCTGTTGTTGGGTAGAATGTTCTACAACTGTCAATTAGATAAGTTGGGGCTACGTAGGACTCACTTTGTTTGTCTCTTGTGTCTCAGGGATCACTGTCCTTTAATGCCTGATGTCTAGTGTCTTGAAAACCATTGTTTTATGTATTTTGTTTATTTTTGTTGTTGTTACATGTGGGGGAGTAAATCTGGTTTCTGTTGCTTCATCTTTTTCAGAAACAGAAATCTCATCCATTTTTTAGGGATTTTTAAAAAGCAAATCTAAATTTGACCTCCAAACTCTCTTTTGATGAGTAAAAGGAGGAAGCAGGAAATAAAGATTAGCATGAGGAACTCTAGAAATCTGTGCTATAAAATTTTTTTCAATGGTTTATGACTCTGTTTGGTTTCCCCCAAGGAGTGTTTGTGGTATGTATGTGTGTGTGTAAGTGTGTGCAGTGTTGGTACATGAATGCATTTCATATTTATCTAGAGCACACTTCAGAACCAATGAATAAACTTCAAAAACAAATCAAATCTGGGCAGCCAAATCAGACATAAAATCTTAAAAGCATGTTACTGAAGTCTCTGGGCTAAAATGTTTTAATTGAGGAGAACACTTTAGACCCATACTCTTATACATGATTCTAACACTGGGAATATCAGGTTTTGATCCAATTTCATAGAAAAGATATTTGAAGGACAAGAAGCTACACTAGGCATTCTTACTGAGAAGCTTGGTTAATGGTCTCTGCACTCCACCAGCTGTCCCTCCAGGCAAGGGCACACCTGTGTCCAAAGCTTCCTATTAATTTCTGGGAATATGAGGAAAACAATGACCAGGTCTTTCCTTCACAACTTGCTTTTCCTAGGCTCCATGAAGATCAGTGTTTTCCATTAACACTATCTTTCCTCACACCATACAGTAGAAAATACCATCAATAGTCTTGTGACTTTTTTTAATGGAAATCACGTTCTAGCCCTATTCTAGTTGTCTTCTATCTGTAGATATCCAAATTCCTGAATCACTCATTTCAAGATAGTCTCTTGGATTATCTTTACAAGGGGTTGATTATCTCCATTTGTGCTGATTTTTACTGGTTTAATTTCCAAAATAATTTAATTTTCAGCTCTGGGGATGGCACACTTCCTCTTTGTGGGCTGGATAAAGTTATGCCATGCATAAACCCGATCACCAAGACTTTGTGCACCATCCTGCTCACTCCAGTGTGATGAAATACTCTGCCTCCTGGATTTTCCCTGGTCCTTTGCCTTTAATTGTATTCCCTGAGGTGATTGTGTGACTCACCTATGTGAGCTGCAGAAAACCTGTGTGTCTCTTTTTACTAAATCTTTCTGTGTTTTGACTTGCACTTTCTATTCAGGCAAATTCCTGTTTGTTAGTAAAAGCAATTATTTTCAAGAAAGGCTAGGCCCAAAACTGAACTGGTCTTGGCTTGTTAGCTCAAGTTTCTTAAAAAACAAAATCTGAAATCTGTCACTTGTGTTTGTTATTTGTCATAAATAGTTGTGGCCTTATTATTTCCATTAGTCGTCTTAATTTTGCCTGTAGGTCCTCGTGACCTACATCATTCTTCTACTCCTTTCCTTGTTTTCCCATCGCCTTCCTATTTCTAAGAAAAACCTGTAATTTGTTTTGTGGCCTGTCCCTCTGGGAGGACGGACTAGGGAAAGGACTAAGATACTTTACTGTGAAATTATTCTTAGAGCTGAGCAATGACCTCTAAGGGCCACAAATATTAATTTGAGAAGTGTTGCTTTAAGTGATTTTCCATTCATTTATATCCATATCAAATATGTCTATTCTTTGCGTCCCAAACCTGAGTGTCAGCACCCAAGGGATATGAATAAATCTTTTTAACATTTTTTAGTATTATTATTTTTTTTTAGATGGCGGAAGGGCAGAGGAAGAGGGAGAGAGAGAATCTTAAGCAGGCTCCATGCCCAGTGCAGAGTCTGTCACAGGGCTCGATTTCACAACTGTGAGATCATGACCTGAAATCAAGAGTCAGATGCTTAATAACCAACTGAGCCACCCAGGCGATCCCACATCTTTTTAACATTTAGACTTAAATTTTGTTGGCTGTATTCCTCACCATGATACCTGGAAGTCTTCAGGGACCCCCTTCTGAAGTTTAAACTCACCTCTGGTGTCCGGAAATCCCTGGGGGTGCCTTACATGCCCTATGGCAACTTCTTGGTACTTCTTCTCCATGGCACCACACCCAGGCCCAGAACACTGCTCCACATTCCACCACCTAAGCTGACTGAGCACTTGCCTCCAGGCCCAATCTCCCATCACCCACTATGGTCCTGGCTGCTGCCTGTCTCTAGGTCTCGGTTCAACCTGCAGCCCTGGCAGGTATCTACTCCATTGCTGCCACTCACCTCCACTCGACAGCCTGATGCTCTGCTTTCTGAGCCAATAGAACCCATCTTCCTTTAGTCATTTGCAAGCAATTCCTCTTTTGTGTGTTCCACTCTTTCCAAAGGGGCCCCACAATAGAGTTGCCTTGCCCCAGGAGTTCACAGGTCAGACTTCAGTTTATATGGACTTCTTTTAAGGGCTCATTTAAGAAGCTGTTACTACATTTACCCAGAAACAATATTCTTGTCTTACACTTCAACCCTTATTCTGAGCTAATTCATTGTATCAGAGACCCTTCTATGTTATTCTTTTCATGCACTTCATGGTTCTCCCTTAAAATTTGTCTTCAGTGTACATACATAGACCCCAGCCTTGGATACTCTACTTTTTCCAAGAGGGTGATTATTGGAGGAACTCAGTTAATGAAAAAGAACTAAAATTTACTGAACATTTATTAAGCAAATATGTCAAATTCTTTAATATGTTATTTCATTTAATTCTCACAAGAACCTCAGGAAAATATGAAGAATATATGCAATAATGATACAACACAGAAACAGTTGAGGACAGGAGTGTCTATCAGATTGTTAGCTCTTCCCTGTGAACTTCTCAGCAGGTGAGGTTAAGACACATATATTCACATCCTGTTAAATCTGAGCCTAAATCTGAGCCTAGGATATTAAATGGAAGCTTTGTGTGCGAAGAAACTATAAAAATGATAATGTGTGCTTTCCTGTGTCCATCTGGAACTGGAGCCATTTTCAGAGTTTGGAATGAAACAGAATTATATTGAAGCATGAATTCGTTATCTTTTATTTTTTTTAAAAGATTTTATTTATTTATTCATGAGAGACACAGAGAGAGAGAGGTAGAGACATAGGCAGAGGGAGAAGCAGGCTCCATGCAGGGAGCCCAATGCAGGACTCGATCCCGGGACCCCATGATCACTCCCTGGGCTGAAGGCAGGCGCCAAACCGCTGAGCCACCCAGGAATCCTTGAATTAGTTATCTTTTAAAATGAATAGTAGTTTTGATTAAATCAAACAATGAGTGAACATGATCAAAAAAGCTTCGGAGAAAAACATTGTACATTTTCTTTTTTGCCTCTATGACAAATTCATGTTTTATTTTGCTCAGTGCTTTTAAACTTTTATATAGTTTTCTTCTCCAATTCCATCTTCTCAGTAAAAAAGTTTCTAAAAACTGACACATTTCCTGAAATCAATGACATAGACATTTAATACACTGAAACTATGCAAAATACATGTAACAGCTATTTATCTTAATTTTCATGATCCCAGGGCAGGGTTTATGCTATTTATGATCTCTGTGACCCAGTTTTCTCATCTGTAAAATAGGAGGTACTAATAATACCATACCATCTGAATAAGTTAGCATATATAAAGCACTTGGAACAGTAGATGTTACCAATTTTTATTAGCAATGCAAGCTATTAAATGATAGTAAGACACATCTATTAAAATAAGAAACAATAGATACATCTATAAATAGTAATAGATATAAATAAATAATAATAGGTACAAATAAATCTAGTAACATCTACCTATTAAAATAAGAAAGAAATATGTATGTGTATTTATAAATGTACTATATATATAGCTACATATAGTAAAATATGCAAACAAAAAATTGTTCAACAGGAAGATTTTTTAATAACATACGCATACACACACACTTATATTAGGTGTAGCAAAGCAACCTGGATGAAAAAAATTAACCTAGTGACTTTCTCCCCAATTATTGACAAACAATGGAGTTTCATGATGCATCATCTTTCCATGTTGACCTGAAATAAGATTGAGTGCTATGCAACAACCATGAATGTAAATACATTTCAGGCTGAAAAAACAAAACAATTTGAGCAGTAAGTTTCCTTATAAAACATACACCTAGAAATTGCAAAGGCCAGGTTGAAATTTCCAACTGAACTTGAGCTGAGCCTCCATGAGGTTTGTAAAGTCTTGAAGTTGTTAATGACACCGAAGAGCAGGTTTGGGTCCAACCTGTGCCTTTCAGTGTCCAGTGCCTCTCCCAGGGCCTATTCCCAGTGCCCAGTGCCTCTCCCAGGGCCTACCCCCAGGACAGGTTTACAGAATGAAAACCCCTGAGATACTTGTGTTGCTCTCTCTTTGCTGGTTGTGCAGCCAAATGGGAGAGAACAGAGGATGAAGTTTTGATTCATATTTGAATATCTCCAAGGCATGGGGAAGCAGCATTTAACCCTGCTGTGATCCATGAACCAAAGAAATTAATGCCTCGGCCCAAGCTTTAGGACTATGTGGTTGCTGCCCAACCACTGGCTGCAGAAGTCTCATTCAGAACTCTGCTCGTTTAGTACTAGAGTATCCAAGCCCGACTGACTTTTTTTTTAAGATTTTATTTATTTATTCATGAAAGACACACAGAGAGAGGCAGAGTCATAGGCAGAAGGAGAAGCAGTTTTCCCATGAGGAGTCCAATGTGAGACTCGATCCCAAGACCCGTGATCAAGACCTGATCCAAAGGCAGATGCTCAACCACTGAGCCACCCAAGTGCCCCCCACAACAGACCTTTAAAAGAGCCACTGTGAAATCTCAAACTTAACTTGCCTTGCTTTTTAGTTGTGTTGACTTGAGTCTGCTGCAGAGTAATAAAATTTAACAGAAGGGAGAATGTTTATCACATTTCGTTCAGTACCTATTTCTCATTCCCTCTGCATAAGGATTTTTTTTCTCACTTAGATTTCCATAAAACGAAGATGACACAAAATTGTTATGACTCATTAAGATTTAAATAAATTTACTCTTTTGAGAGGTCAGCGTTCTCCTATAGTTAAAGACTGTTATTGGTAGGATAGCTTCTCCAGTACTGGAAGTACCTGAAGGACTGTGGAGAGGTGAAGGAGAGAGCAAATCAGAAGACCCTGGGTTGCTTTGAGCGCTGCCCTTTGCCATTTGGAGGGTTTCACAGGGTGTTTCAGGGCACGATTGTTTCTGATGTTGAAGAGTCTTAAAGGGGAAACCTGAACCAGTTTAAAACACGTGACTTCTCAGCCAAAACCCCTACGGAGCTAGGTCTTCCCACTAGGAAACCCCACAGGCGGCCTGAGTCAAGGGAATAGCAGCCTCAGAAGAATGAGTAGATTTAAAATGAACAGCCAATCACCCCCACTCCCATATATCTCATTCTCAGCATCAACCATACATAGTTGCTGCCCCAAAGACTTTTTCTTCCCACTTCCCAAACTTTCCAATCTTTCCTGGCTCTCCCCCAAGCCCAGCCAGGTAAACTTTTGTTTCTTTACTCTCCCTCCCCTGGTTTAGTTAGTGCCTAACTGTTCAGAACAACTTAGCCTTGTATTCTTTTTTTAAAACTTCTGTCTTATTACCCAGATCCAGTAGGCACTCTGACTTGGGCACAGGAGTTGCTGTGGTCCCCCAGTCCCCAAGGAGTTGGGTGGAAGATGGGGCTTTACGATTAAGGGAACTGTGTGAGTTGGTGCTGGGTTGACTACTGGCTTAGACCTAGGGCACAGATGGGAACAAGTGGATCTGGGATGTGCATACCCCAATATCATATATTCATTTGTTTAGTACCTTCTCCCCCACTAGAGAGCATAAGAACTGCTTATTTGGTTCATTTCTGGATCCCTAATCATAAGAACAATGTCTGGCCTTTACTAGGCACTCAGTAATATTGACTGAAGGAATTTATTGGGCATCTACTCTGTAATAGGTGCTGAAAGAGACAGGCACTGCCACCATGTTGCAGATGGAAAAACTAAGGCGAAAAGTGATTCTCGCAATGCTATTAAAAATGGGAACAGTTTCTGAATCTCCAGATATCCAGCTTTCTTCTACAACAAACAGTTTGTTTCAGAATATAAATACTCTTGACTTACCCTGCCCTTTTGCAAAGAAAGAAAAGGACTTCTTCTCAGCTGGCTCCTTTTGTAAGAAGTGGTTTCTCTCTGCTTAATTTTGGAAAATGAGCATGGCACCATAGAATTTACCAAATGGATGTCCAGCAAAGTAGCACCGTCCAACTATATTGGTTGGCTAGGGCTGTCATAACAAAATATCAGAGTGGAGGGCTCGAGCAATGGAAATGTATTTTCTCACAATTTTGGAGGCCAGAAGGCCCAGATTAAGGTGCTGGCAGGGCTGCTTGCTTCCAAGGCCTTTCTCTTTGGTTTGTAGATGGCTTTCCACTCTCTATGGCATCCCATGGTTGTCCCTTTGTGCACATCTGTGTTCTAATCCCCTCTTCGTATAAGGACACCAATCATATTGGACTAAGACCCAACCTAAAATTGTGTCACCACATTTTAATTTAATTACCTTTTAAAAGACCTTATCTCCTAATTCAATCATATTCTGAGGTACTGAGGGGTTAGAACTCCAGTATGCAAGTAGAATAAGACCATAATTCAGCCCATAACACTAATCCTGATTTTACAATATCCCAGCCTCTTTTAAAAAAACTTGTATGTGGGTATTGTAACCATGCAGCAAACTGCAGCCTGTTCCTTTCTGTCTCCTGCCTTTGGTGGCTACCTCTTTCTGTTCTTCCCTTTGGCCCCAGAACGGGACCAGTGGGGTGGTCAGAGCAGGTCACACAGGGACCCGGAAACCCAAGAAGAGGGTTTTGTACCTAGTAGATGAAAGGAATTATTATCCATCTAAGGTTTATTGTTTAAATTACCATGTTTATTTATGTCAACACAAAATACTGTAAGACAACTTACAAAAAAAAAAAAACATTTATCTTCATGTAATATAACTCTTCAGTGAACAGAAGTAGTACTGTTAATGTTTTGGCCTTTTCAAGGTCCAGCCTTGGGTCAAAACAGTATTCAGAGAAATAGCAGATTTTTCTCTACCTTCCCCCAATATACACACAAAGGAAACTCATATTTTCTAGAATCTCATTCTAGTAATAATAAAAAAAATCACATGTAGAGGTGAATACTACT
Source organism: Canis aureus (assembly GCF_053574225.1). Taxonomy (NCBI): domain Eukaryota; kingdom Metazoa; phylum Chordata; class Mammalia; order Carnivora; family Canidae; genus Canis; species Canis aureus. Next base: position 25,060,505 of record NC_135644.1, on the reverse strand, counting down.
GTTGTGTCACCACTATTGCAACTTCCTTGTTGCTATAGATGTTCCCCAGACCCTGGGCTTCAGTCAGGAGCACAGGGGGTACATCTGCCCTTCAGGTATCCAAGGTGATTGTTTAGTAATTCTTTTAGGATAGCTGTGTATTCCCTAAGTGTCTGATTTACCTGAGCTGTTTAGAAACCAGAAAAGAAATGTCTCCAAGCAATCAAATCTATACAGATCTGTTCAGTAGAATTGAAGAAACTTATCGTAGGTTCTGTGCCAACTCAATGGATACATTTGAAGCCTCCATTACATAATGAACTATTCACCTAGTGAAAGGTTTCCCATGACAATTTACTCAAAGGTGATGAACACTGCACAAAAGTACAAGACCTCACCTCTGCTCCAGTAGTTTAAATGCTATTTTAGTCTCACGACATTTTCAAACAAATGATAGTTATCACTTAACGAACCAAATCTTTCCATCATTTCACATAGAAAAAAGAGTCAGTCTCATACTGTGGAGAGAAGAAATAGCTCTGGAGCTGGAATATCTGGATTCTGGACCAGTTCTTCTACTCAGTGTCTGAGGCTTAGCTTCCTTACGAACATCAAATAAATGGTAGCACTCTGTGAAGCAGTACTAATAAGAAATAATATTCTATGGAGTCCATCTCTTCAATCAATCTATGGATCCTTAATTATCCACATGTAATTTGCGAGTAAAATCTTACTCTTTAAAGTAAAGATACAATGCATAGTCACCATATGCAGCTGAAATGTGCAAGTGAAGTTATATAAACGGAAACGAATATGAATAGAAAGCCTATTTTTCATGAGATACTGTACTCTTGCTGTGTTTGCTTTAACGCCATTTAAAATGTTATTCTGTTTAACCCATGTTCCTTTTGCATTATTGGAGCTCTTTTTGATTAAACTATCTAACCACTTAAAGTAATTTTTAATAAGAAATTAAAACTTTAAAAAAAAAAGAAATTAAAACTTTCATATGACATTTCCAGGGTTTAGATGGCTATGAAACTAAGTAAAATGGATTGAGAAATATGGGAGCAGTATGGTTTGGAAACTCAGGGTAAGGAGGGAACTTGAGTATAGAAATTTCTTCTTCAGATAATTAAAAATAATCTAGACTAGGTATTTTTGTTTTTACTGGTAACTTTCTAATTTATTTTTTAACTTTATAATGTATAAATTACTTCTTCTTTTTATAAAATACTTGTTTGTGTTCCCAACTTTAGGTACACGCAAATCCACAGAAATTATTAACATTTACTATGTTTGGGACGTCTTTAGAAGAATTGTATCCTCACAGTTGAAGTAAAAGTCAGTATCTCATTTTTCATAGATTTTTAAAATAATGCTCCTTTAGGAAAGGGCAGATTTACTAAAAGTTTAGAATTAATTCAGGAGTGTGATTATTTAATATGAGCATATGGACTTTGTGACTTTGCTGAGACAAAGACTTTAGGTAGCTATATTCCTGCAACAAATGAGATTCTAATTTCAAACATTTTTCAAATGCAAATCAGGCCCCCATGTGTCATTTTGATGATTTTTTGAGGCATTAATGCAACAGAGTTAGTATTCCTCAATGATCCCCAAAGTCACCCCTTTGCTAAGGATATTTCTCTTCCTGATTATTTTGAACCTGCCAACACAGTCTCTAACCTTCATACAGACAATGACTGATCTCCAAATGACCTATTATTATCTTAAAGCAACCTCGTTTTGGAGCAACAAAAAAAGAAAAATTAAATAGTGCATTAACATTTCATATCAGTGAAGCAGACTTTTTCATGCATGAAGTAGTTCTATCCATCTGTGGAAAGGTCCATCTTTTGTTTTTCCCTGTGTTTATAGGTTACATTTTTAAAGGTACTGGTGGAGCCTCTGTATAGTGGATTCGTTCCCTAAAAAAAAAAAAAAAAAGAAAGAAAGATTCAAATGAAAGTAGATATCTATTATTACATGGTTTTACTATATTTAAATCATTTCTTGTACATTACAAACTAAAGAAGAGAGTCAGGCTCAAGCTTGGAAGCCATTTGAATAATTTTGATTAATGTCATATATCATACTCTTAGCATTTTAAAATTTACACATCTTCATTTAATTTTTTAATACGCAGAACCAGTGCCTTATGTGTATCATAAAAATCTTACCCTGTTTGGAAACACACTAATTTATGGATAGAAAACAAGACTTTGGCTGTTTACACGCTGCTGTTTTACCAGTGTTGAAAGAAGTGCCTAGCCAACAGCAGGTACTCAGTATTTACTGAATGAATAAATGAACCAATAAGTGCCCCCAACATGAAATATAAAGTAAAAAAAAGTAAGAAAAAAAAAGAGAGAGAGAGAGAGAGAGAAAAGTGAACATGTAGAAACGTACAAAGATGAATGACCTAGTATCTGCCTTTAAGAGATGTGTTACTGGTGAGAGGCACCACACAAGAGCACTGATAATCTTGCTGAAATGAGATCAAAATTCAGGAGAAACACTGAACTGCTTGGGGGAAGTAAGGAAAGGTCCCTAGGACAGTGAACATCTGCTCCAGATGGTAAAACAATTCGGTGGCATTTGCTTACTAGGGAAGAGCAGTGTGTGAGATGCAGAGTTACAGGGCAGTAGCGTGTGGGTCATGGGGCTCAAGAAGAAGGGCAGGTCCCAAGGCAGGTCGGGCAAGAAGGCTTTGCCTTTGGGGCAGTGCAGAGGAGTTGTGCCAGTCTGGGGAATTCAGCTGTGCCCTTCAGGTTGTAGATGCATTTCCAGGTGCCATCACCAGGACCAGCAGGACCAAGTCTCTGTAGGTGTTTAAAGAAACACCAAGCTTGATCCTCCAATTTCTCTACTTTGGTTGAATTGTTCCAGCCCGGCTCAAGATGCTTGGAGAGAGTGCAGGTTTCTTCTCTCCCACTTTCTGAGGTTGGCCCCACAGGTATTAATATCAGACAGCCTGGGGTCAAACACAGCCTCTACCACATGACCTCATTTAAGCAATTCCGAGTCGTGGTGTCCTCACTCATAGGAGACATTACCAAGGTGCCTACCTCATCCATGAAATACTTTAGCAAAGACCCCGGCCCATATTGATGGGATATTGAGCTCAATAAACGCTGCCTCTTCTTATTAGTTCTTATTTATACCTCTTCTTCTCATTTGGAATTTCCTTTTTAAGTTTTTGGAGAGGGTTAGAAAGAATTTTTTCTCCTGGAGCTTTCACATTTAATATTTCCAAGCCTATTTCTGCTTGTCAATGAAGTCTAGGTACCACCAATGATCTTCCAAATCACTAAATCTTATATTTGGTCTCCTTATCCCATGAACTGTAGAGATGTCAGCAAGTTCTAGACATAGACTTCAAAAACACAATTATATTTGCTTTCCTGAAACGTTTCTCACTGTTCTCAGACGAACTGAATAAAACTGAAAAACATTCCCAGGCATCTCCCACTTGTCACCCTTGGATTTGCTGCAGTATCTTTATTTTGAGGAGGAATCACACGTGCACTTGCTATTTCTGTGTGGCCCAGAGCCAGTGGCCTGACCTCTGACTGAGTAACATGTTACCTTTGTTCATGTGCCTTCAGAGAGAGATGCTATCTCAGTAATGAGGCCAAATAGAAAAGAGGCTCCTTGGTGGTAGAGGATAAGTGAAGTGCTTCTTCTAGTGAAGACAACCTGGATAATTCTGAGGACCCTCCAGTCCTGATTTAGTCCTGCTGCCATAGGAACTTGGAACTGGGGGCACCTGGGTAGCTCAGTGGTTGAGTGTCTGCCTTCAGCTCAAGTCGTGATCCCAGGGTGCAGGGATCGAGTCCCTCATCGGGCTCCCTGCTGAGAGCCTCCTGCTGCCTCTGCCTGTGTCTCTGCCTCTCTCTGTGTGTCTCTCATGAATAAATAAAATCTTAAAAAAAAAAAAACTTGGAATTTGGAGAGTGAGGGGCAAACTGATGTGGTCTTACATGTGTGTAGAATCTCATTTGGAAACAAAAATCATGTATGAATGCTATTAAGTTTAAAAGATGATAAGCTATTAAGTTTAAGTTGGTTTCAAAAAAAATAAAGGACTCTGCTAAAGTGGAATAATGGCAAAAATAAGTGCAGGCTGGAGATGACAAGTGGAGCATTGTTCCGGAGGAAGAGGGAGTCTTAGGGAAGAGAAAAAAATACTCTGAAAGAGTAAATGGAGTTATGAGCAGGCCCAGCTTAGATCTTTGTAGGACCAGGAAGTCTTTTGTGGGCCCCATCCCTTATCATGTCAAACATTAAAATGTGGGGCTTCTAGGTGATTCGGTCAGTCTAGCGTCCAACTCGTGGTTTCAGCTCAGGTCAGGATTGTAATATCGAGCCCCGCATTGGGCTCTGCACTCAGCTCAGAGTCTGCTTGAGATTCTCTCCCTTACCCTCCCTCCCCCTCTGCCCCTCTCCTCATGCTGTCTCTCTCTCTCTCAAATAAATAAGCAAACATATTAAAATGAGCCCACATTCTGCACTAAGTATAATTTATATGCACTATAAAGGAAGTGACTTAAGTTGCAATTTACTGAATACATGATGTTATTTTGTAGACATTTAGTTGAATGTTAATTTTGATTGGGCAGTTTTCATTCCGTATTTTGAAGCAACTTTATTCAGGTCTACAATATTTGGGAGGTCTCTTGCAAAGCTAGTTGTAGGGCCTGGGCATGCTGATACGGGGTGATGGGTGAAGCAAGACCCTACCGTAGTAGGAGGGTAAGGTGGGATTTTAAAGGTGGAGAAAGGGGGGAGGAGCAAGACGGCGGAAGAGCAGGGTCCCCAAATCACCTGTCCCCACCAAATTACCTAGAAAACCTTCCAATCATCCTGAAAATCTATGAATTCGGCCTGAGAATTAAAGAGAGAACACCTGGAATGCAACAGTGAGAAGAGTTCGCCCTTCTACCAAGGTAGGAAGACGGGGAAAAAGAAATAAAGAAACAAAAGGCCTCCAAGGGGGAGGGGCCCCGCGAGGAGCCGGGCTGAGGCCGGGGCGAGTGTCCCCAGGACAGGAGAGCCCCGTCCCGGAGGAGCAGGAGCTGCACCGACCTTCCCGGGGGAAAGGGGCTCGCGGGGAGGTGGAGCAGGACCCAGGAGGGCGAGGATGCCCTCGGGCTCCCGGGACAGTAACAGCAACTGCGCGCCCAGGAGAGTGCGCCGAGCTCCCTAAGGGCTGCAGCGCGCACGGCGGGACCCGGCGGGACCCGGAGCAGCTGAAGGGGCTCGGGGGCGGCTCCGCGGAGGGGGCTGCGGGGCCCCGGGAGCAGCTCGGAGGGGCTCGGGCAGAGGAAGAGGCTCCGTGCGGAGGGGGCTGCGCGGTTCCAGGAGCAGCTCGGAGGGGCTCGGGCGGCAGCTCCGCGGAGGGGGCTGCGCGGCGGCGGCCCGGGAGCGCGAATCCACCAGCGCAGGCTCCGGAGCACAGGGCGCCGGGACACAGCCCAGGATCCCGCCTCCCCCCGGACAGGCAGAGGCCGGGAGGGCCCAGGACAGCGAGGACGCTCCTGCCCCAGCTGAGCAGATCAGCGGCCCCGCCCCGGAGCCTCCAGGCCCTGCAGATGGAGAGCTCCGGAGCTGAATCCAGGTTTCCAGAGCTGCCCCGCCACTGGGGCTGTTCCTCCTGCGGCCTCACGGGGTAAACAACCCCCCCTGAGCCCTGCACCAGGCAGGGGCACAGCAGCTCCCCCAACTGCTAACACCTGAAAATCAGCACAACAGGCCCCTCCCCCAGAACACCAGCTGACGGACAACTTCCAGGAGAAGCCAAGGGTCTTAAAGAACACAGAATCAGAAGATACTCCCCGGTGGTTCCTTTTTTTTTGTTTTGTTTTGTTTTGTTTTGTTTTGTTTTGCTTTTTGATTTGTTTCCTTCCCCCACCCCCTTTTTTTCCTCCTTTCTTTTTCTTTCTCTTTTTCTTTTTTTTTTTTCCGTTTTTTTCTTCCCTTTTTTTTTTCTCTTTCTCTTTTCTTTCCTTCTTTCTCTCCTCTCTTTTTCTCCTTTTCCCAATACAACTTGCTTTTGGCCACTCTGCACTGAGCAAAATGACTAGAAAGAAAACCTCACCTCAAAAGAAAGAATCAGAAACAGTCCTCTCTCCCACAGAGTTACAAAATCTGGATTACAATTCAATGTCAGAAAGCCAATTCAGAAGCACTATTATACAGCTACTGGTGGCTCTCGAAAAAAGTATAAAGGACTCAAGAGACTTCATGACTGCAGAATTTAGAGCTAATCAGGCAGAAATTAAAAATCAATTGAATGAGATGCAATCCAAACTAGAAGTCCTAACGACGAGGGTTAACGAGGTGGAAGAACGAGTGAGTGACCTAGAAGACAAGTTGATAGCAAAGAGGGAAACTGAGGAAAAAAGAGACAAACAATTAAAAGACCATGAGGATAGATTAAGGGAAATAAACGACAGCCTGAGAAAGAAAAACCTACGTTTAATTGGGGTTCCCGAGGGCGCCGAAAGGGACAGAGGGCCAGAATATGTATTTGAACAAATTCTAGCTGAAAACTTTCCTAATCTGGGAAGGGAAACAGGCATTCAGATCCAGGAAATAGAGAGATCCCCCCCTAAAATCAATAAAAACCGTTCAACACCTCGACATTTAATAGTGAAGCTTGCAAATTCCAAAGATAAAGAGAAGATCCTTAAAGCAGCAAGAGACAAGAAATCCCTGACTTTTATGGGGAGGAGTATTAGGGTAACAGCAGACCTCTCCACAGAGACCTGGCAGGCCAGAAAGGGCTGGCAGGATATATTCAGGGTCCTAAATGAGAAGAACATGCAACCAAGAATACTTTACCCAGCAAGGCTCTCATTCAAAATGGAAGGAGAGATAAAGAGCTTCCAAGACAGGCAGCAACTGAAAGAATATGTGACCTCCAAACCAGCTCTGCAAGAAATTTTAAGGGGGACTCTTAAAATTCCCCTTTAAGAAGAAGTTCAGTGGAACAGTCCACAAAAACAAGGACTGAATAGATATCATGATGACACTAAACTCATATCTCTCAATAGTAACTCTGAATGTGAACGGGCTTAATGACCCCATCAAAAGACGCAGGGTTTCAGACTGGATAAAAAAGCAGGACCCATCTATTTGCTGTCTACAAGAGACACATTTTAGACAGAAGGACACCTACAGCCTGAAAATAAAAGGTTGGAGAACCATTTACCATTCGAATGGTCCTCAAAAGAAAGCAGGGGTAGCCATCCTTATATCAGATAAACTAAAATTTACCCCAAAGACTGTAGTGAGAGATGAAGAGGGACACTATATCATACTTAAAGGATCTATTCAACAAGAGGACTTAACAATCCTCAATATATATGCCCCGAATCTGGGAGCTGCCAAATATATCAATCAATTATTAACCAAAGTGAAGAAATACTTAGATAATAATACACTTATACTTGGTGACTTCAATCTAGCGCTTTCTATACTCGATAGGTCTTCTAAGCACAACATCTCCAAAGAAACGAGAGCTTTAAATGATACACTGGACCAGATGGATTTCACAGATATCTACAGAACTTTACATCCAAACTCAACTGAATACACATTCTTCTCAAGCGCACATGGAACTTTCTCCAGAATAGACCACATATTGGGTCACAAATCGGGTCTGAACCGATACCAAAAGATTGGGATTGTCCCCTGCATATTCTCAGACCATAATGCCTTGAAATTAGAACTAAATCACAACAAGAAGTTTGGAAGGACCTCAAACACGTGGAGGTTAAGGACCATCCTGCTAAAAGATAAAAGGGTCAACCAGGAAATTAAGGAAGAATTAAAAAGATTCGTGGAAACTAATGAGAATGAAGATACAACCGTTCAAAATCTTTGGGAGGCAGCAAAAGCAGTCCTAAGGGGGAAATACATCGCAATACAAGCATCCATTCAAAAACTGGAAAGAACTCAAATACAAAAGCTAACCTTACACATAAAGGAGCTAGAGAAAAAACAGCAAATAGATCCTACACCCAAGAGAAGAAGGGAGTTAATAAAGATTCGAGCAGAACTCAACGAAATCGAGACCAGAAGAACTGTGGAACAGATCAACAAAACCAGGAGTTGGTTCTTTGAAAGAATTAATAAGATAGATAAACCATTAGCCAGCCTTATTAAAAAGAAGAGAGAGAAGACTCAAATTAATAAAATCATGAATGAGAAAGGAGAGATCACTACCAACACCAAGGAAATACAAACGATTTTAAAAACATATTATGAACAGCTATACGCCAATAAATTAGGCAATCTAGAAGAAATGGACGCATTCCTGGAAAGCCACAAACTACCAAAACTGGAACAGGAAGAAATAGAAAACCTGAACAGGCCAATAACCAGGGAGGAAATTGAAGCAGTCATCAAAAACCTCCCAAGGCACAAGAGTCCCGGGCCAGATGGCATCCCAGGGGAATTTTATCAAACATTTAAAGAAGAAACCATACCTATTCTCCTAAAGCTGTTTGGAAAGATAGAAAGAGATGGAGTACTTCCAAATTCGTTCTATGAGGCCAGCATCACCTTAATTCCAAAACCAGACAAAGACCCCGCCAAAAAGGAGAATTACAGACCAATATCCCTAATGAACATGGATGCAAAAATTCTCAAGAAGATACTGGCCAATAGGATCCAACAATACATTAAGAAAATTATTCACCATGACCAAGTAGGATTTATCCCTGGGACACAAGGCTGGTTCAACACCCGTAAAACAATCAATGTGATTCGTCATATCAGCAAGAGAAAAACCAAGAACCATATGATCCTCTCATTAGATGCAGAGAAAGCATTTGACAAAATACAGCATCCATTCCTGATCAAAACTCTTCAGAGTGTAGGGATAGAGGGAACATTCCTCGACATCTTAAAAGCCATCTATGAAAAGCCCACAGCAAATATCATTCTCAATGGGGAAGCACTGGGAGCCTTTCCCCTAAGATCAGGAACAAGACAGGGATGTCCACTCTCACCACTGCTGTTCAACATAGTACTGGAAGTCCTAGCCTCAGCAATCAGACAACAAAAAGACATTAAAGGCATTCAAATTGGCAAAGAAGAAGTCAAACTCTCCCTCTTCGCCGATGACATGATACTCTACATAGAAAACCCAAAAGTCTCCACCCCAAGATTGCTAGAACTCATACAGCAATTCGGTAGCGTGGCAGGATACAAAATCAATGCCCAGAAATCAGTGGCATTTCTATACACTAACAATGAGAATGAAGAAAGAGAAATTAAGGAGTCAATCCCATTTACAATTGCACCCAAAAGCATAAGATACCTAGGAATAAACCTAACCAAAGATGTAAAGGATCTATACCCTCAAAACTATAGAACACTTCTGAAAGAAATTGAGGAAGACACAAAGAGATGGAAAAATATTCCATGCTCATGGATTGGCAGAATTAATATTGTGAAAATGTCAATGTTACCCAGGGCAATATACACGTTTAATGCAATCCCTATCAAAATACCATGGACTTTCTTCAGAGAGTTAGAACAAATTATTTTAAGATTTGTGTGGAATCAGAAAAGACCCCGAATAGCCAGGGGAATTTTAAAAAAGAAAACCATATCTGGGGGCATCACAATGCCAGATTTCAGGTTGTACTACAAAGCTGTGGTCATCAAGACAGTGTGGTACTGGCACAAAAACAGACACATAGATCAGTGGAACAGAATAGAGAATCCAGAAGTGGACCCTGAACTTTATGGGCAACTAATATTCGATAAAGGAGGAAAGACTATCCATTGGAAGAAAGACAGTCTCTTCAATAAATGGTGCTGGGAAAATTGGACATCCACATGCAGAAGAATGAAACTAGACCACTCTCTTGCACCATACACAAAGATAAACTCAAAATGGATGAAAGATCTAAATGTGAGACAAGATTCCATCAAAATCCTAGAGAAGAACACAGGCAACACCCTTTTTGAACTCAGCCACAGTAACTTCTTGCAAGATACATCCACGAAGGCAAAAGAAACAAAAGCAAAAATGAACTATTGGGACTTCATCAAGATAAGAAGCTTTTGCACAGCAAAGGATACAGTCAACAAAACTCAAAGACAACCTACAGAATGGGAGAAGATATTTGCAAATGACGTATCAGATAAAGGGTTAGTTTCCAAGATCTATAAAGAACTTATCAAACTCAACACCAAAGAAACAAACAATCCAATCATGAAATGGGCAAAAGACATGAAGAGAAATCTCACAGAGGAAGACATAGACATGGCCAACATGCACATGAGAAAATGCTCTGCATCACTTGCCATCAGGGAAATACAAATCCAAACCACAATGAGATACCACCTCACACCAGTGAGAATGGGGAAAATTAACAAGGCAGGAAACAACAAATGTTGGAGAGGATGCGGAGAAAAGGGAACCCTCATACACTGTTGGTGGGAATGTGAACTGGTGCAGCCACTCTGGAAAACTGTGTGGAGATTCCTCAAACAGTTAAAAATATACCTGCCCTACGACCCAGCAATTGCACTGTTGGGGATTTACCCCAAAGATACAAATGCAATGAAACGCCGGGACACCTGCACCCCGATGTTTCTAGCAGCAATGGCCACGATAGCCAAACTGTGGAAGGAGCCTCGGTGTCCAACGAAAGATGAGTGGATAAAGAAGATGTGGTTTATGTATACAATGGAATATTACTCAGCTATTAGAAATGACAAATACCCACCATTTGCTTCAACGTGGATGGAACTGGAGGGTATTATGCTGAGTGAAGTAAGCCAGTCGGAGAAGGACAAACATTATATGTTCTCATTCATTTGGGGAATATAAATAATAGTGAAAGGGAATATAAGGGAAGGGGGAAGAAATGTGTGGGAAATATCAGAAAGGGAGACAGAACGTAAAGACTGCTAACTCTGGGAAACGAACTAGGGGTGGTAGAAGGGGAGGAGGGCGGGGGGTGGGAGTGAATGGGTGACGGGCACTGGGGGTTATTCTGTATGTTAGTAAATTGAACACCAATAAAAAATAAATTAAAAAAAAAATAAAGGTGGAGAAAGAGCGAGTATGTTTTGCTGGGAGGCAGTCCTGTTTCTTGCCCTCAGCTGATAATCTGAACTCAGGAAAAGGTTTTGTTGTCAGGAAAAAGAGTGGCAATGTCTAGTACTGCCTCCTCTAGTGCCATGTGGGTAGCAACTTCTCTACAGAGGATTTCTAGCTGAGACACAGGCTTGGGTCTCCATTTCAGATAGGTCTGAATTCTTTCACTATTTAGACAAGGTTGGGTTTCACCCCAAAATCTGAGGTGACCAGACTGATTTCCCCAGGAGTCTGGGGGGTGCTAATTTAGGCTGCAGATTCTGTAAAGGCAAAGGCACAGTTTTGGAGCTTGAAAAGTGGTAATAAGAAAGCTCTCTGTCATGACCCACAGCTCTCTTAATGATTGCCTAACTGCCAAATGCAGGCCTGATTTGCTTAGCACAGTACAAAATCAATCCATGACTGCAAGAAATGTCAGACTGAACATTTTTTGCCTCTAGTTAATGACTTGTCATCCTAGAAAAAATGTCTAATCAAAGATGAATTTAAATATCTTCCCTTTGTGTTTTCATAAAGAATATGGATGGTGAGGTTATTTTTAAAAGTATGATAAAAGGTAACCTTTCTTTATGTCTGTGATGAAATGTTTCAAGAGGCAAGAAACAAAGCGCTTTCTTGTCCTGAGCTCTGTCACCTTTGGAGTCCGATGGAGGCCTATGGGTCAGGAGAGTCAACTACCCCATCAACTCTGGAGGTCCCCTGGGGTTTGAAGACCAGCCAAATTCAGTTCTTCAAGAAGAAACAGGTTTTAGATTTCAAATGGAACCAAAATGAGAACCGCAAAAGGATGTACTGAGTAACATTTTATTTCAATAGGATGTGTTAGTGAAATTTGAATAGAATTATTTGAATTAAACCTCGTTTACATCAAGTGAATAATTATTACTCAGTTATTATCTAGTCAAGAACATCAAATATTTGTTATTCAAAGAAACTCGATTTAGCAAGGGAATAATATTTTTCATTTATGATTTTATCTGTTTAGTGCATATTTTTGTTCCATTTTAGATGAAGAAACAGTAAAAATTCAGCATTTGAATTTCAGTCATGTTCTACATCCTGAGGGAAAACAATGCATGTTTTAGGGAAATTAACTGTTAATTAAAATGTTATTTTAAAGATATTAATCATTTGTCAGTATTCATGCCTTTGTATGAGAACATTAAAATGTGCTAGTTAGTAGATACACATCACATAATTGTCCAAGTACTTGTTTGCAGGACACCTGCTTATCATTTCTAGAAAGGTCAAGACTGTTCTTAGAAGGGACTGCAATAAGGTTTTCAGCTCCACCATGGACCAATCCTTTGGGAAGTCTCTTAATTTCTCTGAGTCTCAATTTCCTTACATTGAGAATGGGATTATTCCAACTGCTTCACAGGGATGGCATTGTTCAACCAACTATTGCTATGTGTTGTGTTAACTTAACCATATTCTTTTGACTGATTGCCCTTTTTACCATTGCCAAGCATTTGCTTGACATTTGGTAGAAGTTAAAAACATCTATGACCAGGGGATCAGGTGAAGTTAACTGACCCAACACTTTAGCCTCATAATACTATGTTCTAAGTCACCCAACTAACGTCTCAGGTTACGTTTTACCTGTTAGGAATGGATAAATTATATCCTCATTGCAAATCCAAATTTACTTTCCTAGAGGGCTTTATTTAATTATGAAAAATTCATTCATACACAAAAGAAGAGGAAAGCTGTATAACAAATCTCTATAGACCCATCACTTGGATTCAATGATTATCAAGATTTTGCTGCACTCACTTTACGATTCCCCTCTCTCTTTTGGCTGAATTATTTCAAAGCAAACCAAACCTTCAATTTTCCTTTCACTCCAAAATATGGATATTTTGTAGCAAAGTCATCCTGCCATTATCCTACCTAGTCAAATTAATCATAATTCCTTGCTATCATTCTAATATTTACTCTATATTATCCTTTTTCCAGTTGTCCAAGAAATATATTTTTACAGCTAGACTGTTCAAATCAGGATCAAAACAAGATCCATGCATTGAATTTGCTTGCTGTGTCTAAAGACATTTTTAGCAGGAAGATGAAGTAGATGAAAATTTCATTGTCCATTGCCCTGCACCACATGTTAGAGTTACTTCAAAATAACGGCATAAGATATTGACATCTCTCATCAGGATAAATTTATCCAAAACATAAATTCCATTTGCTTTAAGAAATGAATATTTTACTATATACTTAGAGAAAAAAGTGTTAACATCAATTTATTTGGGCAGATGAACCCAAAGGAGCATTGTGTTTGTCTGTATATTCTCCAGTGAAATCACTGTTTTTAGAATCAGCAATGTAAGATAATTGCTATTAGATAGCTGGGCACACCATTAGGGATAGAAAGATGAAATTAAAACCATGAAATTGTTTCTATGGCCCTCTAGAAATGTAATTATCTGCCCTGTAGAAAAGAAACACAGAAAATTGGAGTCCTGTGTTTGTCTACTGTGAGGAGGAGACACATGAATTATATCTATCGAGTACGCATATTTAAAAGTTGACACTTTTTTGGTATTTTTCAGGTATGTGTTTAAAATTTGTTATTCAGAAGAACAAACTGGATGGTATTTAAAAAGTCTCAATTTGGCACTGTAACCTATTATAAGTAATGAGTAGTTCTATGGAAATTGGCATGAACTGTCATATTAGTCATGAACGTTATTCCGTTGCCTATAACACAATCAGCTTATGGAAGTGTTTAGATATAACACCTATGCTTTATCAAATGGGGTCTGAATGATCCTCCTGATGATGAAGATTAAATGTATTTCCTTGATGTCCCTATACAGCTACACTTCAGAGTAGAGGAAATTCCTACTGCACTGAGAGACACTGTATATGCGATGAGCACTGTCTAGGCCCCAGAAAATGGACAGAGGTTCCTTTGTCCCCAAAGCAGATAATAAATCAAAGCTGTTAGGGACACAGTGAGAGGAGTAGGGAAAGAACATGACATTCTCACTCTCTTTTAGAGCAGAAGAAGACATCCGTCGCTTCCACAAGTCACTTTCTCCCCTGGACAAGGAACAGCCCTTGTGTTTACATACCGTTTGCCACTTGGCCTTTGACCGTTCTGCTTCAAATTTGGCAACTTCTTTACGATCATGAAATGACACCAACAGCTTCCAAATGCACAGCAGGACAACCCCAATGAGAAGAATGGCCAGTGAAACCCCCAACATAATCATGGGAATGTTTGGGGGCTTTGGACAGTCTGTGGAAAAAAAGAAAATTACATTAGGAAGAGGTATAATTGGGGTATCTGGGCAGCTCAAACAGTTGAGTATCTGGCTCTTGGTCTTAGCTCAGGTCTCAATCTCAGGGTCATGAGTTCAAGCCCTGTGTTGGGCTTCAAGCTGGGCATGGAGCCAACTTAAGAAAAAGAAAAGGATGGTGTAATAAATATTGTGATGTAGAGAAAACAGTTCTCATTAAATTTTTCAACCATAGTTTTTCCAGTAGAAGGAAAATAGTAACACGTTTTATTTTGCTGAATTAAAAGAAAAATGAGTTCCTTGTTGAAGGAGATAGTCCTGTATAGTAGAACAAAAGTTGGAGTTTGGTTATTTAAAGCAAATGGATATATACTTGAATGGCTGACTCAAAAAGAGTTGCAATCCCAAGAATGAAAATTAATACACACAGAATATATATATAGGATCATGAAAAAAGACTAGTTTAATTACTAAAAACGATCTCTTTTGGGTACATGATAGAATAGAAATGAAATTTGTGAATATGCTCATTTACACACACACACACAATATTAGTTTTTCATGGATTTCCTTGAAACATGAACTGCCCGGGAGATTATATTCAAACTGCTATGAAACCCACCCCTTGAGAAGTTTACTACGTGCTTTGTTTTTTGTTTTGTTTTGTTTTGTTTTGTTTTAAGCAGATGGAGGACAATGATGGCTTTTAGTTTTATTTAACATGAATGCAGTGCTCTGGTGTCCTGGATAGTTCCTGGACTGGGATCAGGAGAGGTGGGTTCAATTCCCATCCGATGCACAGTAGCTGTCTGATATACATCAAGTCCCATGATTTCTCTGAGCCCCAGGATCCTTATCCATCAGACAAAGGTGTGGCACTCCAGCATTCCCTTAACTTCCCTGAGGATAAGATTGAGCTCAGGTGCTCATGCTTATTAAACTCCCAGCTTCCTAGATCCCTCCCCAGAGATTCTGATTCAGTGGGTCTTAGATGGAGCCATGGATTTTTTTTATTATTAAAAATATACCAAGTGATGCTTATCTTCAGGGAAGTTTGGGGAACTAGATGTATCGTCCCTTCAACTTGAACATTCTATTATTTTGACTCTATTGATGATATTAATATAATTTCACAATTATACAGTGCTTTCCTTCACTGACAGCAGAATGACTAATAATTCTTGCAATATGCCTGGGAGACGATACATTTCTTAATGAAACATTATAATTAAGCTCTCCCCTTGCTTTCATGAGAAAAAAAAAATCCCACATAAAAATTATCATTAAATATCTGCCTCCCTCTGCAAGAAGTGAGGCAAATCTGTGGTATCTGGGGAGGAAATGAATCATGCTTAGTTTATCCTAACTCTTATTGCTTTTAGATATTTAATAAGGAGAGTTATACACACAGGTCTAGTCATGCTGCTTTCAAGGTAAGAATCTGTAAGTGATCTGAATTTGAGCAGGACTAATGACCGCACAACAGCATGATGCCTGGCCTCACACACTTTTGTTCTTTGGATAAAAAAAAAAACCATGTAAGGAGATTATGCAGAAATAAGTAAAAGGAGCTAATGAAATAGTTACTATAGTATGAAGATCTAAAGACTGTTTCCAGCATAGCAAATGAACCATGGTTTCTTCTAAGGTGGTAGCAACAGTCCTGCAAAGAAAGTGGCAGCTCTGTGTCAGGGAGAATATGTGCTGGCTACATCTTTGACTACAAAATGTCTGGGGTGGGGCGTAGCATGTTCTTGCAGGAAGCAAGATGAAGCTTGCTAAGACCCTGCAGCCAGACTGTGAATTAGGAGGACGCTCCAGTAGAGAATAAATAAAGAAGGAACAGGCATGGCCCAGCAGAGATCATTTTTTAAGAACTTAGAGTATTATACGTTGGGAATACGTATTACGTGAGAAATTATGTGTTTCTCAAGAAAAGATTTTGGCCCAAGTACCAGAGCAGGTTATTATACAATAGAAATGTCCACTGTTTATACTCTCTTTGGTATTTCCTGAGATGCTCAGACTGATGGCAGTGGAGAGAAGGTGGGACAAGAGGGCCATCGTCATCACTGTGTGCAGCGTTGCCTGTGGAGTCCTGGCCAGTGCCAGCTAGTTCTTTTTTTTTTTTTTTAAGATTGTATTTATTTATTAATGAGGGGGAGAGAGAGAGAGAGAGAGAGAGAGAGAGAGAGAGAGAGAGGCAGAGACACAGGCAGAGGGAGAAGCAGGCTCCACACAGGGAGCCCAACGTAGGACTCGATCCCAGGTCTCCAGGATCAGGCCCTGAGCTGAAGGTGGCGCTAAACTGCTGAGCCACCCAGGGATCCCTAGTGCCAGCTAGTTCTAAGGTCCTGGGTCCCCAGGGCTGCCAACCTGCTAGCTCTGTCACACGCAGCTCTTGAGCACAGAAATGTGACTTTTCTGAATTAGGTCGTGTGTAGGTGTAAAATACGTATTGATTGTGAAGACTTAGTATAGAAAAGCATCTCAATGGTTTGTGTATTGATTACATGCTAAATGAGAATATTTTGGATAGAATGGATTGAAGAAAACATAACTAAAATCCATTTCACCAGATTTCTACTTTTTAGTGCAGCTACTTGAAAATGTAAAGTTACATATGTGGTTTGCATAACATTTCTATTGGTGCTGATCTAACATATTTTCGGGAGCCCGGTATTTATTATGATCCTGCAGCCAGTGGGAGGCAGTATAGCACAGTAATTAAGAGCTTGAGCTCTAAGCCAGACCACCTGAATTCCCCAACCAGCACTGGTATTTAATTACTGCAAGACCTAACTAATTTTTTTAACTTCCTTTTTATCTCAATTTCCTTATCTGTAAAATGGAAAGAATAGCAATACTTGCTTTACACGGTTGTTATATGGAGGAGGCTAAAAGAATTAATGCGTGTAAAACATATAGAATGATACCTGGCATATGGCATTAGTAAAGACTCAATAAATGTGAGCTGCCATTATTATCACAAATTACAACAAATATACTCTTCCTCCTTTTCTATCCTCAAGACTTCAAGGGCTGGAACCTCTATGTTGGGGCCTGTGGGTGTAATATCAACATCCACATCTCTGTTAGGAAGGCTCCTAACTATCATTCCTTGACTGTGGCTCTTATGAATGTGGCTCTTATCTCTGAAAATTCTTCCAGATTTAAGAAAAAAAGATGAGCAAAGCTCTCCCTACATCCACACATACCCTGATGGTGACTGTTCACTTGGTTTCTTTTTAAATTTGTTTGTAGGACTGTGGGTCTCCTTAGCCTTCACCTTCTCCTTTCTACCCTTGCCTCTGACATGCTGTCCTGCAATCCTCTGATCTTAGTGCTGTGAGAGGGTCTACTGATTCTAGGACAGGCTCTGTCCTCGGGGCCCCTCAAAAGCTTGGGGCCTACCTAGGAACATGAATATTTGCCAGGGAGAAGCATCCTTGAAGCTGTCATGTGACTCCTGTTAAGTCTCAGGAAGGTCATTTCCCCCTGACTTTTCCCTACTACAAAAGCACAAGGAGAATAAAAAGCCCTAATAAAAAGTCATCAGGGAGTCTGAGTACTTTCAGAAGGATGGCATGTTTATGTGCCACTTAGATTGTGTGGAAGCACCAAAACAAGCAAGCAAGCAAATGAACAAAAAACAACCAATAGTTCAGTAACAAGGAGGCTCTTATGAAGCAAAGGCATGTTTCTCTCTCATACATACACATACAAAATAAAAATGAAAATAAAAATAACCAGATCCCAAAGCCCCTGAATTAAAAACAATTTTGGAAGTTCATTTTTGTTGTGTGGAACTCATTTTTCCAATGGAATCAATATTAAAAGGACTGGCTTTGATTTCAGGAGAACTCCCTACGGCAGCCCTGGGGACTCAGCGATTTAGGGCCGCCTTTGGCCCGGGCGTGATCCTGGAGACCCCGGATCAAGGCCCACGTCAGGCTCCCTGCATAGAGCCTGCTTCTCCCTCTGCCTGTCTCTCTCTGTCTCTCTCTCTCTCTCTCTGTCTCTCATGAATAAATAAATAAAATCTTTAAAAAAAAAGAAAGAGAGAGAACTCGCTAAAGCTACCACCACAGTCACAAAAACAGAGGGTTGCGGGGTATAGTGCCAAGATTCTGACTTTATAAAACGCATAATGAAGAGGCAGGTTTTTCTGTACTAGGTATTTCTTCCTTGCACAGCAAGATTTGCTTTAAGTTCCCTTAACTAATGGCCTCTATAAACCATTTTATATTTGCATTTCAAAGAAGTCGATTTATATGAGATTTTCAAGAGCAAGTCCCAGGTACATTCTGGCAACCTGAGCTTCAAGACCAAGGTCGCAATCATACCCTGGTAACCTGTATTGTGCTGACTTCTACCTCTCCTCGACCCCCCATACTGCAATGTGGTAGTTTTCTAATCATGTTTTCTTGGTTGGTTTATAATGTCTTGAACTTACATTTTTGGTTTCTTTGGTTTTTACACTCTTTAGTGATGGCACTTTGATACTCTTGGCTTCAGATTCAGGATTTAATATTTTGTTGGCACATTGATAAGCAAGCACACACAAAAAACACATCTGCCTGTTAACCTGCCCTTGCTGCTGTTGTCTGGGACAGAACTTAGGCCTCAAGGTTTTGGGGGGAGGAGGCGGAGGTTGCAGGCAGGGTCTGGAGAGATCTGATTTAATGCAGCTGTCATTTCTGCCAGAAAGATTTAGGAACATATCATTAATTGAAGACAGAAAAGGTGAGGCACCTGTGAATAGCTAAGACTGCAGCCAGGGAGGTCTTGAGCCATCTGTAGCAGAGTAGTATTAAAATGCAGAGTCTTGGGCCACACTTCGCACCTGCTGACTCAGGATGCAGGCATTTTAACAAGCTCCCCAGGTGAGTCCGATACTCACTAAAATTTAAAACCTCTCAACAGCAGTACCTTTTCCACTATTCTCTTTTCTACCTACTATAAACTTCTCTCTCCCCTTTACTGAAGATGAGATTTTTATTTGAGAGCTTCCCAAGTGCCAAGCAAACTCCATGAGTTGGTATGGATGAAAACCCACCAAAGCAATGGACTCTTTGACTTCCTGTATGGATTACTTCCTTCTTCACCTGCTGCTTCATGTCTTTTCTGACTCGATGGTCCATTACTGTAGGTTATGAACTGGCACATGTTTTATATACATTATTCTATTTAATCCTTGAGTGAACCCTTAGAAGAAGGTAGTATTATTTTTTTCCATTTTACAGAGGAGGAAATAGACTCAGAGGCAAGTATCTTACAGAATGTCAAGCAGCTATAAGTAGTAGAATAGCCTTTCCTATGGATATACCTTCTGCTTATATTAGATTTAATCAGTCCACCTTTCTACAAAACATCCACCAGCTTTTGGTACAAATATACTCATCTTGTTATGTGGGCTAAGGAAGAGACATTGAAACACATCAAACCTTTCAACAGGTATGTTTCAATCGTTGGGAAAGTAGAAGCCCTCTATCAAAATTCTGGAAAAGTCTTTCCTGGAAACCTACCCAAAACCTCTTTCTGGTTGTTTCCTCCTCTCCTATGCAGTAGTACCACTTACCGTTGACAATGGAAGGCATACCACCCACCTTTCTCATTGATGCTGTGAATGATGGTTTTCCCTTCATTATCTGTAGTTATTAGGAATGTAATAAGACATTCATTTTCTCCTTGCAGAGAACAGGGAACAGAACTATCCTTTGAAAAATCTGCAGATAAAGGAGTCATTCATTAGATTAAATGAGATTCCAAAAGAGATTAGTTTATTTTTAAAGCAAAGTGGTATTAAGTTTTAATATGCAAATAGGAACTTCAACACTGCAGAATAGAAATAGAAAAGACATAGGATTTTTTCCCACCACCTGAAGTTTTAGTTTCTATTCAGGTTCCAGAAGAACAGTTCCAGGTGTGGTCAATCAGGACTGACCATCTAATGCACTTATCAAACTGATGGGGGCAGGATTTCAATAGTGAAAGTACTTGAAGGCAGGTATACCTTGTTGTTTTGGGAGTAGAATGGCTCTGATTGTGGTAATGAGGGGGCTGTATGTTCCTCTTGGCTGAGAGCATCTGGGAGAAAGCCTAGATTACATTTCAGAAAAAGACTACACAGCCCAAAATGATACTGATACTTCTAAGGGGGCCTTTCCCACAGTCAAGATTGTTGGCCATGTATTGTCACAAAAGTAAATATCAATTAATATCAGGAAATGGACATTGAAGTGTTATGCACTCGGGGACTAATAGGATGAAAGTAAACCCCAGATTAAAAGGAACTCATTTGACAGTTTGCCTCCCATTCAGTATAGACTCTTTGTTAATAAACAAAACAAAACAAAACAACATAATCCAGTTTTCCTCAAATCTTTTTCAAATAGAAATGTTTTCTTATTGAGCTCATTAAAGAGGCAGAAAATGAATGTCACCAAAGAAACTGAAAATATAGTAAAATAGTCAATCCAAGACATTAATACTATTTATCAGAATTTTTAGTGGTCTGGTACCTCTGCCAAAATTATCTAGCCTTTTTCCAATTAAAAAGAAGCAAACTTGCTTAAAATTCTCCTATCTTCTAAATTGGAGACTTTGTAATGATACTGTTACAAACGCTTTTTTTGGAAACCATTTTTTTTTTCAGAAACCTGTAAATAGAACAACTATTTGCTTTTAACCTAAAATTTTGACATATGATCGAATATTACTGTATTACAACACAGTGGGTCAGAATATTGAAACTGGGACTGTCCCAGATAATCTTGGACATACTCTTGCTAGACCTATACCTTTCCTCATGAGCTTAAAAATAAAACAGTTTTAATAAAACAGAATCTATATGTATTCCTTTGAGTCTAACAAAGAAAAAGTAAATAACATGCTATTTTTTGTTGAACAATGCCATAGCCACAGAAAGAAAAGCATTAAGTTGTTTTTGCATTTAATTTATAAGATAAAAACCTCATGTCAGTGTCTGCGAGAAGAATGTCTGTATTATCTATGAAAAAAGGGACTTGTAAAACATTTAGCATTATGGATAGGATTTCAGATGATAGACTTAAGTGAAGAAATTGCTTTGGAATCCATTAGAGGCTTCTATTTACATAGGAATATTAGGAAATCTAATTCTAAATCATTCTTACCTGGTCATTCCCAAATATTTATGAACATCTAAACCATCTGGGATTTTTTTCAAATAAGGATTCCGGGGGCCATCCTGGGTATCTCATTTGAGAGGGCAGTGGTATGCACAGGAGCTTGTATTTTAGTGAGCTGTTTAACAGTACTTTTAATAAGGTGTCCTGATTATGACATTTGGGACCTCTGGGCAATAGTTGATTAGTGATATTCATGTTATTTCGTGTGTTATGTCCTGCAATAACATTACATATATAACTCACACTTTGGTATTTTTAGATGGCCTTTACCACATGTCCTCCTACCACTCCAGTGGACTAGGATTCATGAAGTCTTGGAGAATATGCTTTTTCTTGTTAGAGTTTTTTTCCCTCCTTCGTCCTCTCTGCCATGACAGTGCACACCCACCCTGTTCCCCTTAAGTAACTTACTGGAACATTTTATTCTCAGGTAGAAAATATGTAGATAGCTTATAATACTCCTTCAAGTAATACTAATCCTGCTTTTTTATTTTCTTTTAAATAGCTACACTGAAGTACAGAGAGGCTTAATTTACTTCACTGGGATTATTTAAATTTTAATGGAACTGTTAATATGACCTTTGAGTCATGACTTCCTTCTTGCTTTAATTACTTCACCACTCCTTTCCATGATGGTTATGACTCTAGATTTAGCCAGTTTTGTAGTGTTTGGGTATTAAAATGGCATTATTGAATGTGCAATGAAAGGGTCCAGCTTGGGCTGGAGATTTGCATAATTAGCTGCTAAGGTTTTCTTTTGTTGTTCATTAAGAAATGGACCTTTCTTTTTTCCCCTCTTTATGAGTGCCAGCAGTGCTGCCCTAGAATAATAGAGTGAGAATAAGATCTCAGGCATTCCATGAAATTATACTTCAAAAAGGGAGAAATGTGAGAATGGAGGTTGGGAGGCGGGTATCTGGGAAGGTCCAGGAAGGATACAGAAATATAAACCACGCGCCCCACTGAATTATGACAATTATGTGTTTAAGACCTGTGCTCTGGGGATGAGTCAGGAATTCTCAGGCTTTCCCAAGGAAAAGAAACGGGCTCTGTGGTCAAGTAAGTTTGGGAATCCTTCCTCATTCTAATTCCTCCTTTTGCTTCTGAAAATTCACAATGCACACTTAATGTAATGGGCATTTTCCAAGAATCCGGTGAAATAAACAAAAAGTGTAGCTTCCCATGTTCAAAATTTATATGACCATGGGTGCTATTTTCCATTTAACACTTTCAGAACTAGTGTCCCAGAGAACACACTTTGAGTAACGATGCTCTGAGTACATGAATGTTGGGGTAAATAAAAAAATGACCTTCAGGATGAGTAAAGTTTGACCACATGTCTTTAGAAATGCCCACACAAGTCCCCACCGCACATCTGAGGAACATTGTCTTTGGGTGATAGTTATGCTATTTTCCTTTACTCTCCATGTCCTTGTTGGGGGAGAGATGAGCTGATAAAAGACCCGATTCAAGAGCAAATATGTGGTGACAATTTCAAGGTGATGTGATCAATGACATAACTAAGTGGGTGAGTAACCTGAAATAGAACTTATAGAAAGTGTCATTAGAAAAGTGACTTTTTAATTCCTAGGCTGACAAATATATTTTTTCTCTCAAATTCAACAAAGGTTAGTCCTTTAA
Source organism: Canis aureus (assembly GCF_053574225.1). Lineage (NCBI taxonomy): Eukaryota > Metazoa > Chordata > Mammalia > Carnivora > Canidae > Canis > Canis aureus. Next base: position 25,037,337 of record NC_135644.1, on the reverse strand, counting down.
ATGGTATTGGAAATCCAGTTATTATTGTGTTTCTGAGTTAGAAATGGTTGTATTCCCCTATTTTGAAGATAATTTACCCAATTACACAAAAAGAAAAATGCAAATGTTTAAAAAATATTGCTCTCAGATCCAAGCATTTATGATAATCTACTTAGAAAACTGTGTATTTAAATATAGTAACTCTCTGTTCATGACTGACACGTTTCCAAGGTTTACTCCTTTTCCCCACAGCACATTAGATTTCCTATGCTGCCTCTGAATGGAGTTCTAGTAATTTGCAGGGCATTTTCTGCAATTTTTAGCCATTTCTTAGAAACGCTTGGTAAATATCTCAACTGTTTGCCGTGAAATGAAGCTTGAGGATATGCCTTGACTTTGAACTAGTTACTAATGTGGAATAGTCCACAGATGCTACTTTCCTTAGTGCTTTTACCGCATCCTACTTTCAGTATTAGTGTAAGGTACACACCATTTTGTCCAATTTATGTTATTTGGCATATTTATCTTTAGTCACCAGAAAAGTACAGACAAGGGGTTTTACGAGCACTAATCATGCTCCTCCATACGGGGTCATTCAACTGTGCACAGTCAGAAATCTCAATTTTGAAACAATGTAGGTAATTTTCAAAACAATATAAATGCCACTAACTTATTCCACTTCAGAAATGGATTAATTTCTCTATTCTATTTGTTTCTTCAAGATACATATCCTAGAGTGTCATAAATTGTCTTAGTTATTGCGCTTTGCCTGAGATACATCTTGGTCACGTCTCTAATGCATGTGGAGCAGCAATTGCACCTAAGCAGCATGAGAATGCAGAATTTAGGATGATGGAAAGACAAATCCCCCTAGATCATCCCTTTAGGAGGAGCTAGTCATCTTCTTCACAAAGTACTTTTTAAGTGGTCTTCCCAGCTAAAATACAACCTATTTAAATATTTGAGATGACATTTGCCATTAAAAAGAATCTGATTTTAAGTAATTAAATTTTAAAATGACAGGTGAAAGAAAACAAGAGCAGAATTTGCTTAGCAGTTAAAGGTAACAGGTCATTCTTGTATTTGGGGAGTGAGCAACAGGGAATTAAGGGGGTCGTGTAACACCCATGTTTGAAAAGTTGGGAGTAAAAGCATATGAAGAGGAGTGGAGGGAGGGCTCCTCTCGGGAAACCCATATTACACTTCACCTTGTCCTATCTTGAAATAAGCCAACCAGATAATAGAGGATGATTTTAGGTTTAGGGGTTAACATTTAGCTATCTTAAAATTTTTCTTCTTTTCTAATTTTAAAAAATAGCATTCTGGAGTTCTCTGTAATTGTACTTTTAAGCAAAGGTGAACTTGCCAACAGAGCTGAAGTCAAATAGAATAGCTATGACTTTAAATTGCTTGTATCCCAAATCATCATGTTTTTAGTCTTACATCCCTTCATAAAAACTAACGTTGAACTAATGCCCTGGTTCAAATGAGGTCGAGCTACTGAAAAACCCTTCGCAGCGTTTCTGCCTCTCAGGAACAATGTAAAGGAAAAGAAAGCTTAATAAGACAAAGTATAACCTTCTGCTTCACTGATGGTTGCACCAGCTAGTTTGCATTTGTCAACACATTCTTCTCGGGCCTGGCCATCTGCAGACAGGTGGCATTCAATGCAGCTCCTGTAAACATTATTCAGTAGAGTTTATCAGTTCGTGTTGGTGGAAAACAGATACGCAGCTGGGATATTGCTCTAATGCTTACTGTGATTCATGCTATAGGAGTGTCTCATAGAGGACATTGCCTTTTGTTGCTTTCAGGAAGATATTTGGGTGATGTTCAAGAGGAAATTGCTTTATTCTGATTCCATTTAGTAATCAGTGTTTTGTGAGCCTGTCTTGATAATAGCTACTACCCTCATTTATTTATAATGATTGCTTCTGGTTGGTTAACTGACAAAAAAATCCCAACATCAAGACACACCTATTTTGGTATTTGATTTAGGTTTTTGGTTTTTACATTTTCATAAGAAAGGTTTATGTTCTAAAATATGATTAGTGACTAAACAAAGTTTGAATTTCTTAACAGAAATGGTCTGTTTTTAACAAGAATTCCAAGACTTCATATATGTCATGAATGACTATTCAAGATTCACTAGTCTGTGATTATTTTGAATGAATCTAAGCCTTCTAGGGGTATCTTCAAAAGCTGAGGTTACAGCTTGGATCCTGATTAATGCAGGCTTTTTAATAAACAATCACTACTTACAGAAAAGTGTATTTCTAAGAACATAGCCCTGGAATTAGCTTCTCTAATGATGTCTATACAGCAAAGTAAAACTCAGACTCTAAATTAATCTTGTGCTGAAAAATCACTTTACAATCAGATTCTGTTTGGAGTAACACAGAACAGCTAAAGTTTTCTTACACACCATCCTGCCTCTCTCTTCCCCAGGCCACACAAATGTATACTCTTTAAAGTTCTGGAAATTTTCTTTCCACACTTGGGCCCCAGGCCTCCCCCAGTCTCAGCCAAAACTGCACTGCCCTAGGCAAGCCTTCCCTAACCCTTACGGGTTAATTCTCTTGCGATTGCAGAGAAAGTCTCTGCATTCCTTTGTGGAAAGGGCTGAGGAGGAGTAATCTATGTGGGAGTGGGGATAGAAATCTTGTCTGGAAATTGCCTTCGCATTGCAAGTATATTGTATTTATCTAGGTTATATATTTACTTAGAGTGGCTTTGCAGGGGGGCTGCTGGACACTGTGGAAACGCTCAAAACCTCTACCTTTTTGTGCATCTGACTGATGTCTGCCCATGCTAGTGTGGTAGCCCCGCCATATAATTCCACAGCACCCTCTGGATCTCTTTCTGTAACTGTCAGCTCAGATACCATTATAATTACTTTAAATGATGTCTGTCTTTCCCACTAGATTCTTAGCACCTGTGATGGCAGGAACTGTAACTGTTTTGGTCATCACTATATGCCCTTGGCCTACCATGATTTCTAGTGAACGGTACGTACTTAACACCTATTTGATAAGTGAATGTATGAATGAATAAATGGAAGAATGGACTCATCTCAGAGCTAACATAAACACCAAGGAGATGAACCGATTCCTCAAATTCAAACTACCTTGGTTGTTAACTTCATATTTTATAAACCAGATTTAAATTCCATCAAATTTACGAGAAGATTAAATAGATAAATAATGGAAGAAACATCCTGACAGGACATTTTACATTTAATTCCGTTCAAATAAGTCTAACCGTGTCCCCACACTTCTCTTGCTATATGTCCAGGCCCAGTGACAGAAAAGTTTTGACCCCTGAAAGGTGAGGAACCACTGGGTGAATATTGATTTTTTTACTTTGTTTACACAGGAAATGCAAATGTCACCATGTTGGGTATAGAGTCAATGAAACTACAAACTGCTTGAGCATGCTTGCCCCATAATACTTGATATACTGCAATGTCATAACACAGTTCATTTGGAGACTTGCTTCATTTGACCTAGAAACGTTGCCCCCACTTCCATGAAGAAGTTAGCTACCAGCCAAAGAAATAGTTTTTTACTGGAAAACAAAGGAAAGTTTTGTTGCTGTTATTGTTCATATGGTATAAAAGAAAACACAACACACAATAGCTGTGTAAAATGACAACCAAAGAGAGGTGCCAAAGAGCATGAGTGGTAAAGAAGTGGGAAGAAATGGAAAGTCAAGATCTCCTTTCTGCCTTTTTACCTCCGTGAGGCTATAGATAGGAGTGAATCAGCAAGGTCAGGCTATAAACTTCTTTTTTTTTTTTTTTTTCAGGCTATAAACTTCTAAATAAGAAAGAAGCTCATCTGTTTCCCCTGAAAAGGCACCAAATGTGGGTGTCATCAGTCTACCTCCAGGGCATTCCTTATTTGCGGCTGCTATTGTAAGTGAAAGGCCATCCGATGTTATCAGTGTGGGACCTCAGCTCAGCTTCCCCAGGCTTGTCTCCAGCAGAAATGTGACATTGTGGTCCGGGATAATCAGGACAAAGAGGCAAGTGAGACACTGCTGACGATCACAGGTGGGTTTGTGTATATGGGGGGATGCTCAAAGAACAAACCCACCTAAAGCGATAAGCGACGCTGCGCCCCAGGGAAGTTGTGACATTACCGTTTAGAGTTACAGGGATCGCCACAGGTAGGACAACGTTCACAGGTCGGGCCGGAGGCTCCGGGGTTCGTGCAAACACACTTGCCACAGACGCAGTCCCCTCGCCCGCTGCAGAGCACCCCGTCCTCCGAGCCGCAGGAGTCGGTGCTGGTGGTGCAGTTGCAGTACTCGCCCGCCCAGCCGGGCCTGCACACGCATTCCCCGCAGTCACACACGCCGTTATCTGTAAAACAAACAGATAAATGAATGTATGAATGAATGTATGATGCTTAGGCCCCTGATGCTTAGGGCCGCAGCCACTTCAGATGCAAGTGGGGGGCTGCTTTTCTCTTTGCTTTTAAATACCATCAGAAAGACTGAAGAAGAAAAATGAGGAAAAAAAGTGAACGTGTGAGGAGGAGCGGTGAGTGTAGATATATTTTATGGAAAAACTTTGCTAAGTGTGCATATTTATTGATCTGGTCTCTCTCTCTCTCTCTCTTTTTGATCTGGTCTCTTAACTGAAGACCAATCTGATTACCTGGTGTTATATCAGAGACAGCTCATAGCCAGATGAAATGACATAATCCAGAAGCCTATAATAGCAACTTGTGTGTGTGTGTGTGTGTGTGTGTGTGATTCTGTGTATGTGTGTGTATTTAAATTGTTTTCGCAATTTTTTTTGCTTTTAATTAAGGTGTCATAAGATAGAGATGCAACGCAGACCTGGGTAATGCCCCACCTCTACATCATTCAAGCTGAGTGATCATAAAAGCCTCATCTATCAAATAGAGGGAATAAAATCTTACAGTCGCTGTGGTGGGATGAGATAATGTGTAAATCTTCTAGCTTTGCATTCACCAATTAGATGTCCTACAGGCATATAGTGAGTGCTCAAAAAATTCATTTATTTAAGAAACTTTAATTGAGCATATATCATGTGCCGAGGATTGCAGTAGGCATGAAGATACAAAATTAAATAAGGTCACTGAGCTTATAGTCTAGAGTAGGAGACAAGCAAATAAACACTGCCAGTAATAAATACACCACAATGTGATAAGTGTTATGCACACAGAGGGAGAGTTTCTAAATTAGACCAGAGATTTGGGGATGTTTCCAGAGGAGATGAAGCTTGAGCTGAATTTGGACAATACAGAGAGAAGGCACAAGAGGGCTACATGCATTTTAAGCCGAGAAGAAAAGCATAGGTAAATGACAGAAGTGCGTGATCGTGTAACCTCCTTAACACCCACAGTAGTTTCATATAGATAGAGCCAAAGGTGCAGATGAGCTGTGGCAGGAGCGCAGGATGGCGAGGGCGGGGTTGGAAAGGTCAACAGAAAGTCAGAAATCACATCATGAAAAGCGTCATGGGCTAAAGAAAGAACCGTTATCCTGAAAGTTATGGAATTTTAAGTAGAGACTTGAACAAATAGATACGTGTCTAGAAATATCCTGGCATCGGTAGAGAAGGTCAAACTAGAGACCGGAGAACTGGTTAGGAGGTTGCTGTAGCAAACGAGGCAAGGAGATCTGAGGTCCTGAACAGCGGCCAGTGGGAAGGAGAGGAAAGGGGGATGAATATTCAGGGAGGGATATGATTGCTGGGGGGGGGGGGGGGGGGGCGCTGGGCTGCTCGGTGGACGGTGCAGCTTGTCACTGACCAGGGATGGAAGCTCTCAGCTCATGCTCATTGACTTAGCCCCAGAGCCTGGCACAGAGTAGGGCTTGATTGTTGAACGAATAGATTGTTCTGAAGCAGATGAAGAAGAGCAGCTTTGGGTGGAGGAGATAACGAGTTCATTTTTGGCTCTGTTGAGTTTTCAGGGGCCTCTGGGACATCTTAGTAGGCGGATATATATATATATATATAGTCCAGAAGGAGAGACAGTGAGGTTTGAGGTTTGGATCCATCAGAGAGAGATGGCAGGCCAAGCTGTTGTGGGTCGAGTCATGTAGAGGAAGCAGAGTGAGAAGAGTTCCAAAGAGCATCAGCACTTAAAATATGATCAGAGAAGGGGGCCTGGGTGGCTCAGTTGGCTAAGCATCTGCCTCCAGCTCAGGTCATGATCCTAGGGTCCTGGGATTGAGCCCCATAACGGGCTCCCTACTTAGCAGACAGTCTGCTTCTCCTTCTCCTCCTGCTCATGCTCTCTCTCTTTCTCTGTCTCTCTCAAATAAATAACTCTTAAAGAAATGTGCAAAAAGAATCTTACCAGGGAGACTGAGAGGTAGGAGAGCAAAGCTGCAGAAGCCTAGGGCAGAGGCAGCTTGAAGGAGGCAGCGCCTGGAAACTTGCTGCAGACATATCTCATCTAACTTATCCTCTAAAATACAATTGCCTTTTGTTTCTTCCTCAGCAGAAAGGGAAACTTATTCTCATGATAGGGATAGACTTCTATATTGAAGTTTATTCAGAAAAATTAATATGATTTATAAATATTGTCAAGTGAAATGTGCATTTCCTTTGAGAATGCCCAAGTGTATCACTGCATGCAAGAATTACTTGGCAGAAATTTAGAAAACTCTTTCAAGAGCTCCTGTCAGAATTTAGCAACCCTTCTTTCTGTGGGCTTTCCAGAACCATCCACCGTATCACCGCTAATTGATATTCACAAGTAACCAATTATAAAGTACCTGTTCATAAAACCACAACCACAAAAACAACAATAAAACCTTCACAACGGCGTCATGTAGAAGCAAGATGATAACCAAAGATCAAGAAAAAAATTGTCAGGCTCTTTTCAAAGGGATAGATCTTTCTGGAATGCCACTGACTGATAAGTATAAGTGTATAATGGCAGAAAGTATTTTCTGTAATGTCATTTGCCTGTTAGTTTCCCGTCTCTTAGAATCAAAATATAAAAGACTAATGGAATTTGGGCAAGGGAATAAATCAATGGAGCCCTATATCTGTGAGTACTTACAGATGGATGAAAGAAGGTACATGAAAAAGAACATTGTGGTAATAGCCCTTCAGAGAAGTGGCACATTGCAGAGCGAATTAATTGTAAAATAAGTGAGATCTGCATGAGAAGGGAAGCTGTAGAAGCCTCTGTTGCAAACAACAGAGTGTCTGTTCACAAGGCCAGGGACAGTTTTTATCCTTGCACTAAGCAGGATGCCAGGCACATAGTGGGAACTCCAGAACTTTTAGTTAAATTTGAATAATAATACTTCTAGTTAAATTTGAATAATAATACTTGTTATACTTTTAAAACTTTTTTTTTAAGTAGGCTCTACCCCCAGTGTGGAGCCCAACTCGGGGTATGAACTCATGACCCTGAGATCAAGACCTGTGCTGAGATCAAGAGTCGGATGTTGAACTAACGGAGTCACCCAGGTTCCCCTTTATACCCTTTCAAGGAGAAAGAAACTAATAACACAGTGACATTCTTTGCGATGTTGCTACAAACAAAATAGCTTTTGAGAAACAGTAATGATTGAGAATTGTAAAGTACCCTCAAATATGAAGGAGGTTGGCATTAGTGAAGTTTTCTGAGTCCAACTGAAGAAATAACTGTGTTTCCTAAATAGAATCTCTCTAGGGATCACTGTATCTGATACAAAGAGAGGCCCTATTGTCAGACCTTCCAAACTACAATGCACAGATCAAGTCGACTCTTTTTGAGTTCATTTCCATTTGTGTGCATGGTACCAAATAAAGCGAAAGACCATCCACAAACCAGAAGAACTGTGCTGCTGAGCACAGTTCAGCAATTTACACTGCTCCAGAATTCTTTGATCTAAGATTTAAAGGGTGAAATATCGGTGAGGGTAGGATCGCTATCATAGTATGTTAGATTACAGGTAGAATTTTTCTGAAAGGTAATTTCAAATGTTTTGAGCACATACTTTGCTAAAACATTTCTATTAGAGGTGCAATCTGGGGATCTGCCAAGCATATTCTTTTCTAGACATGGTGACAGCCTCTGGCTTCAGGCTGTGTCCCGCCTACCTCTTACAAGAGAAGAGAACTGATGTGGGTTTAGAAACACACCCATTAAATAAGGAAATAGACCTCCAAGTGAAAGGGGGAGAGAAACGTGTCTCCATCTGGACAGACCCTAAATTTTCCACTCTGTGGGGAGAAGAAAGAAGGCAGAGGCACCTATTGGTAGCAAGAGCTGCTGCAAAGAAATGAAATGGAGGTGTGCTTCCAAGGGCCTCACACGGCTTTCAAAGAGCTCGGAATTCTCTGAGGCTTCTCTTCTCAGGCCTTTTTTCCTGAAAATCAGTCTCTTTTATATGTTCCTGACACTGGGGTTTGAAAACATAACTTTCTTAGTTTTCTTTAAAGATAATGGCTTTCTGTTTTGAAAAGCTGTCTGGTCACACACTGAGAAAAAGGGAGACACTGGGAGCTTAAACTCAGCGGTTAGTTAATATTCCAGTTGTAACACAAACTTATATCATTTTAAAGAACATGAACGCATTTGCAATTCTTCTGCAGATAGATCATACCTAAATATATGGATGTATGTCAAAATGATTCTATAGTAGTCACACTATATGCAATATATCCTTAAATTACAGTGATTCTCCATATGCAAAGGATTTTTTTTTATTTTTTTGTTTTTTGTTTTGCAAAGGATTTTAAAACATACATTTTTCTGCTTTCTAAACATTTTCTCCATCTTAAAAAATTCCAAGCAATGCTTCATTCTTACCTTTTCCATAGCCTTCATATGTCCTTATTCATCTTTATTATATCTGGTGTCTAATCTAGTATCTGCCACATAATAGGTGTTTAATAAATATTTGTGGGATGAAGGAAGGCCCGGAAAGTTCATTTCGTATTTCTGTGTCCCTTGTCCTTGGCAATATGCTCCTTAAGCAGCCCAGCTTTTCATTTTTCCAAAGGAACAGGCATTTAAGAGTTGGGTAAGACACCCAGAAGCCTGATGCTGAAAGGTCTGGAGGATAATGGAGTTCAGATTACGTGCAATTTTTTGGAGTCTGGGTAATAACCAAAGAGAAGATATTTCCATTTTTTGCCTACTGAACTCTGAGGGAACTAACAATGGAGATAGAAGTTGCACTGGCAGAGATCTCACCCCAAGAGAACATAAGAGAGAAAATGCAAGAGGAGATCAGTTACCTTAGGTCTAAAGATTAAGCCACTCTCTTGATCAACAACTATTTATTAAGCACCTACTCTACCCGGACAACTGTGGAAGGCACAAAGGATGCAAAGCCCCCTCTTGATACCCGCCCAGTCACAGCATGAGGTGGATTTAGACAACACCTACCTCCACAGAGCAGCCCTTTGTGCCTCACGCAGGAGAAGTCATCACACTGGCAGTAAGGCCCATAAATGTTTCCATAGGGAGACAAGTGGCAGACACACTGGCCACAGTAGCAGTCCCCTCTTCCACTGCACGAGGGGTGATCAGGGGCCTCCTTGCAGGAATCTGTACTCAGCGTGTCCTCCCCACACTCGCAGCGAGGACCCATGTGGCCAGGGTTGCAGGCACACACCCCACACTGGAAGGACCCGTTCCCGTTGTGGCATTTGGAGCTGTTCACCTCCACTTCTTTCTGACAGTCACAGTTGCATTCCGGACTGACAAGTATTTCCAGGGCGTCCCCCAGCCCCACAGGCTTTATGATAATGTGCCTGCTTCTTCTCTCACAGTTCGGTATACTCACAGTCACGTTAAATGAAGCCTGGAAAAAGAAAATACTAATTATCTTCTTCCACCCACCAAAATGCATGGGAGAAAACAAAGTGGCATGGGGATCAGCTTTGCCAAAAGCATTTATTAGGAAATTTTTGAAAATCACTTTTGAAATTCTTGAAAGGAAAATTCCAGCTTCAGTGCAATAAGATAACTTCTTACTTACCTGAACATATTTTCGACAATTGACTGACCCTGTACTTACTGTGTCTCCCACCTTCATGTGAGAGCATTTCTTTTGGTGTGGGAAGAGGGCCCTGTTGTTACAGATAGCTGTGAAGGACAGGTTGAGTCCTTCCGTGTCTCCTAACACTTCCAGTTCCACCTCAGACCGCAGTTCCTTCAGTCGGGACATAAAGAGTTAAAATCACAACCAAAAAATACAACCACAATAAGCTGTGAATCATGTTCATTAAACTACAAATGAATAAAATGAAATTGCATTTAAAAAAAATCACCATACCATCAATTAAGCAAGAAAGCTAGCAAGACATGCACACACACACGCACACACACACATGCACACACATGCACGTACATTTACACACGTCACATTTTATTGAATCTAGGATGCCATCAATTCTAAAACACACCACTATTTTATGACAATGACATTATAACAAAATATCTCAAGATCATTCTGGGCAACATATGAATCAATCCTGTTAGTCTATCATGGCTTTAAAAAATATTTTATCCATTCTGAGGGATTTGACAAATTCTCCAGCCCTGAGTTGCATTGCTTGGCATATAAAAGGCATTTTTTTGCTTGTATCTCAGTAACAAAATTTATTTAATTACAGTCATTCCTCCGACAATGAATATTTGCTTCACTGATACCAAATTTATACTCTGCTGCTCTGTTTTGGTACATTTCTGCATATACAACAATTTTTCATTTCAATATCAAATCATAGTGCAAACTTTTTGAAAATATTTGAAAATGGCAATTAGGCTCAACACCCATAGCACCAATAGTGTATTTAACAAATTGAGGTGACAACAACTTACACACTTAGGGCCGATTTCATACATCTGCAGGCAATGAATACTACATTGTGACTTCTACCCAACATTTGTAAGACACCATTAATCATAAAACATATCCCAATTTAGAGATGTTAAAATGTGGGAGAAACTCTTCCTCAAAATCAGTATTGGAATTTATCAACTACCTATTATACAGTTAGAGTCAGATCTGGGGAATGAGTGCAAAAATTTAGGGTGGGATATGAAGATTAAGAGACTGTGTGCAGGGCATGTAGTGTGCAATTTTCAAAAAAGTAGTTAGAGTAGGATTCAATAAGAAGGTGATGTTTTGAGGAAGTGAAGGTTCAGAAAGCATGCAGATATCTGTCAAAAGAGTGTTCCAGAAAAGGGATACAGTCAATGCAAAGGCCCAGAGGCAGAAGCATGTCTGGCATGCTCTGGAAACAGAGTAGCAAAGAGGCCAGAGGCTGTACTGGAACAACTCTCTGTTGAATTAATAAGACGTGAAGTCACAGAGGTAATAGGGTGGAGGAGAACAGATCCGGTAAAGTCCTAGTGGGTGGTTTTAAAGAATGTGATATTTACTTTATGTAAAATGAGAAAACAATTAGGGTTATTTATAGAAGAGTGATATGACTTTACTTAATATTTTTATTTTTATTTTATTTTTTTTAATTTTTATTTATTTATGATAGTCACAGAGAGAGAGAGGCAGAGACATAGGCAGAGGGAGAAGCAAGCTCCATGCACCGAGAGCCCGACGTGGGATTCGATCCCGGGTCTCCAGGATCGCGCCCTGGGCCAAAGGCAGGCGCCAAACCACTGCGCCACCCAGGGATCCCTACTTAATATTTTTAAAGGAAAATTCTAGCTTTCTGTTTTTTTAAAAACAGAATGTAGGAAACCAAAGGTAGAAACGAGAAACAGCATTTAGGAGGCTTTTGCAGTCATTCAGGTGAGTGAAGATGGTGGAGCCAACCAGGATGAAGGCAGTGGAGGAAGTATCTGGATCAAATTCTAAATAATTTTGAAGATAGAACCAGCAAGACTTTCTGATGGGTTAGATGTACAGGAAAACAGAAAGAGGGGAGTCAAGGATCATTACAGGCTTTTTGACCCTAGCAACATGAAGGATGGAATTACTATCAATTGAGAAGGAGAAGTTGATGAAGAATGTTTTAGGAGAGTCCAACGTACGCTCCTGAAATGCCAACTAATTGTATCAACCAACTCCCAGACATCTGTGCTTGGATGTCTCCTAGAAAAGTATATTTAGCGTGGTTGCTGGGTGGCATTGAGGCCCTGTCTGAGGTACATGATCATGAATTTAAAGTGAGTCCGGGGTCAGCCCAGGTGGCTCAGCGGTTTAGCACTGCCTTCAGCCCAGGGTCTGATCCTCTGATCCTGGAGTCCCGGGATCAAGTCCCACATCGGGCTCCCTGCATGGAGCCTGCTTCTCCCTCCACCTGTGTTTCTGCCTCTCTGTCTCTTTGTTTCTCATGAGTAAATAAATAAAATCTTTTAAAAATAAATAAATAAAGTGAGTCCGGTTAGCATGATTGTATGTTTTTCCTTTTCCAGTTCAGCTGTGCAGGACGAATGGACAGTTGGGTTTAAGCAGGATCATGATTGGCCGAGCAACCTTAGTGGAGCCACAAGGGGCATGGGAGCTGAGGATGTGTCTACAGAGTGATCCTAATGGTTGAATTTAAGCTGGGGGCCCGGGCAAAGAGGACACCAAGGGGATGAGGAACTGCAAACAGAGGATAGGATCACTTGAATAAAAGAAGAGAGGGAGGGGATCCCTGGGTGGCTTAGTGGTTTAGCGCCTGCCTTTGGCTCATGGCGTGATCCTGGAGTCCTGGGATCAAGTCCAATGTCGGGTTCCCTGTGTGGAGCCTGCTTCTCTCTCTGTCTCTCTGTCTCTCATGAATAAATAAATAAAATATTTAAAAAAAAAAAAAAAAAAAGAAGAGCGGGAGAGAGAGGGTAGAACCAATTAGTTGGAGATCCTGATGGGTTGGAAGAAATGCTAGGGGAAGCAGCAGAATGAGCTGAAAAGGCAGGAAGTGGTGAGCAGGGAATGGGTTTCAGAAAGCTGAGATTATAGAGGAGTCTATTAGCAATGACAAAGTTTAAGGTATGACAGAAAAAAGGGGAACAAGATCATTTTAGAAGCAGAGTTCAAGGAAGAGGCCAGGGTACAGGAAGGAATATGTGCAGACTTAGACTGAAACCATCAAGAGTTAAAGCAGGAGTAATATTAGAGACAGTGGCATGGTGAGTCAGGAGCAAAAGGGGAAGTGAGGGATATGACCTGCAAGCCGGTAAATTTGAAATTAGGAATAGTGGATGACATAATCTGACCAAAATAAGGGAAATCTCAGCATTGGTATAATTAGAACATCATATTGCAGATTTTGCCAGGAATATTTTAATGTGAATTTCCCAAAGAAAGGACATAAATGTATATTTGTATATTTCATCAAATCATTCACTCATTTACTGAGCGTCTACTATGAACCAGGCAAAACGAAACAAACCCAGTCACTTCCCTTCGGAGCTTAAATGCTAATAGTGGGGAGCTTACCCTTGGGAGCAATGACATTTCAGCAGCTTTTATTACATGTTTAAGGAAGGAAGAAAATTAGTGAATGATGATCAAATGAATGCACATTTGGTATTTAATAAGGGTTTTTACGCCAGGACACCTGGCTGGCTCAGTGGATGAGCATATGCTTCAGCTCCGGGCATAATCCCAGTGTCTGGTATCAGGCTCCCCATGGGGAGCCTGCTTCTCTCTCTGCCTCTTTCTGTGTGTCTTTCATGAACAAATAAATTAAAATGTAAAAATCTCTAAAAATCATAAGGGTTTTTAATGTCAATATGGTCCTGTAAAATACTGAGCTGAAGTTCATGGTCACTAATCATCAACACAAATTGTCTACCCCTACCCCACTAGAAGTTAGTCAGAAGTGTTTTATCTTTCCCTCAATGTCTTTCCTTTTTATCTTTTTACAGACTAGAAAGAAATCCAGTCAATGGACCACCATGTTTTATTTTATTTTTTGTTTATTTTATTTTTATGGTGGGGAGGGGCAGAGGGAGAGAGAGAATCCCAAGCAGGCTCCACACCCAGTGCAAAGCCAGATGCGGGGCTTAACCTCACAACCCCAAGATCATGACTTGAGCTGAGATCAAGAGTTGGACTCTTAACTGACTGAGCCACCCAGGTGCCCTTGGGTCCTCATATTTTTAAAGTCCTTTTAGAATATATTTAAAAATAACAGAACAGAAAAATAATGTGAACGAGTGCCAAGATCTATTACACACTTCATTCAGTGAATTGTGACTTTATAATAATAACTCCAGAGCAAGATTATATAGTATAAGAATAATAGACACTTCTTTGTATTTTTGGACAGTAAACTAAGAATGTGAGATTCACTTCAAATGTTTGATGCCTTGATTCTACTACCCTGGAAATTATGTGAGTGATTGGAGATCACAAAGTGATGGAGCATCTGGGTGGCTCGGTGTTTGGGCTTCAGCCTTCGGCTCAGGGCGTGATCCCGGGGTCCTGGGATCGAGTCCTGCATTGGGCTCCCCATAGGGAGCCTGCTTCTCCCTCTGCCTGTGTCTCTGCCTCTCTCTCTCTCTCTCTCTCTCTCTCTCTGTCTCTCATGAATAAATAAATTTAAAAATCTTAAAAAAAAAAAAAATGAACCAGAAACCCTGACAGAGCGAGCAGGAGCATAGAGGGGGCTGGTCAAAGAAGAGGGAGAAATGTTTTTGACATTTACAGTTTTTTAATTTGCTTAATTCCTTTGAAGATGTTAGTGGCCAATGCTTTTGAGAGTGCCGGGTTAAAGAAAATTGAGTGTGTCCTAATGCAGTGGAGGATTGCTGTGTGATTTTATCTGATTCTCCACATTAAAACTTTAATTACCGCATAAGAGGGAGGATGGTTTTTATAGTATTTTGTTGACAAGCTTTCCTGTCTGGAAGAATTTCAAGCATGAGCTAATGTGGTAGTTAATTTTTGATGTGAGCTAAGAAAACTGAAGTTTCTGAGGATATAAGTTAAAAAACAAAAACAAAACCCTCATCCTGTAGTTTTAATGGACACATCTGTTATTTTCTTCTCTGATGAAATATATTTGAGAAGAATTACCTTGCTTTCCTCCCTTAAGGTGAGTTTCAAAATTGATGGGGTGTTGGCAAAAATCACTGGGGAGATCTTTTCAAATTATGTAGCTCTTCCTTTCCTTAAAGTTCTCCTAAGACATCTGTGAGAGGAATCTGGATACGCCTATTTTTAAAAGCTTCCCAGATGATTCTGAAATGTTGCTCAGTTAAGGAACCCTGGCTCAGTATATGCTAAGTATTGGCAAATAGCGCATATAGGTCATTTATCGGTGATTTTAAAACATCCGAAGTTAGAATTTTATTTATTTTTTATTATGTAACTGCTGTTTAGAACAAATGTTAGAGCTTTACTGCTTTATAAAAATTTACTTTTTTTCATTCCTGTCCTTAATTTAGAGCTTCATTTTCATCTTCGTATGTATGCATCCATGTGGGTATTTTTTCTTTGTTAAGTTCAGGCAGAAAAGGGAAATGGTACTTAGGAAATAAAATAAAAAATGAGTCAGTAACTGGTCATCCACTGTTGATTAAGTTATGAAATGGGGACAAAGTAAAAGAATATAGCAACCCTATAGCTATGTATTTTATTTTAAGGAAGGAATGCTGTCCTTAGGTACTAATTTACAAAGTCAAGGCAAAAAAAATTATGTCTCTCTCTCTTTCCCCTCTCTCTTTCTCTCTCTCTCTCTCTCTCTCTATATATATATATATATATGTAAATATCCATAAAAATGAAAAACTCCTTGGTTCTCAAAAGAGTCTACCAAGTGGTGCTTCTGATATGCTTTGGTGTCTTTTTTTTTTTTCACTTTAAGTTATGAAGTAGCCTCATTAAGCCTGTGGAGTTAGTTCTCCACATGGTTCTGCTACTCCCTGGCATTTTAAACTAAATTTTTTTTTCAGGCAGAGAAGAGGGGAGCTTAATTGTAGCGCTCATGGAGCCTTTGCAATAGAATTGAAATTTTACTGGTGACATTATTATAAAAATAACCTCAACTTTAGATCAGGTTATGATTTTTCTACCTTCTCTCTCACCTTTCAAGAAGAGTATCTGCAAATAAGGAGAACAAAATCTATACTTTGGCTGCATTAATGCAGGGAGATTTTCTTTGGATAAGTACTCTCTCTACTAACAAATCCAAGTGCATTTAACTGCCTAAAACACATCTTAGTTTTTGAATACCACATAAATGCAAAAAAAAAAAAGCCAACTGTAAAATATCATACTTCGTAAGCAGAGATGATCAGCTGGAGAATGTTCCCGGAGTCCTTCTGAAGTAGCCCTACTGTAGCTCCAGGAATGAGTTTTGCATAATTCTGTAAACAAAATAGAATAAGTCAATCTGCTCCCTGTAATCAAGAAACGGTAATGTGGGTTTCAGTCTGCTGGTTGAGCTCACCTCTATTTAACTGGCTGGGGGAAACAGGATCCTGATAATAAACCAGTGTTTCTCCCAAAACTGTAGCCCTGCCTGGTGCTTGTCCTGCACATAAATGGGAAGTGGACTGGCCAGAGTTGCCACTGGGAACATCAAGTGTCTGTGGTTGCCTTAGTCTAGAGTTGTGATTTATATCACAACTGGAGTCAAGTCTCAAATAATAACAGCACTTATATACCATCTTCCATTTGCAGAGCATCCTTTGTCCAAAAAATTCTGAGCATACTACCAGGAGCTATCTTCTTTTTTGTCATTTACAAAAACCCAGGTTCTGCATTGGCCCCTCTCTGCCATCAGATTGCTCTGCAAGTCATTCAGCCCAGAAGTCTTAATCGTCCATTGTTTGGTGGAGAAAATGAGTGAGTTATTTGGATGCTTGCTGTTAACCCCCTTTCCTAGTGGTAACGAGCACTCTTTGAGGGATGTCACCATGTACTGGGGTTGATTAGAATTGATTTCCACTCATCACGATGGAGTCAGTCGGAACCTATCTCTAAACCATCTGCATTCTCCACTTATATCCTTTTCTGAGATGTCATTCCCACTTGCGGAAAACTCACATTAGTTCAGCCACACTTCAGGTATCAAGCATGACCAGAGAATGAGGCACTGCAAAGCAGAAAATTTTCCAGACCGCTGAAAATTACCCCTCCCTTAAGTTCTGTGTTTTAAAACTTATTTTCAAATGAAAGGTTTTCTGAAGTGTATGGCACACATCTCTGTCTTCTTAAATAAAGATTCCCAAGCATACTTGGACCTTTTTTCCTGAAGCAGCAGTCATATGTATCAATATTAACTATAGCTTTATTATCATCAAAGACTTCTAAAATCCATGGGTAGAACACACTCATACCAAGTGGCCCCCAACTGCTATGCTTTTATTTCTTTTATTTGTTTTTTAAATAGTTTCTATCTCCTTGTTATGCTATAAGGTATCACTCACCTACCAATTTTCTCATTAATTCATTTACTGTTGCATTCAATATCTATTAAGCAGGTTTAACATGCTGTGTTATATTAAGAAGAGACAATCACTCTTTTTGGTCAGCTGTGGTCTTCTGAGTTGCTGTGTGTTGAGCAATCAGATGACTGAATTGATTAAAATCGCACATAGAAAGAGAAAGAAGTTTTGAGTGAAGAATTTAGGGCACCTCCTCTAGTTCAAACATCATGATATCCTGTCTTATTCCCAAGAAGATTCAAGTATCTTAGAAGGTATACAAAACCAAGTTAGAATTAATAGGAATTATTGATTAAAATCATGATACTAAATAAATAGATCAGGTCAAGGGGAGCCAAGGAGAGGAACAAATGAAGCCAGGGTGACATTAGAACACCAACACATTCTAGGAGGTCTTAGGCACTTGCTAGAGGTGGGCACCTGGGTTAAGCCTAAGGTTTCTACAACTCTTGTATGGGAAAATGGGTGCTGCTTTTAATTGGTGATTTTTGTAACATTCCACTTATTTCAGTGTTTGTGATCGTGTTTAAGTTTGAAATTGATGGAAATTTGAACTCTTAAAAATGTCAGTTGTCACTCTGCCTTGACACTGCACTTTATTATTGAAGGGACCATGGACAGTAATCCAGGTAACATTCCTCCCATTACCCGACGCCCCCCATCATTGTCGGTTGAAGGTGGGCCCCACTATGTTTCCCTGAGTCAGATAGAACTTGTCAAATATGAGGAAGGCACCGGTTCATTGACTTACCTTTTCAAATAAACACATGTCAAAAGAGCCGTGAAGCATGAGACCTGTGGTTAACAGTGAATACTTAAATAGGAACTTGAATTTCACTCAAGTGGAGCTGGAATGTGTGTAAATTTGACTGGTCCCAAAAGAGAAGGCAAAGGGAAACTTAAAAGCTTGACAAAGAAAGGCTTGGATCTTCTCGGAATTTCAAGGCTCTTAGCTTTGCATGAAACTCCTAGCCTTGAAAAATGTCCTGGTTTCTCCAAGGGCAGGTATAAAGGGTACTCTCCACCGGCACTAGTTCAAGTGGCCTCTAAATTTTGGGTTAATTCTTGGTTTACACAGCCAAATCCATCTACTTCCTAAAGCATAATTATGACCCTGCATGTGGTATGACATTTGGCATCTGGCTATTAGGACAAGTAGTTTAACATTAATCGCATTTGCTGATTGCTACTAGAGCGAGGGTATAAAGGAGTTGGCAGCTAGTAGCAGTACCCTGTGATAACACTGACAATTGTGTAGAGGAAAACTATTAATTAATTTCTGGATGCTGATTCCTCCCAAAAGCATTGCAAATAATTAACTAAAAACATGGAAATTTGGCTTCCTGATCTAACACTGTAAAAAATTATACTTTAAATCCTGTAGTATTATGATTACTGTAAATATCATGTGTCAAATGCCTTTCTTTCATTACAGCCCTAAAGTGCTATTATAAATTGTCCTGATTAAACATGTTTAATGTTAGAAAAAGGATGGTTTTGCATGCCTGGATGTGATAAATTATAGCACCGTGACTGTAAAAGATAATTCTTGGATAGTAGATATGGTGAACTCTAAAAACACGATGTTTCATGAGCTGATTAGAAATGCCAGATCCTTGGGCTTGAATTTCTAGGGCTTGAATTCCCTGTTTTCTGCCCATGGATTATCTTAATTATGGATTTTTCTCCTTCTCCTGCCACCATGCCACCCAGGAGTTCCTGAGGTTGCTTTTCTCACTCGTGTTTGCAAAGTTGGCTTTTTCTGATTGCCTTAGTTTTCTTAACTTCCTTCATCAACCCTATTTGTTTGCTATGTCCCCATCTCAAAAAGATTTCTTATTCATCCAACAGTCTGTATTTGTTCCTTAGAAATTTCCTGCTAGTCAATGAAGGAAGATAAGAAGTGGACAGGGGATGATTTAGTGGGCAGGCAACATAGGATAGAGAGGAAAGTGCCTGAATTCACACCTGCACTCTGGGCTCCTCTCAGGGTATGTCTTCAAGGTCAGTGTCTCTTGGTGTCTTGCTGCTAGAACCAGCTGTCAGGTGTGTTCTCCTGCTTGGTTGAGGGCAGAAAAACATGCAGGTGCATACCTACCACCTCAGCTATCCACGGACAGACTACTGGTTAGCTTTTTTTTTTTTAATTTTTTTTTCCAAAAGAGACACAGACTAAGGACCTTGGCAGATACTTGGCTGCTTTTGGTGCTAGAAGGGACATTCCTGATGTGACCTTCATTTTTGCTTTGACTATACTTCCTGTTGGGTTCACTCATCTCCAGGTTCAGTTTCTGGGACATGGTTTCATATTAACTGTATCCTTACTGGACGTCTTGATTGAGTTTCTGCCTTAAATGGTTACTTTCCTGGATCTTTCTGACCGACTATTGTGACATTCCTACTGTGGTTTCAAAGACTCTTCACCACTTCTTCACTCAGTAGCCACCATTTTATACAGGCCATGCTACTCATGCCCCTCATCAGAGAGTGGAGAAGTTGACTTGCCATATATCCGCTAGCAGCATTTCAGTAAAGAATTTGTGTAAAACCAACCTGCTGCTTCTCTTTAGGTTCTATGCTTGCTTAACTCTTTCTGCAAAGCCTCATTATTATGAAGGGACTTTATGCTCAACACCGTTTATTTCCAATACTATATATTTTTTTCCAATAATATATTATTAATCAACATCAGTACTTCTGGTCTTAAAATGTATAACTAAGTGTCTTTTGTTTGCTAAAATACATTTAGTAAAAGTTTGGCTTGTATAGATTGAGAACCTAAGATGTTATATAATATGTCCACAAACATTTTCTCTAATATCTCACATATTTCTCTAATATCTCATATATATGCATATCTATGTATATGTATGTGGGGTCATTACCTTGTATATCTTCAATTAGCAGCTCCTATTAGTCCATTTTTTCTCTTTCAGAAACATTAATGGCAGTATAACGCACATGCACAGCATACAGGTAATAAGTATACAGTTCAATGAATATTTTAAAAGTAAACAAGCAAGTGTAATCACACCAAGATGAAGAAATAGAGCATAATCAGCCCCCTGAAACCCTTCCTTGTACTGCTTCCCAGTCATTACCAGACTAAACACTGTTTTGACTTTTATTACTATAGAAGTCAGGAGATACAATGTCATTGCCTTAAGGGTAACAAAAATGTCTTAAGTAGGACACAAAAGCACTACCTATATAAAGGAAAGAGTTGATAAATAGGACTTAACGGTAGGGATTTCTGTTTTGAAATGATGCCTTTAAGAGAGTGAACAGGAGCCCTTAAGTGGGAGAAAATATCTGTAATACATACATCTGATTTGGCACCGGAATACCTAAACAATTCCTACATATCGATAAGGAAAAGACACCTGGAAAAAAAAATGGGTATGCAAGTGGCAAAAGAGTATGGCACAAGTGTTCAACATCATTAATCATTAGAGAAATAGAAATTAAAACCATGACGAGATGCCAGTGTGCACCCACTGGAATGGCTAAAATTTAAAAAAACTGACGATGCTCTCAAGTACTTGCAGGGGGCGTCTACACTGGAACAACTACTTTGGGGAACTGTGGCAGTATCTGCTGATGTTGAACATGAGCCCACCTGATGGTTCACTCCTAGATATAACTGCACAACAGAGACGATCCCACGATGTACGACTGCTCTGAGATAAACAAATGCATAGAGAGGCATTCACTCTTGTTGTCAAGAGGGTGCTTTTGGTAATCAAGATGTCACCTAAATTAAAGAAAGTACAGATAATTCTCAAAGGGTCTTAGATCTTTCAGGTGTTTGGCCATAAGGTATAATCAATTCTTACATTGATTCCTTCTATCTCTATTCCATCCCGTTGGGATGGACCCAACGGAGGTATACATTGGCAAACTCCTCAGCACTCACAGCATAGCCTGCCTCATTCTGAATCTCTCTCCATCCTCAGGAGCTGGTTTCAAGACCAGGTCTTCATGAGTCATTCACCAATTCAAGGGGCCTCACAGTGGGATGGAGAGGTCCTCCCAAGCCTCCAGGTCTCTCCATACATATCCTGCCTTTTGACACTTTTCATCCTCAGAAACCCAAGGCTCCTAGAGTGTCTGTTATTGTGGACATTCTGGGACAGCCTTGGGGAGGTGATGGAAATGCATGGGGTGGAGAGGCCACCTTGCTCTTTAGGTCCTTAGTTCCACATAGTTCTTTGTTTTGGAATGAGCCCACGATGTAGACAGGCCTAAAGGTGCTCAGAACTCGCCTGTAGCCCACCATCATCTGGAAAACACTAATTAGAGCTAACGTTTGTTGTACCTGGCAATCTCATCTCTTTCATTCTTCCCACAAGCTCTTTTGTTTGGGGACCATTATTATCTCTGCTTTATTGCCAAGATATTGAGGCCCAGAGAATGTAGTTAGCTTGCCCGAGGTCATCTAGCCTAGAAAGAGCTGGATTCATCTGGTCTGCTTTGCTCTAGAACCAGATCTGTGAGCCAGGCCATTGACCGTTAAGTGCCTGGCAATGGCTGTTCTGGTCTGGTGATGTCATTGGTGAGCCTGAGAGAAGTTAACAGGTAAGCCTAAGTTAACTGAGTGTTATTAGTTCCAAAGGGCTGCTATAACTAAGTGGCTTAGCCCAACCAAAATTTGTTATCTAACAGTTCTGGAGGCCAGAAGTCTGACATCAAGGTGTCAACAGGGCATGCTCCTTCTGAAACCCATAGAGGAGAGTCTGTCCTTGCTTGTTCCTAGATTCTGGTGGTTGCCGGCAGTCCTTGGTGTTCTTGGGCTTGGAGATGCATCACTCTAGTCTTTACCTCCATCATCACATAATGTTCTCTTTTCCGTGTCTCCATGGGTCTCTTCTCTTCTCATAAGCACACCAGTCACATTGAATTAAGGATCCAACCTGCTCAAGTATGACCTTTTCTTAACTAATTACATCTGCAAGGCCCTATTTTTAAATAACGCCATATTCTGAGGCAAGGGTTAGGACTTCAACGTGTCTTTTGTGAGAACACAACTCAACCCACTACACCCTGCTAGAGTTCTTTTGATTTGCTTAACCCTCAAACTCATAGTTTTAGTTGGAGAAGCAAGTGAGAAGCGAGTACCTTGCATGGTCACAGAGCTAATACATGGTAGAAAAAGGTCTTGACTCCAAAGCTAGTGCTTATTCTGCTCCCTCAGGCCCTTGCTGGGCCAGAAACTAGCACAAATGCCAACTGCCATCAAGGGAGAGGCTCATTAGAAAGCTGGGATAGTAATGCCTTGTATTTATATATAGTGGCTTAGAGATTATAGAACATTTTCTTACCTGGAGCAAAAAGAAAGGGAGTGATAGGGTTGTGGCTATAATCACTTTCAAATGGAAAGGCTGCATCTTGAAAGAAACATAGCAAGTAGCAAAAGCATAGAAGTAAAATTTTTTTTTTTTGTCCTGGAGGACTGTATTGTGCCATTTATCTGGTCAAAGGAAAACAGCTCTTTGCTGGTGATGCCTTGCTTTTGTCGAGTGGTGTGCTTCTCCCAGAGCTAGGCCGGGCTGGGTTTGCTGAAATAAGTCCTCCTTCTGAAGGCAATCAGAAGGCTCCCTTCCCGTGAGGTCTTTCATTCTTGTGGGGTTTTTTATTCTGCTGGTTCTCTTGTTCATTATCGGTAAATGCAGGGCTCCCAGTATTATGCAAAAGTTTACCCCCAGGCTTGACTGTGTTACTAGGACACCCGAGATTCCAAGAAGAATATGTAATTGTTTCTGGCACAAGGTAGCATGAATGTCTGTCTCTGGGTTGCATGATATCTGCTTTGCCTTCAGGCCTTCAATTGTCAGCATTCCACAGGCAGGCAGGCAGCAAAGGGAGTGTGCTAATTAGATCAGGTGCTTGATCTCGAAGTCTGCACCAGCAATGACTAGCTAGTCGGCTTCGGAACTTTCGAGCACTACCTGTCTTTCTCCCAGTCTGCCCTGGAATGTAATTATCTTGTCAGCCAAGGAGCTGTAGCGCACAGCTGAACGAGTGCTGGGCCGCAGTGACAGAGTGATAAGGGAAGACGAATGGACCCACCGTGCATGACTGTTCTGGGACAAACAAATGCATGGAGAGGCATTGGAGGACGGAGACTTCGAGAACAAAGAGGCTACACTGAGTATTTGTTGCTGAGGAGACTTCAGATTGTCCCTTAATAAGATTACCTAGCTTTGGGATCCCTGGGTGGCGCAGCGGTTTGGCGCCTGCCTTTGGCCCAGGGCGCGATCCTGGAGACCCGGGATCGAATCCCGCGTCGGGCTCCCAGTGCATGGAGCCTGCTTCTCCCTCTGCCTGTGTCTCTGCCTCTCTCTCTCTGTGACTATCATAAATAAATAAATAAAGAAAAAAAAAAAAAAGATTACCTAGCTTTTCGAGAGGGATTGCAGACCTTTGTTGGCAAATGCAAGTCCCAGAGCTTTAGAAAGCGCTTTTGAAATGGGAAGTGATGTTGGGTTCAGGGGCAGCTTATGTGCTTTGCAGACCAAATGGCAGGTAACAAAACTTTGAAAGATGACTAGTAGGAGCACGATGGAGGGGACCAAAAAAATAGAGAGCAAGTATATATGGGAGGACTGCTAAGGAGGTCTGAGCCCCTGCTACCACAAGGGGGTTGGGGGGATCAGTAGCAGCAGCAGCATCTAGAAAATTGTGAGAGATGCAAAAACTCATTTTTGATTCTTTGAGGACCTTCCATATGGTTTTTCATAGTGGCCAAATCGATTTACATTTCCACCAATAGTGCGGGAGGGTTCCCTTCTCTCCATATCTTCACCAGCACTTGTTACTTCTTGTCTTTCTGATGACAGCCATTCCAACAGGTGTGAGGTGATGTATCACTGTAGTTTTGATTTCTTTTTTTTTAAGAATAAATTTATTTTTTATTGGTGTTCAATTTGCCAACATACAGAATAACACCCAATGCTCATCCCATCAAGTGCCCCCCTCAGTGCCTGTCACCCAGTCACCTCCACCCCCCGCCCACCTCCCCTTCCACCACCCCTAGTTCGTTTCCCAGAGTTAGGAGCCTTTATGTTCTGTCTCCCTTTCTGATATTTCCCACTCATTTTTTCTCCTTTCCCCTTTATTCCCTTTCACTATTATTTATATTCCCCAAATGAATGAGACCATATAATGTTTGTCTTTCTCTGATTGACTGATTTCACTCAGCATAATACCCTCCAGGTCCATCCATGTCGAAGCAAATGGTGGGTATTTGTCGTTTCTAATGGCTGAGGAATATTCCATTGTATACATAAACCATATCTTCTTTATCCATTCATCTTTTGATGTGGTTTTGATTTCTATTTCCCTGATGATGAGTGAGGTTGAGCATCTTTTCATGTGCCTGTTGGCCGTCTGCATGTTTTCTTTGGAAAAATGTCTATTCCAGGTGTTCTGCCTTTTTTTTTTTAATTGGATTGTTTAGGGTTTTTTGTTTGTTTGTTTTGCTATTGATTTGTATGAATTCTTTCTATATTTTGGATATTAATCCCTTATTGCATATAGGGTAGGTTGCCTTTTCATTTTGTTGATGATTTCTTTTTTTGTGCAGAAGCTTTTTGGTTCGAAGTAGTTCCACCTGTTTAGTTTTGCTTTTGTTTGTTGCCTTTGCTTTTGGAGTCAGATCCAAAAATATCACTGCCAGGACCAATGTCAAGGAGCTTACCACCTATGTTTTCTTCCAGGAGTTTTATGGTTTCAGGTCTTACACTCAAGTCTTGAATCCATTTTGAGATAATTTTTGTGTGTAGTGGAAAACAGTAGTCTCATTTCATTCTTTTGCATGTGACAGTCCAGTATTCCCAAAATCCTTTATTGAAGAGACCTTCCCTATTGTATATTGTTGCTTCCTTTGTGGTAGATTAATTATATATATATGGGCTTATTTCTACCATATAATGCAGCAATTCCACTTCTGGGTGTTTATTCAAGGAAAATGAAAACACTAACTCAAAAAGACATATGCATCTTGATGTTTACTATAGGATTATTTATAATAACCAAGATATGGAAACAACCTAAGTGCCCATCCATAGATTAATGATAAAGAAGATGGCGCATGTGTACACACACACACACACACACACACACACACACAGAGTGGAATATTACTTGGCCACAAAAAGAAAGAAAGAAATATTGCATTTGCAACAATATGGATAGACCTTGAGAGCATTATCCTAAGTAAAATAAGCCTGTCAGAGAAAGACACCATATGATTCAATCAAATAATAAAACAAAATAAACAAAAATGTCCAGCTCATAGATACAAAGAACACATGGGTAGTTTCTAGAGGAGAGAGGGGATGGTGGGAGGTTGAGGATGGATGGATGAGGGGAGTCAAAGCCTCAGACCGCCTACTAGACCTGAATCAGAGTTGGTGTTTTAATAAGCTCCCTGAGTGATCAGAGACACCAGAGGAGCTTTAAAAACAAAAACAAGAACACTAATGCTTGGGTCTTAGCCCTAGAGATACTGAATTTTAATCGATCAGATCAGGGTGTAGCCTTGGCATCAGGTTTTTTAGAATGCTCCCTAGGTGATTTTAATGAGTACCAAAGTTTAAGAATATTTGTGTATATCCTTGTTGTCAAATGAATGCTTCCAGGAAGGGCTGTGGCAATTTAGAAAATAAAGTTGCTATGTTTTTAAACCTGTACACCCAGGGGAACCTGGGTGGCTCACTCAGTTAAGCCTCTGACTCTTTGTTTTGGCTTACATCATGACCTCAGTCTTGGGATTGAGCCCTGAGTTGGGCTCCATTCTCAGTGTGGGGTCTGCTTCAGAATCTCCCTCCCCTCTCTGTCCCTCCGCCACTCACACACAGGCTCTCTCTCTCTCTCAAATAAATAAATCAAATCTTTAGAAAAAAACCTCTGTATACCCATAATTCATAAGGGACCCTCAGTCGGTCAGTTACCTGTGACATCTATTCTCTAATTAAGAACAAAAGTGGTCTTTTGGAATGCCTGATGCCCATGGAATAACACCATGCTTACTACTCTAGGCCTTCAAGGCTGAGGTATCTAGTTTTAGCCAACCTTTTCCACTCCATCTTCTTCTATCCTGGCTCATATCAGGCTGACTAGCCTTTTTTCAGTTTCTCAAATACATTGAGCACTGAGTCCTTTGCTGTCTCAGGGCCTTTGCATATGCCTTCTCCTCTTGACAACTCCTCAACCTAAAGGTTGCTGCTCTACAAGCACTTCTTTAAAGGTGTCTTCCCCGAAGATCCTATAGAAGTACAGTCTCACACTCCCCTCTTTCATTTTTTTCTATTGCAACACACTATTCTTTTCCATTTTTTAGTAATATTTCCAAAGTTTTTAGTATAAATGTGTCCCAAATATTGCATGGAACATATTAATACTAAAAAATCTTTTTGTTTCTTTGAAATTCATATTGAATGCTCTGTATTTTTTTTGTGCTAAATCTGGAAATGCTATAGATAAGGTGTATGACTTTTGAATAAGTGAATAGTGTGCCCAAACTATTCAAGCTCAACAAAATATTCTCCTTGAGAATTTTCAGTTTTGAAGATTCGATACTATAAAGGTAAAATATTGAGCTATGTTATAATTCATAGTATCCCCTTGTAGCATATTTTTGGCTCTTTCAGGTAAGTAGGCATAAAATTAAAATACATAATACTCCCAAACTTTTCTATGCCTAGGGGCTGTCAGTTTAACTTGTCCCTTATACCTTGATGCCCTATGCAATCTATAGAAGGCTATGTCATGTGGAGAATGCTTGGTTGTAGTTAAATTCCCACATGGTGATCCAAGCAAAGGTGAGCTTCCTTTAAGCATCACTGTAATTCGGGCCAGCCTTGCGGGCATGGACAGAGTGGCCAACTGTAACCGTAAGAAAGTCTTCAGGGGATAAATGAGTAATTGAATTAAATAACAATCCCTGAATTCTGTGAGGCTCTGAGAAAGTATAGAGTAGAGCAATTAGACAGCTTTGAGCACTCTGTGATATCGAGAGGTGCCTTTGAAGAAACTGAGTTTGTTCACAGATGTTAGAGTCCTCATCAAAAGGGCACTTTCAGAGACTAGATAAAGGACTAGAAATAATTTGTTTGTAATTCCTATTAAGGTCATTACATGAATGTATATAAAAGTAACTAAGTATCATTGGAATATATTAAAAAGTAACCTGGTAGTAAATGTAAAAATATAGTAATTGCAGATGTTCTGGGGCTGCTGGTGGGAGGTGAACAAGTTTTTTTAAATTAATTAATTAATTTATTTATTTATTTAAGAGAGAGACAGAGAGAGAGTGTGTGTGTGCATGCATGAGCAGAGAGGTGCAGATGGGGAGGGAGAGGGTGAGGGAGAAAGAATATGAAGCAGACTCATGCTGAACAGGGGAACCCAATGCAGTGATCCATCCCGTGATCATGAGATCATGACCTGAGCCAAACTTGAGTCAGAAGCTTAATGAACTGAGCCACCCGGGCACCCCGGAGCAAGTTTGTTTTTATTTTAAAGCAGATACCCTACGTACAGCAACCACAGATTTGGAATATTGTAGAATGACCTTGATTTCATCTAATGTGATTCTTGTCAGTAAAAGTGATTGTTTGACATATAACTAAATGCAATTTAATTTTCATGCCTTTATAAGACTGTAAATGTATAAACCCATTAAAAAAATCTGAATATACTTAATATGTACAGTATGATGCCAATTATGTTAAAATATGTAAATGAATGCAAAAAAGAGAAGACTTATTTTAAAATGTCAAGAATGGTTTAGCTGTGTCTGAGTGGTGAGTTTATGAGTGATCTTTATTTTCTTCTTTGTGCTTTTCTGTATCCATCTCCCCCTTCCTCTCTTTTGGGCAAATAACGTATCAATTTTGTCATCAAAAAAAGAGTAATTTAAAGTGTGTGGTGTTTTTTGTTTTTTTGTTCTTGGCCACACTCCCACACTGTTGGTAGGAGAATACCTGATACAACCACTTTGGAAAGTAGTTTGGACCCACCTAAGAGTTTTGAAGATGCCATTTCCTTGACTCAAGGACTTCAGTTCTAGACATGTATTGTCAGTGGAGAACAAGTGTGTATGAACGTGCATGGCCGCAACATTTGGAATGCTGCACAACTGGAAGTGATCTGATGTTCTCAGCTGCAGAATGAACACACTACAGTGTAAACACTCAATGGACTATGCATGGCAGTGGAACAGAGTACACCAGAGTTACCCATAACTCTGTGGATGAGCCTCAGAAATGTAACATTGAGCATCACAATATGAATGTACTTAAGGCCACAGAACTGATATCTAAACATGATTAAAATGGTAAATTTTACCTTATGTGTATTTTACCATCATAACCACCCCAAAACATGACTTTAAGTCTAAAAGCAAATTATAGAAATAATATGTACAGGGCGGCCTTGGTGACTCAGCAGTTTAGTGCCGCCTTCGGCCCAGGGCCTGATCCTGGAGACCCGGGATCAGGTCCCATGTCGGGCTCCCTGCATGGAGCCTGCTTCTCCTTCTGCCTGTGTCTCTGCCTCTGTGTGTGTGTGTGTGTGTGTGTGTGTGTGTGTCTCATTGATGAATAAATAATCTTTAAAAAAAAAAGAAATAACATGTACAGCACAAAATTAAACCTATAGGCCAAAACTATGAAATTATTTATGGATCTATATATTTTTTAATGGAACAAAAAACCATGGGCATGATAAACACTAGGTTTAGGACATTAGTTACTTCTATGGAAGAAAAGAGGGCGATAGGATTAGAGTTGTACAGGTACCCAGCAGCCAACTGTATCTGGAATGTCTTATTTCTTTAAAAAATTGGAAGCAAAAATGGTGGTGAAATGTTAAGGTTTGAGACAGCTGGGTAGTAGGCATGTGGGTGTCATTACATGACTATCTTTCTGTGTGTTTGAATTGTATCATCGGAAAAAGCCCTATAATCTTTGTTAAACCATGTGTCCCATTTTTCTCCTTTGGTTGGAACTGTAGATGGTTGATTAGCATAGACAGTAGCTGTTAAGGATGTGTTGACCAATGGCATGATGCTCCCTAGCTGTGTGGCCTGTTCTTACCCCCTCAGAACTTAAATAGCCCATAAGACAGTGTCCAAATGTCTCTCTTTTTTCAAGTCTGCACATTTTAAGATTGTTTCTACTCATCTAAATCAACAGTAGCAGTAAAGGACCTTAGATGACGTGTGCACTGGTTTTGAAGGACTTGGCCATTTTTAATTCTATCTCTTCATCTCTTCATCTGTTAGGTTGCTCTGTTCCACCCTGTGGCTCTGTGCTTTTCCTTCTTGACTTTCAAAGCTGGTTACTTTGTTTAAAAGGCTGCTTCTTTGGTCGTCTAGAAGTTAGGAACTGGCATGCTCTTTTACTATAGCAGCCAACGTTCCAGTGGGACTTAACTCCATGATTAAGGC
Source organism: Canis aureus (assembly GCF_053574225.1). Lineage (NCBI taxonomy): Eukaryota > Metazoa > Chordata > Mammalia > Carnivora > Canidae > Canis > Canis aureus. The sequence continues at coordinate 25,007,562 of NC_135644.1, read as the reverse complement.
TCATAGTGCCTTGCTTCAAACCCTGGCTTTCACAGGCAATTTGCTTTATTTTGAGTTATTTTATTATTTATTTTATTTATTTATTTGGTTCCATTTTTATTTTTTATTTTATTTGGGTTTATTTTGGTTCACAAAATGGAGTTTAAGTGACAAAATAAGTTAAAATACTTAACTCCAAGCTCCCAACTAATAAGCCCTCAGCAAACCTTCCTTATTATTCTCATGGTCATAGCTGTATAATATATTTTGCTCTCAGTTTCCACTGCTATAAAATGAAGGGCTTAGTCCAGCACTATCATACTGTTAATATCAAAGCTAGTTTTATGATAGGCAATTAATTTGCTGCCCCTTCTAACAAAGACGATGAGTACAAAAAGTAAAACATTGATAGATATGAAAATTCTGACCCCTCAGCAAAACTCTGCCTTGGGATGTCTGTCTAGAACACAGCCTCTAAAATGCCCTCATCCTGTTTTTTTGGCAAATTATTGGTCTACGAGTCTATTAGTGCTCTGTGAGGCTTCTTAAGGCAGTCACTCTTATTCTTCTCTGTAGTCATAAACTGTGACCTGGTCCAAGGGATGTTCTTATGAAATGTTTGATGAGTGAGTGAATAAATGAATGAATGGCAACAGTCAATAGCATATTGGTTGTAATGATATGCTGGACATTCTGGGTGTTGATTAAATCTTGAAACATTTAGGCTTTGTATTGAAATTCCATCCTAGGGGGCATTTGGCTGGCTCAGTTGGAAGAGTATGTGACTCTTGATCTTAGGGTCATGAGTTTGAGCCCCACATTAGGTATAGAGATTACTTAAATAAATAAAACTTTAAAAAAATCCCATCTTATATTTGTCCAAGGGTTGGTCTAATAGGGCATTTCATTAAAACCCTACTTTAAATCTGTACCTTTTTTTTTTTTTTTTTTTTTACCTGTGTGTTTCTTTTCTAATTTATGAGTCTATGAGTTCTTTAGAAGAAAAGTACTATGTGTAAACTATACTGGTGACTTTTCATTGTTGTGATTTATTAATTAGTCTGGAAAATGCTTCTAACAACTTTGCCCTGATAATCTGAGGACATGAGTTTTATTTCCAAATCCTCCCTCTCTCAGAGCTCTTTTTATTAATGAGGAAAGTGTAAGCTGGCTCTCCTCAGTCTTTATTCCCAGATACCATCAATTAAAGGGAAATTAAAGTCCTTTTCCATTACACGTGAGTTGAGTAATTTGTTAACTGTGGGGATTTCTCATAATCCAGAAGTTCTCTTTTTATTCCTAGATGATTTTATATTCACTAAAAGCATAAATTTGGAATAGTTCATTACAGGATGGGGTTGATAGGATGAAAAACAACTTTTTAGTCCATACCCTAAAATTAGCTATATTATGGTTAGCTGAACTTTGTGTGTAGATCATTGGAATTCGTGGTGATTTCCCTCCTCCAGGTATAGAGTCATTGACTACTAAAGCTGGAGGTCACCCGGTCTAGTCTTTTTATTTTGTTAAAATTGAAGCCAGAGAAAAAGAGATTTTCATCAGAGCAAAATTGTTTTGATCTTTTCCAATAGCGAACATTATAAAACAAAACAATAATAGAACAGGCTAACATATTGCAAAAGGGTCCAATTTTGTTTTATCTCCCTCTCTAATTCTCTGCTTCCTTTCAACTCTCTTGCTACAGTGAAAAGCTCAAAAGATGAGCAAAAAAGGAAAGGAGGTGAAGTAAAAACTGGGTTATTGATTTCTGAAAAATTGAAACTTGTATATGATAGATAATATTCACATGCCATACAAAAACATCAGGCTCACAGCATGTTGTGGCTACTCTTTATATTTGTTCTTAAATAACAATGATCACCAAATGGAGGTACTTGCTCATTTTATAGCCTACTAAGAAGGCTCTTGAGCTAATCCAACAAGTTGATCCCAAGGGTGATGGCAGAGGGTTCCCTTCCTCTGGTGCTATCTAGGTCCAAGGTGGAAGGAGTGGAGGAAGGGACAGCCAGGGCTGCAGATAATTATAGCAATGGCTCAAGCACACCTCTTATGCATGGGCTCCCTCAACTTTGACAGGTATTTGTCACATGAAACTCCACATTACTATTTAGAAACTTTGACTCAATTTGACTAAAGATGAAAATCTATTGTGTATTGAGAAATGGCCTAAACAGAAAGATGAACAAAACACACCATTCTCCTCAAAGAGGTAATTTTTGAGGGCTTTTCACCTCCAGAGGCAAGGGCCCTTTGGTGGTATTAAAACCTGCATTGGTCCCCAGTCCTTATGCTTTAAATGCATCACTATGTCCTGATAACCATGGGGACATCAATTAGTGGTTATAGATGTTGGCAACTAAACTGGAAGTGTCTATTACCAATATGTCTTGTTTACTTCCTAATGTTTCAACATTATGTTGTAAATACGAGATTATCTAACAGTTATCATTATTAACTTTACAAAATTCATCTTTTCCAGCCAGATGTAGACATTTTGAAAGATTAGAATATTTTAAAGTCTTGCAACTAATCCCAGGTGATTAGTAATATGATTTGACAATGTAGTTAAGAACAGTAATTTAATTGCTTTTTATCTCAATATCTCACTAGGAAGGAAAGACTAGTCAAATTAGACAATTGGACTTTAGTAGCCTGATACGATCTTAATGTAAATTAACAGTAAACATTTGAAAACAACAGAGGAGATAAATTTTTTTTCTTAAGCTTGGGTAATTGAATCCTGATTCAAAATGGTGCTTAGCACTAGAATGTAATATACTACCTACTGCTCAGTCTATTATCTATCATTATCTTTTGAACCCTGTAATTGGACAAACAGACATCTATTCATAATAATAAGCTTGTTCAAAATCATCTGTTTGCTGGAGTCTGGGGTGCCCACTGCAGTCATATTGAACTAAAGGCAAAACTGCTCACCTTATCCTTTCCATTGTTTCCACAAAGTACAGCAACACTATGCATCTGGACAGTCCAGAGCATCTTCCCAAAATTATCAAAAACTGAAAACCCAAACCAAGTTTTCCTGCATTCCGTGAAGGGGCAACATAAATTGTATTTGCTGCAAGAGGGGCTGCCATTGAATCAGAGCCATCCCCTGCCTGGAGACTACGCGCATAACTATGCTTAATGTAGAACTAGGGCAAGCAAATTGCCTTCTGGAATTTCCATTAGATCCACCCAGTTAGTTGCTTTATTTATCCTATCACTGGTTTTATTTTTCAGTGATACTTTAGTAGTTACGTGCCTTCTATCACAACTATCCAAACATCAGGTTGCATAGGGGTCCTGCTCACACAGGACCCCTTCTAAGAGATTTAAATGGAAAGGCAATACAAGCCATTATTGGTTTATTTTCAGTTTTCCTTATCAATAAAACAAGAAATCAGCATTTTCATGCTGTGTGAAGCCTTCAGGGAAGTGCAATGTCGCCGTCATTATTTTTAGACCAGGCTGCTGCCTGCCCCCACTCATACAGATGGAATGATGAGTCCATCAAAATAAAGATAAAACGATGAAAGAAAGCATCAGAGTCGCAGAGTGGGCTGCTGCCCTGGTCTGCTGTGTGGCTCTCTGACAATGTCCCTTTGAATTTAGTGGAGCCTGGATGGTAGAGACCACAGATCATGACAGAACATAAATTCGCCTCATAATGAGATTAGTAGGCAGGCAAAATAAATGTCCTGCTGTTATGTTAGAGGCAGGCTCTAATCTGGTGTTTTCCTTGGAAATGATCATTTCCTTTGCAACAGGGGACCCATTGGCGTAACTAACTTAAATCCGACAGATTCCGTTTTGCCACGTGGTTATTTTTCATCTTCTACTGTCTTTTTAATAGCAGTTCTGAGGAGGCGTGTAAATGAGTTGTGAGTCTTAAAGACTATTACGGAAGTGAGTTATGGACGACTATGTTCATGATCATCAATACTGTTTCCCAGACTCCCCTTTTAAGAAGACTTCTGTGCAACCCTCCTCCCCCTTCTAAACAGGAACCGGCTGTGGAGGAGGTGTTGTGACCCTCAGGGTCCTCTCACTCTAGCCTTAAGGATCAAAGGCAGAATAGGCTCACTATTGTATTTGGGGTATTTTTTTTTTTAATCTTTACCGCAACTCTACTACTTAAAACCACTGGAAACAAGTATCACATACTAAAGAGCCTTAAAAAAATGCCCAGATCAAGTGAACCCACATGGTCTCTGAGTAGAACAAAGGCCTTGAGTATGCAGCCTGATTGCAAAGGACTTTTTCGGTTTCAGCAGGAGGCAATCTCACCTGGAGTACAATACCCTCCTCTCATTAAAAATGCAAGATAGGATCTCCTCCTGGATCCTTTCTGCAGAACCTGATGCAAGTTCATGGGCTGTACTGTCCTTAGCAGTGAGTGGCATTTAATCAAAGCCTTCTGTGAAATAATCTCAGAGTGTCCTGAGCCCTGTAAAGTCACCAAGAGAATTAAGAGGTCCTTTCAAAGGAATGGGATATCAGACTCTGAACTTGGAAGCATTTGAAGCTTGTGCATAGAAGGTATCATAATTTAATATACCCCTATTTTCTCTACATTTTCTCAGGCCAGCCTGGAGATTCCTTACTTCTCTGTGAAACCACCCATTAGGAATAAATCGTTTGCTACTACCTTGATTCTTCATGGTTTCTGACGTATTGTTTTCTGAGGTTGGAATGAAACCACAGAAACCTGTTATGTTTGTTATGTTTGCATATGCATTTTACATTTAGTTTATGCAGTGATTGATGAACATTAGCTCATCTAATCAAACAGTTCCCTTTCTGCATCTGGTGCTTCCATTCAAAAACTTGAACCGCAAATCCAGCTACTAGGAGGGAGAAAAGATATTTTGGCCCCATTTAACAAGCTTTTTCTTTCAACTTCCTACTTTCCAATGGTCAAAATTGTATCTCTACTTATATATTTTTCTATACATCTGACTTGTAGATGTCTGCAAGTTTCAAGTCAATTCTGCTCCCATCCTGTTAGCCCTCTGCTCGTCAGATGAAACAGTTCAATGGAAGACAGAGTGATTTTTGTTAGGTTCATTGGTATTCTCTTACAACTTATCGTGTCATTCCTTATTTCTTTCTTCCTTGCCTAACCACCACTCTCTATCACACCCCTGGGGTTGTAATTTAAATTGCCATCGGTAACTGAATCCACTTTACCAAATGTCCAGTGTATTTGTCACGTGTTAACGATTTTCTAATGGCATCCCACGCGTTAAACCCTCAGAGTTTCTGTTAAAGTTTCAGGTCAAGTAATCTCCCTGAAGGAATCCCCCAAATGGTGTTTGCTTACCTCATATAAATGAACTTGTTCTTGGGTGACGGCAAAGATTAATAACACGTTATTTTGCACCAGTTTATCAATGAGTTGTCCAATTGTTGGATATTCCTAAAATTGACATAAAGATTTTAAGTAGCATTATAACACAAGTATGTAAAATAAGGAAAGGAACATTTCTTTCAAAGATGTCATACTGAGCTTGGCATTTCAGTTTGGCTCTAAGTAAACAAGTACACGATTAGCATTAGTAATTTCATTGGTTTAATAATTGTTTTCTAAATCTTGTAAATACAATTAATTCCTAAGAGTCAGTCCCTGGCAATGTGGTGTATTATGGTCTGTCACTTCTAAAGAGAACGCTTGGTATTTACTTAAAGACTTATACTGTGTCATATTTTCAAGGGTAGAGACTCATTTCTTCGAAGTGCCACTTGCCAGCAGGCTCAAACTGTAGAGAATGTTGGAGTCAGAGGAGGAGCAGCTAGATGATGACAGATGTGACTGAGATGACTCAGGTAGCTCAGAAACTCCTATTAGAATTGGATGAGGCTGGCTGAGGGCTGAGGAGGGGACAGCCTGCTGAGGAATGACACACTACAGTGCCTGTGTCCATCTGATTTGAGACATTCCTGCACCAGTTTGGGATTTGGTCTTACTGACTTTTTATGTCAGTAATCAATTTTATGGGATCCTGCCGTATCTTTATAGAACAACTGAAAACATATCGTACTTTTTTTTTCATTGACACATTCATTCCCAAGTAATACGAGTTCTTTAAAAAATAGAGAAGGCACAGATGATCAAATTCGAACATGGCCTCCACTTGCCAAAGTTAAAAAATGTGCAGAGCCTTTGGCTATTGTATGACTCCAAATGTGGGTAATGTACAAAGAGGAGACTCAAATGAAAGAGTAGTTTGCAAGCAATTAAACTAAGAATATGTTGATCATGAAGTCAGCTAAAGTGGAGGAATGCTGATAAGTAAGCCTTCCTGTACACTAGTGTGTTCACATATTCTCAGCACTCCGGGAGTATTTCTGCCTAATGTCTTCTTTAGGCCCAAGATTCAATTTGAGGGAAAAGGACAGTTTTGCCTAAAATATTCAGGTAAATGATCCAACTGCATATTTGGCTGTGTAATATGTGCTTGCCATCCAATTTGGATTTTTATTAGTAGAAGAATCCAGATAATATAAATCTTCCAGAGTGTGACATTTTCAGTGGTCTCTGCTTTTTCAACTGCCCACCAAGAATCCTTCACTTTTCAGCCTGAATCCCCCCAATTCTGGTCCCTCCTATCTCCGTGCTCTTGCACTTTCCACTGCTGTGGGTGTGTAGCAAGGATCACACTACGAAGTCCTTCATAGGTGGGTAAATGTGGTTTTCTATTTGATCTAGGTCAGTGGCTTAATTCACACACAAGGTCAGGGACCATGTCCTATTATTTTGTGTCCCTAGGAGCCAAGCCCAGTGTTGAGCACATAGGAATTGCTCAAAGGACTCAGGGAACTATGCTGTAGACAGACATGGAAATAGCCTTTCATGCATTTATAGCAACTTACTAAGCAAAAATGAATTGAACGTTTGATAAGAAGGTCCTACGAAGCAACAAGTAGTGTTTGCTTCTACGATCCTACTTTGTCCAAGATGTCTATTAATGGGACATTTGAATAGTGGCAAGAAAAAGTAATAAGAAAGTTTGCATTTCACAATTTCTTGCTACTCAAGGTTAAAAGACAAAATGTGGCTACTCTCATGGATATTGTAATATGGAAAGGCAACTTATGTGATAAAGTTTGAGGACTACTCTCAGTCAAAAGTTAGGGGAAAACACTCATCTTGAAGTTTAGAAATTTAAGTCAAGGAATGGTACCAGGTGATTTATGAACCATTTTTTTAAACTAATTACCATCAGTGTATTAAATATGTGTGTGTGTGTGTATATATATATATATATATATATAATCTCACTGAATTATTTTTTTAGAGAATAGTTTTTCCAATCTGATATTAGTATTCTGGGTTCTCTTCTCTCTCTCTCTCTCTCTCTCTCATTTCTATAGCACTGTCATTTTAAGAAGTCACTTAAATTCTCCATGCCATATTTTCCCAACTGTTAAATGGAGATAGTATGACCTTCCTAGGTTGTTGCTTCAAAATTCAATTTTATTTCACACATAGTCAACACCCACTGTCTTCCAGGCACTGTGCTGGAAGGAAATAGAAATAATACACCAGTTCTGGTACTGAGGAATGCATATTAGAGAAAGACAGACAAACATGAGTAAATACATTTCCACATAGTGATGGATGAGAAGACATCTATGTACTAGAGCGAGGGGAGGGATGATCACTTTGAGGCCTAGCAAAGGGCAAAGAGGGCTCTTTGGGAGCAGTCATGATTGAGTTGGGCTTTAATGAATAATTAAGAGTCTCTCAGCAGCCTAGGAGGCAAGGGCATCCCAGACAGAGAGAACAACGCATGCGCGAGCAGGTCCATACAAGGAAAAGAGATACATAGTGTTCTGGTGAGCATCAAATATGATTATGTATATCGAAGACCTCTAAAAATTTTACATCATTTTATATAATTCAAGAGCTTTTTTTCCCCCTTTGAATGTTGGCAGTGTTTTTAAAATGTTTTCAATGACAAAAATAAGCCAAATGTGAATAAGTATCAGCCAGGCAGTACTTGACAATTGTTCCCTATGGAGCACCATGATGCATAAAAGCATGACATTATTTAGGAGGCCTAACTCCGGGACCCATCATTCACAGAAACACCTAGGTGATGGTTGTTTGGGCCTCCGTTCCTCTTTCTGCAGCTATTTTGAGAATAGAATGAGCTGACTGTACTGCTTTTTACTGACCTTGGGCTCTTTGAAAAATCAGGGAGGTTCTGAGATCATTCAAGCTGTAGTAGCCCCAAACTTCTCACATTAATCCCCACCGCCCACCTGTGCTCCTGTGGGAAGCTCTAAGGGCAATTTGTTAATCTCAAAGCAGAAAATGCACAGTTTTCATCAAAACGTGCGCTATTTTGCTAGAGTTGCAGTGATTATTGCTTCGTTTGCCTATTTGCAGCCCTGAAAACAGTGTAGAGTGCAGGTTACACACCAAGACAGTTGACATGGAGTATTCATTCTTGTTGTCCAAGTGACAGAGCCCATCGTTAGGAATGACGATGCCTGCCAGTTTGCTGTCCATTCCAAAATGAGAATCGGCATCGCTCACAAAGACCAGGAGATGGAGGGAGTCATTCCGCCAGCCAATTTTTTCCTACAGTGAGAAAGAAACATTTGGGTCTTTATGGGATAGAGGCAGGCATTTATTGAGAGTGGATCAATTACGATTGGATATATTCAGATTATATAAACTATATTGCTGATCTATCTATTTTGGCCTTTTTCATCTATTGCAAGTTGATAATTATTAATTTATTAAAAAATGTGAAATTCCATGGTATTTGTTTCTTCTTGGATAACACTTTCAGATGACTTATGCTTCAGAAAAAATAGTTCCACTATAATCACTATTCAGTTGATCTTGACTCGTACATAGTTAATTATTTTTACTGTTCAGCTTTCAATTTACCAGAAAAATGAGAGGAGGGAATAAGGGAGGTCTTAGACGATCCCAAATCCAAGCTGAAGCAAAACTAGTAAGAATGCAAGACACAAGGAACTTAAAAGTATGCCTGTTTTATTAAAATGTCACCCAACATTTAGGCACATTTTTCTCTTTCTACTGATAGCACCCCAAAATTATAAATGTAATACAAAGATAAGAATTTCTTATCAAAGAATGACCCCCAGCATATGGCTATTTAAGATGGTCTGTTTGTTTCTTTGCAGAGCTCTCTCCTTTAATTGATATTAGTCCAGGAACTGGTAGGACCAAAGCTCATCCTGGCAGCACTATCCCATCTTATCCCATCTTATTCTTTTCCTTCCTTCCCTAATCCCTTGCCCCTTCCCCAACTTTCAGGACTTTCAGCCCTCTCTATTTCCTGGTATTTTCTAGGAAGAGCTGTCATCTGAAGACAGGGGAATCATTCCCTTCAGTACCTGTCTGATTGTCAAGGAGGAATGGTGTTCCCACATTGTTGTAGGGACAATGAAGCTTCTGATAGTTATTTTGTTGGTTCAAAACAATAGATATCTCATCCTATGTAGAGTTTATACTGATTCAGGGCATTTTTACTTTTTTCATTAATTTCTGCCTGTGATTTTTTTTACTTTGAACATGGTTAACTCAAAACTAATTTAATCAAGGGGCATCTGGGTGCCTCAGTGGTTGAACGCCTGCCTTTGGCTCAGGTCATGATTCTGGGGTCCTGGGATTGAGTCCCACATCAGGCTCCCCAGAGGGAGCCTGCTTTTCCCTCTAGCTGTGTCTCTGCCTCTCTCTGTGTGTCTCTCATGAATAAATAAATAAAATCTTTTAAAACCCCCCACAAACTAATCTAATCTTAATCTTTGAAAATTAATCATACAAGACTATCATTTTAACCAATTTTTCCCAACACTAGTATAATTTTATTAGATTATTTGTTTTTTTTTTAAATTTTATTGGAGTTCAATTTGCCAACAAATAGCAATAACACCCAGTGCTCATCCCGCCAAGTGCCCCCCTCAGTGCCCATCACCCAGTCACCCCAACCCCCCACCCTTATTAGATTATTTGAATATCAGGCATAAAAAAGTGTCCATTTCAACATGACTGAATTACAAAGTTTTGGAAATTCTGTTTTTTAAGAAATGCAGAAATATGCCAATTAAAGGAAAGATTAAATAAACTAAGCTTTTCAAAGCTTTTTTTCTTATTTGCTAATAAGAGATGCAATTTGTGTTAGCCCTCAGCATACCTTACACACAGCAGCTTGCATAATTGCATCAAATCCTCCTTCTGGTGTGTCAATATTAGCAGAGATTTTCTGATTCTTCACAATTTCATTGAATCTTTCAGCATCATTTGTCAATGGCAAAATGTGTTTGAATCCAAATGTAGGTAAGCAGAAGTATGGAATACTACTGCAAAAATAAGATGTGAAAATGTTCTTAATGAAATATGATACAACACACAAGTAATGGACCTCGTAGCCTAGCAACTTCATCTTAAATGAAGATGGATTTGCCTCAAGTGCCTGACTCTGGAACTTGGTTATGAGTTTCCCTGTTAAGCTTGTTTCAGCATCTCCCACCCACCCCTTCCAAATTGACCGTATTAGCTACCACTTAGAGCTTACCGTGTGTTTTACTCTGGCTTAAGCTCAGATAACAGATAATCAGGTCAGACTCCCCACTCCTCTATGTGTGTGTGTGTGTGTGTGTGTGTGTGTGTGTGTGTGTAATCACTACCTTCTAGTGCTTCTCAACCAAAATCTACCATTAAGTTTCCGTGATGACAACAATTCCTTTGTATTCTGATAGCTTAAGCTGTTATCAAGTATGAGTCACCTTGTAGCAAGATTGAGAGAGATAGCTGTCTTCTTTCTTCTCTGCTCTTTCCTATAGTCCCAGTCCTGCCTGCCAAGGGCTGAAAATCAGAGCAGGGCTCTTGGTTCTGGAACTCAACTCTACTATGACTCTATGACTGAACAGACTCTTGTGGACCTAGCTAGGGATAAAACTACCATTAAAACAGTTGATATAATGGGATAAATGCCACGTTAGGATGAAATCTGCCCCAAAGATACTGCAGTTGAACAGAAAGGGCTGATCATTAATTCAGCCACGTCTTATTCTGGAAGCCAGTTAGTAGTTGTAGATGAGACTTTGGACAACTTACTCGACCCTTCTGAGCTTTGGGTGCTCATTTGTAAGAGAGAGATAACAAGATAGAGCAGATGTCTCAAATATAGTCCTTGGACCAGCAGCATGAGATCACAGGGAACTTGTTATAAATGCAAAATCTGGGGCATTATTCCAGACTTACTGAGAGAAATGTGAGAGTGGGCTCCGTGATACATTCAAATCTTCCTGATGCATTCTAATGTTTGAGAAACACGTGTATGGAAGTATACAGACAAGAAGAGGAGCCCCCAGCGAGGTTGTGCTATGCCACCTGGGGAGAGCTAGAGTGGCTTTCCAGGTTCAAGAGACCGTGTTGCCAGCACCTGAAGAGCTGGAGCATCTTTCAGAGAAAGGCACCTGTTCACCTAGTTCATCTGCCTGAGGTGTAAAGCCAATCTCCTATATTCACAGATTCCATATATGTGAATTTACCTACTCACTAAAATTTAATTTAACCTCCAATTCAATACTTTTTCAGTACTTTCTGAGTCCCTCATGTACACACACAGAATGGCAAAAAATTTGAGTCACCTGATTCGCATGTGCCCAGCTTAAGTGAAACAAGGCTCTGTGTTCTTGCTGTAGCTCTCACGTGATAAACAAGTGTCCTTCTCCTGGTCTATTTGGCATGACTCTTTTTCATTTTTTTGTGCTTTTTGTTGGTGATTTTGCTGTTTAGAATGGCCTTCAAGTGTGGTGCTGAAGTGTTGTCTTTCCAAAGTGCAAGAAGGCTGTGATGGGCCTCCCAGGGAAAATATGTGTGCTAGATAAGCTCTGTTCTGGCATGACCTATATAGTGTTGTTGACTGTGAGTGCAATGCTAACGAATCAACGGTATATATTAAGTTGTCTTTAAACAGAAAAACACAGGAAATAAAGTTAGGTATTGATCAATTGGGGGGGAAAATGGCCAGAGGCTCACATGAGCCTAATCCTGTTTCCCCTAAGAGCAATAGTTTAGCATTGGCTCAGTCAGTGTTTGAGGAGATTTTATAGAGTAAGATTCCCATTATGATGACAATCAGCTATACAAATCAGAATGACTATGGTTCATTCACACTGAGAAATGGAGCTCTGCTGAGACCAAAATGCTGGTGTTGGCAAAGGTAGCTATTTTATTCCTGTAAGTAGACTTTCATGGAAAGTAAATTGTAATCCAAAGTGTCCTCAGGCTTCAGAACAAGGGGAGTTGGAAGACCCCAGCAGTCTGAGATGTCCTAAGATAGCCATCTCCAGAATGGATGCTCTTGGTCATATCTGGCTTTTCCCTCACCTGTGGTTGGCTTTCTCAGCTAACAAAAGTTTGGGAAGCCCTCGTAGCCAACAGGACTGGAAACTCTGGAAAGGCCTGGGCTAAGGCTCCTGGATGGATATGGCCCATACTCGCCTCTGGGATTGCTCTTTCTTGGAATTCCCCTAACCTACCATGAGTAAATCTACAGGCCTGTTCATTCTTTCAGCTCTGTCAAGACACCTGGTCTGGTAGGCCCAGGAGCCAGCCTGTAACTTCTAGGGAACTTTTTGTATTTCCTTTCTGACTCATTATTTTTAACTTTAATCCTCAGAAGGCTATCTTATTCTCTTATTTTTAATATCTTGCATTAGCTTTCACTAAAGCTCTGAAGTGCTGACCATAGATAGTATCTACTTAGTAGGATTGTTGGAAGGCCTAAAGGAGGTAAAATATGCAAAGCACACAGCACAATGAGCTTTTTAGTGCTTACTAAACATTATTGTCACTTTTTATATAAATCACTTTTACAGAGTCAAGCACAGATTTGAGGACAGATTGGATTTGGCCAATGACATCTCTAGAATCATATGTATTTTGTCCTGATTAAAGTAATAAGACATGTTCACTGAAGAAAATTTGAGTTAATATAAAAATATAATTATTTAATTATGGAAAGATTTATGAAATAAATTTTTAATAATAGATTATCAAACTGTGATACATCTCATAATAAAATTTATGTTTTTTTCCTTATATTTTTTCTCTCACTAATAAATAAATAAAATCTTAAAAAATAAAATAAATTAAAAAACAAAAATATACTGGTTGATTAGTTTAAAATGGCATCTTAATTTTTAATTTCCATTTAATTGCTACTAAGACTGCATACTTGTTCATATTTATTGACAGTTTGTACTTCTTCTTTTGCCAATTGCCAGCTTACATCTGCTTATTTTCTTATTGGGATTTTTTTTTTAAGATTATTAATTTGTTTATTCATGAGAGGTGCAGAGAGAGAGGCAGAGACACAGGCCGAGGGAGAAGCAGGCTCCATGGGGGGAGCCTAATGTGGGACTCAATCCCAAAACCCCGGGATCATAAACTGATGGCAGACACTCAACTGCTGAGCCACCCAGGAGTCCCTTATTGGGATATTTTTTATTTCCTAACTTAATTTTAAGAAACTATTCTCTTAAAAATATTAACCTCTTGGGGTACCTGGGTGGCTCAGTTAAGTGTCTGCCTTCATCTCAGGTCATGACCTCTGGGTCTTGGGATGGAGTCCCAAGTAGGGCTCTCTGCTCAGCAAGAGAGCTCAAGCTCATTGTGCTCAAGCTCATTCTCTCTCATTCAAATAAATAAAATCCTTTTAAAAATATTGACCTTTTGTCTTTATGGTTTGTCTTTTAATTTTGTTTATGCTGTTTTTTAATATAAACCTTAAAACTATTTATATAGTTAAGTGTTCTTCAACCTTCAAAAATGAGATGTATTTTAAAGAATTATATAAGGAAGAGGTTTAATTTTCTTTTCAAATTGTTACCTATTAAATGGCAATGATTTAGCAGTTGTTCTAATTGCTTTGATAGCATTTGAAGTAGTTGTGTGCTGGAAGAAATTGCATTTGATTTAGAATAAAAAGACTGAACAATTATCTATTCTTGCACAAGTTACTTATCACTGCTGGGCCTCAGTATTCTCTTCTGTAAAATGAGACTGAAAATACCTACTTCACAAAGTTCTTTTGAAGGTTACATGAAATAAAAAGTATGTAACTATGTGAGGTGTACCATTGTCCATATAATCCAGCTATTCTCAGAAATTGTTAGTTTAATCTTTTATTTTGGCTGCTTGTTTACACTGTACCAAAATGGCATTTGAGCACCTTCTGAAACCAAAGAACTGACATTCGTACCTTTTTGTAAGAAATTTATACTTTGTTGGTTAGAATTGCTAGGTAGATCCTACCGGACTCTGTGCTTTTGGAAAGTGGAATGAAATGTTAGTTTAATTCAGTAAACAGACTCGTGCGGAGAGACTCATGTAGCTAAAGCAAAGCAGAATGCCAGACTTGGGTCATGCCAGCAAATTTTGAGTGGAGACTCCCCTGTTTTGGTCAGAATCTTTCCTCTAACAGAGGCTCATATTTGGCTGTTACTTTCTTAGCATAGCAATTGAAGGAAGTAGGTACTTATCACCAAATAATTTGATTTTGAGTCCCTAGATAACAATAGATTTGTATTTAAAATGTAGAATAATTATGAAACACAATATACAAAAATATCATTTATATTTTTGTTAGAATCCGAAATAAATATACATAAACTAAGATTACAATGATACATACCAAATGGCTAACATCATCTTTTTGAATGGGATTAGAAATAATTTCCATTTTCCTTTCTTTGTCTGCATTCTCACATGGGATGGTTATTACCTTTGCAATAAGAAACTATTCTGTACATTCAAATATATTTATGTGTGTGTACATGTAAGGAATCTAAGCATTTCATGGTTTTGCTTTCTCTTTTGCAAAACTACAATGAATCCCTTACTGTTGGTGTCATATTAAAAAGCAAACAAAACACAAAACAAAACATAAAATGGAATGATGTTAAAAAAGAAATCTCACACAATGTTTAATGGAGGAAGAAAATTTGACCTTTTTTCTATTAAATATTTTTAAATGTACATTATAACCTACTTACAAATATGAAAATGGAGAAAATATATTTTTGTTACTTTGTCTTAGATAATAGCCTAAGAAAAACTTCTTTAAAAAATGTAAGCCACTTAAGCATTCTTACATGGTGAAATAAAATTTTTTAGTGACTCTACATCCAAGGAAGATAAAGAAGGAAAGCTACTCCAAAAAGCATTAAAGATTAAGTGGGTGCACAGACCCACAAAGGTTCCTGAGACATTTTCAGAGAGGTCTTTAGGTCAAACTATTTCCTAATAATAATAAAAGATTTTATTTGTCTTTTTCATTGTGTTGACATTTGCACTGATGCTGCAAAAGCAATGGTGAGTAAAACTGCTGGTCCCTTAGCATGAGTCAAAGCAGTGGCTTGAAACTAGTGAGTAGTCCTTTTGATTTTTTCCTGACAAATATTTATCATCATAATAAAATTGCTAGTTTCACTTGATTATCCTTGACAAAGCAGTAGGAGTTATTAATTTTATTAAGTTTACACCCTTGAATATATGTTGTTGTTTTTTTTTTAATATTTCTGGGGCACCCAGCTGGCTGAGTTGGTAGAGCATGTGACTCTTGATCTCAGAGTTGTAAATTTGAGCCCACCTTGGGCATGGAGCTTACATAATAAATAAATAATTTTAAAAAGATTTCTCTGTAACTACATGGGAAGTATTCATCAGCATTTCTGTAGCACACCAAAGTATAATATTTATAGTGGAAAAAAAGTTTTGCAATTGTTTGATCTAAACTGGCCCTTTTTTATAGAACATTTTTGCCAAAAAGAATGTTTGACAACCAAACTATTATTCCAAGTTGTATATTTAGTAGACATGTTCTTAAATATGAGAAAAGCCTATAAGTTCAAGGAAAACAACTGTCAGTATTTGTTGCCAATGATAAAATTTGAGGTAACTAGAAAATTAAAATTTTGGAAAACTTTAATCTGCTACCCATGAGATTAATAGCTTTTCAGTACTTCAAGATTTATATGATAAGATTTATGGTGGATTAACAAGTGTGACTCTTTTGATACTGTGTCATGAACGTGGAAGATCTACACAATTCACTGAAACAATATTTTCCAAATTGCCAAAGTACTATATTACAAAATCACATACATACGTGAAAGAGCCATTCAAAGTGCAAGATAGGGGCACCTGGGTGACTCAGTCAGTTAGGCTTCCAACTCTTGGTTTTCTCTCACGTCCTGATCTCATGGGTCAGGCTCTGTGCTCAGCACAGATTCTGCTTGGGATTCTCTGCTTCTCCCTCTCCTTCTGTCCCTTAACCCCACTCATGTGCACACGTGCACGCTCTCTCTCGATAAACATAAATAAAATCTTTAAAAAAAAAGGTGCAAAACAGACCAATGGCTTTATGAAAAGTCCATTGATATTGTTCATATTCCAGTTGAAACAAACTTTTACCTCTTGTCTAGTTTGAATGTGGTATCAAGGAAAAATGTCCACAGACATTGCAAAAAGATATCAAATGTTTCTCTCTTTTCCAACTATATATCTGTGTGAGGTTTGACTTTCTTCATTGAGTTCAACCAAAACCAAATATTGCAACAGATTAAATGCAGAAGTTATGAGAATGCAGTCATCTTCTATTAAACCAGAAATTTTAAGAGATTTGTAAAAATGTAAAACAGTGCCACTCTTCTCGCTAATTTTTGTTTTGTTGTAACAAATATAATTATTTTTAACAAAGATGTGCTTTTATAGTAATGTGCAGTGTGTTTCTTATAATTACTAAATAAATGAATTATTATTTTAAAATTTTCAGTTTTACTTTCTAATATGCTGAATATTGATAGATATAACCCACATAAACTAAAGCTCTTTGGGGTCTTAATTTTTAAAATATAAGAAAGTCCTGAGATCTAAAAGTGTGAGGGCTCTAGCTTAAAATAACTAGTGATACCAAGAGTTGATGAGAGGAAGAAAATTAATACATGTTTGTTATATTCTGAGCTTGTTCAGTTCTCACAATTATCCTAGGACGTGAATATTATTATCACCATTTATAGATGAAGAGACCAAACTCAAAGAGAGTATGTCCAAGGTTATGATTTAAACCCAGGTCTAAAAACCTCCACACTCTTTCCTTTTACCTCTCATTGCCTTCCTACTAAAGTACATTTTATTCCATAATTATAAGGTTTGGATTGATCAAAGGATTGACTTTTATGTTTGGTATTTGCATTCTTGGTGTGTATATGTCTGGGAGGTGGCATCTGGACAGGGAAAGTGGGAGAATTAAGGTAAGGATTTGATGGGCAAGGGAAAAATAGAATGTTGCAGGAAAGAATTCATTATTTATCATTTTAACTAATGATGCATTTTGCCAATAAGAATAAAAGAAACACTTTTAGAAAATGGAAAAATATTGACCTTCCAGGATCAAATATGTTATCCTCTTGGGGCCCCATTCACCACACCTTGTGCAGTGCTCTGGTCTCCCCAACTTCACTCTGTTGGTGTTGGTAGTAGCTACCATTTATGGAGTGCTTCATGGTCAAGCCTACTACCAAATGCTTCATTACCTCACCCAATCCTTACAACCACTTTGTGTGATTGGTATGGTTATTCCAAACTAAAGCTTTGAGAGTGATATAGTTCACTTAAGGTGATGTTATGTGAGTAGATGAATCAGAACTAAATCCACGGCTGACTGCAAAGCCCATGCTCTTAAATCACTGTGCTATACTGCATTCCTGCTCTCCAAAGACTTTCAGCTTTTTGAGGGCTGGGTGCAAATCTTTTTCTTCCAGATATCCCCACTCCTAGCACAATGCTTGGTACATAGTTGGAGCACAGCAAATTTTTGTTGAATGAATGAATGAATGAATGAAATGCAGTCAGAGCTATGAAAAGCCAACCTGATTAAAGACAGGGTCTTACTGTTAGATAATCAGCTGCCTGCTTAGCTGAGCCATCTGTTAATTTTGTTTTCTCTGGTAACATTCCTTACTCATTGTTTCCCATTGTCATTATTGTACTTCATATTACTACATCTTATCTGACCTGTGACAGAAAGAATGATTTTAAACAAGCTCCCTGAGGCAGAGGTAGCACTTTGAAATCCTAAATGAAACTACATTATTGGACTCTCTACCAAAGCTTAAAATTCCAGGAGAAAGACACCTAGCATACCAAAGATCTAAATAGCATAGATTTTAAACAGGTACAACATTCTCTATTAAAAAAAAAGAAAGGCCAAAGCATTAGAAATGCTTTTATATTAAACAGTTAGGAGGCTGTTAGAACCAAGTTTATTTCCCTTTACAAGCGAATCAAACAGGGCAACCCTAGTGGCTCAGCAGTTTAGCGCCACCTTCAGCCCAGGGTGTGATCCTGGAGACCTAGAATCGAGTCCCATGTCCGGCTCCCGGCATGGAGCCTGCTTCTCCCTCTGCCTGTGTCTCTGCCTCTCTCTCTCTCTCTCTGTCTAATAAATAAATAAAATCTTAAAAAAAAAAGCGAATTAAACAATTGATAACTAATCATACCTTACTATTTATTATACAACATAAATCCGTTCTCTAGAAATCTGTTCAGTGTTGTTGGAACTGCTAGATGCCACTTAGTATCCATTCTTTTCTTCTTCCCTACTAACAGAATTCTGACTTTATTTGGGGTAGCAAATGCTTCTCTTTGCAGCTAGCAGTGACCATGTAACAAAGTCCTGCCAATGAGATATAAGTAGGTGGGGAAAATTTCTGGCAAAACTCCTTAAATGGAGGAAATAAAGTTCAACAACCATTTAAGATTTAAAGAAATTTTACCAAACAAGGAATAGAAGGGAATGTCCTTGATCTGATAAAAGTAATCCAAAAACCACTAGCTAACAGCATAATCAATGGTGAAATGTTGAAGATTTCCTCCTAAAATTACAAGCAACACAAATGACATCTGTCCACCTCTATTTAAATACTTTTTTTTTTAAGATTTTATTTATTTATTCATGAGAGACACACACACACAGAGAAGCAGAGACACAGACAGAGGGAGGAGCAGACTCCATGCATGGAGCCCAACGTGGGACTCGATCCCAGGTATCCAGGATCACACCCTGGGCCCAAGGCAGCGCTAAACCACTCAGCCACCCGGGCTGCCCTGTCTACCTCTATTTAAAATGATCCTAACCAGTGCAATAAAGCAAGAAAAAGAATGAAGAGGTATAAATATTGGAAGAGGAAGAAGTTGTTATTCACAAATGACATGATCAAGTACACAGATAATTCTAAGGAATTTATAAAAAAATCAAAGAAGAACTAATGAGAAAATTTATCAAGTTTGCAGAATACAATGCGAGTATGCAAAATCAATTGCATTTCTATATGTTATCAACAAACAAGCAGAAAACACCATTAACAATGACATTTTTTAAAAAAGTGTAGGAATAAATTAAACAAAGGATGTGTAGGATATTTACCCTGAAAATGACAAACCATTGCTGAGAGAAAGGAGAAAAGAATGAATGGAAATACATGTCATATGCAATGACTGGAACATTCAGTATTTTTAATTCTCTCTAAATTGACCTATGATTTCAATGCAATTCTAATCAAAATCTCAGCATATTTTTTGAAGAAATTAACAATCTGATTCTAAAATTTCTGTGGAAACGTGAAGGATCTAAACTAGCAAAACAAAAGAGGAAGAAAGTTGGAGGATTTACACTTCTGATTTCAAGACTTTTCATAAAATTGCAGTAATAAAGACGGTAAGGCATTGGTGGTTACGTGGGAATATTCAATGGATCAGTGGAACAGAATGAAGTGTCCTGAATTACACTCATACATATGCACTCAATTGCTTATTAACAAAAGTGTAAAGATAATTCAATGGGGAAAAGAAAATCTTGCTTAACAAATAGTACTGGAGCAAACGGATATTTGCATGGAAACAAAAGATGAAAATAAGCCTTTTCTTCATTCCAAATATAAAAACTAATTAGATCATAGACCCAAAGGCAAGAGCTTGAACCATAAAGTTTCTAGGAGAAAATAAGAAGAGTATTTGGAATATTTGATAGGCAAAGATTTTTTAGGACAAAAAATACACTAATGATAAAATTAAAAATTGGCAAATCAGACTCCAACAAAATTAGGAACTTTTGCTTGACCAAAGGCATTACTAGAAAAATAAGAATGTAACCCACAACCTGGGAAGAAATATTTATAAAGCACATATTTGACAATTAACTTCTTTCCAGGATGTAAAAGGAACTCACATAATACACTATTAAGAAGAAAACTGAATTTTTAAGAATGGGCAAAAAAATGTGAAAAGATACTTCACAAAATAGGAAATGAGAATGGGAGAAAAACACATGAAAAGATGTTCAACAGCATTTGTTATTAGGGAAATGCAAATTAAAAGTATAATAAGACACATGGCTATTAGAATGGCTAAAATTAGAAAGACTGACAATACTAAGTGTAATCAAGGATTTAGAATGATTGGAACCCTTGCACATTGCTGATGGAAATGTAAAATGGCACATCTACTTTGGATAATATTTTGCTAGTTCTCTTAAAAATTAAAATGACACTTATTATACAATTCAGCAATTCCAATTCTAGGTATCTATCCAAGAGAAATAAAAACATACACACGTGCAAAGATTTATAGGCAGGTAACCGTAGCAGCATTCTTCATGATAGCCAAAAAATGGAAAACAATCCAAATGTCCATCAATGAAAGAATGAATAAATGAAATATGGTAAATACATACAGTGAACTATTACTTAAAGCAAAAGGGAACAAACTGCTGATAAACACAAACTTATGGATGAATCTCAGAAACATTATGTTGAACAAAAGAAGCCAGAAACAAAAGGTATATACTATATTATGTCATTTATATAAATCCAAGAATAGGCAAAACCAATCTAAATTACAGAAATCAGAAGGTGGTTACGTCTGGGGGAGTAGAACTGACTATAACATGGCACGAAGGAACTTTCTGAGGTGATGGAAATGTTCTACATCACATTTTAGGTGGTAATTACGTTGGTATATTCAATTGTCAAAACTCATCAAACAACATTTCTGATGTGTGCATCTTGGTACATGTCAATTTTACCTCAAAATAAAAGGTGGGGAGAAAGTGCCCTTTATTGATCCACCCCTCTTTTCCTCTTTCTTTCCTGCCTGGAAGGAAGAAGTGATGAGTAGCATCCCAGAAAACTCCTTGGGCCTTGAAGATAAAACCCAAGAGCCAATGATTGTAGAACAGAAAACAGAAAAAGCCCAGATCCCTGATGTGTGGAGTTGCCATACCCAGCCCTGAATTAACTGCCTTTCTCTAGACCCCCTACATGTGAGAAAGAAAAAAATGCTCCCTTATAAGCCACTATCTCTGATGCTTGCAACCAAACATAGTTCCTAACAGTTACAATCAGTGATGAGTTCCTTTCATGGTCAAATGATTTGGATCGTGTCAGATTCTAGTTGGGAATCACATTGAGATGTTTTTAAATATTATAAAGGTGCTTGTCCTTTAGAGATTGATGCCTTGGGTATATACGAGTATTAAAAGTCAATATACTTTTGGAAAGTCATTGCATATATACTAGATTCATAGTAGTAAGGGGCTTGGTTTTGGATAAACTCAGATTTTGGTACAGATCACTGATTAGTTATTTGGCCTTGGGAAAATTAGTAACCTTGCAGAGCTTCTGTTACTTCCTCTGAGTATAGGTATGAAAAAACCTGTTATTATGAAGATTGAATGAGGTCATGTATGTGAAATCTTTAGCACAGGGTCTGGCACAGAACAAATGGTAGCTCTTTTTAATAGAAGGATATTGAATAACTTATTCTGAACATGACATTCACTATACAGGTGAGTCATCACAAAGCAACTTGCTCTTGACCATCACCTGGATAGTATACGGTTTTAATAGCTAATAATAGTAGATTTTAATGGGGTCCATAATGCTTAATTTCCTACTGAATTGGATAGAGTGAAGGCTGCAAAGTCCGTCTCTGAGCAATAAGAGAAATCCACATTTCCCAAAGTATGTCAGAGGGAGATGCACAAATTGTTGTTTTGGCACAAATCATTATAGTAGAGACAGACACTCTGAGAAAGCGTGAGCTACTGTCCAGTAGCCTCAGGAAGTGGTGGTCATTGGGCATAGAAGGTCTCTGAGGGGCTGTGGATGGAGACAGGCCATTGGAACCTACAGTGAAAGACTCACTTCCCTAGTCTGCATAACACAAAGCCAAATTTGCCACATCCTGAAAAAGATGCTACACAGGAAGACAGATGTGAGATGCTGCAAGGACCCAAGAGTAGAACCAAGTATTACAATGAGGTCCACCTTGGTTCCCAAGAGCCCAGGCAACTGAAAGAGCTGTGAAGATCCAACCTGGCAGGAGGAAAATGCTAGGAAGTTAGCTCCTGCCTAATGCGGAGCTCAGAGCAGGGCTATCTCTATAGAAAATCAGTGTTCAAAGATGCCAGAGAATCATTTACTTACCTGCAAGGGTTGGCAATTTCTTCTGGTGTTGTTTTCACAAAAGGGGAGACGGGTTTTTCCACAAAAGAGCCGAAGCCCAGTCTAAAGTTGCTGGTTAATTTAGACATCTCCTTGGAAAGCAGGGAGCCCAGCTCTTTGATTGTATTGAGGTCATCATCCATGGATGCCGAGAGGTCCATGAGGTAATACAAGTCCACCGGGTAATCCTCTGTCTGGCGGACTTGCACTTGCAGAGTCTGTTCACTGCCTGTAAAGCCCCCGCGAGAAAAGCAAATCCATAAAAACACGTTGAGACTTATTTGTGAGTGGCCAATTACTGGGCCACCTGGCTATTCATTTCAGCAAGAGCTTACTGAAGATACTTGGGATTTCATAAACTCTCTGGTAAAGTTTACAAATGAGTGAGCCCAGGAAAATCTTTCAGCAGTGAGTTTAGAGCTACTGAAGGAGGTAAAAGTTAGGATATTTTATATCTCCTTGGGAGAACTAGCATCCATTTAGATGGAAGATAAGCTGAATTTTTTGTATGTGGTTTTAGCAAAAGAGAAGAAAATAAAGAGGAGTTTAAAGCTACATTACAACACTTAAAGAAATGCGAGGTAAGCCTTAAAAACATCTGAGTAATTCAAATGCTTACTATTAGATAAGCTTATTTTAGTAATGCATTTGGAGTGCAAGTGACCGATGTGAATGAAGAAAAGTGTTAGGCCAGCGAGTCTCTATTTCCTCAAGAATGGGAAATCTGAGTCATAATAATCAATGATATGTAATATGGTACAAGATATATTAGCTTAATAATGGCATTAGCATACATGGCATTAGATTTATCTACACGAGCCAGTGTTCGTGTAAGTCATAACATACCTGGTCTCAATTTAAGAGTCAACTTTTGAGGCGCAATCTGAACAATGTCAGAACTATTTTTCTGTCTGCCTACACTGAGAGGCTTATTTGTAAGTATTTCTACTTGGGAGACGGGGTTTTCGATGAAAGTTAGTTGACATCCTTTAGCTAAAAGAGTTGCTGGGGTATCACACCTTTCTCCAACTCCAGATGGATGGGTAAAATTCTATAAAAAAAAAAAGAGAGAGAGAGAGAGAGAGAGAGAGTGAAAGAAAACAAATCTCCATTTATTTATAAGACAAAAAGTTTTTTTGCTTGTTTTACTAGTTAGACATCTTGGGATACTCAGTATATCATATTCCCATGTGCCTGATGTTAATTGTAGGTCTAAAATCAAATTTTAGCAGAATAACCAGAGAATTATGCCAGTAAAATTGAGATTCTCCTTCTAATTATATCCAGTTGAGGGGCACCTGGATGGCTCAGTTGCTTAAGCATGTGCCTTCAGCTCAGGTCATGATCTCAGGGTCCTGGGATTGAGCCCCACATCAGGCTCCCTGCTCGATGGGGAGCCTGCCTCTCCCTTTCCCTTCTCCCCCTCTCCGTCTCACCTGCTCTCCCTCTCTCTCTCTCTCTCAAATAAATAAACAAAATCTTAAAAAACATTATATCCAATTGAATTTGTCTAACAGTCTTTCATTTGTTGGTGTTGCTATTTTGTTTTTAAATTCACTTTTTAAAATCTTCTTCTATGCCATTACCAGATCCTGGAAATAATTGGGTTCTAGAGTTAATATCATCCCATGAATTTATCTGTCTGGGTTGACCTGTAGGCTCCTGGACTATCTTAGCTCTCAGCGTGTCTATTACCAATTCTGGTGCAAAAGAGAGCCTTTCTTGTGGGGTCTCATAGGGCAAAAGATTGTGACATCTCCCAATCTAGCTCTCCATTGTGGTTTAATTCATAGATGCATCCTTCTACTGTAGCCTTACTTCACTAAAGTCGAACTCTTGGGGACTTTAAATTCAGTGTCTAAAAGTGTTCTGATTCAAGGTCTTTTAGAATTTTTCTTCAAGATTTGGAAGTGAGGAAGGGAAGCAAAAGAGAACATGGTATAAGAGACTGCTATTCTGTGTATGACTCAGGAGTTTCTCAGGCCCTTTCTGATCCACTTGATAACAGCAGACAATGAGATGAATATTTCCAGGCAGAGATGTGGCCATTATAACCCTGCAGTGTTGACCCGTCTTACCTTTACCTGTAGGCAAAGTCAAAGCTGAGGTTCATTGACTATCATGCTTAGAAAGAAGGCAAACAATACCCATAATGTTTTTTCTAATCTCTTGGAATTCTAAGCCACTCTAGCTGTTTTCCCAACTAGAAAAGTTACATTTCTTCTGAAATTGATTTTTTTTAAAGATTCATTTATTTATTTTAGAGAGAGAGCATGAGCAGGAGGAGGGGCAGAGGGAGAGAGGAAGAGAGAATCTCAAGCAGACTCCTGGCTGAGCATAAAGCCCAGTGCGGGGCTGGATCCCATCACTATGAGATCATGACTGGAGCTGAAATCACACATCAGATACTCAACTGACTGAGCTACCCAGGCACCCCTGAAATTGATTTTTTATAATATAATTCATTATCTGTCAGTCAGACCTGTGCATATTTGAAGCCCTAGACTAAGTATAGCAAACACTATAACTTCCCTCCATACATCCAAGGCAAATAGTGGCTTGACAAGGCCTCAGGATGCTTCTCGGCACAATGTGGCTGCTACCACCTATAACCAGTGTTGGCCAATGCATCAAAGGTGTGTTAACCATAGAACCTATTTTTTTAATCTGCTCTAAACAGAAGCCTAATGTAATTTTTGCTTCAGTTGCCTCAACTACTTCTACTGTTAGAGCACATTTAGAATAATCTGGCCTTAATAATTGATGGTGATTTGTGGGGTGCCCAGGTGGCTCAGTCAGTTAATTGTCTGCTTTCAGCTCAGGTCATGATCCTGGAGTCCTGGGATGGAACCCCACATCAGGCTCCCTGCTCAGTAGTGAGTCTGCTTCTCCCTCTCCCTCTGCCACTCCCCACTACTTGTGTATACACGTGCTCTTTCTTTCTCAAATAAATAAAATATTTTTTTAATTGACAGAGATAAAAAAAAAATTGACAGTGACTTGGCTAACAAGTATCCTCCACAAGTAAAGCTATCACTAGTAACCTAAGAAGCTCTCTTAAATGAATGCCAGAAAAAATACATTTAAATAAGAATTTTACAGGTAGGCATGTAGTTAGACTGATTTGTTAGGCATGAAACTATACTGTCTTCTTCAGGGAGTCAACATAAAAAATTAGATGAGTTTTTCCCTCTTCGTATATTCTCAAAACTGCTTTTGATATGTGACCTCCAAAAAAGCATAATTCTTTCACATTTGTGTGTGTGGTCCATTAGTCAGGGCAGTAGGTGGGGAGCAAGCTAGGTTTGTGAAAAGTGTGAGGCCTTCCTCCGTGGTACACATTCAACCTGGAATCTGAGTCTGAATAGTTATAGCCTCTTCCTGAGCCAAGTACCCGGGTTTATTCCCCTTTGAGCCTGCTATTCCGTTTTTGCTGAACTTGGCATTGCATGCTTTCGTTTGTGTTCAGATACTCTTTATGAGATTCAGTAGAGAACATTTTTAAATCCAGAAAGAGTTAAGGCAGCTCTTGCTTACCAGGAATCATTTACAGACTGCCTTACAGTGTCACAGGAGGCAGCCACGCAGGCTTCCTTGTTACAAGTGCCCCCCACCCCTTTATATTGCTTTTGCATACTTTTCAGTTTGATCAGATAAGGAATGTCTGTTTGGGGCTTTGTCATCAGTATGGACGGAGTCACCAAGCTCATGAAAGCTTAATTTTTAAAAGAACTGGATACTGTCTGAACAGTAAAGTTTTTCCCCAAACCTAGAAGACTTCTCTTAGAACCTAACAGTGGTTCCCAATGGGTCCTGGTTTCCAGATGGACTACAACTGTGATATTGAAGTCCAATGTATATTTAGCTTCAAAAAATACCATCTCCATGATCTCTGATTACTCAGAACCTTGGCATTTGACATGTAACCAGTTAGAAGTGACTTTAATGTAAGAGGAGGAATCAAGTTAAATAAAGGATCCCGAGTTAGGTATTTTACACAATGATTTGACATTCGTTTACCTCCGCTAGTTGTTTTTGGAAGTAATCGCATGAATGACACTGTGACCCTCTAATGCTTATATTTTTCCTTTCTTAATGTGTTTCCCTCCTATTCCCCACAGAGAGCAGGACACTATTAGACCTACTGCTGGTGGAATCAACACATACACATAACTGAAGTTTCTACAAACACATTGAGGTTGTCTGTTTACCTCCTGAGAACACCAGGCACACTGAGGTCCAATGAGTAAGCAGTCTTCACAGGTTTCTGCACCTCCCATGGCACAGCCACCTGTGTTTAAACCCAGCAAGACACAAGGGGTTCAGCACACTCTCAGGCATTTCATTTACGAGAAAGAAATACAGTTCTTAAAGTTCTTGAACGAAGCAACATCAGAGATGATTTTAACTTTCAAAGATCAGTCCTTAAAATGTTAGCCACTCACTAAAACGTTCATATTTGACATCTGTCACATTGGGAACATGTGTCTTTTTATCCAAAAGTGATCATTCTTTTTTTTTCTTCTTAAAACATAAAAATATCTCAGCATTCAGAAACTTAAGGTCATTCATTATATTTATTATCCTCATTCACTATCACCCATTTTAAGTTTTAAAAACTAGTAACCAGTAAAAAATGCTCCTCTCTGAAACATATGATTTTTTTTATTTTTAAAATAAGTTCTTCTTTCTCAAGCTTTTTTCTCACGAGTGGAAGACCTTGTCAATAGAACAGCTAGAAAAGTTACCAAGATGGTTGTCACTAAGGTATTAAGGAGCCCTATTGTGCAGTAAAGCTGTTTAATTCTCCTCATTAAGATGCCCAAGCAACCTTTGTATTTATTTACCTGAAGCCTAGAGCATTTGCTGTGGGAACAGCCCTGCCTCTGCCTGTAATTTGTTAAAGTGTTCGGTCAATGGCAAAAGAGCAATCGAACAGATCAAATAAAAAAATGACTTCAGATCTAGTTTCTGAACCAAATGACAGGCTTGTCAAGCATACCATGAAAGCGATATATCGGAGAGCTTAGGTCTTACCTTGTACGTGATCATTCCTTCCTAGAAATAGAAAGAACAGGCAAAGCAGTTCAATCCCCATTCGTTTCAGTTCTCGCTGTGCAGACAGATTAAAAAATGAATTACCTTCAGCGTTATAAGACCAAAGCTGAACATCGTTAAAGTCTTTCTTTCTTGAGGTGTAAAATTTTAAAGACTACTTACACTGCTTTGAAAAGAAACTTGAGATGTAAATTTAAAAGTTTTCATTAAGACTGAAATGAAAACAGGCTACCTGGACAGGTAAAGAAGGAAAGCTGTGTTTAAAAGCAACTTCAACATGATTTACTTCCTTGTTCTCCTTATAAGGAAGGCAGGTGTACAATCACCAAGAAGGTGGGGATATTCATTCAGTAGAAATTTTTGTGTAAGTTCTCTTAGTCTTTCTGCACCCTAGAGAAAGTTAATATCTTTAGTAAAATATTGGTCAGTAAAATGTCAAAAGAGGGATGGAAATATAATCTAAAGTTGTTCCTAAAAGAATTTTAATTTAATAGCAACAGTAAAGGTGATAAATAAAATACAAACATAGAAGTTATATGTAAGGAGAGTTTTAAAAATGAGCCAAAGGAAGATACCTGAGATTTCTGTATTCCATTGTTAGATCCTTTGCAGAAAATTGAAATGAACTCTGAAAAATAAAAATCATTTTATAATTAAAATAGAAGGCAGGCTAAGGAAAGCAAAACACTGTGCTCCCTTGCCTTTCAAACCGGGTGAAAGGTATTTTTCCGCGAGTATAGAATTCTTAATTAAAAAGTGATATTGGAAATAAATATAACATATGAAAATGAAATTAGAGCCAGATTATATAATTTCACAACAACAACGATGGAAACAGACACGGTGGTGCCTAGGGTGCGGCATCCCTCTGGATAAGGACCAAGGGCTCTTCTCCCTGTCCCAGCCTCTAGCTCACTGCCTGGCACACAGCAGGTACTTACTTGTTAAAAGGAAGAGTCACCAATTTAAAATAGATACAATCTATGGCTAAATTCATGAGGTTGATTATATATTTTTCTCAATGTATTCAGGAGAGTGTTTGGGGATTTGTAAAACCTGAAAGCAGGTAAGAATCAAATATTCGCTTTGTTACTCTCTAAACTCTCTGACCTTGGACAGGCTTCTTTGTGGCTGGGCATATGTCCTGGGAGATTATCTTTTAAAGGTGTATTTCTAGACAAGCATGCGAATCCTGTGGAGAGAGGAAAAACTAATTATAGACTGCTCAGGTTCTTCTCAGAAAGCTATGTTCAATTTTGAACTCCATCATACACAAGAACATGAAAGAACATGGAAAGAATCCTGGAGAGAGAAACCAGAATTATTAAAGAGCTGAAAGATATGCCTTTTGGGAGAAAAATACAGTTGTATGAAATCAGTGGATTTAGCTTAAAGACGAAAGATTGAGGCACTAATATATCTGTGCCCCTGATATCATCTCCATATTTGTATCTCATATTAGCTGTTATTCATTCATTCATTCATTCATTCATTCAACCGATTCTTATTGTGCATCTATGCTGTGCCAGGTATTGTTCTAGAAGCAGAGGATATGTCAGCGAACAAAGCCAAATTCTTAACTCATGAAGCATATATTCTAAGCTACTGCTTAAAATCAGGTGGTAATAAAAGTGAAGAAAAATGATAAAGCTAGGTAAAAGGAAAGAGGGATAGAGAGGGTGTGTTATTTTACTTAGGATTGCCAGGGATGAGTTCTCTGCTCAATTGACATCTGAAAGAGCCCTGACTTGGGCAACAAAGTGCAAAAGCCCGGAGCCAGCTTCATGCTCAGCATTTTCAAAGACAGTGAGCAAGGAGGGAGGGGAAGGGTAGCATATGAGGTCAGATTTAGCCGCAGAGGTCAGAGCGTATGTAGTCTTGACCTCGAATTGTATTCTAAATGTGTTTGGAATATCATTGGAAGGTTGACAGCAGAATAATATTATTTAATTTACATTTTAAAAGAAATACTCTGGCTGCCATGGAGGTTAGAATGTATGGGGCAAGATTAGAAGGTGGGAGGCCGATTAGAAATTTATGGCAGTTGTCTAGGACAGATGAGGTGGTTGAGACTAGGATGTTGGTGATGTAGAAGGATAGCAGTGGTCAGATACAGGTTGTAATTTGAAAACAGAATAGGCTTATGGAATATTGGTGTGGATATGGAAGAAAGAAATTTTTGGCTTGAGCAACTGAATATATAATACTCTCTCCTAAGAGGGGTTACCCTGGGGCAAGCTCAGTTTTCATGTGGAGAATGGGACTCAAAAATATGTTATGCTCTAGACTTCTAGAAGAAGTCTAAAGTCTAAAATGGGACGGCTGGGTGGCTCAATGGTTGAGTATCTACCTTCTGCTCAGGTCGTGATCCCGGGATCCCACGTTGGGCTTCCCACGAAGAGCCTGCTACTCCCTCTGCGTATGTCTCTGCTTCTCTCATGAATTAATAAATAAAATCTTAAAAAAAAAAAAAAGATTAAAGACTTCTAGAAGATAACTAAGTGAAGATGTCACATAGGCAATATGATATCCGAGTCTGGAAGTAGGGGCAGTGAGGAAGTGCAAATGTAAATTTGGGATCATCAACATGGATTTAAAGATAAGAGGCTGAATGAGATTCCAAGGAAGGGAGTGTAGATAAGGAGGAGGAGCTCTGACAACCGAGCCCTGGGGTCTGCCAATATCTAGAAGTCAGGACAACGAGGGTCCAGTAGAGGAAGCTGCCGTCTGAAGAACACTCCTGGCTGAAAATGAGCCTCTTTATTGGAGACAGTTCCTTTTTTTTTGAAAGTAGAGTAACTTTTTTTTCTTAATTTTTATTTATTTATCATAGTCACACACACACACAGAGAGAGAGAGAGAGGCAGAGACACAGGAGGAGGGAGAAGCAGGCTCCATGCACCGGGAGCCCGATGTGGGATTCGATCCCGGGTCTCCAGGATCGCACCCTGGGCCAAAGGCAGGCGCCAAACCGCTGCGCCACCCAGGGATCCCTGGAGACAGTTCTTCAAGTAGCTCTCACATTTCTGCACATCTTGCAAGCAGAGATACGACTGCCTTTGTTCTAGATTCTCTTTTCAAGGAGGTTTGTAAAGTGAACAGCCTTTGAAGGCAGAGATATGGTCTGTCTGTAGGGCTAAGAACACATTACTTACAGTTTTGCAAGACAGAGATCATGTCACCTTCCAGAACAGGAGCAGCATCCTTATTGCCCATTATAAGGGATTCAGTTACCCTAAACCCGGGGCTCCTTTCTTCTAACACAGGACGTCACATACGCAGGTGTCACCTCTTCCTCTTTGTGTCACCTTGTGGGAGTAGACCTTGGGGAACTGGTGGAAGAAAATGCTGTCCCTCTGGTGCCTGCTATTGCTGTGAATTACAGAATCCTTTATCTCTGACCTAGGCTCCTCCTGTATCTATCAGCATCCATGAATCTGTGATGAGCTAACTTGTTAGCCTGCAAGGAAAATCTCAAGCCCTTCACAGTTCTTGACAACTTTCTGCTTGAAATTCACTTTTTTCTATAGGCTGAACATGCAATTGTCAAGTGCCATTTTGGAAGATAAGATCTTACACCGCCACAAGACTGCCTAACGTACCTGAAGTACCCTGGACTGACCAGTGTGGCTGTGGTCACCAAGTTGTCTGTGTGTCAGCTGACCTCTCTGGCAAACCACTGTCAGGTGCTTCGGATGAGCTGGGATCAAGGATGGCTGGCTGCACGACTCTGGATGTGACCACTTCCTAGAAACTTCTAAGGTTCTAGCTGCCACTGAAAATCTCTTCTTCCTGGGAACACAGTCAGACTACCTCTCCCAGCCTGTCTTGCAGTTGAAGGAATTCCAAAGACTAGCTCTTGCCAACAGAGTATGAGTGGGAGCTGTATACACCAGGTCAGGACCATCTTCTTGTCCCTCTGCCAACTGGGTGCAGGCATCAGCAGCTAGGTCCTAGAGGAATTCCAGATGCTCAGTTCGCCCCATGTTTAAATTGAGGACCCTGGACCATAGCACGTATAGACCTCCCTCCCAGTTCTTAAAATCATAATTGCCTGCTTTATTTATCCTGTCTCCAATTGCAGCCCCTCGATGTCCATGCCCTCCCCTACTTCCAGGCCTTTTCTCGTGCCCTAAGTGCTGCACGGAGGCCCCTGCCTTCACCTCATTCCTCTCACTGGCTACCTCAGCTCACCGCCAGTTCTCCGAGGAGACCAGTGCCCACAGGAGGATGTCGTGGTCTCTCCAGGCCTCTTCCTGCAGACTTTCTCCAGGACAACCCTTCTCATCCTGCTTTTAATTGCCTAATACTTGCTTCTTTTGCCCATGAGGCTGGGAGCTCCTTTAAGGCACTTGCTTATTCAACCAGTATTTATTGAATTCTTACTACCTATCAGGCAGGGACTGTGTCTTAGTTGTCTTCATAATCCCAGCCAACAGCATAAGCCTGGTGCTTTGCAGGTAGTCAGTTAATATTCATCAAGTAAATGGATGAGTTTTATGTCTTTATTGTCTAGAAGTTCACCTCCTACAAGCAGGCACTCCATAGATATTGAATAAATCGATGAGTGAATCAATGAATGCTTCTGGAAACTACATAATGCAGTTAGAAGAAGGAAAAGGTGTCCCTTGCTTGGGTCATGAGGACAGCTGAGGAAAAGCTTAAAAGGCAGGGTGAAAAAAATACTTAAGAGGAAATATCAAGCAAAACAATGCTACAAGAAAGCGTCCATCCACTCTTTTCACCTTGGCACCACTCCAAAAATTTGTAACAGACTGCAAGGTATAGAGAAAACATTCTTGCTTGCTGAAGATGTGGTGCCTGGTACCTCCTCCTGCAAAGTACCCATCCTCTGTACCCCTGTGAAGGGAGGTACACCAGGTTGGAGGGAACATGATGCGTCAGGAGCGGATTGATCGTCAGGGGAAACTGGCAGCTATGGAGAGGTTCAAGAAGGAAGAGGCCCAAGGCAGAAGAAAGCTATAATGAGCAGATGAGGTGGTGAATCGAGAGTATCATAGTCAAAGTAGCAGAGAAGGGACCCTGAGCCACATGAACAGGGCACCAGAGTCAAGTTGGCAAACTCACTCTGTCAAGAAGAAAGGAGCATGGTCCAGGCTACAGATCCCAAATGCCCTTCCAGATTGAATCTCTCTGAGGCCTGGCTCTTCCTGGGTCTCCCAGAGTCCTGTCTCTTTTAGGGCAATGTGTATCCTTATAACCAGTTCCTATTACTTGTAGGAAGTCAAGGGAGTCTATATTCTTTAAGATCACGAGGTCCTATCATACCACGTACATTTTTTTAAAGGCTGGTCAGACTCACAGATAGAATTATACTGTCCTGATTGCTCACGCCCCCCAGCCTGGGAGCTCTGACTCCCTCCAGGAGTCTGACCTTCCTCAAAGGGTCTGAGTTGGGGGGCCGGTGGACTAATACAGCTCAGGGAAGCCCTCCTGCACTCTGTCCTTCAACGAGCCTTTGCTTCTGAGATTTAGCAACGGGCTGTCTTCAGCAGAGCCCTGGCTTCAGGAAGCCATGTGAACCCATCTGACTCACTGTAATTGGCTTGGATCTCTCCTGACATAGCCACTCACCAACATCAGAGAATGTTAGCTGGCGAGCCCCAGGGCACCTCAAAACACTCCTGAGTATCAGAACTGGCTGGTATCCAATTCAAACCCTGGGGAACTAGTGAAGACTGCTGGTTTGGGGGATGGTCTTGCTGTTACCAGCTTTATTTCAAGTACCAATAACAAGTCTACCTCTAGTTGTCTTTCTTTTCTTTTCTTTTTTTTTCTTTTCCTTGTCTTTCTAAGAAAATGTTTCATAGTGAGTAGCTAAAAGAAGAGAGTGGAAATGGATGCTTTGTCTTAGGCTCTGGCCCTGATGTGGCTGTGTGTGTGCTATACTGCAGGGGAGGTCGTTTGCAGCATCCTGTGGCTGACTTATGGATGTGTAGGATTTGGGAAGTACGGATACCTTTGTATCCACTCCAAATATGACACCTCCATACTTTAAGACTTTCCAAAAAATTCTTTTAAAGAAGATATGGGCCAGTCTCCTGTCATCCAAGTGAATAATGCTCACAATATATTAAGTGCTAGAGAAAGTTTTTGTGGCCTAGGCCCTACATTCTAGTCTGGAGTTCACTTTATCTATTGTGGTAACATATACATAACATAAAATTTATCATTGTAACTGTTTTAAGTGTAAACTGTTGGCATTAAGTATGTCACATTGTTGTGTGACTTTCACCACTGTCCTCCAGAATTTTTATCACCCGAAATTGAAACTTTGTACCCATTCAACAATAACTTCCTGTGTCCCTCTGGCCCCTGCCAACCACCACTCATTCTTTCTATCTCTATGAATTTGACTATTCGAGGTAACTTGCCATAAATAGAATTATACCATAAAGCCTATTATGTATAGCTTACTTCATTTAGCATAATGTTTATGAGGCTCCCCACATGCTTTAGAATTTCATTTTTCTTTCAGAAATAATATTCCATTGTGTGGATAAAGCACATTTTGTTTGCTCAACTGTTCATGGCCATTTGAGTTGTTTGTACCTTTTGGCTATTGTGAATAACGATGCTGTGTGGACATGGATTTGGGTCTGGAGCTCCCTTTTTGAAGTCTTCATGATGCTCGTGATGGGAGGAAGTTGGGTAAAGTGGGAAGAATTTATATTTTGTATGTAGTGAGACCTGGGTTCAAATAGCAGCCCCACTGCATTGTTGAGGATAACATTGATCTCTGAGCACTTCCTAGTCTAAGAGATGGTGATAATATCCACTTTTCAAGATTATGGTGAAGATTAATTATATCATTCTGGGGTGAATCTAGTTGTGAAAGGCCTAAAGATTATATGATTTGGGGTGCCCCCTTTAAGAAAAGGAATGCAGGGGCACTCCTGGGTGGCTCAGTTAGTTAAGGGTCCAACTCTTGATTTTGGCTCAGGTCGTGAGGCTCAGTGCTCAGTGGGGAGTCAGCTTGAGATTCTCTCCCTCCCCCCCTCCCCCTCCCCTCGCTCACATGTATGTGCTCTCTCTCTCTCTCTCTCTCTCAAATAAATAAATACTCTTAGAAAAAAAAGAAACGGGATGCAGAATTGGAAATAAATTAGACATGAAAGTGTCTATTTAGTTAAAATGAGAAGGAAAGAAAAAAAAACAGGACAAACTATGGAAGACTTGGAAATTCTAGTCCCATTCTTCTTGACATCTCCTTAGGCAGTTCACAGGAAATGCTTCCTGATGGTTATCTGGCTTCCCGTCCTCATTTGGAGCTGCCTGCAGCCCTCAGCTACTCCCAGACACCTGCACAGGTGGGACGTGGGCTGAGCCTTCATCCCTTTAGTGGCCAACTCCACCCTGATTTCTCTCAGGGTTCATGTTTACTGTAGTTACTGTTACATTGAGCTCTTCCCATTTGCCAGGCACAGTTAAACATTTGGCATTATTTTATTGCCTTATTTCATTCTCCTAATACTCCTTTGAGTAGGAACTGTTTTATTTCCATTTACCAGGTGAGGAGACTGAGGCATGAGAAGCTCTGTACACTGCCCAGTGTCACAGAGCTAGCTGCTCAGGCAGCAGAGCCTTGGAGACGGAATGCTCCCTCCAACCTGAGCTTAGCATCCCCAGGCAAGCTGCCTCCCGATAGATAAAAGATGTTCATAGAATCATCAAGCAGCTGTCAGCAAGCAGTGAAATTCTCCAAGGAGCTTTAGACATGTCTGCCTCTCAATCTCTAGACTCTGTGTTCCAGCTCTAGCTCTGTATCCAGCTGTCTCCCTTTCGGTTTATTTTGTTGTTCATCTTGTGGATGATTCACTGCCAAAAATGAGACAGAAATGTGGTCCTGGATCACACAATCCTTTTTTATTCTTTCTCTGATTGAAGTCTGGTACAAATCACTTAAAAAACAAATGAAACAAAGCGTGTTGCCTGCCCCTTTGGGGGAAGGTGACACCGCTTGTAGGAGCCAAGCCTGGCATTGAGTCCAGGAGAGGGCGGTCACAGGCATGTCCTGTAGCCAGGAAATGATTCAGGATTAACTCAGGACTATATTTGGTCCTCCAGATACAGTCGCTCTCCACCCAACCTTGCAGTTAAAGGAAGGTAGTTCTTATGGGCCAAGTCTGATGTACATCTTGTCTGTTAGACCTGCCTGAGAGACTCATTCACTTCAGATTTGGGAAATTATTTTGAAGTCTAAAAGAACTGAGCTCCTTCTGCATTTTAGTTTGTAGAAAAATCCCAAAGATAAGATTTTTCATAAAATATTGGTGAATATGAGTTTATCCTAACTGGACCCAAGAGCTCTCTTTGTGGCCCTATTTTCCTATCTATGAAGGAAATGGTACGTCACGGCAAGAAGTCCATGTGAGCACACAGACTGCAAAGTGATTTGCTCATTCACAGCTTGCAAAACTGCTAAGCATTTGTTTTTCTTTTCTTTTTAAAAGATAATTCAAATGGTCTGACCAGAGGTTAGGATTCCATGGTTTTAAGGAACTATTTTTTTCTGATGAGCACCATGTCTTATTTCTGGGGCTGCAATGGGCAGTGGCATTACTGGTAAAAATTGACTCTGATTCATTCATTCATTCATTCATTCATTCACTTACTCATTCAGCAAATATCTATTTAGATCCTACTGTGTTCCAAGCACTGTTCTGGAAATACAGCATTGATTAAAACTGACAAAGTCTCTCCCTTATGGAGCTTACATTCCTGGGAGAGATGGACAATAAACCCACAAAGATGTCAAGCAGTGATACACGCTAAGAAAAATGAAGAATGGTAAGAGGTCAGAAAATGACTGAGGTGGGCCGGCCAGAGAAGTCTCTGATAAGATGGCACGAGGCAACACCCTGGGGAAGTAAACGAAGGAGACACATGGCTCTCCGAGGAAGATCAAGTATAAGATCCTGGGCAGCAGTACTTGGGAACAGACACGGTGGCTGGTGAGATTGGGTTGGACAAAGTTTGTGAGCACGAGGAGATAATAGGGGACAGACCAGAGGGGCAAAGGGCAGTGGGGAGCTTGTCAGGTGAGCCTTGTAGGCCATGGGCGGGACTCTGGATTTGTATTCTAAGAAAGGAGGGAAGTTTTTATGGGGTTTTGTGGGACATGACATAGCTTATGTTTTGAGAGGTTCACTGTAAGCAGACAAGGATGGAAGCAGGGAGACCTATCAGAGGCTACTTCAGTAGTTGAGGCCAGAGATGATGAAAGTGCAGACAAGGAATGTAGGGAGAAGTGATTAGATTCTGGACATACTTTCACGATACACAGGATTTACAAATGGGATTCATGTAGGGAAGGAGAGAAATCAAGGGCTGAAGGAAGACATCAAGAATAATGGAGGTCTCTACTTGCTAACCCCACCATCATCAATAGGTTTCTCCACATGTCATAGAGATATCAGATAATGTCTGTCCCCAGTAAGAGTCACAGTCAGTTCTAGTTGGCTCTAATAACCTGTGGAGTCATGTGGAATCATAACTGTGCAGAAGGTGTTCTTTGGTAGAACAGGAAGGATCAGAACTATGCAAGCAAGTGTTCCATGGTGAGACTGTCTACACACTTGTATTGTAAACGTTCCTTCAGCTGGTGAAAATCCAATTAGCTGGCATCTCTGTTCTTGAATTCCCCACGACCTGGCATTTGAGGAGCAAAAGAAAGCCTGGAAAATCCCCACGGTCCCACAGTCCTCTCTAGCTGCACAGGTAAACAATTGGGGTGAGTTTCAATAGGAAAAGAATCTACCCTGAGTTTTTAAAAATACATTCCTTGTGAGGCCACTGTAAGAAGGGCATATCTTAATTTTTAAAACTTCTTGCAAAGTGAGAGCATTTCAGACTTCTTTTGACCTTGAAGATGTAATTTATGCAGCTGCAACAGTAGAGAAGATTTTTATTTTCTAAAAAGCTGGGAGAAATGGTCACCAAGGATTATGTTTAAGGATCTCCTTGAGGAGATCCATGGAGGATTTACTTTCACCTCCCATTTTATGGATTTTTCTGATTGTTGCTGATACCTACTCACTGAATCCTACCAGTAAGTTTATGCAAAGTCAAATAGGAAGAGGGATTGAGCATCATCAAATGCTCTAACCATTGACAAGACTAACCAATAAATCACTCTAGCAAGGTATTCAAAATGTCATTAACCTGGTAATGTCTCAAGAATTGGAAAAGGAAGGGCCCCTGAGTGGCTCAGTTGGTTAAGCAGCTGCCTTTGGTACAATTCCAGGGTTTTGAAATAGAGCCCCACATTGGACTTCATCTCAACTGAGAGTCTGCTTCTCCCTCTTCCTCCCCCCAACTTCTGCTCTCTCTCAGATAAATAAAATAAAATAATCTTTTAAAAGAGGAAATGGAAAAGGAGAAAGAAGAAAATCCTTTAGTAGTAATATTGGGACATCATCAAGATAAAAAGCTTTTGCACAGCAAAGGAAACAGTCAACAAAACCAAAAGGCAACCCACAAAATGGGAGAAGATATCAGATAAAGGGCTAGTGTCCAAAATCTATAAAGAACTCAAATTCAACACCCAGAGAGCAAATAATCCAATCAAGAAGCGGGAAGAAGACATGAATGGACATTTCTCCAAAGAAGAAATACAAATGGCCAACAGACACATGGAAAAATGCTCAATATCACTGGTCATCAGGGAAATACAAATCAGAACCACAATGAGATACCACCTCACCCCAGTCAGAATGGCTAAAATTAACAAGTTAGAAAATAACAGGTGTTGGTGAGGATGCAGAGAAAGGGGAACCCTCTTACACTATTGGTGGGAATGCAAGCTGGTGCAGCCACTCTGGAAAACAGTGTGGAGGTTCCTCAAAAAGTTGAAAATAGAGCTACCCTGTGACCCAGCAATTGCACCACTGGGTATTTACCACAAAGATGCAAATGTAGTGACACGAGGGAGCACCTGCACTCCAATGTTTATAGCAGCAATGTCCACACTAGCCAAACTATGGAAAGAGCCCAGATGTCCATTGACAGATGAATAGATAAAGAAGATGTGATAGATAGATAGATAGATAGATATAAATATATAATGTATATTGTATACATATACATATATAATATATACATATATACATATAATATACACAAATATACATATATAATATATGTATATATGTATATTTATACAATATACATTATATATTGTATACATTGTATATATGTATATATATTATATATACAAATATATAATGTATAATGTATAAATAAATATATAAATATACATATATAAATATATAGGACTACTACTCAGCCATCAAAAAAGAAATGAAA
Source organism: Canis aureus (assembly GCF_053574225.1). Classification (NCBI taxonomy): domain Eukaryota; kingdom Metazoa; phylum Chordata; class Mammalia; order Carnivora; family Canidae; genus Canis; species Canis aureus. Next base: position 24,968,616 of record NC_135644.1, on the reverse strand, counting down.
TCTTCCATTTGCAACGACGTGGATGGAACTAAAGGATATTATGCTAAGGGAAATAAGTCAGTCAGAGAAAGACAACTATCATGATCTCACTCATATACGGAATTTAAGAAACAAAACAGAGGATCATAGGGGAAGAGAGCAAAATATGAAACAAGACGAAATCAGAGAGGGAGACGAACCATAAGAGACTCTTAATCATAGGAAACAAACTAGGGCTGCTGGAGTTGTGGGGGGGATGGGGTAACTGAGTGATGGACATTAAGGAGGGCACGTGTCATAATAAGCACTGGGTGTTACACAAGACTGATGAATCACTGACCTCTACCTCTGAAACCAATAATACATTATATGTTAATTAATTGAATTTAAATAAAAAATTTTTTAAAGGCTTTTTTTTTTTAAATTCATGAGAGACACAGGCAGAGGGAGAAGCAGGCTCCATGCAGGGAGCCTGATGCGGGACTCGATTCTGGGACTCCAGGATCACGCCCTGGGCCAAAGACAGGCTCTAACCGCTGAGCCACCCAAGGATCCCCCTAAAAGCTTTAAAAGCAAATTTAGCTGGCATGTGAATTAAAGACGGTATGTTGGATTTTTACACAGCAGAAGCAATGAATCTATATATTGCTGGGCATGATGACTTTCGGACAAAATGTGTCTCCAGTGAGCTGTCAGGCTGAGGGACTTTGAAGAAGAGTGAAAACCTACGCCTCTCCTGCAACCTGTTGTCTCAAAATTACTCTGCGTGAAGCTGTGCTGGCAGATAGTCCCTTCCCTGGTCAGACAGCCGAGGAGAGTATACCAGGGTCTTTACTGATGTCTAGGGTAGCAGAGGGCTCAACAGCAGTTTCAAACATTTTTTCAAGTAGTGAATAATTTTCTTCTCATCAAGGAGTTCAAAGTTTTAAAGTACCAACCAAAACACATATAATGAAAGTTTTTTGATAGAAGAAAATTTGTGTTAGTTGCAAATATTTTGAGAGAGTTTTTGGTTTTTGGCAAATATTTCTATACATTGATAAAATTATGATATCTTGAGCATTAATAGAGTAACGCCCCAAAGCATGGAAAAGGCCATTGTTGGCCCTGGTCTCAGTCCAGACCTTGGTGGATTACTGGATATTTGTTGCACAGAGTAAATTAATTTTGAAATGGCTTAGGGTCTAAACTTTAGGCAGTCAAGGATTAGGAAGACAGGATTTAAATGTTACCCAATAGAATGATTTATTTTTTTGTGCGTCACTGCAGGAAGAGCACTGAATAAAGTATGGACTTCAGATCATAATAATGTATCAATATTATCTTCCAAAATCTGTTCTGAAGAGAGCTGTTAATGCTTGCCTTGATGGTGAAATGTTCCTATGATTTAGTTAATACGAGGATCAAATCTCCCGTATCAGAAATCACAATGCTCATTACCCTATTAAACACTTTAAGGTGCCCCACAGCGAAGAAAATTGCTTACCTTTGTTTAACAATTTAAAAACCAATTAAACAAAAAAATGATTTGCTTAGGGAAAGTTTTTTTCTTCATGTACTTATTAGCATTCCTAGATCCATTTCCACTAATAGTTTCAGAAGTGCTAGAAGAAAGAATGGCGATATTCAAAGTTTTTTGAAATTTTACCTAGGCTGCTGTCAGGGAGACCCAGAATCAAACTTAAAAATTGTAGCCAGATTTCCAGAGAAAATCCAGGTGTGAATTTGCTTCCTGCTGCATTTTGAATGCATCATCTAATTCAAAGACCTTTCAAGATGGGTTTTCCTGGAGAAAATTCTCTTTCTCAGGGGAGTCCAAAGAGCAAGTCCATTTAGATGATAGTTCAGGTAAAGAACATGGGGTTAGTGACAACTCATAAATCTCTAAACTCAGACCCAGACCTTGGCCTTGGTAATTTAAAGTATTCTTTGTACCGAACGACCTAGTCTGGTTTCCCTTGTGAAACACTGCACGTTACTTCTCTATGACACAGAGGACCCCCGGTATGGCTTGTGTCCACCCTTTGCGGATTTCTTGTTCGTACAGCATTCCATCCTCAAGCTCTCGTCTCCGTACCCATCAGCCTGTCTTGTGTGAAGGTCTAGAAGAGTAGTTCCCTTTAAGACAACAGCATTTTCTTCTTTGGGTAGGAAGCATTGCTTCAGGTGAGAAAGTATGCAACATTTTGTTCCAAACTTGCTGTCCTTCCAACTATCTCAGACCCTTAGGATATGGGGCTTCAGGTGAGGTGGGAATGATCTGCTTGAATCTGGTTGTCCTTACTTGACACCATTATTCTCCTAGGAAACCTCACTTCTTACAGTGGTCAGTTTTATGTCATTCTTTAGCAATAAAAACGTTGTTCTTGGGCAGCCCCGGTAGCCCAGCGGTTTAGCGCCACCTTCAGCCTGGGGTGTGATCCCTGGAGCCTGCTTCTCCCTCTGCCTGTGTCTCTGCCTCTCCCTCTTTCTCTCTCTGTGTCTGTCATGAATAAATAAAATAAAATAAAAAATTTTTAAAAATGTTCTTTCATTAGGATGAGAATCTACACAAACATATAAGAAATGAATAATTTGTCTACCCTGTGGGGTGTCAACATAGCAAAGGAAGAGTCCCTATAACTCGGTCTGCTTGATTTTCCAAGAAAAGGGTAAAATGTGATATAGTGCTTTTAAAACATGGAAGCCAGTAACAGATTTTTTTAACACATGAAGACACGTTTCAAAGCTATATTTGCAGGTATTTTTTTTTTCTTGTTCTCAGATAAACAAGCTGGATTGTTCATTTGAACTGCATGCAGGTAGTAGCATGGTTCTCAGAAATCAGTTTCACAATCTAAAAACCAAGAAATACTGAGGTATAAGAGAATGTTTAGTGACTTTATTGGCTTCACCCAGCTTTGGAGTGAGACAAAACTAGACAAGTTTCCTCTATGATATAGCACCATATTAGTTTTGAAAAAAAATATTTAGCCTGTTACATGGAACACAGAAAACATAATTACCATGGTCTTGATACTAATTTTAAAACAATAATAGCAAACAATGGCCCTTACAATGTGCCAGGCACTGTTCTAAATCTTGTTTCACACTCTGAGGTAAGGTACTGATGTTCTCCCATTTTAAAAAACTAATTTAATTTAATTTGATATTTTAGAACAGTTTAGATTGATTAGTTCAGAGGGTTCCCATATGCCTCACACCCAGGCATTCTCTGTCAGTAACATCTTAAATTATTATGGATGCATTTGTTACAATAATAAACCCATATTAATACATTATTATAATCTGAAGTCCATATTTTATTCAGATTTACTGAAGTTTTACTTAATGTCCTCTTTCTGTTCAAGAACCACATACAGGAAACCACATCAAACCTGTTGTTATATCTCCTTAGGCTCTTGAGTTCTCCCCATTATATGAAAGAAAAAAAAAAATGTGGCACAGTGAGAGGTAAAATACCTTGCCTGTGGTCTCATAGTTACTAAGTGGAAAAGTTGGCCTCAAACCCGGGCAGTCTGATTCCAGTCATGGGATTAACCCTTGCACTGAATTATTGTTACCCTAATAGGATTATTTCAACTTGAATTACTTAGTTATGTGTCTGGTCAGGCAGCAGAGGGGTAGGCATACCTGACCCAGGTCCTAGCTAGTTAGTGACTGGCCACAGTTGCATGGACAGTTTTCAACAGGAGAGCAATAGTCCCCGATTCTCAGAGCCTTGAGTAGATCCTAGAGGAAACCAGGTAGCTGGAAACAATAGGAATTTATTTCCTCACAGATTTCACAGGGAACCAGAAATCTGATATCAAGGTGTTGGTAGGGTTGACTTCTGGAGGCTTTGAGGGAGAATCCGTTCCACGATTCTCTCCTAGCTTGTGGTAGCTGACAGCACTCCTTGGCCTTCCTTGAGTTAGTGACTCACCGCTCCCACACCTCCTCTGCACTCAGCTTTCTCCTCTGTGTTCTCCTCTGTCTGTATCATCCCCTCTTCTTGTAAGGACACTTGTCATTGATTTAGGGCCCACCAGAATTTGTCCAGGATGATCTCATCCCAAGATCCTTAACTTCTCTGCAAAAGCTCTTTTCCAAATAAGATCACATTCACAGACTCTAAGTAGACCCATCTTCTGGTGCAGCCACCATTTAATGCACTACAGGGGCTGGGAAGGCACGCAGGGTTGTGAGCATTACAAAATTACATATGATACCTGACACATGGTAGGCATACTTTAAAAGTAATAGCCATTTTTATTATTCTTTTGTATAACATGAGGCCCCGACATGCAAGTGTTAAATTGGGTAAAAGTCTCAATTGAAATAAATGCATTCATCTGTGTCTGGTTTACAACCATTACTGACCCTAACAATTGCTTGACATCATGGTTGTCTTAGTTTCTAACACTTGGTCCTGCCAGGAACTTCAAAAGACTGTGTGAGTTCAGCTTTCTTTCTTTCAAGGGGGGAGGGCGGAGGGGGCAGCCTCAATCAACACTTTTAGCTAATGACTCTTGTCAGAAACACAAAAAGACTTTAGGCTTACAAATAATTTCCTCATCAAGAGAATTATGAGCCAGAATCTTGATGAATAAATTTCCTGTCCATTGCCTGTGCTGATAGACATACAGCAGAAAAAAAACAGCTGGGCAGCCTCAGCTGTTTCTCTGCCCTTTGGTTACCCTCTGTGGTCACTGGATGTGGCCGCCCCATTCTGATCTGGATCTTTATCTCAGGGATGGAGTTAAGGCTCACTGCCGAGTTTTCAACACCCATCCCACTTCACCCCCTCTGCTCTGCATTTCTGTTCCACCCACTCCCCACACTGTCTCCTGCGGTCACTTCCTGGCGGCCACAACCCTCTGAGCTGGCTTCAGGAAAATTCCTTCTGCATTTGTCAGAAAGCCGTAGAGTCTCAGAACATTAGGACAGAAAGGACCTTTAGTGAGTCAAGTCCAAACTCCCTCTATCGTCTCTCCAACCCTGTCTTCATACAATCGACCAATACGCACCAAACATCTGCTCTGGGTGACATGATGCTAGGTGCTAGTTACAGTGGTGGGCAAGCTCCGTGGACACCTTCCCAGCATGACAGTGGGGTCACCTTCATACTGCATGAATACGGATCCGTATAATCTCTGATAGTTTATGTTTTACTTAGAAATAATCCTTCAATATACGTGTTCTTAACTGAGGTCTCCCTGCTAACAGAAGTTAAGGGGGGAGGATCTGCGACCTTAAAATGGAAAAAAAAATTTGCACTATTCCCAGATTAAAATTAAACATTTCCTTCCATTATAAATGTAGACAGCAAACCACTGTCATATTAGCAGTACCCGTTAACTCTCAGCAAGAGAAATCACACATATTTTTCATATCACTTTATAGTGGTAGCAGATATGCAAAATGATGTCAAAATGATTATTGTGTCAAAATCATAGTAGCCCTTAGACCTGCTTCTGGGCCTTGGCATGTAAGGTTTTAAAAAAGAGGTGCATGTGTTACTATACCATAAATTTGTTTTTTGGTATTTTAATAACCATGTTTCAATATAATTGGCTTTCTTTCTAATTATATATATTTTAGCTTAGGAATTTAAAAATATTTTTTCTGCAAAGGGATCCTTGGGCTTCATTAAACTGCCAAAGGGGTCCCTGCCATACAGAAAAAGTTCAGAACCCCTAAGTGACGAAAGGCACTAGCTGTGCAGGTTGAAGACTGTTTTTCTAGGCCTTCCAAAATCCACTGAAATTTTCTTCAACCTCTTATCCCTGAAATGAGATTGAAACATCAGATATATAGATGTAGACCACATAATTGTTCCTGGGTCATCCAACTAAAAGTGCAAGTTGGCCCTGTGGAAGGTGAAATGAGCATGATTTGGGGTTTCCAAACTAAGGTCTAGTGTTTGGGAGTTATGTTTTGACTACCATTGATGTTCTTTAGGCCAGTACTTCCAGAGCTCTCTGAATCCCAAAGTTAAGAAAGACTCTGATTTTGGAGGAAGGTCAGAAAGGAGTCCCAACAATGATTCTAGAGTTAAAAATAAAAAGTTCTTAAAGAAAGTTTTATGTAAATGATTAAAGTACTGAGTTATGCATAGGTCATAAATCCAACTTTTATTCAATCCATAGTTTTTTTTACATACTCATTGTAGGCTTGATATCAGTAAACTACCTGTAGTGATTCACAGTTGAATTTCCATATACCAGTTGATGAATTAACATTTTATTTTATTTTATTTTATTTTATTTTATTTTATTTTATTTTATTTTATTTATTTGAGAGAGAGAGAGAGAGCACACGCACACAAGTATGGGGAGGGGCAAAGGAAGAGAGAGAGAATCTCAAACAAATTCTCTACTGAGTTCAGAGCCCGGCATAGGGCTTGATCTAATGACCCTGAGATTGTGACCTAAGCCAAAACCAGAGTTGGTCACTTAATGGAGAAAGCCACTCTGGCATGCCATGATTAATTAACATTTTAAATTAAAGCTGTTGTACATTGCTCCTTCCATGTGGCCCATATTTCCATTTGGGGAGTAGAGCCATCTTCGTTTATTGAAGTTCAGGCAAATTGAGTATTTTATTAAATAAATTTGGTTCATTTTGCTTTTTTCAAATAATTGTATAGGAAGAAAAACTGTTGGTGATTATGTAAAGAAGAAATATAAGCTTGGAAGCCATTAGGTTGGAAACAGCACACATTTAGCCTCACCTGGGTGCTCACTGAACTCTGAATTTACTTATGAAAGAAAAGAGCAAAATGAAAACAACAACAACACACTAGAAGCATAGCACTGAAGACCATGTAAAGTGAAGATGGAATTGGGGGTATAAAGCTTCCTAACTCTCTGGGAACAGGCTCTCCCTCCCCCCCATCTCAAGAAAGTATTGGATTAGCTTTTGTGCCCTCAACTTCCTTTCTTTCTTTCTTTCTTTCTTCTTTCTTTCTTTCTTTCTTTCTTTCTTTCTTTCTTTCTTTCTTTCTTTCTTTCTTTCTACTTTCTTTCAAGATTTTACTTGTTTATTTGAGAGAGATAGCACTAGAGAGAGAGTGCAAGCACAAGTTGGGGGCAGAGAGACAGAGGGAGAAGCAGGCTCCTCACTGAGCAGGGAGCTCAATCCATGCACGTTTTCATGGAAACAAGACTATCTGCTTTTGGACAAGCAACTTAAAAAATCTATACTTTACTTATCCAGTTCCCTCCCACACTCCCCTGACAAACAACAGCAATAATTTCATGTCAATGATATGATTTCAACCACCCCCTAAAACCTGCCCACCCCCATGCCAGGCTTCTCAGTTGAAAAGTAGATGATTAAAGAGCTCTTTCATCTACTCTAAGTGGTCTTTAACTGCTCTTTCCTCTCCCAGCCCTTTTTCCATCACTCACATATTGCACACTGGCTAAAACACTACTTTTAGAAGTCAACCATCTTTGGTGATACCCCATAACTATAGGATAAAAGCCCCAAACCTTGACCCAGTGTTCAAAGCCTTCCATAACTTTGCCCCAATCTATTGTTATAATTTATACTACGTGACTTTCCTATGAAAACTACTGTTTCTGAAAAACAAGTTTTCCCCAATTTCTCAAAAATCCATTTTTACCAGTTTCTGCTGACATCCTTATCCTTGTTGGAAATACCCACACCCACCCACCGTGTCTGCTTTGATTATGCATATTCTGTGCATCCTTAATTGCCAAACTCCAGTCCAATCTCTTTCCTGATACCTTGGCCACCATGTCTGTCCTCCACAAATTTTATAGTCCTGAATATATTACTCATTTAGGATGTATTAGGAACTATGTTGAAGTGGAGACATTTATCTTTTAAGTTAATTGTATTTTAATCTCCTTTAAATGAGAACTAGCACAATTTCAAACATACAGTAGGCATTCAATAAACCCTGGTTTTGTCATTTACTGGTTTTTTGGGCCCACAACTTGACTTACCTACCTCTTAGTCTTCTCATTTGTAAAATAAGAATAATTGCTACTATGCAAGGTTGTTGTTAATATATATCAAGGGTCTTGCAAAATGGATAATATAATGAGGCATCCCCACCCTAAAATAGATTATCATCTAATTGGAGAAATAGATTAAATTAAAAGAGACAAATCGATGTAGGCAAAGAATAGTAACAAGGGGTTGGTTGGGAGACTTAGTCCCCGTCCCCATTCACCCTCTCATCAAATTAGTGACTTTTCCTTTCATTCTTTTCCTGAGTCTCAATTTCCTCGTGCCTAAATTCAGGGGAGGTGGTGTGTGTGGAGTAGAAAATCCCCAATATCTTTTCCCACAGCAATTTACAGTGATTCCAGACACAGAAAATAAAAACAGAGCATAGAGCTGTAATTCTGAATTTTGAACAGTATAAGGAGTGGAGAGGATTTATTCAAGGCCATTGTTTTCGAAGATGAAATTTGAGACAACTCTTAAGGAAATTGGAGGACGTAAACTTATTGGAAAAGAGAGTGGCGCACGGACAAGAAGCATGAGCCAGATTAATACCACAAGCAAAATTTTGGAGTAGTTGTGTAGAAAAGCATCAGACTCTGATCTGGCTGGATCTGTTCCTGGACTTGGATACAGTTGGACATTAAAGGGAAGACCCTTTGCTGCATGCCTTGAACACTAGACTGCAGAATTCAGCTTTGAATTCCTTGGCAATAGGAATCTGCTGCAAGTTCTGAGCAGGGAACAACAAGAGGATAATAGCATTTAGGAAATAACATAATGGCAGCATAATATTACCAGATATAATATTGAGACACTGGAAGCAGGGAGATGCAAAAGGGACCACTTCTATTGGGGCCAGATTTATATTGAGACTCATCATCCCCTGAGATTTAGCAATCTAGGTGTGAGGTGATAGGATCCTTGGCTAAGAGGGGATAATAGATTATTTTGTTGATCAAAATATTCATTTTGTACATTCATGACCGCTGATGTGAAGCTTGGCCCCATGACTTGCAGTGGCCCCAATTTAATGAATATCAAATCTCTTCCTACTGAACTGTGAGGAAGCCATGTGGCCTTTGGCCAATGAAATATGAGTGGAAGTGATACATGGTACTTCCAAGCAGAAGCTTTAAGAGTTACTGTGAGGTCACTATGTTTTCTTTTCCCTCTGCCGTGAAACTAAAAACTAGTAGTATTCCTCAAAGGAGCTGCTTCATAAGCCTAGAGCCTGGAGTGAAAAGGGAGTAGAGTGGAGCCGCTATTCACCCAGAGCCAACATTTAACATATGTAAGAAATAAACGCTGTCAATGGAACCCACGGAGATTTTGGAGTTATTTGTTACTGCAGCTTATTTTAGCCTTAGCTGACTGATACAGCTGATAACTGTGAGAGAAGATTCTATTGTAGAGAACAAAGAGGGAAAAGGGAGTCGCTAACGTAATGAAGAAGAGGAGAGCAGTACTTCATGAGCTCAGGGCATTAGGACGTTACCTCAGCCGTGATGAGGAACTTATTAAACGTTTAAAGGTAGGTGAGAAGCACAGGGATATTAATCCTGTTCTTGACATTCTGAATTAGAGCTGACATTAGGACATCCAAAGGGAGACTCCTTAAGTATCAGGCCTGGCCAGACTTTCTTCTCACTCCTCATTTTTCTAACTTGACCCTAGTATGGGGAGGGTGGTGCTAGATCCAATAGAAGGTTGCATTTCTGGGGCTCCCAAACCAGATCATTGAGTGTGCTAATGTTAGTCATAGGAACTTAGTTTTTACTCCACAGGCAATGGGATCCTATTGAGTTGAAGGCAGTTAGTAGAAATGACCAATGGGCTTAGAGTAGTGATTTAGGTGTTCTGGAGGTGGGAGAAAAGGATTGGTGAACCTGGGCTAGAGGTGAAGAGGATCTGATGTAGTGCAGATAGGGATGAAAAGGGATGGACATTTTAGAGTCAAATTCACATGACTAATTTATAGACTTCCTACGATTTGAGATCACACTTGTGATCTGTAATCAGCGATCTTCCAAAAAGGAATCCAGAAATTAATCTCTGGTCTCACAATCAGCCGACCACAGATAGACCCTGCCTTGTCTTCCATCTAAATGCCAAACCCATTTATCGATCATAATGACGATGATGATGATGATGATGATGATGGTAATGTTATGTAGCACATGTGTGTGCCTGGCACTGTGCTAAGCATTTTATATGATTTTTTTTTCATTTAATCCTAACTATGAATGAGCCATTTGTTAATTTAATTTCTCAGAGCTCCAGACCCAGCCATCTCTACCCAGCTCTGTGGTGCTGAAGCTGGGGGTCCACAAACCCCATCTCGGCTTTGGCAGCTACTTGACGTCAGGCTCTGCCAGCAGGCCAATAGTGGGAAGCCGTGAGGTTGGGGGCGGGATGAGGACCTGCTGCTTCTTGTCTGCTTCCTCCACACCCTGGCAGTGGCGCTCATTCCAGTAGCATAGTCGAATCCAGTTTGCTCTTTCTGCAGTGTGCAGAACCAGCCTCATCACGCCCGCCCACAGACCCCCAGTGCCAGCCCAGCAGGGCCCCTGCTCAGGCGGCTGAGTCTCAGCCCTGTGGGAGCCTTCCTTGTCTGAGTTTTAATGATTCCCGTTCTTCCTTTTTTCTCCCAGTCGAAGGGTGGTAGCTACTTCCCACATTTTCTACCTCAGGGATACCTTCGATGTATCTTTCCACCCTTTCTGTTGCCTAGTTGACAGCCTGTACCCAGTCGATAATTCTTGCTTTCGTTCCTTCTGTTGAGATAACTGGTGTCATTTCTGTCCCCTGCTGGGGCCCTGACTGGTACAGAGAAGCAAACACTGTCCCTTCCCTTTTGTGAATAACGTAAGTGTTAAGAGGGATTAGGTAACTTGCCCAAAGTGGAGCTGACAGTGATTGGAGTCACGCTCAGAGCCGGAGCCCTTTCTGACTCCCTGGTCCTGGCAGCTCTCACGTCTGCTTTGGTTTGGGTCTCCTTACCTTGCTCCCTTCCATGGCCTTCTCCCCTTCACGTCTCAGGGTAGGTCCTCACTTGGCAGACTGCACTTCCCACCCCACCCCCTCCCCTGGGCACGGAGTGGAAGGCCCAGGGAGTAGGTGATGCAGCCTGGCCTCGGGCCAGAGATGGCCCAACCGACTGCTGGAGCCTGTATCTGTCATCATGAGCTCAGGGCTTGGCAGCCTGAGAACCACTTTGCAAGCCTTAGCTGATGGCTTTCTCTACTCAGTTTCTCCTGGCAGCGTCAGGCAGGGAGACTGGCGCACCAGGGGGTGGGTAGCCCGGTGGCCTGGAGAAGGAGGAAGCCTGGTGGGAGCCAGCAGGCAGTGGATCTGCTGGGAACTCCCGGTGTTTGGTCTGTTTACTTGGGAAGGAAGTAGACTTCAAGTCCTGGTCATCCATGAATAGTGTGGTTTTGTTTAGTGCCGTAGCTGGAATGCTCTTCTTCAAGCAAAGTAGACAGAACCATGCAAACAGTCTGGCCTCTTGACCACCGCCTTCCAGCCCCGAAGCGTCCTCAGGGAGCAGTGGTGCTCTGTGCGGTGGAGGAATGGGAGGAGGGGGAGCTCAGGCCCGCTGCTGCCTGCCCACTTCCAGGAAGCGTGACCTAAACACTCCAGCTGGCCCTTCGGCAAGGACTGGAACAGAAGGAAACGCCGGGGCCTACCCCGCCTGCCCCTCTGCCCCACGGGCCTTCCTTCCATGCCGCCTGGCTTTGGGCCAGATGACCAGGCTGACCCGGGGGGCGGGGGGGGGGGTCTGGGAGCCAGGCGGGACCCTCCTGCCACTCACGGTGGCCTCCTTGCTCGGATCTTGTGGCTTAAGAGAGAGAGGCGGGGGGATGGTCTGCAGGCACCCGGGACCGTGGGAGGGCCGGACCGCTCGTGCGCTCCTGAGGGTGAGGAGCCTCGTGAGTCCAACCAGCCGGGGTTTAGCGACCCCCGCGATGTGCCGGCCGCGGCAGGACGGTGTTAACCGGGTGGGCACGACCCACATCACTGACGCTGTGGGTTGGCCTGCTCGCGGCGGCAGTGTTCTGGGAGGTGGCGGGTGTGTCAGGAGGGCGGCCTCCACACGGCACCCTTGGTCCCTGGACGCCCCTGCCTCCTGCACGGGCCGCCGCTGCGATGTCCGTCTGCACGTCTGGGGTCTACGCTGTGCTGGAAACACACGCACCAGCGCCTTCTCTCTCCTGCGGAGGGAAGTGCCGGGGGCTGAACAAGGCCAGGAGGGTGGCGGCCGCGGGTCCTCCGAACCCTGGCACCGGGCACAAGGCCAGCGCAGGTGAAGCTGCTCCAGAAATTTCGGGGGCAGGCGGGGCCCAGGGTCAAGGGGCCGGGACGAGGCCCTGGCTGTGCCCGGCGCCCGGAGTCCTCGCGCTCCCGGGGCCGCGGCTGCAGCCTGGGCAGGAGCCTCGGGGGCGCTCGGACCGCGAGCCCGGGGGGGCCGGGGTGGGGGGGCGGGCTGGGGCCGGGGATGCTGCTGTCACCCACCGCGTCCCCACGGGGCTGAAGAAACTGGTGGGCTGCTCCGCCCCGCGTGGTCCCTGACGGGGTGACGCCGCCCCTCCTGGCGCGGGGTCCAGGGGACTCCCAGGAGGGGACCCAGGGCAAAGGTTTTGTGAGGCTGCTCGGTGCGCCAGGGACCAGGAGCCCCCGGCGGCCCGAGACCCGGGGCGCCAGCACAGAGCTCTGGAGGCCTCGGGGCCCTTGGGCTCTCCGGGCAGTGACATGGGAGCCTTTAGAGGGTCCTGAGCAGAAGCATTAGGTTGTTTGAGGTGTGCAGACAAGGCTCTTGCAGTCAGCAGCCGGGGCTCGCGGGGGGCTCAGCGGTTGAGCACCTGCCTTCGGCCCAGGGCGTGACCCTGGAGCCCCGGGATGAGCCCCACGTCGGGCCCCTGCAGGAGCCTGCCTCTCCCTCCGCCCACATCTCTGCCTCTCTCTCTGTGTCTCGCAAGAATAGATAAATAAAATCTTAAAAAAAAAAAAAAAAAGTCAGCAGCCATCTGAGGTTTGCACGTAGCACCTCTGGACGAGGGGCTACCATGATTCCGGCCCTAAAAGCAGGGAAGCTTCCCCTAGAGAAGCCGAGTCACCTCTTGGCCAGCCGGTGAGAACAGGAGCTGAAATGTAAGACCCAGCAAGACGGGCTGAGCTTTTTTTTTTTTTTTTAATTTATTTATTTACTTATGACAGACACAGAGAGAGAAGAGAGAGAGAGAGGGAGGCAGAGACACGGGAGGAGGGAGAAGCAGGCTCCATGCACCGGGAGCCCGACGCGGGACTCCATCCCAGGTCCCCAGGATCGCGCCCTGGGCCAAGGGCAGGCGCTAAACCGCTGCGCCACCCAGGGATCCCCCGAGTCGAGCTTTTTATCGCTGCTCCTGCCTCTCCGCTGCCGAGGAGCGCAGCCTGGGTGAGAAGCTTGGCCTTCCCGCCTGGCCGCGGGTGCCTCGGTCCCCTCCTCGGTCCTCCCCTCGCCTGCCCAGAGCCTTCTGACCTCCCGGGGAGGTACTTCACTCTGCAGTCATCCTTCCCCCTACTCGCCTGGACGCCCACCTCTCGGGGCTCCCTAGGGGATGCTAATGCCTCTGGGTTAAGGATCTTATCTCAATTTATTGGGAGACCTCCAGGGATCCAGAGATCCAGTTCCATACTCCTGCACATTTATTTAATTAAAAACCAGTCCAAATGCTGAGGCTTGGGAAATTGCCGGCCTGCTAATACAAATCTATAAATCCCACTTCCTGCTGCTTCCAGGCTGACTGTAAATACCCTGAAAATGCAGCTTCACTGGAAATGTTTTGACCATTCTGCTTCTGGCTCCACGGGTAGCGATAAATAAAAATGAAAAGTGGTGGGAGAAGAACTGGATTAAATTTATTTAAAGCTTAGCATGGCTCGGCTCAGGGAGAGTGGGTAAGAACTTCTGGCTTGTTCCTGTCATGTCTAACCTGATCCTTTCATTACTAAACCCGGGCCCTCTGGGTCTGGATAACCACGTCTTGCCTCTGTGATGACTCACCTTCAGCCTCTAGGTGATGGGCACAGATGAGTCACCGTCATTTCAGGAGCAACAGTTGATGGAAAGAACCTCAGTGTTGGTATCTAACCAGGGCAGTTCTATATTCCCAGACCAAAGCAAGCCCTGAGCCCTGAAGAGGACTGCCCAGGAGGTACCCACAGGGCAAGGGAACGGGATATCTGAGACGGAGGGTATTCCTGGGAAACTGGAGGGATAGCTGTACTACGTCATGGGAAATTGAAGTCGGGGCCTTCGGGCTGCCTGAATTCTCTAGAAGGGTGGGTTACCATTTAAGGATGGATACGTTTCCTAAAGGACACATTCCTTTCCTGCTGGTAACGGTTGTAGTGATCCAAAGTGAGGAGTACGGTGCAGCAAACCGCGCCAAGATGCTGCAATCCGAAGGCCTGACCTGAGCTCCCTGGGAAATCCCTGGGAGATTCATTTGTGAAGTCAGCTCTGAGAGAGGCAGACTCTCAGAGCTGTTGGGGATGCTGCCTGGATTCACGTGGGGCAAGGTGACCAGCTGGTCTACTCTGCAGCCCCAGGGAGGCCCCCCAAGGAGGGGCAAATGAGGCATAGCTGGGAGCTCCTCACCCTGCGGCCTACCCCTGAACATTGCCATCTCCTTCAGGCACGATGACCAGCTCCCACCCAGCCCCACACGGACCTAGGGCTTCCTTTTATGACCGTTCAGAGGCTCCGGGCTGCTCGGTGATGACAAAGCCCCACTGCTCTTAGGTCAGCGGGTAAGGCCCCACCCTGTGCACTGCGGAGCTGCATTCTAGTTGCCTCGCGTGGACTCCCAGGGCTCACCACTGCGATGATTTCCCTCACTCCGCTGACACTGCACACGCCCCACAGGCCGTATCCACACCTGCACCCACAGCTTTCCAACGAACAGAACGAAACCAACCGGGTGGCTCTTTTCTAGGGTGGCAAGTACGGCTTGACCACCGCAAAAGGTAGAAATATTTTGTTGACTTCTTGTTTTCCCTTGAATTCAGCTCTCTTTAAGCAGAATTATTTTATTGTTTTCCTGGGAGTGTTAATGGCAAAGGAAGTAACTCTCTCCAGGTCATTTAGAATGCGCCCCCCAGGATCACACCCCAGGCTGCAAGAGGCACTAAATCGCTGCACCACTGGGGCTGCCCAATAGATAACTTTATAAACACAATCTGCATTGAACCCTTTGCCATGGATCTGGGGCACCTTTCTGCTGGATTTACAGTGTCATTGCAGGGAAGGAAACTACTTGCCATATTTTGTACACGTAGGCAGACTGCAACCTTTAAGGCAGGAGCCATTACAATTAGCTCCTGGTAATTAATTATGCCTATTTAAGCACAGGAGCAGAGCCGGTGGGCTTGGAGCACCACCCCAGCAGCCCACAGAGGGTTGGGTGCCACAATAGGCCCATTGTTCTGCCCATTGTTGCCTTTGGCTCCCCCTTGGCAGTGGTACTTAATTGCCTCCCGACTGAGTAGGTAGGTCTGAACCTGTTTACTGAGCCTGCCTGGCAAGGCTGTAACCAAATGTCCCCAGGCCTCCCCAGCCTGTGGGGGCCAATTAGATCATATTTTCACTCAAATTTTGCTAGCGGTTTGCTCCCCATGCTCACTCTTCATGCTTCCCCTTTCTCAAAGTCTCTCTACTTATTTGGGGTAAGTCCGTAGGATGCATCAAGTGTGCTCAGAAAAATTTCGCAGCTCTTGGGGGTAATGGTTTGTTGATCGTTTGAAACCACCACTCTGCTGGTGCCTGGGGTGCAAGCACATCTGCACAGAGCCCCAGGCTCTGACTCAGCCCCACCCGGCGCAAGGCGCTGAGCTGCTGCCTCTGAGCCTCTGGGTACTGAGGCCGTGCAGAACTCTCCAGTGGCCTGGGATGCATCATGCCCTGGGACTTGCGCGCTGCCGAGAGTGAAGCACTGCGGGGTCCTCACGAAAATATTCCTATGACACGGCTCCCATCCGGGACCTGTCCAGTGCCCCAGAGCTGCGCCCCAGCCCTTGCCCCATGTGCAGAGCTCCCCAGAGCCCTGAGATCCTGAGCTCCTCATGCTGCGGGCACACCGCATTCCTTGCAGAGAAAGGGCAACACCCTCACCTCCCCCCGCCCCCCAATCCTGGACCATTTTGTATACACTGAGCTGCTCTGCTTGCGCTCAAAGATCCAAAATTCTTTCCTGCAAACAGCGCCCTAGCTTCTGGCTCTCGCCTGGCCCCCTAAGGCCTCATGCCCTGCTAGGCCTCCCTTCGTCATCCTGCACAGCGCCCTCTCATTATGCCCTCAGCATCCATCCCCATTCATTCAACTCTTCCTTGCACCTTTAGCTGAAAAACAAGATGATGAGGATCAACCAGGCAAAGAACCATTTGGAAACTATTGGTGGTGGGTCCTGGTCTCGAGTGGCTGATCTCTGCTTGGGCTTAGCTGGTTCTGCTACAAGGAAAGCACTGAGCCCAACATGCATATTCCTTTTTCCGACATTAAACAGAAAGCAACTTGCAGCTTCTTGGCAGCAAGATCCTTTGATTCCTTTTCCTTAATTTCCTCAGAGTTTCCCATGAGGATCATATTCGATAATGTGGTGAAAGTTATACTTAGATAGAAACTGGCCATGTCATTGTAATACAAGGTTAAGACCTTGCATACTGTAGATGCTCAATAGATACCATTACTGAGTGGCTATTGGCCATGACATTTATTATTTATCTGATCATCCACTCAAAATATACTTAGAAGCACCTAACTCTTTGGCAGGATCTGTCCTAGACACTGGAGACACAGGGTGCGTAAGAGAGAGAGAGCATAGCGGAGAAAGATACATGCTAAATAAATTAACTAAAAATAATAAGTAAGAAAAGATCAGACCGTGATGAGTGCTCTGCAGGGAACTGATTGGGGCAATATGGTAGGGTGACACCATGGCTCCTTTGGAGAGGGACACCAAGGAAGGCCTCCCTGATGGGGTGACTGCAAGTTGAGATTAGAACAAAGAAGACACGACCCACGTGAAGATCAACAGAGAGAGGGTTCCAGGCAGAGCAGCAGTACGGGCAAGCAGGTGGAGCGTGCTCTGGGAGCCTTGGTGATGGGAAGTGTACAGGATGTCCAGGAAAGGGGAAGACGCTGCCAGGAGAGGTGAGCCAGTCGCCATGAGAGAGACCTAGGTCGGGGAGGGCTCCCCAAGGCAGGAGAGACATTTGGTTTTTGCTCTCAGCAGATGGGAAGCAATTAGAGTTTGAAATAGGGGAGGCTCATAACCCGATGTATGTTCTAAAAAGAGACTCTAGGCTGCTGTGGGAGGAAGGAACTTTAGAGGAGCAAGAGGTAGCAGGGTGATCAGACAGGAGTGTGATATGGCAGGACAGATGGCAGAGGATGGGACCAGGTGACTGTGTCAGACCCCGGGAGCACGGACAGATTCAGGATTTGGGGGAGCAAAGCTGACAGGACTTGCCAGTTGGCTGTGTAGAAGGAGGAAAAGATGGGACTCCAGAAGGTCTCCTCAACTGGCAAGGGAGGAGACCAAACCCCTCACCAGCTTGGGATGTGGGTGGCCTCAACTAGGGTGGTGGTCGAGTATCTGGAGGGTCGCTTATTCTAGGTTTGAGAGGGGAAAGGGGCCTGAGCATCTCCCTCTCTCTCTCTTCCTTCCTCTTGCTCCTCGTCAACCCCCTCCGCATATGTACAGGTACAGGAGAAACATGGAGAAAGTCTACTAGAGGAATCCATTGGTTCCAGATTTTTTTAAAAAGCAGTTTTTGGAAAGCAAACCATAACCAATTCCACAAGCTAGAGTCAAATAACTTAAAAATAGCCCAAGGCAGGTAGAGTGCACTGAAGGAGCCACTAGTTCTGTTTGCCCGATAAAATATCCATGGCAGCAGGAGGGAGAGTTCAGGAGCTGGGCTGGGCATGGGGACTTGTGATAACAGTCTTCACGCTGGAATTCAATTTGTTTTACTTAAAGGTAAACTCGAGTGCCTCCTCTCAGAAAGACCGCCAGCCCAGTCTATCCTCCAAGGACCTGAAAACCTAGACCCGGAAGGAACATTCTGCTCTGCCAACATTCACTGTGTCCCAGTGTGTTCCGACTGCACAAACCCATCTCTCTGAAAATAGGAAAAACTTCACAAAAGGGCAAATATATGAAATAAAGATCCTGGGGGAGCTCAAGGAAATTCTAGATCTCTCAGTTTTATCCCTGTACTTGCTTTTTAATTAAAGACAATAACTGCTTCTTATAGGTTCTTACTGGCAAATAAAAATGCTGATGTCACGCAAGCCTATGATATGATAATCTTTCCCAGAACAGGGAGTCTCCAGGACTAGATAATCATGGGAACTTTTTCCCCCAATGTCTGCAACTTTCTCCTAATTCTGTCTTAGTCACACGTGGTTACTCATTACCTGGAAGGGCATTAAGAGTTTATTCATGGCCACCGAACATTTCATGCTGCTTTTTATACCAGGAAAAATGCAGATGACTGAGTCATTGCTTTCAATTAGTTTTTCAATTTCACCTGGAGCAAAGTTTTTCTGTACCCATATCAGTTTTATTGCTTTCCATGTTACTCTGATCACATACTTTGTGAGATAATTCAGTCTTTTGCTTGAGGACATTAATAATATGTATTGTAAGTGGGAAGTAGCATTATCAAAGTACTCTTAAAAGGATCTAAAAACGGAAATACAGCAAGATATAGTAACTCACATTCAAGGTCTAAAGAGATCTAGCGGAGAGGAAAAGAGAATGAGACAATAAGGAACCTTGAAATCATGACAGAGTTTTGTTATCTCTGGAAGAGCTACTCTAAGATGATTTTCAAATCTAAAGCTTATTTAATTCAACAGAAATTACACACCTCTTATAGGCCCATCCCCACTGTACAGAAAAAGAACATTTAAGCAGCTGGTAAATAAAATGTGTTAAATACTGCTCGGGTGGAGAACACTAGATACAAGGACCCTGTCTTCCAGGAAACTTCACCTAATTGGGTAAAAATACACACAGGAAGTACATTCATGTTCAAGTTCAACAAAACGTGGTGGTGCGTGAGGTGGGCTAAAAGGAGAGATGTGGATGGTGCTTGGAAGTCAAAGATATGGAAACGATGCAGCCTAGACTCGTCAGGATCCTGACCTCAGCTAAATGATCTTTAAAGGACAAACATGATTGGATGGGACATACTAGGACAAGGCACTCCGGGCAGTGGGAACAGTGTTTACAAAGGTACCATGCTGGGAAGGATTAGGGTATGTGTGCAAGAGGGGGTGTCCACGGCGGGAGGTGGTTTGGCAGAGACACATTGAAAATAACGTATGCTGACAAATTGTGTCACTTGCTGTGATGGAAAGAGCATCCATCGGGCAGCAACAATGCCTCAGTTCACACGAAGTCTATGTGCACTTGTGCGGGAACCTGGTGGCAAATAAGCTCTCTTATCCGTATTTGCATGAGTCACGCTGGAGCTAGGAAAATTGATGATAAAGCATTCATTAAAGAAGTGGGGGGCACTTGGGTGGCTCAGTGGTTGAACATCTGCCTTCAGCGTAGGGCGTGGTCCCGGGGTCCTGGGATCAAGTCCCACATCAGGCTCACTGCAGGGAGCCTGCTTCTCCCTCTGTCTAGGTCTCTGGCTCTCTCTGTGTCTCTCATGAATAAATAAATAAAATCTTTAAAAAATAATAAAATAAAAAAGTGGTAATGCAATGCCTAGGAAACAGGGCGAATTGGGATGGACTGTACTGAAGTTATTTAGGGTAAGAAGGGGTGGAATCACCCACCGGTAACAAATTTACCTTCCAGTCCTATGCATTCATTTCCACCCATTGAAGAAGAAGTGATCAGTGCTTCATTTCTTGAATTAAAAAATAATCTCAGTATACAGGGGATTCCTTTGGTTTAGGGGGTTCAGTGGACTTAAAACCAGAATGATAACTTTAGAGACTATCCAATTCTAAATTTACCAGGACCATTCATTTGCCTCATTTGTGATCCTGGATATAATTATAAATCCAGTTTCTTCATCTCTAAAATGCTTACAAACTGTCTCTGTCTCAAAAAGCAAGAGGTAAGACTCATTCTCCCTTGCTCGCTCTGTAAGTGGAATAACACCGTAAATATGACCCAACTGTCTTCAAAACCAGAGTTGGCTCTGCCGCTTGCTCCCTGTGTGAATTTGCACAAGATATTTAATTTCTAGAAGCTTCAATTTTTTCCTTTTAAAATTTGCATAATACTACTACCGGATAGAGATATTATGAAGATTAAGACGCCATGTACAAAGTTTCTAACACAGAGGCTAGCATTCCAGAAACTGTAGCTATTGTTCTTTTCGTTAAACCTGCATATTTATTTTGTTTGTGAAATATTTTCATCAATTTTACAAAAACCTTTGAAGGTAAGTACAGTTATTACCAGGTTTAGAGATGAGAAAACTGAGGCTAAAAAATACGAAGTCCAGGGCCATACAACAGCAGAAGACCAGTAGCAATACCATTTCAATGGTATTTGCCCTCTGCTCTAGTTACCTTTTTTCAGTGGGACACACAAACAAAAAGAAAACAAGTTGTACTTGTATTTCATATGATGCATAATGAGCCCTCAATCCATATGGTTCCTTTTTGAATGCTACGCAGCCAGCAATAGCTCCAGGCAACACTGGGAAGTTGGTTCTCTAGCTCTGTGATGTCCCCTATGGGAGCCACGACCACATGGGGCTGTTGAGTCTTTGGAATGTGGCTAAAATGAATGGCGAGGAACCACACGCATATAATACACACTGGATTTCAGAGACTTAGTGTGGAAAATATGTAAAATATCTCATTAATAGTCTTCAAATTGATTACATGATGCAATGAAGATCTTTGGGGTATATTTGGTTACAGATTTCACCTATTTCTTTTTACTTCTTTCCAATGTGGCTGCTAAAAATTTTTTAGTCGCAAAAGTGGCTCTTATTTATCACTTGCATGATGTTCCTGTTGCACAGAACCCCTTCTCTCCCTAACCTTCTTCCCTTCCACTGGTATTTCCTGGCCTCTCGGCCCTCATTCCTCATCACTAGGACCCTGAGATCCTTCTCTCTGGAGAACAGTGATCTATCTGCTCCCCTACTTCATGCCAGGGCGTTGAGGATCTCTCTCTCTCTCTCTCTCTGTCTGCAGAAAATCTACTTTCAGAAAAGGTCCTGAAAGTGGAAGTTAATGCATCTGGGGTTGGGAGAGATATTAGGGCAAGAATCATAACTTCAAGTGCTGAGGGATCAGAAGAATAGCACAGAGGAGACCAGGCGTAGGTAGCAATAGGGAGTGGTGGGGAATGTGGCCAAGTGAAGCTCATTGCCTGATCTAAGGAGGACGGTCCCACTCAGCGCAGGGTGATTATTGCCATGTTTGGGTTTGAGCCCAGTCCAGATCTTTTGATTTTTCAAGAACAATCAGAAATCTACATTCTTACATAATGTCTTCTGATTTTTAATAATATAAAAACTTTTAACAATTATTGTAAAGGGCCTATAAAATCCTGCCTTAGGGCTCTATTTGGCCCACTTGGCCTCATTTTCTACCATTTTATTTACCTATAGATAAGGGCCACCTGGTGAGATGTGTGGCAAACTGGACAAGTAGTGCTTATAACATGGCCTTTGTGTTTTGGCATTTCCAGAGCTAGAAGAGTCCTTTCCCTTTATAGGTAAGACCCTGAGGTCCGGGGAGGACAAGTAGCCTACTCACAGTCACACTGTCACTCAGGATAATAATGCCAGGTTCCCAATTCTCTGTCCACTGATCCTTCAAAACAACAGACACTGTCTTCTGTCTGCCCCCAGGTTTGCCTCTGATACAGAATCTTGATGAGCTAAAACCCCACTGTCAGGTGTGTAAGCGAGTCTTCGAGCAGAGTGTTGTGCCCATACTGGTCGCTGTTGATAGGGGAAGAGCACCAACGGTTAATATGCCCTGTGAGTCTCTGCCACAGGTCTTAGCTTTTATGCTCCGAGGATACACACTAATCATTTACCCAGAGTGAATTGAAATCCCCGAACGACCCAGGCGGAGAAAAATAATGATAATGCTGAATACTCCTGCTATTTATGAGCAAGCATACATTCTAGACACCTGAGTCAGGCCCCGCAGGGAGAAAAGTTCTTTATTCTGCAGTTGGCGTAGAAAGATTTCCATCAGGGTCACACTTGAAATGCATGAGCCCTCTTCCCAATTTTAAAGTGTGAATAACCTAAGTTGGCCGGTAGAAAAAAATGCAGGTATGAACTCAGCATTCACTCAACCCAGCATTTGTTCTTTCTGGCCTCTCCTTTTGCAAATATGTTTTATACCACTTAAGACTTAAAGTGCCTGTTTATATTATTAATAATGGTTCAAAACAAAGGTCAGATTCTGAATAATCTCAACTCTTGCTTAAAACCTGGGACTTTCTTGGGTGAGGTAAGAGGACCAAGCTTTTCCAAATTACCCAGATTATGATAACATTGCAGAGTTAACTTTTCGGTAATTTATAATACCATGGCTTCTAGGGCTTTCGAGTCTTAAGAGCAATTTCATCTCTACTCTGATATTTGTTCCTGTCAACGGTCTAATGAAATTGGAAGAACAGATTTATTGTCCATCTTTTAGAGATGAGGAAACAGAGTCCTAGGGGACTGACTCCATGACTCAGCTAGATAATGACAGGACCAAGTGTCTCTTGAGCCTCATATACATTACTTTCTGTTATAACTGAAGCAATGAGGATCTGAGAATCCTCTAGCTCCATTTCCAAGAAGAGTGAAACCCCATCACAACACGGTGTGTACTACTTTGCCTTGGATATTCTTTGGGCAAAAAGGAGGTTTAAACCTTCATATTCACAGTGATCCTATCCCCTAAGTCAGAAAGATAATCTACAACATTAATTAAAAAACAAACAAATAAGTGAGAACAAGCAAACAGATAATTCCAAGAGTATTGAATTTGCCACAGTTGCTGATACCCTGTAATGGCATGGAAACATTTCTCCTTTCTTTATGGGTATCTAGAAAAGAGACCACATCTTTCCAAACAGGTGGTCTTGACAGGCTCTTTTTCCTGTGACTCCTTTTCTATTTTAAGGAAAATATATAGAGAGAAGGCGGGGTTGATAAAGGGGTACATAGCCAGCAAAAGGGAAGGCAAAATGGCAAAGACCAAAGAAAAGTTGGGAGAGGGGAGGAGTGGGGGATATAGGTACAGGCCACAGGCAGGACCCCAAAAGTGAGGTCACCAGATTGAAATCCAGACTTTCAGCTTCCCCGGGGAATTCAAAGATCCTTTTCAACATCTTCAAATGCTTTTCTCAAGCATGGTCACCTAAAGCACGTAACAGCACCCTTTCTCACTCAACTTATATTTTGTTGTTTGATGCTAGCCATCCAACAGTATTCTTTCCTACAGGTTTTCATCTTGAAATTATGGTGTCAATTGCATTATTCTTAAGTAGCCCAGCCTGGGAAGCTCTCCGCTCTATCATGCAGGTTCTATAAGACAGTGTGTTCCAAGTTCCATCAACTAAATTAAAAATGAGCTGCACGAATGCAGCCTGTCTGTCAGGTGGGAGTGGTCTAGAAGTACAATGACACTGCGGGGGTTAAGTTGCGGATGGAGGTTATACATCTCAGAATTGCTTCAAGAAATTGGGAAAGACAACTAGTACACAGTGTTTTACCAAATTCACTCATCACTGCACCTCAGGGCCTAGCTTGGTACTGGCCACTGGGAGTTTCTGGGTAAATATGTGTCCAAAGGAGTCCCCACATCCTCATGGGGACTAACATACACCTTGTTTAGCATATGCTTTTGTATTTTTAACAAATCAAGGAATAAAATAATTATTTTCAGATTACCACATGGCCCACGATAAAGTGCTTTGCTGCTTTAGAAAAATAGATGTGCCAAATCCTCTGCACTAAGTTATTGGACTGGTCCCAAACCCTGTGATAGCTCTCACACAAGCAAGGGGTCTTTATTCGTTCCAAAAGTCTCTATGAAACCCCCCCTGGTGCCAAGCTCTATCATAGGCCCTGCAGGGGCAAAGAGCTGATGTCATGAAGATAAGGAGAGAGACAGTGTACAATATTTCAAAAGTCAAACAACATTTCATTAGTTAAAAGTGTTAAGGAATGAAAACAAAGCAGAGAAGGCAACTAGGAATTGTCAAGAAGGTGGAGTGGCTACAGGAGCCCTCAGTGGGAGGGGGCATTGGAGTGAAGACCCGAAGGCTCTGAAAGGGAGCATTTAAGGCAGAAAGAGCGAGTGCTCAGGGCCTGAGGCCGAAGCATCTCTGACGTGGTCAAGGAGGCTGGAGGAGGCCAATGAGGCCGGCAGACTGAGGGGGGAATGGTGGTTAATACAGCCCAGGAGGTGACATTTAATACGGGTCTTATGTGGAGAGAAAGAAGGAAGGCGTCTCTTCCAACTCTGATACTGTCCTCCCCACAGGTAGGGATCACCGTTCAGCTTTCCTCACCTCCATGCAGACCAGCCATCTGGAAAATATCATCTCCCCCACCCCACCCCGCCCAATCCCAAGGATGGTCATCCCTTTGGCTCGGAATTCACTTTTTCTGACTGGTTGTGCACAACATAGGCATGCATTTGCTTCATCCACTCTGCTCCACTTCCATCCCCCTCACCCCAGCCTGAGAGCCCCCGTCTCTCCTCCAGGCCACTGGAGAAGCCTGGAGTGTAACCGTCCTGCACACCTGGCCCAGCCACCTCCCTGATACCAAGAGCTCTGAGGGGCCCCTGGGGTCTCTGGGCACGGCAAGAGAAAGGAGGCGATGGTTGGGGCTCTGGATCCTCATTCCCACTTCGGCCAGCCCGTCCCCTGTTTATCAGAATTAAATATGCTGCCTCCATGGAAGGTTTCTTCGTGTTCCTCAAACTGGAAAACCACTGACCTAAAACGAGAGCCCCCACCATGTGGTTCTGTCGCTCTCTTGCTCCCAAACCTTCAACCCTATGCAGCCACTAAAAAAAGCCCAAGCTCCCACTATCCCTGGAAAAAGTGCAAAGTTCTTACGGGGGCCAGAGGCCCAGCCCAGCCTGGGATCTCCCTGCCTCCTCTGCTCATCACGCCGTCACTCCAGCCAGTCCCAAGGCTTCCCTGGGACCTTCCACGCACACCACCCACCCCTCAGACTCCTGTGTCGACTGTTTCCTCTGCTGGAGACATAAATCTGCTACGAATTCCCCTGGCTGACCCCGCATCTCATTCAAGACTTCAGTCAGGTGCCTGGTCAAATGTCATCTCCTTCTAGCCACCCTTGGCCACCTCCTCTAAAAATAGCACTGCACTCACTCTGCTTCCTCATGCTGCTTTATTCTGCTTTGTAGCATCTCTCGCTGCCTTCCCGGGCGTCTGGCCAATACTCTCCAGCCCGAACCCATGCCTCTCCCTGCCCCGTCCCCACGTCCCTACCCAAATGTGCTCTTCACCTGCCCCCAGCCAGTGACGATTCATTTCTGTTGGAGGGCCCCTCGTATCTGAAATGCCCTTCCTGTCATCTTCACCTGACATAACATGCAGTTTTCAAGACCCAGTTCTTCAAAAACACACCCTTTGGAGGCCTTTCCCCAGCACCCTGCCCGGCACGTGTCTCCCTCCGTGGCCCCTGGGGCTCTTGGTCCTGGTGCTCCCAGAGCACCGCTCTCCCTGCCTGGCTGCTCCCACCTGTGAGCATGCTGGAGCTCCTGGGCACCCGGGACGGTGCGTGTGGGGGGGATAGCAGGTGCTCAATAAAAAGGAGAGTTCAGAGCTGCGAGAAAGGACGCCTTCTTGTCGTCCTTACTTTTATTCTGACTCGGATGGAACTATGATCTGCTTTGTCTCTGGGTGCTGCTAACTCCCAGCAATGTAACCGTCACCTTTCCCAGGAGCTTCCGCTGAGTTCTTCCCAGCCTGGCTTTTTCTGGGGCTTCTATTCTCCACCCCCAGCTCATCTCGTACGTCCCTGCCTTCAATGCTCATAGCTAGAGAGGCTCGTTGACTTGTATCCAAGTTATTTTTTCCCGAACCTAGGCCTCCACTTTCCAAAGTGTGACACCAGTTCTGGGAGGGACTGTGCAGGGGAGGACTTCTGCCTGGAGCACGGTCAGCGTGTGAAATGATCTGGGAAGTCCCACAGTAATAACACCCGGTTAGCATCATTAAAGCCAAAGAATCACATATTTCTTTAACTCCTGACCTGTATTTTTCCACAAAGCACCCGTGAATACTCTGAAAAATTATGATCCTGCAGCACATAATTGTGCCATGTTGTCCTGGACGACACAGATACGCGAGAAGATTTGTGAGATAAATTGAGAAATAAACTGTTGAGGGTGTTGCAGCTCCTGCACATACAGAGGTGGAGCAATAATGAGTAGCCTGACAGCATCGAATAATAGCAGTCAACCTATGTCTATGCTTCTTGCGTACCTGGCACTGCTCTAGAATAATCCTCACAAAAACTCCTAGGAGGTAAGTGCAATTGCTATCAGTCCCAGTTTACAGGTGGGGAAAGAACACAGAGAGGTTTAAAGAGACACTAAATCCACACGGCTGTTAAGTGGAGGATGAGGGCTCCAATCCCAGGGATCTGTCCCCAGGCCCTGCCCTGAGTCACCCCACTCTAGTGAGGCACACGGGCCTCCCTGTAAGGCGGGTTTATATGAAACTTTTCTAAGAGCCGGCAAGCTGTA
Source organism: Canis aureus (assembly GCF_053574225.1). Classification (NCBI taxonomy): domain Eukaryota; kingdom Metazoa; phylum Chordata; class Mammalia; order Carnivora; family Canidae; genus Canis; species Canis aureus. Next base: position 24,941,900 of record NC_135644.1, on the reverse strand, counting down.
CTCATTTCGCACCCACTATGCATCCAGTACTTTCTGTACCTTGTGTCTTATTTAAAGTTCTCCGTATCCTTATGGAGCAGGAATTACGATCAACATCCCCTGTCACTCCTTCAGTGAGTGATTCACCTCTCCACCACCTTCCACTCACGATGGTGCTCAAAAATGGCACCAGGACCTAATGCGCCCCCCAACCACTTGTTAAGTCTTCCTTATGGGCTACTCCTTTACAGCCATTCCTTCCAGAAGCCTGGGGCTGGAGGAAAAGGCGTCTCCTGGGAATGGGTGGCAAGCTTGGATCCAAATATCCAAAACAGCCTGGGATATTTGGAGAAAAGGCAACAGCATCCGCCAAGGGCGCACATGCATCCAGGTAGCTTTTCTTTCCTTCCACTAACAAGCCTGTCAGGCCGGAAATAAGAGAATAAAAGGGTCGTTCAGCCGTTACAGGTGAGAAGTGTGGCTAACCAAAGACTCGGCGAGAAAGAGGGGAAGGCTTGATGGCTGGCTCGTGTGCACCCTGAGAAAGGGCCCAGGAACACCGAGGCAGGTGTTTCCCAAAGCTTCGGGAGGCGGCCTCCTCCGCCGCAGGTCACAGGGAGCACATGCTAACGGGGTGCAGGACAAGGTGCAGCGAGCACCCTCTTTCTCTCTCCAAAGGGTGATGATGGCAGAGCCAGATTAATCAGGCCAAGCCGAAGGGGAAAGTTCCTGCGGGGCTGTGTCCTCAACACCAAGGCTGCTGGGGGACAACGGACCCCAGGGGGCCACTGCAAAGGGCGACTTGCCAGGAGTGTGACTCGCCGGGGCGTTTGCATCCCTCAGGGGAGTCCCTGCAGAGCCAGTAGAACAGGGACCCCGGGCTGCCCATCGCAGCTCTGGCCGCCACTCTTGGCCGAGGAAGCTTCATCAAAGTCACTCGGGTATTTTTCAGCCAAGGAAGTGGTGACTTAGTAAGACGACTGTGAGCCTGGAAGACTCTACCCCATGTTGCCAGGTGGGCAGCTCTGATGTCCTTGGCTCTGGAGCCCCCACCAACTCCCGAGGAAGCCCCTCTGGGAAAATGGGGTGGGGGGATTCAGTCCCATTTAAGGAGAGATCGCAGCTCTGGATGCCTCTTGGCTAAATTGGGTGAGTCCCAACCACAGCTTCTGGAAGTAAAGGAAACCGGCAGGGCTCGGTGCTGGAGCTCCAGAGAGGAAGCCCAGCTGCTTGCAGCCCCCACAGACGGTGGCCTTCCACACCGAGGGGCAACCTCGAAGTCCTCTGCGCTGTAGATTCCTGTACTGACTAGGACCAGCTAGGGCCAGGTGGCGGTCAAAGGTTTGTTTGTTTGTTTAAGATTTTATTTATTTATTCATGAAAGACAGAGAGAGAGAGAGAGAGAGAGAGAGAGGCAGAGACACAGGCAGAGGGAGGAGCAGGCTCCGTGCAGGAGCCCAATGAGGGACTCGATCCCGGGTCTCCAGGATCAGGCCCTGGGCCAGGGGCAGGTGCTCAACTGCTGAGCCACCCAGGCGGCCCACGGTCAAAGGTTTTAAGGAAATTTTTTTCTTATTCATAAAAGACTCCTCTGTGGGCTCACCCAGGAGTGCCTGCAACCCGAACTGCTCACACGGGCAGAGATGCCTGGTCTGAGCCTTGCCTTCTGGGCCTGCTGCTTCCTCCTCGAGTGACAGGACAGGTGTGGCCCTGTTCTCGCTCAGGGAGGGAGTCCTGGACTGGCAGGGCCTACCCCTGGGCAGGGGGGAGCCGGCCTACAGGAAGGGTAACAAACCTCGAGAGTCTCCTCTCTGAACATTCTGGTTTGTTCCCTTTTTCACGCTGCTTTCTCTTATATTTTTTTCAGCTGAGACTTACCAACGTCAGGATAGCATATTCCTTTAAAAATTAATTTAAAAGGTGCCACTTGGGACACCTGGGTGGCTCAGTGGTTGAGCATCTCCTCTGGCTCAGGTCGTGATCCCGAGTCCTGGGATCAAGTCCCACATGGGGCTCACCTGCAGGGAGCCTGCTTCTCCCTCTGCCTGCATCTCTGCCTCTCTCTGTGTGCCTCTTATGAATGAGTAAAAAAAAAAAAATCTTTAAAATCAAAAAATAAAAGGTGCCACTTTTCAGTCTGCAAAGAGCAAAGCTCTTCTTGTTCACTCCCAGGAGCCAAGTTTCTGGGCCAACGTGTGGACGGGGCAGGGACAGAACCCAAAGTCAGCTTTTCCCTGAAGCTTCTGGGCCGAGGAAAATTCCCCGGGCTCCTGGAAAGGAAGTGAGGTCATGGTGAGGTCATCCCATCACAGCAGAGGTGGGAGGGAGTTCTTGAGAATCCGTCCCTTCCTACCTCAGTGGAAGGAAGCCTTTTTGACCTTCAGGGTGCCTGTACCCAGAAAAACCACCCTGAACATCTCTCTTTCGCCCCCAAGCTTTTGTCTTGTCTCCTCTTTTCTTTTCCTTCTTTCTGTCTCTTTTTTCTTCTTGGCACTGTGAAATCCGGGTGCCCTGGACGCCTGGGCAAAAGTGCTTTATTCCTTCTTGGCTCTGTGCCGGACCTGGCTGTCCCTGCCCCGGGCCAAGGCAGCTGCAGGTGACTCACCGTCTGAGTCTAGTTCCCACAGATTCTAGGCCGGTTTGTTTCTTTAAGAAACCTCCGGCACTGCCCTGGACTTGCCTTAAATCAAGGCTTGCCTTGAGATCTGGGATTGTCTCTTTTTACTATCATTTCTAGCACATAGCACAATGCCTGGCACTTGGTAGGCACTCAAAAGAATTATTTGTTGAGTGCACTGAATAAATGAATGAATGAATGAATGAATGAATGAATGGTGTGTTTTACATGGATTCATGCGTACCATGTGTACACACATCAGTCAGGGTTCTCCAGAAAAACAGAACCAATAAGAGATTTTATATATGGGCATACAGGTATTTGTTTTAAGGAATTGGCTTATACAATGGTGGGGGCTGGAAAATCCAAAATCCATAGGGCAAGCCAGCAGCCTGGAAACTCAGGACACAGGAGTGATCCTGCAGGCTTGAGTCAGAATGTCTTCCTCTGTAAGACAGCTCAGATTTTACTCGTAGGGCCTCCAATGACTGGATGAACCCCACTCACATTATGGACAGTGATCTCCTCTATGCAAAGTCAACTGATTGTAGATGGTGGTCGCACCTCCAAAATGCCTTCACGGCCACACCTACCTTAATGTTCGATTGAATAACTGGGTGCTGACCAAATCTAACCAAGGGACATAGAAAACTAACCATCATAGCTTGTGTCAAGTTACGTCCGTGGGAACGGCTACCTCCACCACCACCGAAAACCTGCCACCCAACAAATACTACGTCGTAAAAACCCAGTAAAACAGAGGTAACCTGTACCCCCGTTCCAGCGAGGTGCCAGCAGCACCAAGATGCTTAAAACACATTCGGTGCCCTCGAGGAGATAACTGGCCAGTAGGATAGTCCCGGCGACAGATGATCACAACCGAGTTTAATAAATGCTGTGATTGAGATGTAGCCAAAACCTGCTGCTGCTCTTTAGAGTCGGTAACCCCTCAGTGGTCAGAAGGGCTTGGTCATCCAAGGGAGGGGCTGATGTCCGCCAAGCTAATGTTACAAGGCTGCCCCGCAGAGAGAGTTTCAAGTATCTTAAACAAATGGGCTGTGAAATGGCCACAGGGTCTTAATGCCAGCAAATGTCAAAGCGTCCAGGGCGATCTGGGTACGTGGGGGAGGGCCTGCCAGGCGGCCACCCTCATTCTGCCCGCAGCTCCTCCTGAATGCCGATCGGGCACCCCCAGCCCCACTCAGCTTTAGGGCTGCAGTCCTCTGAATAAATTCCCCAAGAAATTGATGCCTGGGAGGGCAGGTCAGAGATGTGGCTCTGTCTGCTGGCTTAGCTCTGGTAAAGGAGGCCCTGGGCTAACTCGAGCAGCATTTCTATTTCTGGGAGAGCAGCACTGCATTCTCTGTCCCTCCCCGTGGTGTGTAAGCCGATGAGAGGCAACTGTTTACATCACCAGTGCTGATGGCTTTTATAATGTGCGTGTTCTTCCTGTTTTTCCAACAATATCTGCCGTCAAAATGAAGACTGAGCTCAATATACTTGGTTGCAAATGCACTGCTACCCCCAGGATGGGGCTGTCCTATTTACCTCTTGTCTCTGGCATAGAAACACTAAGATCATACCATTAAGCGCCAGTGCATTCTTGTGCCAGGGCTTGTGGTCAAATCCAATGGCAAGACTCCCAAGTTGAGGCTGCCCTGTGTTAAATCCGCCGCGGAGTCCTGTGGAAGCGCAGAAGCAGGACGGCGGTGGATCTCGTGGATCCAGAAAAAGCAGCAGGGATGCTGAAATGTCATGTTAAGATGTTAGTCCCTGGTGGGTCAGAAGAGAATCCAGAGACTGCAATCTGAGCACGGGAAGAGTCTGGAAGGAAAGCCTCAAACCTTATCATGGTTCTCGGGAGAATTGGAAGGGGGCACAGAGGAGCCCTCGTTTTCTACCTCGTAACTTCCACATGGCTTCAATTTGATACAAAGGATATATATTATTTTTGTAATTAAAGCATTAAAAGCTAAAGCTATTTTTTAAAGATTTTATTTATTTATTTATTTATTTATTTATTTATTTATTTATTTATTTATGAGAAAGACAGAGAGCACAAGCAGGGGGAATGGCAGGCGGAGGGAGAGGGAGAAGCAGGTTCCCTGTCAAGCAGGGAGCCTGACCCAGGGCTCCGGGCTCGATCCCAGGACCCTCAGATCATGACCTGGGTCAAAAGCAGAAACAACCAAATGAGCCACCCAGGCGCCCCGTTGTTTTTTATTTTGTCTTGTTTTTCTTAAAGAGAATTGATTCTTTAACCTTGGCACAAGAGCAGCAGCAGTAGCCACCCACACAAGTACCAACTGACCCTATTGGCAAATGGCCTCGACCCACCAAACACTTTGTAAGAGCAAATTCGAGCTGACTTTGATCTTAGGTTTCTTGATGTGGATTTTAACAGCACTACCTATCCAGGGCAGCCCATTCAGAACAGTGTCGGCCTCCGGGGTCCCCGTGTGAGCAAGTCCCACGGGCCCTGCCCAAACCCGAGGGGTGGCGGACGGCAGTGGTCATCCGAGTGTGTATTTGCCCACCCAGACCGAGCTTGGGACTGACACATGGTTTAATTATCATGCAGAGCTGCTGCTGGAGGCGGCTGGAGGGAGTTGGCATCTGCTTTTGCAGAGCACAATTTCTGCAAATAATTAACCACCAGAACTCTTGATTCTCTCTAATTAATGAAGAGGAAGGCTAGAATCTTCAAAGTCCACGGATGTCATGCTGCCATTGTGTCAGGATTGATCTCCTTTGTTCTAAACCGAAGAGCATGCCTCTCCTGCCTCTCCTAATTCTTTATAAATTGAATTTTTCTATTACTAGTTGTGACAGCTAAGTAACATGACTTCAGAAATTCACCCGCAGTTCATGCCAGTATTAGAAGCCTGAATAATAATAATTTTTTAAAAAGAACCATAATGGAACAAGCTTTCTGTCTCTGACCGAGAATTAATCATAGTGAGGAGACACCTACTGAAAGGAGGGCCGTTAATTAGCTCTAATGGATCTTGCTAGGTGGAGTCTGAATTCCTGGGAAGCTGCAAACAGGGAAAGAAGAGATTCTTCCTTTTTCTCCGTCCATGTCTACGTGAGGCTGGGATGGAGGTGATGGGACTTTGCTTCCAGAGGGGCAGGGAGTCGTGAGGGAGCCACTCAGTTCAGTGGGGGATGCTGATGTGTTAGCCTGGAAGCCTGCCACTCTGAACATCTTGGAGGAAAAGCAAAAACATCTTCAGCGCAAAGGGTCTGTCTCTGACCTGGCCTAAATATACAACGAAACCATACAGAATGGGATCCTTTTAAAACCTTAGTCACGGGGATCCCCAGGTGGCTCAGCGGTTTAACCCCTGCCTTTGGCCCAGGGCCTGATCCTGGAGACCTGGGATCGAGTCCCACGTCAGGCTCCCTGCATGGAGCCTGCTTCTCCCTCTGCGTGTGTCTCTGCCTCTCTCTCTCTCTCTCTCTCTCTCTGTCTATCATGAATAAATAAATAAAATCTTAAAACAATAATAAAAAATAAAACCTTAGATCACTCAACCCCAAAGATTCTAATGGCCCCACTTCTCTAAAGGAAAAGAAATTTATATACATCAATCTACAGGGTCCTATCTATCTGGTCACTCTTTCCCCTGCGACCTCATTTCCCCTCATTTCCTGTGTTCCTCCGTACCCACTCCATTCTAGGCAAATCTGGTTTTCGTGATGTTTTACCAACACTCCACTCAATGCTCCTACCTCAGGATCTTTGCACTGGCTATTCTGTCTATAGCACCACTTTCCAGGTACCTATTGGAAATAAGTACCTTCCTTTAAGACTTTGCTAGACTGTCACCAGTTGATGAGGCCAACATTGACCACCCCATGTAAAAATGGGCCCTCTCACCCCCAGCACTCCCCATTTCTCTTACCCTGCTGTGTTTTTCTCTCTTACCGCCTAACAGACCATGTAATTTCCTTGTTTATTATGTTTGCTGTTGAATATTTGTCTCTTCCACCTCCTACTAGAATATAAGCTCCACAAGATCAGGGACTGTTGTCTGTTTTGCTCATCGATGTATTGCCAGCACCTAGAACTGTGCCAGTTCAATAAATATTTGCACAGTGAATGAATCAGTCATCACACTTCCCAGCGTTTGCTGGTATGTGTGAAGACTGCATGTGCCCGTCCAAGATGATTTCTCAAACATCTTATAAAGGCTGGGGTATGAGCTGTTCCTTTATCTTCTTAAATGTCTAGATGAAGTGCTGTTATTTCTTCTGGCTGCCAAATGTTAATAATTAAAGCAAACAGTGTGATCAGAGTTAAATATTACTTGAGCTGTTTCTTTCTTTCCCAGTGGCTTCTGATAGAAAACACAAGTGTGGGACTAGCCAAGAATGATGCTGTTACAAAAGGGGGTTGGCTTTTGTCCCCAGAGTCTGTGTTCTTCCTCTTTAAGTTCATGGAGAGTCTTCAAAAGACTTCAGAGATATTGCGCAGTAGAAATCATGGCAGGGTGAAATGTGCCCATGGTGAAATTTAACAGTGACCCTATTGAGGGGGAAACATTCATAGGCGCTCAAAGAAGAGGCATATCTGCTGAGGATATAGGGCCAGGGCCAGAGCAGAGAGCTTTAGGCAGGGAGTTACAGTGAATTTTACGCGTGTGGATTTTTGCCATATCTATGGATTGTTGCCAAATCCCCTTGCGCCCTTCCCACTCATGCTTCCCAACAATGGGGCCGTAATAAATTCCCAGTCTAGATTCTTTCCATTAAAGAATGACTACTGAGTCTTGCTTGTGTCTGGGACTTACTGGGGATTAGATAAATCTGGAGGAGTTGCAGGATAAACCGATCAGGGCAATAAGTGGATAGATCCAACCTTCCATAATCTCCTTAATTTGTGTCTCATATCAATCCAGTCCTTAGTTCAGAGGGGCTGATGCCAGAGGAAAATATATGTATGTTCAGTTAACAAGGCACCTGGTGCTAGGCTAGGTGCTGCTTCATGAAGCATAGGTTGTGGACCTGATTCTGCAGCTGCTGGTTGAGTGACTTTGGCCATTCGTCCTCCCATACCATGTTTCTAACTGGACCTTCTTAATACTTCACAATATTCTTTCTCATTTATTCCTCTGAATAACTCTGTCTCCTTATTTCAGAGATAAAGAAGGAAAAGCCCAGAAAGGTCAACGTACCTTGGTACTGTTATTAAGAGGTAGGATGAGAAAAATTAAAAATAGAACTACTATGTGATCTAGTACTCCCACTTCTGGGTGTTTATCCAAAGGAAATGAAAATAGGATATCGAAGAGATATCGGCACTCCCATGTTCATTGCAGCATTATTCACAAATGGAACTCTTCTTACAAGTAAAAAGAGATTTTTACCAATGCCAAATGGATTATTATTAAAGGGGCCTCCCCAAATTTAGAGGATGTTCAGAGGTCAGAGTTGAGAATGAGAATTCAAACTAAGTCTCATGCTGATAAAAGTATGAACAATTGTGTTTTTTAGCTATTCTCAATTCAAATTCCAAGGCTGACATTTAGAGCATCCCTTCAAAGCCAAGTTTGGTACAGCGCTCTGGTTCTAAATAGCAAAATTGACCTTCCCTCCCAGACTCATATTCTAAATTATTCTGAAGCTTCTTCCTCTTAGACTGCTCCCGACAACCATCCTGAAGCAGCCTCCAAGACACTCTTGCTGATTTACAGCTGCAATCTCACTAAAAGGAATGGAAAAAAGCCAGGGCAAGTTTCTGTTAGATAGAATGACTGGCATGAAATACTAACATCGCTACAACTTGGCATATGACTGGCTGTAGGGCAGCCCTCCCTTTCTTATTTCACCAAAATAGGTCATTTGGTAGGAAACCGAGGGAGCCTTGTTCCTTGGCCTCCACCCCCCAAGATGAAGAGAGAAGGCTGCTGCCATGCTCCTTAGCGTGTGCCTGCATGTGGCTCCCAAATGCCAACCCTGGGCCAGCAAGCCTCTCTTTGTGATGTTCCATGTCAGTGGTTTGTCTTTGATGCAGGTCTGTGACTGCTGTGCACAGAGCCCTCTGTTTCCTGCCTTTAGAGAAGGGATAAAGACGGGGCAGGAGGCGCACAGTAAGCTCCAGCTGTCCCTGCTTAAGATACAATGATTAGATGTGAATCGGCCATTTGGTTTGACAAAACATCATCTAAATGATGAAGGGGGTCTTTTTCCCTCATCTTAATTTTCTCCCAGAAATCTGACCCCATGCCATCAATTGGTCATCAAATATTTGTTGACAACTCCCCCTGTCTCATTTTACACAAGGCAAAGGGTGCAGCAAGAAACAAAACCTTACAAGTTGTTAAAGACTTAGCTTGGAAAATACGGTGGATATTTGTTCACCAAGAGTGGAAAACTCAAATGACTACAGGGGTAGGTGGGCAAGTGCATGGAGCAGATACATTTTCCTCGTACATTTAATAAATAGGAATATTCTTTTCTCCACAAAATCACAGCCCTGTTGGTCTATGTTTAGTTTTTACATCTTTGCAGAGACAAAGGTATCTTCTTCAACTCTCCTGTAAGACAACAGTAGGGTAAGTGCCAATTCAGATGGCAACCAGTAGCAGAGGTCAGTGCTGAGAGACCATCGGAAATGCTGCATGGAAGTGGCGGGGCTGTGTCTAGTCACAGGGCTTGGGGGTTATCACCAGGGAGCAGCTGCTTACTAAGTGCCATGTTGTCTTACTGCTGAGTGAAAATGGGGGCTTGGAATATATCTTCAAAATCTTCTAAGACACCATTCTTCCCAAAATAGGTCATGGAGATATATTCTCGGTCCCCATCTTGGTCTCTTAGATTTAACTTTGTCTTGTCCTTTCGTTTCCCTCAAGTGGATGGGAGGCTCCTTCTGAAGGCTGAAGTTCCCCCCGTTTTGTCCACTCATAGGAATGGTCTGAGCTTTGTACATGGCTGCTGGACAATGGTTACTCCATATTGTCATTGGGCTCACTGTGACAGAGAGCATACCCTTCTTGTGGTCTGGATTATGCAGAATGATGCACCAGTGGATGAGTTATGATTATCAAGGAAAGCAGAGGGATGTCCAAAATGACATCTAGGTTTCATTCAGGTAATTTTAAAAAGGTCTCTGTGGTCAATTGCAAAATGGCTGTAAATAAGTATCTTGTGTGCTGGCCTCTCTGCCACTCTTCCCATCAAGAAGTCTGTTTGACTCTGGGCTTGACTATATAACTTGTTTTGGCCACTGAAATATTAGCAAACATGATACATGTAAAGACTTGAAAAGCATTGACACATTGAGGCTTACCAGCTCCTGCTGCACTGGATTCATGAGATCACCATAAAAATTAGCTTGAAGCCCCAGCAGACAACTTGTTAACCACAGTCACATGAGTGAGACTCATCCTACACCAACCATCTGGCCTGAATGAGATGTGCAGAAGAACCAACCAGCTGAGCCCAAATTTCCCACTCGCAGAAATGTGAACTAATAGTCATCCTTGTTTGAAAAACAGAAAACACACCTTGCTCTTCAATCCAATCAAAGAATAGAGCCTGCCCACTGCTATCGAATCTTCCATGCTGAGGCAATGATAACTCCACAGCGACATGAGGAAAGTGCCTGTGAGATCATAGAATCTCTATGCAAGGGCTACATGCCACGTCAGCCCTCTGACTGTTTCAGTGCCTCTGATACAATGACTGGACCTTGAAGGTAGGTGCTTTCACCTTAGATCAGTTTGACTCTTAGAAATACCTTCTTTACATTGATCCAAAATGTCTCTCCTCTGACTTCAACCCAATGGTTTTGGCTGCAGCACAGGGCAAGCAGAACAAATCTATCTCTGTACATGAAAGTTCTTCACATTCTTGAAGATAATGACCGCAGCAACCTCATGTTTCTCTGGCTTTAACTTCTCTTATTCCTTCAACAACATTTATAGAACATGATTCCAAATTTCTTTACAATCCTATCTGTTGACTTCCACATGGGCCCCAGTATGTGTCTCCACGTGGTGCCCCAAGCTGAAATACAGCTCTCTGCTGTGGTCTGACCTCAACACAGTAAAATAGACATGACTCACTTCCTCATCCCAGATGGCACCTGGTTTTACATGCAGCCTAGGATCATGTTGACTTTTGGAGCAGGCCCATAATGACCTCTGTTGACTAAAACTCATAAGAATTTTCATTCAGACTGCTATAAATTAAGTCTTTCACACCCTAGATTTAGATTTAGGCCACAGCTCCAATCTCCAAGATTCTTGAGCAGCTTCTGTGCTTTTAAAATATAGGCACAAAATTTTTGAACATTCCTCCCTTCAAGGGGTGAAGCCTAATTCCCCTCCTGGAGTACAGGTGGACCTACTGATTTGTTTCTAATAAATAGAATAAAGTGGAAATGATGCTGTGTGACTTTAAAGACCAGGACCTAAAAGGGACTGTGACTTTCTTCTTCCCTTGGCTTGCTCTTTCCGGGGGAAGTTTGTGCCACGTCTTGAGGATGCTCATGCAGCCTATGGACAGGCTTACGTGGTGAGGAACTGAAGTCCTCTGCCCACAGCCATGTGAGTGAGCAAGATTCGAAGCAGACCCTCCACCCCAGCCAAGGCTTCGGAGGCCTCCAGCCCTGACTCACATCCTGACTGAAACTATGAGAAACCCTGAGCCAGAAACACCCAGCTAAGCTGCTGCTGCATTTGTGAACTAAAGAAACTATAAGATAACAAATACTTGTTGTTTAAGCCACTCAGTTTTGGTGTGATTTGCTATGTAGCAAAAGATAACAAATACATCTTGATTCTGTGGTTAGATATCTTACTGATGCATCCATATTATTCACGGAAGGAGTAAGCATGGCCTTTCCATGTATATCAGAACCTACACTTGGTACAAATTATAGCGACGACAGAGCCCTTGGGGGTATTACCAGAAGCCTCCTTCGGATCAACGCTGGTTTTACACAGCATCCTTAGATATGGTGCTTTAGCCAGTTCTTAATACCCCCCGCTCTAAGAGAGAGACAACACCAGACATTGGTGGGAAGACTTGAATGGAACTTTGATGAATTATAAGAATTCAGACAGGCCAGGGGGCTGGCAGGCGTGAGCATACTCAGTGCACACAGGCAGATCCCTATATATAGGTCAGATTCAAGGGACAGCAGAGAGATAGCCAGACTGCAAGCTCTTGAGGAAAAGGACTGCGTGTGTCTTGTTTACTGCCCATACCTCAGCTCTGGTGCATAAAAAAAGGCTCAGTAACAATTTTTTAAAATGAGATAATGAAAAAATGGACAGTTTGCATAGATGAAGAGTAAGAGAAGTTTAGATACGGAGGCTAGCCAGATTTGAGAAGAGCTTCATGGTCAAAATACTTTTCTAGGAATTGATATTTCACAGTTGAAAAATCGCTTGAGCTTTGAGCAGAACTTAAGCAGAGTTGATACTTCCTGCAACAAGGAGGTACAGAGAAGACTATGGATCCTAAAACTGTGATTCCCAAATTCTCTCCACAAAATCACAGCCCTGTTGGTCTACCTTTAGTTACCTAAGGTAGGCAGAGATTAGTTCAACCTTGGCAGTCTCTTGAAGAAATATTTTTCATGGGGGGAAATGAGTAACTTAGAAAGGCAAAGGTAAGGACCATGCTGGTAATTGATCTTGAAGTCAAGGTTACCAGGCTAAGCCTAGATCTAAGCTGAGAACTTGCACGGATGAACAGAGGATGTAGGGATGTAAGTAAGAGGAGAGACGGCCTAGAGGCACGCAATATGTAGGAACCATGCATGCATGGTGTCTGTCTCAGGTTTAACAGCTCCTTTGGTTACAAAGTCTTCCAGAATTGGACTGTGCTCACTGGGCAGCACACCTCAGCCCTAACATATCCTTGCTGACCCTTCCTCTAATTCCCTGGTCCCCAATATTTTTCCAGTTCATTTCTTGGCAAAAGCATCGGCTTTCCTAAAGTGCAGATATGGGTCTTTAGGCCACAACCCACCTGGGAACCTGGTAAATCAAATACCATTTAGCAAAGGGCAGAGGTAAAGACAGGACTTAAATTAAAATACACTTTCTCGGATGTGACCGGCTGCTTTGTTTGTGAGATTTATATTTTTATTAATACGACAAAATGTATATACTGCTTTAAGTATGGCTGTAGATGTTGGGAATGTACACACAATAAATCAATAATATAAGATTCTCCCATTAAGAACCTCACAGCCTAGTCAGGAAGAGTCCAAAATCTGTGGTTCTGTGGGGTGTGTGTGTGTGTGTATGTGTAGTGATACAAGAGCTAAGAATCAACAGTGGCCTAAGGAGCATCATAGATGGAAGGACTAAGTGCACACACGTGTGTGTGAGCTGTGTGTGGGAGCTTTGGAAGAGTATCAGGGGAAGCTCCATCAGAAAGATAATTTGCAAACTGAATCTTGATGGAATAAGTAGAGAGGATCACTAGGGAGATAAGATCACTAGACAGATCTGAAGACATGGGAGAGGATGATGGGGTTGAGGGAGGGGGTATGTTTATGTGATGAAGAGAGTGATGGAAAGAAGGGGGTGATAAGAGATGAGCCTGGAAAGGTAGGCAGACTGCCAGTCTAGAGAGCATGAGCTTTATCTTGTAGATGATGGGGAAAGGCACAGTGTTCAACGGAAGAGTTACTCATTCTGATTTGTAATTTTGAAATATAAGCAATGGTGGAATGTTGGTGAATTGGAGGTGGGAGATTGGTTGGAAAGTTATTACAGCAACCAGGCAAAGTGGATGAAATGTAATGATAGGGGACACGAAAGAGGAAAGATCTCTAAGGATCTGAATGGACAAGGCCTGGCCAGGATTAGAGGCTGGTGGCTGATGGTCATAAAGAAGGAAGAAAAAGAAGCCTGAGGATTTCCTGTTCAGGTACTTGGTTGAAATAATTTGATGTAGTGGAGCTGCATGCCTCAGTGAGCTTTGTGTTGTTAAACAAACAGCAGTAAAGGTCAGTTTTAATATTATTATTTGCTATACCTATGAACCCCCTATGGGGGCCTGCAAACAGGGAGGATGTTATAAAGGGGAGAAGAGGCCAGTGTATAAAGCAGATTGTGGTTGAGAATGGTCAAGTGTAAAAGTGACTGCCGACAGCGTGAAGGACGATCAAGGGCCTTCTTGTGGGGATTCCAGCTGAAACTAGCTCTCTGGGCTGGACTGGCTGGACTGGCAAGCCCATGCCCTCCCATGAGGTATGGGTGTCATCTCTGCACGCAGGCTGGGTAGATCCCCAGATGACCTTGGCCTATAGTTAGCTCTCACATCAGCTGTGGCTGGTTTCCAAAGTAGCAGCAACGGCAGCTGACAGCTTTGGAAGTGTATTTTCTTCTCAGTAAAGAAAAAGTGCCCACAAGCAATACATTTCCCAAGAAGCTACTCTTCCTGGTCTGACTAAGGGCTTCTGTGGAGAAAATATGCAATGTTTCCATAAGGCTGTTTAAAAAAAAAAAAGAAGAAGAAGGAATCACTTTTCTCTTGAGGCAAAACACCTTGAACCTCTTGGGGGACTTAGAAGAATCAAACCATTACATTCTATCTTGGAAAATATGTCAAAGAAATGCCTGCGTGCTTGCCTTAGTTCATTAGAGACTCTTTCCCCCTTCTTCAGATCATAATAAAAATGAATGAGAATATAGGGGTTCAAAGGCAGAGAAGGACTCTAACCCTAACAGATCAGAAGTCTATGCCTACTTTGGAGATCTGACGTTGGAATACAAGAACCTAAGCTTGAGACTCTCCAATCAAAAATTCTCACAATCACTTAGAGTTCACGTCAAAACATCTGGTGGCAAGTGTGCTTCAGTGTATGATAACCGGGGAAAATACTGAGAAATTGCAGCAACGTTTTTGTGTGTGTAAATGGAGCTTTAGTTCCTGTACTTCAGCCAGAAAACACTAGAGGGAGTCAAATAGAGGAAAAGACCATCTCCGAATGCCCAGGACCGAAGAAGAGCCTGCAGAGGAAGGCCTTTCTGCATTTCCCCAAGGCACCCGGTTTTACCTAGGTAGACACTAATCTTTATACTGTGACCAAGTGACTCTCTGCTTGAAACCCAGTGCTAAAAAACTGTAACTATGAGCTGCTGATTCTGTTCTGAATCCAAAACAGTAAAAAGAAAACCATTACTCTCTGACCAGGATCTGGATTCTGTCCATTTGAGGCATGGGGAGAGCCAATATGCCAGAACTCGGTGAGTCTTTAATTTTAGAGGACACATTCTTTGGATGAATAACCTTTCACAGATATTGGATTTTTTTTTTTTCTTTTTAAAGCGCTGGTAGTCATACTTTCAGTGCTCATAGTGAATAGTAATGATTACCCGGCATTTTCAGACACTTGCAGGAATAAAATGAGCTCTTCGTAAATACCCTAGACTGGAAGCCCCCCCCCCCGCCCCCCCACTGTCTCCACAGTTCTCATGAATTAGGTCTACATTAACACAGCATTTTACTTTTTTTTTTTATTTCTTAATTTTTAATTTTTATTTTTTAACACAGCATTTTACAATCTAGGAACACCCAAGTTAACTGGCCCAGTGTCATGCCCGTGTCAATGAGAACGGATACTTCGTCTTGTTTAAATTCCCAGTTCCTTAGTTCCTTTGTGACGCCTTGAAAATGCCACAAGACACAGGGAAGGCCAGGGCCTAAAGTTGCCTTTTTTTTTTTTTTTTTTTAAAGATGAACAATTAATCACTATAACCAGAAACAAGGATCTTAAAAAGCTGCTTAAGAAACTGTTCAACTGAATGTTAAAAATACCTTCCTGGACGATGAACTAATAACCCCATGAAATCGTGCCCTTACACCATAGCAGATTTTTGAAGTACGGCTGGTAAAAGCACGTGTGCATTCAAATGTAAGAAAAATCACAGTAAAGCATGCTCGATTAATGAGGAAGCCCCCTTTCAGAAACCGTGGGGTCAGCCTCGCCTGGACGGGAGTATCCAGAGAACAGAAGGAACGTCATGAACTTCCTAAGGCGGCGTCTGTTGGAAACGATCGGTTACACGGACGAGGAAAACTTAGTTCCGAAGTTTGGGTTTGCGTTTGTTAGTCATGCATTATAGGACTTACCTCCCAGGGCAGACCTTTACTTTCAGAAAGTGCTGAGATGCATTACTGCACCCGTTACCAAGTCTTTGGCAGAAATACCATTTATCCTTGTTGTGGTAATGAACAGATTTGTAACATTCTGGTGTCACCATTCCTGAAAAAGCACGTTCATTTGAATGTTTCTTCCACCAACCCAGGGAAATATTTCATGAAGGCACATTGGTGCGGCCTACTAGGGAGAGCTATTGCTGCTGAATGACAGAGTGTCTGGTGGATTTACATGAAACCCCAAGTGCTCGTATGAGAATAGGTTAGGTTTAGATTGACGAGCAAATGTGTAACCAGACTTCTGGCTGACAAATGGCAGAACTATGCCAGCGCATTAGCTGCCCTGGAGAGAGACCAAAAGTAAGGCGGGGGGATCAAGTTCATTCCATAAAGGACATTCGAACCTAATGGATGGCAGGGTGGCTGGGACGTGGAGCACACATAGATTGTGATACCCCAAAATAGTACCGGGCAAGTTTAGAGTCGAGCTGGCATCCGAACCAATGACCCAACTCCCATCAAATTTTCGTATATCGTGTTGGGTTGTTTATATTTACATTCCTTCAAAAGGATCCTGGTGTTTTCAGGAGAAGTCTAGTTTATTGGTGGGTCTGGCTTAAAGTCACTAGCCTCTGAAAGTGGCTTGTTTGGTTAAACTGGAAAATGAAAATAAAAACTGAGGAGATTAGTATGAAAGATGGTGCCAAACACTAAATGGTCCAAATTGGATTTGATTTGTTCCAGTTGGGCACAGCTGAGAAGAGACGTCCGTACAGCTTTTGGGAAGAAGGATGAAGTGTTTGGACCACACTCTTCTGAGGTCGAGGCCAAGAGTGCAGGGCTTTGGGTCCGCCTTCAAGGAGGTCATATGACAGATGACTGGTGCTGTTCACTGGGCCTCCGTGGTGTTCCAGTGCCATCTCAGCCCTGGAGATGCTTTATCTTTTCATTCTCACCACCGCAGTGTGGCCTGGGTTGGTGGCCTTGCTTTAGAGATTCGTTGACTTGCCCAAGGTCACATGCTGGTAAGTGACAGTCAGATTTAAACCTCAGTCTGACTCCAAAGCAGTTTCCCTCATGCCCCAGCGCCTCTTGAGCGTCTGAAGAACAGTGCTGGAGGCAGTGTGGCAGCTCACAAGCCATGTGGTACTTGAGTGCTCTGGAAGCAAGGGCAACAGAGAGCCAGGGCACCTGGGTCTGAGTCCTCGCTCTATTGTTGACTGGATACTTGATCTCAGAAAAATTCCTAAGGTCTCTGAGCTGACTCCTTGTCTATAAAGAACGTGTCCTGTGTATGGTGGCTTCTTAGAAGATTTTTAAACCACCTTTCATTTCTAACCTCTATGATACCCTGGAACCTTCAAGGAGCCTTACATTCTTTTGTTCACTAAGTAAACTCCTACGTGAGGAAACACTTCGATTTGGAATTCAAGAACTGACTTAATTTCTGCCATAGAGATATTATTCCTTCTCTGCAAAATTCATTTCCTCTGTGGGTTGCCCCAGCACTGACTATCTTCTGTTTCCTGAGGGGACCGACTCCACTGTGTGCTAAGTGTGGTGCTCTGCTCACCGTGAGCCATAAGACAGGCCTGTAGGACATGCTAGAAATACAAGATGGTATTTCGTAACATTGTCACTAAGAATACTGCTAAAGTTGGCAATAAATATTATTTCCAGGGAGTTAAAGAACCAAATATCCACGTAGTTGCCTACTTTGGCTGCTTTGTTCTATTTCTGTAAATAAATGAGGGTTTTATTGATTGTATTCCCTCTCCTTATGCAAAATTCACTATGATGCGCTGACAAGTTTTCTCTGGAAAGTGCTGTCTACCATTAAAGTGTGCCATCCATTCCTTCTTTGGCTCGTACCCACTCTCCCGTTGGTGACAACGTATGCTTGGGCTTCCCTGCCGCGGGTATCCATCTCCTGCTGCTCTGGGGCTCTGCACAGCATTCTTGAGGATCAGATGACATGGGCTGGGCTGTATGTGGGGAGCAACATTTCAAAATTCCTTTGATGTTGCGCCTTGTGATACTCAATGGCTAAATCCAAGCTTTTGCTATTTGACCAAATGCCAAATGTACTAGTTCCTGAATATCTATGATCTTACAGAGAGCTGGATGGAAAAATAAGAAGAAACCACTGGGAAAAAATATTTTAAAACTATTTTACAGGGCCAATTAAGGTAAAGCTTTGATTAATTGGAAAGTTGAGCAGAGTGTTAATTTCTTAATTAGGAGCTAAGGTTTAGCACTTTAAAAAATTCATTTCATATATCCTGAGTGTCATCTATGTACAAGGTGTTAGGAATACAAAGAGGGTCAAAAGTTCATATAGTCCTTTGGTCCAAAGCGCCTTCTGGCATTCTTCTACCCATTACTGTTGACAGTTCTGCTTTTTTCTTTCTGGTTCTTTTTAATGCTTATGGTTTTTTTGTTATAATGATGTGATCATACAGAATTTGTATTCTTTTTAAAAGCTTTATTGATTTCTTCATGCGAGACACAGAGAAAGAGGCAGAGACATAGGCAAGAGGGAGATGCAGGCTCCCTGTGGGAGCCTGATGTGGAACTCGATCCCAGGACCCCAGGATCATGACCCGGTCACCCTGGTGCCCGCAGAATGTGTATTTTGAATCCATTTTTTATTCATTTAACATTGTAAGAATTTAATCTAAGCATAGCCTAAGCCTATAATGCTGTGCTTAAACATTCCTTTATTTACTTAAAGTTTACGTTGTTTCCATGACAGGAAATGCTGTAAAGAAAACCTTTACACAAAGAGGTTGCCCTTCATCATCATCATCATTATTAACTTTTGTATTTCCTGCAACAAACTCTCATATGCCTAATTATTGGATCAAAGAAGACAATTTTGTATGTACATTTAAATACTGAGTTCGAATACTTAATGCAATATGCCAGTTTCCATAGGAATTATACCAACATATATTTGCACTACCATTGCTTGACTATAAATTTCTCCCTACTGTCTCTACCCTTATTGGACTTTGATTGTGTACATTTTTTTCCTTATTAAACAGGCAAAATACTTTTGAATCAAAAAACAAATTTAACATCCATCCATTGATTTTTTTTAATAATTTCTTTTTAAAAAAATTTTATTTATTTATTCATGAAAGATAGGGGGGGGGCGCAGAGACACAGGCAGAGGGAGAAGCAGGCTCCATGCAGGGAGCCTGACTTTGGACTTGATCCTGGGACCCCAGAATCACACCCTGGGCTGAAGGGAGGTGCTAAACCACTGAGCCAGCTGGGCTGCCCCCATCCATTGAATTCATACAATAACCTTGCCAAGTCAACAGTTTACAGGTGCATAGATACTGGGAAAGATGAAGTGACTTGCCCAAGTCTGTCCAATTCTTATCAGAGCGGGGCCTTGATCGCCCTTCCTGAGTCCAGGCCTGTGTGCTGTATCCTTCCACAGCTGCCCCTAAAAACCTGGAGGTTTTCAGGTGCCTGGAGAGGCTAGTCGCCTAGACTCTCATTCTAGGTGAATGAGGGTCTGAGATGAGCCCGGCGAGGCTCCACGGTTGGTGTGCATGAAGATGGAAGTGAGCAGGACTGTCCAAATGGCCTTGTTCCTTTGAAAGTCAAGCATCTCCTCAAACTGAGTGAATTTTTGGTTAATTTACACATGCTGTTTCACCTTCCCACATGCACATTATAAAGCCTTTTTTTTTTTTTTTTTAAGAGGAATGTTATTTAATAGTGACCAAGTGTTGGAGTGTTTTAACCAAACTCAGATATACATGAGTAACTTCAGTGGAAGCTGTCCATGCATATCTGAAGCAGAATGTGGACTTTTGACTTTAGCCTATTAAACACAAGGAAATTCATAGTTAAAATTCCACTCTTCGCTCCCCAGCCAAGAGGGGAATCGCCCAGGCCACAAAACATGACAGACAAACCTGTCGCAAGGCCCAGTAATCTGCTGGCATTATTGAGTGGGGCTGGCAAGCCTCAGTAAATCAAGGCCTCACCTTCATTTTTCAAAAAGCCAAAATGGGTCGAAGTGTGTGCTTCGGTCCTTACAGTGGAGGGGGGGGTTGCAGGAGGGCAGTGTGCACAGTAAACGACAGGTGTCTCCCAGCGGGAGGGCCTTTGGATGCCCCAGGTCTCCATTTGGAAGGTCATCACGGAAAAATGGTTGGAGCCACGTGGCCTTCTTCTTCTGTGCAGGGGAAGAGAAAGGAAACCCCGTTTGGAGGTCACGGTCCGGCCCAGGCGGCCGCCAGCCCCGGCTCCGCAGTGTGGTTCGGCGGCGGGTCCCGGCCGCAGAAGGGCCCCTGGAAACCCAGCAGGTCCTGAATGACCAAGTTAACAAAACCCAGAGAGAGGCCCATCTCCCCGGATCCCGGATCCCAGTAACCGCTGATGGGACCATATTTAATGGACGTTAAGAACCAAACAACAAATCACCAATATTTATTTCACAAAGATCGCCTCTGAATGCGGAGAGCAGAAGGGATGTCTTGCTAAGGTCACTCAATGACTCCGTAGAGATCATGGCAAAGAGGGCTGGATTTCTCAGGCCTTCAGATAATTTCCTCGAGAGGCTTCTATAGGGGGATGAAACTGCTTCAGTGCGTCCTTGGGTGCTGAGAAGGTGATTTGGGTTCACCCGGCTTTAGGAGGCTTTAGAAGACCAGCTGGAGGGACACCTGGGTGGCTCCTGCCTCTGGCTCAGGGCCTGATCCTAGGTCTGGGGATCGAGTCCCGCGTCGGGCTCTGCCTAGGTCTCTGCCTCTCTCTGTGTCTCTCATGAATAAATAAATAAAATCTTTAAAAAAAAAAAAAAGGAGAAAAACTGGAAGCAGCAGGATGGGTTTGTAGAGATGTAGACAGACAAGTGAACGCCTCTCCAGGTCGCTCGTTTTGTAGCTAGATTTTGATTTTAATCAGTGAGGAATCCTGAAAAACAGTAACAGAAAACAGCTTGGAGGGCAGCCCGGGTGGCCCAGCAGTTTAGCACCGCCTTTGGCACAGGCCTGATCCTGGGGCCCCGGGATCGAGTCTCACGTTGGGCTCCCTGCTTGGAGCCTGCTTCACCTCTGCCTGTGTCTCTCTATGTCTCTCATGAATAAATAAATAAGATCTTTAAATAAAAAAGTAAAAAAAAAAAAGGAAGACAGCTTGGAAGTGGCTTTGATTTCACCCTCTCACCGTGGTGTGCAGCTTCACTGCCTGTCGCCCCAAGGCCGCCAACACCTGCACGTCCTGCCGAGCTCTGCCCGGAGCCCAGTCCTGGTTTTGCTGGACGCGTTTAGAGAGGAGACTGCTGAGCGGATGCCGGCGGCTTCCCCCTCTCTCCTGTTCTTGGGGATGCACCAGAGTGTTTTCCGAACCCCCCAAACAGTACGCCCTGTGATGAGGCTGGTTCCCAAGGCCCACACCCGCTGGGACTCTCCGGGGTCCACTAAGGTGCAAGCAGCTGGAGCCAGTGGCGCTGGGAAGGGAGCTGGGAGGCCTCACCCTCATCCTGCCTGTTGTTTTTGGAAGGATTTCACTTAGGGTTTTACTACTGGGTGGTCCCTGGGGCCTCCCACTATATCCCAGATATTTCCCAAACTCTCTGAAAGGTAGTGGCTCAGCCAAAGGAGCTACCGCCCCAGCTCATGTGGAAAGTTGTAGGCACTGGCTGTCCCTCTGTCACACATTCTTTCATGTTTCCCCCCCTTTGTTTTCTTTAAAATGGTTCCAACAAAATAGAATTGTGAATCTGAGGTTCTCAGATTCTGGAAACAGTCATGTGTTTTTGTTTACGTGTTTTGTTTTCTGGCCCCTTATGCTTAGTGGTCTCCAAGCTGTCGGATGGTTCACCACAATCAATCAAAGATTTTAAGCAGAGTCTCCCAATACTTGTTATTTTTTTTTAAAGATTTTATTTATTTATTCATGAGCAACAGAGAGAGAGAGACAGAGAGGCAGAGACACAGGCAGGGGGAGAAGCAGGCTCCATGCAGGGAGCCCGACGTGGGCTTCCATCCTGGGTCTCCAGGATCACGCCCCGGGCTGCAGGCGGCACCAAACTGCTGCGCCACCGGGGCTGCCCCCAATACTTGTTATTTATTCATAAATATACATATACGGTTGAACTCATATGTTAGTGCAAAACCCACAGAGAGAACATTTTAAAAGATGAAAGAACATTAAGCTCTTTATTTTCTCCCGGGTACAAAAAATAACCAAATGACCTTTTTGCTCTTACTATGCTCTTAGTGTCATATGCTCATTTTATATTTACATGTGACTGAGCTGGACATGCTCCACTTGAAAAGCTTGCTTCACCACTTTGGGATAAGGATTCAGAAGTCTGATTCGAAGTGCAGTCTATTTTAATACTTGGTTTTGGTGACTATCGTGGCTCAAAACAATGCTGCAAAGATAATGCGAGAAGCACATTGTCGTCTATAGTTACTCCATCATGACTCAGGTTATCAGCCACAACCACCAGCCAATGAAAGTTGTTTTTTTAAAAGATTTTATTTATCTATTCATGAGAGACACACAGAGAGGCAGAGACACAGGCAGAGGGAGGAGAAGCAGGCTCCATGCAGGGAGCCCGATACGGGATTCGATCCCAGGACCCCAGGATCATGACCTGAGCCAAAAGCAAGACGCTCAACCGCTAAGCCCCCCAGCTGCCCCTGTTGAAAGTTTACTAATAAATTTCCATCTTCCTTGGCATCAATCAACTGCTCTT
Organism: Canis aureus; assembly: GCF_053574225.1. Taxonomy (NCBI): domain Eukaryota; kingdom Metazoa; phylum Chordata; class Mammalia; order Carnivora; family Canidae; genus Canis; species Canis aureus. Next base: position 24,919,443 of record NC_135644.1, on the reverse strand, counting down.
ATAATCTAATTCAAAGTGCTTCCCGTTGACCAAACCCAGAAAAAGTTTGAAGGCGAGAGAGCATAGCTGATGCACATCTTTATAGACGGATAGATGATAGATTAGCTAGCTAGCTGGATATGCTTGAAGCTCTCTGAAACTACAGATTTGAAAGATTTTTAAATAATTTAGAAAAATCCCACTTCCCAGTTTTAAAAATGCGTTCATACTAGAATTTTTTTTCACAGAGAAAACATTGTTTTCAGAAACAAACATATACGATGGTGGAAACCATTCTAAATTGCCAAGTGTTCTCTCCAAGGCATGAATTTTTCGAAACAGTCACTTTCTTACTCACCGGTACAGAGTCAGCCAGTCAGCATCACCGGTCGCACAGACCCGTGTCTTTCATTTTTGCAAGGCCCCCTGCTGGGTTGCATATTCCAACAGCTTCTTGTCACCATAGGAGTTTCAGAAAAATGGGTTTGTTTTTGTTTTTGCTTTTGTTTTACAAAGTACAGTGGCAGAGGGTCCCTCTCACCTCACCCAGCGACCCTGTGAACTGCTCTGGGGTGTTTCGGGGAGGTAGGATCACATTTTAGGAAGGACTCAGGCAAACTGCGGGGGACACAAGTGGGTGGGTGGAAGTTCCCGCTAGGGACTCCTGGGGTGCCCTCTAACGGGGCAATTGAGGAGAGGGAAACCAGCCGTGAGGGGCAGCAAGAGCAGGGAGCCTTTGCTTCCTTCCCCTGCTCCTGGATCCACACCTGGGAGAGGCCTGCGTTTCTAGGAGAGGGAGCGCGCCTGCACCTGTGATTCCGTAGAGGGACTGGGTAAGTTTGCTCTGAATGCCCCAACACAGTACCGTGGCTGGGGGCCCGAAACAACAGAAATTTATTTTCTCATTCTAGAGGCTAAAAGTCCAAGCTCAGGTGCTGGCAAGCGTTGGTTTCTTCTGGAGCTGCTCTCTTTGGCTTGCAAATGGCTTTCTCCATGTGTCTTTGCGTAGCTTTCCCTTTATGCACAAGTCTGCGTTCAGATTTCCTCTTCTTAGGACCACTGACACCGGTCACATTGGATTAGGGCCCACCCAGTGACCTCATTTTAACTTAATCACCTCCTTAAAACCCCTGTCTCCAAATACAGTCACATGCTGAGGTTCTGGGGACCTGTAATTCAACATATGAATTATGGGGGGGGGACAATTCAACCATGGTGGGGACAGTGCCAATCTGTGGCCCACAGGGGAGGAAGCCGGGGCAATAAGCCTCACCGGATCGTCCCCCCAGCCCCCCAGCTCTCTGCAGCTCTTTGCACTGGCCGAACCCAGAGGAAAGCCAGAGGCCAGGGAGCCTGCTGGGTGCTGCCCCCAAAGTCAGCCTCCTAGGACATTAGAAAGTTAAAAAGAGCAAATTGGAGGAACAAACCAAATATCCAGCTCACAAAGTCACTGTGCTGAGCTTAGAAAACAGAAAGGTCATTGGCCTATAGGGTTATAAATAATTTAACATAGAAGGAAAGAAGTGATGGTCACAGAGGCCAGGGCGTTCAGCTGGGGGGTAGCACCGGAATGCTAGTTTCAGGAACTGCTGATACGGGGCTTGGCTTTGCGGAAACAGTTTGGAAGTCTGCACAGCGCTTGTCCTTGTGAGACTCAGAAGAAGGCATCCGTGGTGGGCGGTCAGAGCAGAGAAGGGTGGCTCGCATGGACCCCGCAGGCCTTTCAACGCGCAGCTTTCGGCAGCTCCCCATTCGCCCTCCACAGCCAGACCCTGTGCGGCCGCCCTTACCCCGGGCTCAGTCCCCTTCTCCCAGACCCCACGGGGACAGCTGGAAGGTCACGTGGATTTGTGTCTGCTGTGGTCTCCAAACTGGCAGTCCCTCTGGTTCCATATGGGAAAAAATCATTAGACTAAGGCAACGTCCCCACCTACCACCGGCTGCTTCGTCGATCAGTCAAGCAACCCCCCCCCCCCCAAGATTTTATTTATTCATGAGAGACACAGAGACACAGGCAGAGGGAGAACCTGATGCGGACTCGATCCCAGGACCCCGGGGTCATGACCGGAACCCAAGGCAGCGGCTCAACCACATGGGGGCCCAGTCAACCCCTTGGCTGGCAGTGGCTGGTTGATCTGAACCTAACTATTGGGGGGATCTCCTCCCTGAAGGGAGCAATTCACGTTCTCTTGGACGATCGTTCCTTGTTGGCACCTCTTGGCAACCCCACTTGAAGAGTTTGGGGTTACTGGCGAACATGAGATTGGAGTATAAGCGCGGACCCATCAGAGGGACAGACGGGTGAGAAGAGCGGGGGGGGGGGGGGGGGGGGCACGCTCACACAGCGGGGGGCCCAGGTGTACGGTTGTTCTGACAAGGTCCCAGCAGGTGGCAGTGTGGGGTCCTCAGGCCTGCGCGGCCGAGGACCGAGAGAAGGGACCTCCTCTGTCCCCAGGTTCCACCAAGCTGCTCTGGGGGCAAGTGGCCGGTGGGGCGCCCTGGGTGTGGGGGCCCTGCTAGGCCCGGCAGTGGGGAGCCACTCTGGGGAGAGGCGAGGACCAGTGAGGACCAGACGCGTCCCAGCTTCCCCTGCCGCGGGGAGGAGGACAGAGGCCCCGCTGAGCTTCAGCCTCCGAGTGGGGCCCAGATGTGCCGCCCTCCGCCCCGCTCTCGAGGTCTGCCCTGGATGAGGGCGGAGGGTCCCAAGAAGAGCTTCCACGTCCCTCCCAGTGGCGGCAGCACTAGGCCGCTCGGGCATCCTCTGGGCTCCAGAGGTCGAGCCCTGAGGGACCACGACGGCTCGGCGCGCTGAGGCCCGGAGCGCGGATGCACTGGGCGGACGGGTGGGCGCCGGGGCCGGGGGCCGGGGGCCGGGGGCTGGCGGGCGCACCTGCGCGGCCCAACGAGGAAGCCCCCGCGGAAGCCCCTAAGCAACGTCCGAGGCCCGGAGCGTCCCCACAGTGCACTGCAGCTCGCTGGGCAAAGCCCGGGTCCTTCTTCTCAGGAGACAGAGAGGCTCTTCTTCAGCATCCACGGCGGGAAGCCCTTGCCCCGCGCTTCCCCTTCCTGGGGAGCCCGGGACCCCCGGCCTGTGGCTCCTCACCCCACTTCTGATCCCGGCCAGGGCTCAACAGCTCTTTGCGTTCCCCGAACTCCAAGGCATTTATCTCCGACTTGAGGATTCGCTCGAGGGTGGGGGGATGGTTGGGCGGGGACAGGAGCGCCGCTGCTCTAGGACCGGCCGGATTGGCCCCGGGGACGGGGCTCCCGGGCGCCCCGGCTTCTGCAGGATGCTGCGTTGGTGGCCCCGGGGATGGCAGCTCGTGTTCCGTGGATTTCCCCGCGAGCACACGGGGAGGCGGAGAGCGGCTTGGGGAGGTGGTGGCAGCCAGCAGCTCACCCCGTCTCCCCTCCCGCACTCGGGCGACCCCCGCCAGCCCCCCTTCCCAAGCCCCTCTTTCCCACTCCCCTTCCTTCTCTTCTCCCCGACGTCCTCTCATGTCTTTGCATCTCCTCGCCGGCTCTTCCCCGTCCACACCGTTCCTGCGCTTCGGATCCCGGGCCAGCCCCCTCCCCCAGCCCCCTGGCGGTGGGTAAGCAGGCTTCGCGGGGCAAATGTATGGCATCGCACAAGGCCCCCTTCTTCTGCGGGAGCCCCTGCCCCGTGTCTGCAGAGCGACGCCTGCCCCTGGCCGTCCGGTCCCTGCGTCCTTCTGGGCAGAGTTGGAGGAGAACCAGCTTCCTCAGCTGGCGCAGCCTGGGCGCGGGGAGCAGGGCTGCGGCTTCGGTACCAAGAGGGTGACCTGTCACCGCTGCCAGGCTGGTCACCCGCGGGGGGACAGGCCGGGAGCCAGGTTGTCTGCCGGCCGAGAATCCCAAATGCAGGAAGGGAAAGTAACCCCCGAGGCGTTGGATTGGAATGTTCATCCCTATTTATGGATAATGTAGAAAACACGATGTAAATGTAGGCACGTGCACACCCGCACCCGCGCGCACGTCCCCTAGCCCCGCCCACGGACACCTTGGAAGCAGTGCACCCCCCACCCCCACCCCGGCCGGCCTCACCTCCTCAGGCCCCTCATTACCACTCTCCACCCAAGGGGACCAGGACCCTTCGGAGAAATGGCAGAAGCCAGAGCTGGGCCCGGGAAGGAACCAGATGAGCGCGGGCCCCTGCCGGTACCAGCGGGCGAGGGAAGGCTCAGAACCTGAGGGACCCAGAGGCGGGCCTGCGGGGCTCCCACTGACCAAGTTAGGGACCCTTTGAGCATCAAAAAGAATAATGGTTGTAACAGATTAGAACCAGTGGACACAGTAGGAAGCCCCGAGGCCACACTCACATAGAGAAGTAAATGAATAAACTCAGTGTTTGAGGAAGCCCAGGGAGGGCAGTACCGGGTTCCAGGCCGTTGCCCCACCGAGCGCTCACGGACGGCCACGGCGGCCAGAAAGCCCCTGGTGGAGCCACCCGGGGAGTGACACCGGTAACGGGGCAAACGGAAACCGAGCACCCCCCGAGGGGCGCAGCGAGGGGCACACGGCTTCGCTTTGGAGATGGTCCTGCCAAAGGGGCAAGACCCGTGGAACCCTCGGACAGCCTCGAGCCTGAGGCGCCCCCGCACAGGACCTGGCCCCCAAGCAGGGGCACACGGGGCCAGGGTGGAGCGAGTCCAACAGAAACTGAGGAGCTAAGTCAGGCCGAAGGAGACTGAACGCACGAGCGTTAAATGCATGATTTTGAGCTGGATCTTTTGATTACAGGGACAGGACTAGGGCCGCTGGTGTTGGCTTAGCCTTGTCCTCCTTAGTTTTGCGGTCGGGTCCGTCCCGGGGAGAATGCCCTGGTTTGCCGGGCCACGCGGTGTGCGTCCCTAACCTGCTCTCCGAAGACCCAGGCTACAGCTTCTTTGTAGTGCACTTGCCACTTCTGTGTTTCGAAGTTAAAAAAAAAAATTACTAAATAAGTGGCACAATCCTTTTGGGGAAAAAGGGAAAGATAGGGGAACATAAGATTCCCATTAAGTGAGGAGGAAACATGAAAAATGTTGTGTTTACGGTGGGCCCTGGCGGACTGTGCCTCAACATCCCTGGGGTGGCCTACGCTCTCCTCCTTGGCAATCGGGGACCTTCTGGCAGAAAAACGGAGAAGCGGAGAAGCGTTACTACTTCTGAGAGCCCTTGGAAGGCTGCAGGGTTAGGTATGGGAAGCACCAGGATTCTCGTCCGCAGCCACAGGCCTTGCCTGAGGCCGAGCGCGGCCCGCGGCTCGACCCCAGGCCGCAGGCAGAAGGGCCGCCCCGCGGGTGGTGGGCAGCGGCGGCCGACTGTGGAGGGGAAGGAGCATCTGCGGTGCCCCGGCTGCTGCAGGACGCCCTGAGCTTCTGCGTCGGCCGAGCGGGCCCGGTGGCAGGGATGCACACGCCAGGACATCTGGGAAGACACTTAACTGAGAAGCTTTACCACAAGCCTTCCAGGGCCACTTTCACGGACCGGTGCTTTGGTGCCGTGTCCTTGGCTTTCACGGAGGGGCCCTACCTGCAACCACCTTGGGGACGCGTCACCGTTTTGGCAGAGGAAGAGGGTGGACACCGCCCAGGGCCTCCTGTGGGGGTCTCCAAACAATGCTAATAATACCGTCTTTTTTCAGAGGATTTGTCAACACACTGACAAGTGTTACAGGTGTGTGTACCGTTTTCCCTTTTCACCTCGGCTGCTAGGAAACTCAAAATGGAGCTTCGACTACCTATAGTAGTTGGTGGAGGCCTTTTGGCTTTGCAGGGTTACCTTCTGTGCTCTCCTTCTCTCTTCACTGTTAACCTCCCAAGCCCTGGTTTTAAATGTTTTGTTGTATCTCCTATAAATTGCTTCCAAGTTTTGTAAATGAAAAGTTTATAAACCAAATAAAAAGGATCACTGGAAGAGCAAGAGTTGAGGGAAACAGAACCTCTTCCCTCTAAGACAGAACTAAAACATTGGGGAAAAAACTATAAAGCAAGAATGAAAGATGTTCCTTCAGTATTTCTCAAGTAGGAAGCTAAGAGGCAAGAGGGCCAGGAACAATGTTCCTGCTGTCAGGCATGGGTCAAAGCACAGTGTGTGACAGTGCGGATTTAATGGGATTCCTGCGGAGACTTTTGAGGAGAAAGTCATAAATATACGAGTTCTCAAGATTTAGTCGGGGGGTCGGGGTGGGGGGCTGTTCAGAAAACTAGGCAGGCAAATCCACAATCTGGCACGTGCAGAACATGTGACAGAGGGTAGACAGGCCGCGTGACGCTATTTATTTACTAAAAGATTTTATTAATTTATTCATGAGAGACACAGAGAGAGGGAGAAGCAGGCTCCATGCAGGGAGCCCGATGTGGGACTCGATCCCAGGTCTCCAGGATCAGGCCCTGAACTAAATGCGGAGCTAAACCGCTGGGCCACCGGGGCTGCCCACGCATGATGCTATTTAAAAAGTACCCTAAAAAATAAATAAATAAATAAAATAAAAAGTACCCTGCGTGGGGATCCCCAGGTGGCCCAGCGGCTTAGTGCCACCCTCAGCCCGGGGTGTGATCCTGGGGTATTAGGATCGAGGCCCAAGTCGGCACCCTGCATGGAGCCTGCTTCTCCCTGTGCCTGTGTCTCTGCCTCTCTCTCTCATGGATAAATAAAATCTTAAAAAAAAAAAAAGACTGTATAATATTCCATGTTTTTATTGCAATTATTGTGACCAAAAAAAAAAAAAAATCAACATTTCAATTAGCTACAAGCTTTTAGAGCTGCGGTGTGTCTGAGAAGTCAACCTGGAAACCATTTCACCTGTAGGTATTCGGATAGGACCAACAGGGGAGATAGGGGAGGCCCGGCTACTCCCGGGGCTCTAGGCTTTGCCCCCGGGCACCTGTGGGGCATCTGGAGGCTGAGCTGAAGGCGGGCACCTAGAGCCCAAGGAGCGCTGACCCACAGAATCACGGAGCCAGCACTTTTCCACACCTGAAGAATGACCGACTTGTCGCATTTTTTTAAAAGATTTTGTTTTACAGGTGGACACACATTAAAAGGCCTTTATTTGGGTGTGTGTGTACAGTTCTGTGAATTTTAGCACATTAATTTCTGTGACCACCACAATCAGGATATAGAAGAGCTTCAAGGCCCCTTGTGCTCCCCTTATGGTCACTGTCCCGTCCTCCCGAGTCCGCAGTCCTCGCTCCTGCCCCGTCCACACACTCTGTCTTTTCAGGAGTGGGAATGACTGGCCTAGGCCGCCGCACGTCGGGGGCACAGCCAGGGCTGACGCCAAGAAATCGCACGGCTGCAACCGGACCCTTTCAGCCAGTGTGACAGCTGGTGCCAACAGACCCGGGGAGCCCGTGAGGTGGGAAGGGCCTCGTCACTGGGGGTGCAAGCGGGGAGCGTGGGGTCGGGGGCCCTGGGCGGCAGGAGGTCCCCGCCGTCCCCTTATGACCCGCAGCTCCTGCAAACGAGCAATGCAACAGCGCAGATCAAGGCTCAGCCTCGCAGTCACGTCGAACATGAAACGAAGAGGAGCTTTCACGCTTGCTCTTAATCCAGAGCCGCCTGTTTGCAATTCCGAGCAGCCGGGGACCTGCCCCGCTTTCCCGCTGCCCCGCGGAGGAGTCACGGCGTCCGGCCGGCGCCCCCCCCCCCGCGTGGAGCCGCTGGCGCGGGGGCACGGTGGGCGGCCCGGGAGGAGCTGCAGGGCGCGGGCACCGGGGGCGGCCCGGAGGAGCTGCAGGGCGCGGGCACCGTGGGCGGCCCGGGAGGAGCTGCAGGGCGCGGGCACCGTGGGCGGCCCGGGAGGAGCTGCAGGGCGCGGGCACCGGGGGCGGCCCGGAGGAGCTGCAGGGCGCGGGCACCGGGGGCGGCCCGGAGGAGCTGCAGGGCGCGGGCACCGGGGGCGGCCCGGGAGGAGCTGCAGGGCGCGGGCACCGTGCTGGTGGGGCGGGCGCGGGCTCCGCGCTGCTTGTCTCATCGCGCTGCCATTTGAGGGCACAAAGTGCGCAGCCTTTCTTGGGCAGGGGCTGGGGGTGCCAGTGCCAAGCCCCCCAAGGCGGCGGGACCCCTCGGCTCCTCCAGAGGAAGGGAGCTGTCGGCCACACCCGAGCCGGCTTGGAGCCCCGCAGGCTGGCAGGCGCCGCCCTCCTACCGCCTACCATCCGTGTTTGTGGACCCGCAGGTGGAACGCGGCCGTGGGCCCCCTGGCGTGGCCGCCAGCCTCCGCCCGCCTCCCGCCAACCTCCGCCCAGCCTCCGCCGGCCTCCGCCCAGCCTCCACCAGCCTCCACCCAGCCTCTGCCCGGCCAGCCTCCGCCAGCCTCTGCCCAGCCTCTGCCCAGCCTCCACCCAGCCCCCGCCCGCCTCCACCAGCCTCCACCCAGCCTGTGCAGCGGGGCCCGTGCTCGCCAGCCGCCAGGGCGTCGGCCCCCCCCCCCCCCCCCCCGCGGTCCTCGGCGGCAGGTGCTCTCGGGTGTGACCCGGCACGTGAAGGCCGCGGCTGTCCCCGGCCTCAGCTGCCTGCGGCGAGGAGCGTCTCTAAGCTGCCCGGCGGCCGCCACCCAGCGCCACCCAGCTCCGGTGCGGGCGAGGCCACCCCCTGCCGACACCCTCCTCCCTGGAGGCCGCGTCCTCGGCAGGGGGCCTGGTTCCTTCCGGGCCGCAGCCCCGCCCCGTGTACAGGGTCAGCAGCGCCCCCCCCCACCCCTCCGCATCGCGACGGGGCCACCGGGTGGCCGAGGAGCCTCAGGACGCGGGAACCCTCAATCCTGCGGGGCAGGAGGCCACGGCGTCCAGGCCCGGCCGAGGCCCCCCAGTGCTCGAGCCCGCGCTTGCTTGACGCCGCGCGGGTCCTTCCCACAGTCGGAGGAGCCTGGCTCTCTGGCTTTCCAGAACAGACCAGCGGTGGGCTTTGGCCAAGATGAGATGCGGGCAGCTGATGGTCCTTGACGTCCCTGCTGCCTATACATGGCCTTGACCAAAAAAAGGAGGTGGGAAGGTTTTTCCAAATCTTTTCAAGGAAATGTATTTTGAGTACAGGGTGAATCTGAACTGATTTTCAAGTCACTTTCAAACCCGCTGACTGGGCTGAAGAAAGAGATCAGAAATGAAATGCATGAAATTCTGATATACATTTAACCTACTTAAAAAAAAAAAAAAGATGACAGGAAAAATAAAATTTCAGATGTTTTTTATTCAAAGGTTTTCAAAAGAAATAAAACAGAAAAAGCTAACAATCTGATCAAATGTACAGTTCAAAAATGTCTTTTGGCGTTTAACAACAAGTCCTAGGAAGGAAACTACAGAGTTTATCTTGAACCGGACAAATAAGTTACCACTGGCAAGTTTGTGGCACTAGTAAAACAAAAATAAAAAATTAACTCTCTTGATCATATAGATATCTCTATGAAAATCTTTTTTTTCAATCTGTACAAAAGGTCTTTCTTCATAAATTAATTTTTTTATAATTTAATGGCTGTCTACTATGTGATGTTTAACTGATTTTTTTTTTTTTTTGTATGTACAGAGGTTATGTTTCCCAAATCTTACCCAGACGAGTATGGCACTTAGTTCAGACATATCTAGCAGCAGATTTCCCCTCCCTTCTAACCGAGCTATCAAATTTCTGTCTTAACTAATGCAAAAATATCAAGTAGTGAGAGACCCAGGTTTATAAATGTACTAGGTACAAGGAGGGTGCTGCGTTCAGTCTGGACTTTCACAAAGCAGTTAATATTCCAGGGAGCATAGAACCAATAATACCACAACTTTAAAAAAGGAAACAAAAACAAAAACAAAACACATTTCTCTTATGACTATGTAATTTTTCACTAGAATCTACACTTCTCAGAGCAGCAAGGACTTTTGAAACTATGAAATGTCACTGACATCTATAATCAAATACAAGCATAAAATTTAAGAACTAAAAAATACTCGAAAGAAATAACTGCTTAGCCCTAGCTCCTGAGCTAGGAGGATTTGGTCTGTGGAAACAGGGAGGGCCAGCAACCTGTCCCAGCACAAAAGAAAACAGACTCTGAGGTAGATAACTGATCACACACAGTTGACCAGACAAGTACACAGTTTTGGAAGACAACTTAATTTACCATTGCTTTTCAAACGTATGCAATTGTCTTAATAAAAGAGCTTTAATAACAGTGAATTATCTTATATGTACTAAAGTAGAAATAACTGTGTATTTATGAATCAGGAATTTCATAGTTTCAAAATTGGTTTCTCTTTACACTTAACACTTGTAGTGATGATGTAAAGTGTGGCACTGCTTGGATCCAAATCTTCCTTCATGCTTTTTTGTTTGTTTGTGTGTGTCCATACATCAATTAAAATGATAAAACCTAAATGCAAAGGTACAAAAAAAGGCACATTCTCCTAACCGCAAACTGGTCCGGCAAAAATAAAGAGCACAGAAGATAGGATGCTGAGACAAGGTGGAGCTACTGGTTACTGGCTCTTCGGTCTTTGGTGAAGTTACCTTTAAAAGTGCCAAGGAATTTTTATTTCTCAAATTTATGTAATAGAGAGAGCTAGTAGCCAATCGTTTCGCTTCTATTCATATCTCAGCTTATGTTTGAAGATAAAATCCTTACTTTTAGCTTTTGCCATTTAGTTGCAATAGCAACGTTTTTCCATTTGCCAGATCTCAGGCATAATTCTCATTCTAAAGCACTATCATTAGTATAAAGGAAGGACAAAACATTCGGTGACTCCCCGCCCCCGCCCCCCGCCCCCAGCCCCAACGCTACCTACACTAAATCTAGAACATCGAGTTAGTTTTTTTTTTTCCTGAAAAAAGGCAAAAAAGACTTTACATTGCATCATACAGCAGATATCCTAAATCAGTCAAACTATCAGAGGAAACTGTTGGCGTACAGCCTTACAAACAATTTACCCTATTAAAAGTTCCCCAGTCAGAAAATGTGTTTCACACAAAACATTTTTCCCTTCTTGCATTTCACTACCTTACACATTATGTGAAAAATCATTAAAAACACCTACTACATATTTAAAAAAGCCAAAATTTCAGCAACTTTTATTGACTACCTTTTAAAAGCCCTATGCTGCTGTTTTTACAAGGCATAATAGACCAGCTCATTTGGTCAAAGCGTTCTACATCATTAGTTTGAACTAACTTTTACTGAAACAGCTACAGCATCAAAGGAGTTAAGGCAAATTGGAATTCATAGAAAAGGAGAAGACACTTCACACTACGTTGAAAGAAAAACGGGAGAGCTAAGAAGAGAGACGCGGAGGGCAACACTGAGTACAGCGACACTCACACTGCAAGCACAGAACACCATGGGGGACGTCGGACTACTTAAACGTCAGAGCCCATTTCATACAGCTGAAGAAAACGCAAATTAAACACAAAATGGACAAAACCACAAAAATCCGGTCATGCACTTGGATAAGTCTTCATGGTCTTTGTGCATACCCAGAAAATTGAAGTTTTCTTTTTCTTTTCTTTTTTTCTTACTTTTTTTTTCTTTTTTCCTTTTTTTTTTTTTTTTTTTGCATCATAATATTTGATAAAAATCTTGTTTTGTTTTTGTTTTTTGTTTTTTTGTTTTTTTTTTACTAAAATAAACCTGTTCGGGGGGAACAGCTACTAGATGAATTTAAGGGTTTTATGCACCTTATAGAACTTATAGCAAAAATAGTTTTAGTTGATTTCATTATAAATAACGTTTTCAAGAACCTGTGCAAAACTGTCAATAATTTCCTAAAGCACAATTGATCAGAAAAATCCATGATTGTTCAGCCTTCACACCCTTCTTCATGTAAGAACACCCTTCTGTACATCTGGAAGAGAAAAATGAAAGATAAATGCTTTTGTACATTTGGTATAATACAGCACAGAATTTTGTGACCTCTTACTTGTTTTAAAGGTAATACATGCTTGAGAAAGGCAAGGTGGTGCTCCTCACTGGTGGTAAACCAATAAATGTTGGAACTGAGGGCAGTTTTTATGCCTTGACTCCACCTTTCGAACCTGGGACCCGCAGCATACTTTTACCTGAGCACCAGAACTCTCCATCTAAGGATACTGACATTAAATTCATAGTCAAGATATTGCTATACTCCTGTAATACTAGATGGAGCAAAATCTTATGCTCTATTTCCTTCAGCTTGTGAGTATTAAAAGCAATATAAATTTGGATACATGTATTGCAGGACAAATTTGATACCTGGTGTCCTGATAATGTTACAGGTTTTTAGGGTTGGAGGGGTAAGGAGGATGAGAAAGCAGACATACACTTGACTTCAATACAATAAGGCACTGTTCGTTTGGGACAATTTGCAAATCCACAAAATCACGGATTTTAACATTTCAATAATACTGGATTCCTTGGCCATGATTCAGGTGGTGTGACCAAATCTTAGCTATTCTAAGTACCATTATGATAAAAGAATCCTAGACGTTCCTTGACGTGAGCCCTACAGTTACAAAGATGTTTCCCTCATACCTCACAGTTACTTATTAGGTTGAAAGGTATATGGTGAATGGTCATTAGACGTCTCGACAGCCACCTGCTGCTGACCACTTGCTTCCTACAACAAAGCAGAGCAGATGAGACATGAGCAATGAAATCCAAACTCTGCTCCTCCTGTCTGAGTTTCACATCTTAAAAAACAAGCACTCGTTAAAAGTGATTTTCTTAGTATTATGCAGGGTTTTCAAGGTTAATTATTTCCCTAAGGAGTTAAGATGTCTTACAAACCCAAAGAACCTCCTACCCCAACTTTTATGAGTTGTTTTTTCATGTCAAGCTATGATTTATCAAACAAATATCTTATCCCTTGGAGCCAGATGTGACTTGGAATTCACTATTTTCGGTTTTTAGAACCTGAAAAATGGTAGGCATATGCGGTCTACTATAGAACATATCCAGGGCAGCCTAGGGCTAAACCTGATCACCAAACACATGACCAGGTCTACACAGAAAGATAGAAATATGCACAGCAAGTGGGCTAAGATTTTTGTCTTGTATCAGTTCAGATACTACTAAGGCAGTTATAAAGAGAGTTTTTATTTTCAGATTTTATTGTGTGTTCAGAATTGCAAATAAGGGAATATATGTTCTGGCAACTGTGGCTGTCAATAAATACACAAATTCAATTAGCAGAAAACAAAACACAACAAGAATGCCCCAAATAATCCAACCACAGTCCTAGGGCTATTTCTGCAATTGGAACCTATGGGATCTGCTTAGTGGGTAGGATTGATTGGGATGATAAATTCCTTGGAATTTTAAGGGTACTTTGCAGAAAATGCTATGCTTTCTGTCCAATCCTTTAAAAAATCTTTTTAAAAATTTAAATTCAATTTAGTTGACATATAATGTATTGTAAGATATAATGTATTATTATTAACATATAATATATAATTCAAATTAGCTAACATATAATGTTTTAGGGTAGAATTTAGTGATTCATCAGTTGCATATACACCCGGTGCTCATTACATCAAGTGCCCTCCTTAATGCCCATCACCCAGGTACCCTATCCTCCCACCACCTCCCCTCCAGCAACCCTCAGTTTGTTTCCCATAGTTGAGGAGTCTCTCATAGTTTGTCTCCCTCTCGGTTTTTACTTTTCCTTCCCTTTCCTTATGTTCGTTTGCTTTTGTTTCTTAAATTCCACATATTAGTGAGATCATATGGTATTTGTCTCTCTCTGCTTTCTGTCCAAATGTAACACAAATAGTAGTCTTCTTCTACTATCATTATTATATTTTTATCTTCCATAACAAGCACTAAAAGTTACTTAGCTATCCTAACAGCCTCTATTAAAAAAGGCGTGGTTTGCTTCTCATCCCTGTTACAATTCTGAAACATTGGTGTTTTTTTTTTTTTTCCAACTATCTTCGTGATAACTGATTTCTTCTTGTAGTTATTATTATTAACATAACCTTTGGTACTAGGATTGCAAACTCCGGCTCTATCTTAGTTTGCCTGTAAGTATCCCTTTGCAGGAGATAAGATAGATTCTTGAAAGGTTTGAAATGTGCTACAAGCTTGGAAAACAGTTCTGGGAGTTTTGGGGGTTATGGCCTGGATATTGCTACACTAATCTGTATGTGAAGAATTACATTTCATAGTTGAAAATAACCCTAGCTATATATGCCTTCTAAACTCAATTCTTTATGCAAATATTTGACTTCTGATTGATTTTTCTTTGAGTTCTACCTAATTTACCCATTTCTTAAACTACTCATTGCCAGATTGGCCATCAGATGGTCTGTACCAACCTCAACGGGAACTGCCGTTGTCTGTACATGTGTGTACTGCGGCAAATAAGCTCCTTGCATAGCTGATGTCGCAGGCATGTACTGAAAAGAAGAATATGGTCAGGATGGGAAATGATAAGCCACGCAAAATTCTGAGTGCCTGGAGAATTTTGAGATGGGATGTCAAGTATTTGGAAATCTCAAAGAAGAAGTTTAAACAAGCTACCTCAAAGCTTAGTAAGTATGCCATATGGAAAGCAAAGTGAATATTTCCACTTTTCGAAGTTGTCCAAACTAACTCCCAACTTTCTTTGGATTTCCTAACAAATACATTCGTGAAGATCACTAAGGCTTCTCATTCTCAATAACTCAGTATCACTAAAATGTGCTATTTTAGAAGGTCTTCTCTCAAAGGACCTCATTTTTTTCCAGCAGCCCCCTGAATTAGTATCTAGAATTATCTCCATAGGTGGAGACCCAAGGAGTAAATGACTTGCTAGATCTTTACTAGATCACGGCTGAAAAGGAAATGGACCCTTGCTTTCCTGATGCGGATAGTCATACTTTTCCAAAGGCAACCAGGCTTTCTTACTGATCTCACTGGATGTGTGTGGACCTGATTGAGCCTTCACAGGAAGCTGCTGCTGGTTTTGAATGTAAGGGAGGAAAACATACTTCCCTTTGTTCTTTTCAGCCACCATCGATATGGTCTGCAATAAAAGCCTCCGGCCATCTTACCATCTAAATGTTATGTTGATAAATATCAACCCTGGAAGTTCATCCAGTACAGGCTCAACCTCAAAACCCAACCCAAGTCTCCTGGACTTTGGAGAAGTCAGTCAATCCTAAGACTGTGACACAGTGCCCCCAAATTCCATAAAAGAAGTGAGGAAAAAATTCCCTGCCTTTACCACCACATATCACTTTCATCTTTTGCTTCATGACACCAGGTCTGTAGTGTGAATGAATGGCATTAGAGATTAGGGCAAGGTGTGCTCGTATGTGGTTGCCAAATTCTGGTAAAGAAGAGATACCCAAAGGATAGACATTTAGGTCATCAATTAATCATGTGGAAGGCAAAGTAAGGGGTGAGAGGGGCTCGGACATAATCTCTGACATCACAGAGCCTGTAACTGAGAGGGAAGACAAAGGCTGCATTAATTTACCCTCCTCTGTTTGCTGAGACACATGATATTAATTTGCCACCTACTGTTCCGGTGCTGCCTAGTGACAGATGACTCATCTGCTGGGCCAGAGGGCTGATCATAGATGCAGGCTGTAGTGACATGGTGTGCTCCATGGAGGGAGTTAACACGGCCCCCTAGGGAGTTGGGAGACAAGCGCAGAGTAAGATAAACTCAAGAAGGGAGTTAAGATTGTGTCATTCCTTTTGCAAAGGAAATGCCTTAGTTTGTTGAGAAATGTGAAACCAAAATAACCTCCTCTCAAACTTGCTTATGGTATCATAAACAATTTCCTAAAAACCTTCTAGATAATACTTCTTAAAACTTTTAAAAGAACATTCATTTCACCAAAATCACTGCATTAAACATCCTGCCTTTCCTTTCACTCCAGTGTAAAGCAAGCTAGTCCAGCAGGCGGAGCTGTAGTAGGAAACACTATTTCCAGCTAGCTGGAGTTGCAGAAATGCTTTCTTAATTTTCAATTTTTTTTAAAAGATTTTATTTACTTATTTGACAGAGAGAAAGAGAGAGAGAGAGCACAAGCGCAAGCACAAGCAGGGAGAAAGGGAGAAGCAACCTCCATCCCAGGACCCTGGGATCATGACCTGAGCCGAATGCAGACACTCAACCAACTAAGCCACCCAGGCGCCCCAGCTTTCTTAATTTTTAAAAAAATAAATGACAGTTGATATTTCATGCAGCCACAAAACAATAGGCCATACTGAGTATTTATAAATACAATATCTTGTTTAAAAGTGTTCTGTACAAGATAATCATTTGATTCAAGATCAAGCTGTCAGGATCAAGATCACATTCTTCATCCACTGTTTCTCAGAACTTTCAGCTATAATTTTGTGCCAAGAAAGGGAAGGAGATTCAGATATGATTAATAATCCAATTTCAGATTCTTTGATTTCACTGAAAAAAATTCTGGTCATTTAAAACAAAATTAAAATGGGGGGGGGCAGGGAATGGACCCCCCCCCCAAAAAAAATCACCCACAACCCATCCTCTTCCTAATACGTGGCTGTTAGCACCGTCGGGGTACTACTGCCCAGATTCTAGCCTTGGCATGTTTGCAGAGTTGCAACCAGGGTACATAAACAGTTTCATATTCTGGGTTTTTGCTTTGAACTTAACATTCTACTATAAATATTTACCTAACTTAGTGCATAGCCATCATCATCATCATTTTTAATGACTGCATAATGGTACATTCACTGTCTTAAACTGAAATTTAATCCTATTTCTGAATTTTTGCATTTTCTCTAATTTATCCTATATAATATTCTTATGGATCATATCATTCCTCTCACTTTTGCAATCACCCAATTCCATTAGAGTGCAATTATTCTGACACATCCTACCAATATTAATGTTTTTGGCATGACTGCAGCCGGTATCTCCCTTCAGTCCACTGTTACTGACAACCAGAACACAACTGAGGGCAGAGACTGGTGTGCAGGCACTTGAATTCTGCAGGCAGTCTCAGCTGGGTGGGGAAAAGGATCAAGCCCTCAGATGGGAACCTCTTGCACACACTACCACTGTCTCCTCGAAGATGTTAAGCTGGGACATGTACCGGCTTTGTCTCTAAAAGTTGCCCAAAAAAGACAGATGTGTGTCAGAAACTGTTTGTTGTTAATGCATTTCATAGAAAATTTCTTCTTTTTAAATTTTTAGCGTGCATCATCAAGAAGTGTGTGGTAACATGGACATGATTCAGAAGCCCAGAATATGCTGAAGGAATTTCCTGCTTCTTTTTTCATTCATCTGTAGGAGCTACTGTTCAAGATTATGCGTGTAGAGACAAATGTGTGGCAATGCTTATACAGACAGATAGAGACACACACACACACACACACACGTCATCAGAGAGCTCGTCCCCCGTGTTATCAACTAAGCATGTTTTATCTGCTGTGTCAAATCATCTCAGCAACTTCCTGATTAGAACGTGTCCCTAGAGCACTGTTTCATATATAAAGTCTTCTATTACATGGTGTCCTCTTTAGGAGCTGCCCCAAGAGAAATTCCTGCCTTATCTTAAGGCCAACAATGGTGTGATCTGTTTTTCTCTTATTAAGTACTATGAACTGTTTTGCATATTAGAATTCCCATTTTGCCTTAGTTACTAGAAATTTAGGGTCAAATGTGTGGCTTTCTCATGCTAGTCACGTAGGTTACTGTGTTGGGCACTGTTAGCTTTTTATGTGATTTTGTTCTCCACCTTTATTTTCAACTTTTAAAAATGTATGCTTTAGCAAACTGGATCTTACGTATCTTCAAAATAAAACATTAAATACACTATTACTGTGAAGTGTAACTCAATTAAAAAATGTAATATGTACATTAAGAATGACAAATGCTCAAGTCACTAAAGAAATCACATTCACCTAAGCAAAACATTACTGCTTTAGTATTTATAATTACTACAGAGAGGTTAAATAACACTGGTAAAAATCTCTAGCTCACTTTTGAACATTTTATATTTGCATTAAATGGAATGAATACATAAAAAATGTGAGCTGTTTTATACCAGCTGCTAAAAATAGACCAATTTAAAACTTGAAATTTTAAAAATTCAATTGTGTGGCATTCTACAGAACTGGTATGGAGAAGAAGATAGTACCCTGCTTCAAATATATTTTAAGTTCTTATATTGCAAACTTGATTTAATGTCAACTATCAATTTGTTTGAAGGCAAGTGTGGGAGGAGGTTTTATAATGAATTTGTACATTCTCACACTCCATGCTTAAAACTTCCCAAATCCCAGACTGTCTTTGACAAAAGGCTTTAACCCAGAGGATGTGGTCTTCTAAATGTATACACAGCTCAGTTGCAAACCATTAAGCCATTAAAATGCTGAAAAACTTACGGGGTGCTGTAGGATATACGGTTGAGGTTGCATCCAAGAAGGACTTTGCACCTGGAAAAAGGAGGATTTTGAAAGAAAAATTGATTTCTATTGGAATGCTACCTATTTCTCTAGAGCTCTTTTAATCATGTTAAAATCTACAGAAGGAAAATAAGGAAGCAATACTATCAATGATTAAAGAGATTAAGGCAGTTAGAGTTCTTGGCAAACTGGTCACTCTGAATAGGATGAAATGATTATTTAAAACCAAGTTCCACTTGCCCATTCAAGAAGTATTTACGGAGTACCAGGCATCAGGGAGAAAAAGGCAAATATGACATGGGCCCCACCCTCAAGAAATTTACTAAGAATGGAGATAAACAAGTAAACACCTCAAATAGTGAAAAGTATGATAGTCAAGGTAGGAACTAGGCACTTCAGGAATACAGATGAATGAGAATTAATTCCAGCACATCTCGTTATTACAAACTAATCCTTAAAGTATGTGCTTACTTAAAAAGAATAACGAAATTCAATCCCTCTTTGATACTCAGGATGTTAGGTTTCAGAAATCTCGTCTGGTGGTCAACAATTTCTAGTTAGTGTGGAAAATAAAAAATCTGAGAATCAGATTTAGAAAATTAAACTTTAGTAACTAGATCGTGACATGTACAGTCAATAGGGCACGTGCACAGAGGACCCTCTGAGGGCTCACACACGAGAGTCAGGTTCCGTGGCAGGAAAGCAAGCCTGTGCAGTCTTGCCGCTCAAGAGAAAAAATATCAGTCCAGTTCTCGATGCCCAGAGCTTTCCTGAGACTATATAATTTTTAAAAAATAAGTTCAGTCTCTAACTCTTTAACAACAATAAAACCCTCCTGTCTCTTATCCCCCACTGTTAACTTCAGAGGTTCTACAGAAAGGATATGGGGAAAAGTCATGGGGAAGAATGTATTGTGATTTACCTTGATAGCAGAGCCCCGATACTTGTTTTCTCTGGTTTCCTTTGCCACCTAAGGCAGACCAAAGTTAAGTGCTTCTGCCTTGTTAACATTTCAGTTATCTGGACTGCAGCCTTTCCCCATTGGGGTACTGGAGGTTTCTTGCAGATGCCAATTTCTCAAATCCAATTGTATAAGCATATGGTGGTTTAGTGGCGAAGGGCCCACTCCAACATGAGTGCAAGGCCTTCACTGAATAAATCATGGGGAGGAGAGCAGCTCCCTGTGGACCCCAAGTGGGGCCAGATGCTCTCAGTTTTTGTATGCTTTCAAGTGGTCTTAATAATCTAATAGCTTATAGCATTGTGGGGTTAGGGAGCTAGAACATCTAATCCAATTTTCTTTCTTCAGCAACAAATCAGCTGCTGTCAATTTCTATTCCTCAATTTTCCCTAACTATAAAATGGGAATAATAATCTCTGTTCTGTGAATTCTTTACCATTGGTTCTCTACCCTCCTTTGGGTCATGGGTCCCTCTGAAAACCTGATGAAAGAAATAGAGCTTCCCTCCACCCCCCAGCTAATTACATTCACAAAAGCAACATTTTGCAAACAATGGAAGAGAATCCTGAGACCACTTAAAGCTCATCTGCTGACCCTAAGAACCTCAGTCTTACAGGATACAGCACTGAGTGTTGGACAAATGGAATGAAATTCTACATGTATTTTAGGGACACACAGAATGCCAAGAGAAGCAATGAGGCCTTGGGAATGAAATGTTTCTGGTTAGGTTTATCAAATCTACTAATACTAGCCTCCTAATTTTTCTCATGCTATGAAAACAATTCTGTGGCCAAAATGCTCAATGCCTGACAGTAAAGAGGGGCAGAAAGAGGTGGTGGCACTGATAGCTGTAAGAGCGACAGCAGCACACATCCAAATTAATATGCACAATTATCTGCCTGAGGATAAGCTTACTTGTTCCTCTTTTTAGTGATCTACATAAATGGCAGACGTTTCCAAGTTCAAAAAGTTAAAAAAGACTACCATTCATTAGGGAATTGTTAATTAGGGAAGGTGCGCTAGAGAGATCTCACAGTCTCATTCAGTCAGGGAAAATACAGGAATTTTAAGTCCACAATAACGAAAGAGGCATTAAATCAGTGAATATTATGGCCCCCAGAATGAAGTGCCAGCCCAAGTAACATAAAAACCCAGAGAGATAAAAGAAAAAATGAGGGACAACTCAGGGAAAGACAGAGGAAAGACTTAAAACCCAAGGGAGGCCACAAATGCTCCTGCACAACTTTTCATGTGTTTCCCACCATGAAGCTACTTTATTCTTTATCATTCGAAGCTACTTTTAAGTTCTAGGACAGAACCACCTTCATGATATTGCATAAGCTGACCAATTCCTTATTTAAAAGGTATAATGAATATACTCTCATCAGCCTGCTAGTCCTGCATATATATTAATGATGATGATAACGATCACAGCTGACATTTACTGACCGCTAATGATTAAGCAGGGTACTGTGCTGAGCGCTTTACACAGAGTCTCAGTTTGTTTTTATAACAAGCCTATGAGAAAGAAGACTATTATTATCCCCATTTTAAAGATGAGGAAACTGAGGCTTACAGAAGTAAAATAACACCAGTATTAGGTATTGTAGTCCCCTAACCCCAGAAATCAGGGCTACAACATCTAATCCAATTGTTTTAAAAACAAGAATACACAAGAATTTAGTCACACAGGATCTCAACAGTCAACAAAAGAGAACTCTATTCCCACGTGTCTGTGATTGAACTCTGTTATTATGTTTCTGTCTGGGCGAGGCCGTAACCCTGGCAGAGGTACTCTGACACAGGAGGAGAGATGTGTATATGCACACACTGTACACCACTGGGTTCCTGGGGAAGAGGAGCTAACCCTGCAATAAAACCAAATCCAGATTATAACACGGTGCTTAATGAGATCTTGGTTCTAAGTTGGGAATTTATTTTAAGATAAAGCCTCTTCAAAATAACCTGTTTAAACAGGGAGTCACCTCTTTTTTTTTTTTTGCCTCAAGTCTCACTGGATTGCACATTTAATGTTACCTGATAGAGACACATCTGTATTTATTAGCATGTTTACTTGCTCTTTTCTTACTCCTTGCTGATGAAAAAACAAAGGCAAAGGTGCATACCTCTTCTGTTTTTACCTAATGTTACTTCTTTTTTAAGTTTCAACTTCTGGGACACACGGTGTCCAACAGCAGAGCCCGCTGTGGAGGAAGCATTTGGGTTCATCCTAAATTCTAAACTGCTGTGATTTCAAGGACTGACAACTGATAACCATTTTCCCTTGTTTTATATTCTCCTATACATAAAAGCAAATCACTCTGTCAAATAAAAAGTAGCTTCTTCTAAATTGGGTATCCAAGCTGCGTAACATTTGACTTAAATTTCGTTATAAATGTTCAAAATTTTAAGACACATAAAAATGGAGCAGCGATTCACGGCCGACAAGTTGTCATACTCTTGAATCCTAAAGGTACAAACCTGGTAGGCAGATACAGGAGATGCAATATAGGGTGTAAGAGAAGTTTGAGTGATCATTCGGTTTGTAGCAATACTGTATGGTGAAGGATAAAATCTAGAACAAACACAAAAGCCTTTATTAAGTCATCCTTTAAAAAAAGAATAATTCCCGGGACAAATGTCTGATATTTTCCACCTTCACATTTTCCCTCAAGCCATTATGCATTTATCTTAATGACATACCCGTTCTGTATAGCAGCTGTGGTTGGGTCATAAGTAAGTGTCATTCCAGCCTATGGGAAAGCAAAGAAATAGAATCACTTACCCGCAAGGGCATGGTTTAAAAATTCCATTTCTTAGAGTCATGGCAACATAAAATAGAGATAGTTTGGTAGCATTTGATAAAATTGAAAGTTTCCTTTGGAACAAACATAAAGTCAATATTGAGAATTGAGCTCTACGTTTGCTCTGTCCCGTTTGGTAGTCATTAGCTGTGGGCAGCTCTTTAAAATTAAAGGCAACATGGAGTCCCTCCAGCACATTGGCTTTATCTCAAGTGCTCAAATAACCACATGTGACTCGTGGTTATCACTGGACAGTGCAGACTCTAGAACATTTCCACTGGATGGCACTTTACCCTCGACATTCTTGAATCAGGATGTTACTTACGCCCTTTTACGTTATATGCAGTTAGCTGGTGATCACAGCTCTCTACCCACCATCTATCTGTCCATCTGGGAGGGCGTCACTCTCTTAGCACCACATCCATTGGGAAGAGCTTTAAAGTGACCTTATCTGGATTTTAAAGTCTGAATCTGGCACCTATTTCAGAAGTGTGGCAGCCAGGATGCCACAGGGGTACCGAGTCACACACGCTCTCGCGACCATACACCCACGCTGAAGTCTCAAGAAGGGACTTACAAGTCTCACCTCTCCTTCTCTATGCCATGGTCTTCCATTGGGGATGTATTTGTTTGGGTTTTGTCTCTTCTTCTGTCCTCCATCCGCAAACTTACACAATAAAGGTTCTGTAGGAGCTGAGTCAATGGGGACAAATGATATAAAATCAGAATTACATGTGTATGGATGACAAAGTGTAACTGAATCTCTTTGTCAACAGCTGCTGTCCAGGGCTGTCAGGAAAGAGACACTTCAAAGCAAACGTCTTCTCAGACCCTTATAAGATTATCTACTGGTGAAGACTGTACAGAAAATATATTAGTTATTATTTTCAAGCAAGAGTTTAATGAACACATTTAAAGAGCTATTCTGAGGAACCAAAGGAATCTTCTGATTCACTTTTGTGCTTCTTTATGTGTGGATATTTATTTATTTATTTATTTATTTAATTAATTTATAGATTTTATTTATTCATGAGCGACACAGAAAGAGAGAGGCAGAGACACAGGCAGAGGGAGAAGCAGGCTCCCTGTAGGGAGCCCGATGTGGGACTCGATCCCAGGACTCTGGGGTCACGTCCTGAGCTGAAGGCAGACACTTAACTGCTGAGCCACCCAGGTGTCCTGGACACATTTGTTTTAAATTCTGCTGATAAATCCCCAAATGTAAATAAGATTGTGTCACCCTTCCCTCCCCCACCTTAAAAATGCTCCTTTAGCTTCCCGGCATAATTCTTCCAAGAGGCCTTTACTTCCCCCAGGAGAACACAAATTCTCATTTATACTGCTCACACTATATTTAAAAATTTTTTTTTAAAATTTTTATTTGTATTTTGTTCACAGCAGTGAGAACAACTTGGAGGTGCAGTGATTTGTTTGGTGCGTTTCCCCTCTGGCGTGTAAGCTCCACGGGGGCAGTGACGCTTGCTTCTTTCATCCCTGCATCCCCAAGGCCAAAGCGTCTGGCATGTTGTAGGTGCTCACTGCATTTCGGTCGAATCAATGAATGAATACACATAGGTTTCATCTGTTTATCTGTGGAGCACAGCCTTGAAGATAGCTGTACATTGTAAGAAAGGCAAAACACCCACCCACACTGTTTAAAGTTTTTTCTGTGCCTTTAATCATCCCTCCTGGGGTTGCCTAACTATATATATCCACATCATAAAATGATCCGAAGAACTCAAAAAACTAACAGAAAAGCAAAAGATGCAGAAACTCTCATACAATACATACTCATTAGTTAAGAAAAGAGGGGAGGATGGGGAGGGGGAGGAGGTGGCATGGTAGTCCACCCATGACTTTTCATTTTCTTTGCTTTCCATAATGGAAATAGCAGTATATTCCTGAAGGTTGTGCAAATTTCTGTACGTTTCCAGTTAACGTAATAAAGGCAATCACACCTTCCTGTCTGGTTCTCACATTCTGTCCTTTGTCTACTGTACAACTGTGATTACTACTTTCAAGTTCTGTTTCGAAGTTAAATAACCAGGAAGAGAAAAATATTACTTGTGGAAAATTTACTCCTTTCTCCTTTGCCTCTTATTATCCTAATTCATCTCTTATTTTATATCACTATTACCCACCCACTAATGACAGGGTGGAAGCAATAGTGCCTCTCAACACTTCTCTGCCAAAAAACAAAACACAACAAAAAAACCCAACTGTAATTCCTTCTCGGCGAGCTGTCTAGGCTGTTGTTTGGCATGCCTTCCTCCTCTCCCTGGTGTGAAGCAGTCCAGAGGGACAGGCTGGAATGTGAGCTCACTTCTGGAAGCCAGCTACTACGGGAACCAGAAGGTGAGAGCAAAAATGTCAGGAGTCTGGTGAGAATACCAGTGAACCTTGGCCAGGCCTGTTTACCTTCTGACTCCAATACCTCCCCCACTCCCCCCGCCTCCGGCCCCCAGCCCTTCAGGCCTTTCTGAACAGGAAACTTTTGGTTAAGGCAAATGGGTGGGAAGGAAGATAGACTAGGGCCAAATCCTGGACTGAAGATGAATTACCCTGTTTGTCTTTTCAAAAAAAGACTTTTGGAAATTCCTGCAGCCACCAACAATCTCCAAAGGTAAAGTAAATGGATGCAATGAAGCAAGAGGGCTTTCTAATCAGTGATGATGCTTTTAAATCTACAACTGGGCTGTCTGGAACAGGTGGAAATGAGGGCCAGGAGAACACAGCTTTGTAGAAGGGACAGATAAAGGGCAAACCTGCCTGAGTTAGGAGTGTCCTTCTGCCAGGCCTGAAGATATCTCACCTTGATAGCTTTTTAAAAAAATTTATAATTTATTCATGAGAGACACACAAAGAGAGGCAGAGACACAGGCAGAGGGAGAAGCAGGCTCTCCCCGGGGAGCCTGATGCGGGACTGGATCCCAGGACCCTGGGATCAAGACCTGAGCCAAAGGCAGATGCTCAACTGCTGAGCCCCCCAGGCATCCCCATCACCTTGATATCTAAGGTCAAAGAGAGAACTCAGAGAGAAGCCAGATCTCCCTATTCACGAATCTAAAGGTCCTTATGGTTATCCCACAGTTTCTCCAATGACCTGTTTATACTCCCCATAATCTCACAGGGCAAAGGAATATAGTAAATTCTGTGCTGCTCCCACCGTGGGGGACTTCACTTTGAGGAGACAGTTCTACCTAGAGGCACTATAAAGAACGGCTTGCAGACTGAAATTTAACATTTCTCAAAAAAGAGTTGACTTGGCACGATGAGTAATGCAAATGGGCCATTTTCCTCCATTAGCATCACTGCTTCCAGAGAAAGAAGGCAACCAGGTTGGACACTCTCCGTAAGTTCACTACAGGCTGCCGCGCCGGGGAGCTGTGAACAAAAGCATTTAGGCAGCAATCCCTGGGAGCATAAAGCTCCACATATGCTCAAAGGCCACATGCCCTGTCTGTGGTAAGGTGCTGGCAATACATTATCATTTTTCTAGACTATGTGCTGTCAAAAAAAAAAAAAAAAAGCCATTTCGTGTAACAATAAAGCCTGCTAAAAACATAGAATGATGCAGTAAATATCAAGTGAGCAATGACATGTTTGCAAATAGATTATTCAAAATGAAACAAATGGAAAAGGATGTAGCTGAATCTTTCAAGAACTACATTCACTCCATGCTGTCATTAAGATATTTTTCTCCCCCTGAAAGCAAAAAGGTAAGTACTTAAAACAGTTTGATATTGGCAGGTATCCATATCTTAGGAAAACAAATTTCTTTTTTTAAAAATAATTATCACCAGGGGTGCCTGGGTGGTGCAAGGAGGTTAGGCGTCCAACTTATGGTTTCAGCTCAGGTTGTAATCTCTCAGGGTAGTGGGATCAAGCACCACGTCAGGCTCTGTGCTAAGTGCAGAGCCTGCTTGAGATTTTCTCTCCTTCTTCCTCTGCCCCTCCCACTGATGCTCGGTCTCTCAGATAAAGAAATAAATCTTAAAAAAATGTAAAAAGAATTACAACCATTAGAAATGAAGAGTTTTTTTTTACATAGTCATTGGCTCCTTGTTTTAGGGAAATGGGAGTGCCCCCAGTACTCCACGTGAGGCAAAATAAAATTTTAAAAGCTTCTTTCCTCTGTTAAAATTCTCTCTGGTCTATTTAGCAGTTTCAACTCAACAGTTTATTGAGTGCCTACTGTGTGCAAGGTATAGTGTTAAGAACTAGGGATATGGTCATGGATAAAATAGGGTCTTATTTCATTTTGCAAACTAATGGGAGGGAGAGTGTACAAAATCTTACGAAAGCCCATTTAGCTATTTATGAGACAGAGCACTGTTTTGAGAGATGCCTGTTGTTAATAAAAATGCCACCCAGAAGTGAAATACTTCTGATATTGAAAGGGCTGCATTTCTTTTACAGGGTACCTGGTATTTCATGTACCTGGATGACATTATGTGACGTTCATCACTGTAAGTTCTTGATATCTGATTTAGTACACGAGGTGTATCATGTGCTCCAGGAAACAGCTATGTGAAGACTTCTTTAAGATTATCTATGTTACCATCAAGCTGAGCAAGGGTTAGAGGATTTCAGATTTCTGAATTGAAAACAAACAAATACACCCAGATCTGTGTCATGGCTCACTTATTTTTAAGTATGTGGGAGATTGCTTATTTGATTAGCATATCCTGTGGCTTATTTCAAACCAGACCAAAAGTCTCTAGGAGTTTGTGTTTTGAAGCCTAACACACAGGGTCCAGGTCGAAGGCTGGGAGATGCATGGGATGCCAGCTTGTTCTACACATCAGATCCTTCAGCTGGCCGCCTTGGCTGTTCTTTTTAGAAGGGAGATGATGATGAAGAAGGCTGACACGCAGAAAAAGAAGTGCCATAAATACTAGTAGTTAGGACTCTGATCAAGTAAATTTGGGTGTATTAACTTCAAAAAACCAACATGTAACAGTCAACCCTTATCTCCTATATGGTCAATTTTCTATACCAGCAATTCTTTTTTAAATTTTTTTTTCAAGATTCCATTTATTTATTCATGAGAGACACAGAGAGAGAGGCAGAGACAAAGGCAGAGGGAGAAGCAGGCTCCATGCAGAGCGCTCGACGTGGGACTCGATCCCGGGACTCCAGGTTCACGCCCTGGGCCAAAGGCAGGCACCAAACTGCTGAGCCACCCAGGGATCCCCTACACAATTCATTACCTTATTGTGCAAAACTAGTAATTGCTGAGTCCCAACAAATGACTTGTGACTCAAGATATATTCTACTTAGGTGATATAAAAATTCTAATTACCCACAATCAATTGATTTTGCCATCTATCCAGAGCATTCTCAGTTGAATCTCCCCTTAATTAATCACCACCTTTTGGGGTTCTAAACGGTGTGCCTCAAATGTCTTGTGAGATCTCTCAGGTTATTTTCTCTTCCTTATTCCTCAAGACAGAAAAGTTACTTTCTTGTTCATCAGATCCAACAGGAACATGTAATTCCAAAAGCTTAACTACTGTAGTGTAATCTTCAGCAGACAATGCCACAAATGCAAACGTTGATCTGATATATATATTTTTTTAATTTTTATTTATTCATGATAGGCACACAGTGAGAGAGAGAGAGAGAGGCAGAGACACAGGCAGAGGGAGAAGCAGGCTCCACGCATCGGGAGCCTGACGTGGGATTCGATCCAGGATCTCCAGGATCGCGCCCTGGGCCAAAGGCAGGCGCCAAACCGCTGCGCCACCCAGGGATCCCTGATCTGATATTTTTTGGCACCTCTTGAGAGCCATCTGAAGTAATTGCACTGTCGGGAATCCACTGAACGTGCCCTCAACAGAGCTTTGTGAGTGGGATGATCTTTCGCAATGCCTGATTTTGTGGCACTAACAATCCCTTGTTAGGGACTATAAGCTTATATGGGTGATGCCTGTGCTGATTCACTTCACATCTCGACCAAACAGCTTGCTGACCTATCTTCTAAAGCTCAAAATCTGTCATTATTTAGACTCGAATGTCTTCCCTTGCTATCCACACTCAGAATCACTTCTAGAATGCCTGCTCCAAACACTGTAGTTCATAATTTGACCTCCTGGAAGTCTTCCTTGCCATCTAATCAAATGGCTCTGAGGACTAGAGTTCTCTGTAGTTTGTGAGAGTGGACCTTTTCCTGTGTTCTAACAGCTGGAGAAACTGCTACTTCCAAACTCCCATTTTTCTAGTTAAGCAGTATTTATCCTAATCAACATTCTGTAAAACGTGAACTGCCCTCGATAGAAGCTTTTCCATCAGTTGTGGAAAACCAGCCCACTCAGCAACTGTAATTAGCTTTCTTTCTGATAATGTTGCCTACTTTCAAAATTCCTCAACTAGCAACATGCATGGAACTATCTGGGGCTCTTCCTTTAAGAATTTCGTTGTAGGGATCCAATACATTTCATC
Organism: Canis aureus; assembly: GCF_053574225.1. Taxonomy (NCBI): domain Eukaryota; kingdom Metazoa; phylum Chordata; class Mammalia; order Carnivora; family Canidae; genus Canis; species Canis aureus. Next base: position 24,890,924 of record NC_135644.1, on the reverse strand, counting down.
CATTTTGTGTGTGCACGACACCACTTCCTTTTAGCATCCTCTTTGTTTCTAATCCTGCTGCCCTGTCCAACCACCACATAGAGCTACAGCTTTTCTTCACAGGCGTATGTCCTCTCCAACTTTCCTGATCCTTATACAGTGGCTCCACCTCCTGCTCAGCTTTACCTACCAGCATAAAAATGATTTAACATTAAAATCAAGTTAAATAAGAAAACAAAAATATCCTTCCTCAACACTCCAACTTAGATGTTTTAATGTTCTATATTTACTGCTTTTCTCAGTCTACGTTTTTCATATCTGCAATGATAGGTCTTCCCCCCCCCACTGTTTACATTGTGGACTTTCCCTATTTTGGTACAGAATCATTTTTTTAAAAGTGGTTACATAAGGTTCTTCTTCTTCTTCTTTTTTTTTTTTTTTTTTTAAGATTTTATTTGAGAGACCAAGAGAACATGAGCAGGGGGAGGGGCAGAGGGAGTGAGAAGCAGCCTCGCCACTGAGCAGGGAGCACGAGGTGGGGCTCGATCCCAGAATCCCGATCCAGGGTCTGGAATCATGACCTGAGCCGAAGGCAGACACTCAATTCACTGAGCCATTCAGGCGCCCCAGTTACATAAGGTTCTATTTGAAATGGGATTATGTATAGTTTCTTTGTTATTATAACTAACACTGTATGAACATCTGTGTGTATATCTTATTTATCTTTTTAATCCCAGTGCCAACTGCTAAATTGGTGGTCAGATTGTATGGTAATTAGAACACTGGCTCTAGACTAGTCTCCCTGGTTTGAAATTTGGCTTTGCCATTTATTACTTTGTGACTCCAGGCAAGTTATTCAATGTCTGGGGTTTCATAATCTGTGGAATGGGGATAGTAGTTGTAGTTAATGCAGAGGGCTGTTGCAATTAACATATATAAAGTGTTCAGAACAGCTCAATGCACATTAGCTATTGTTATACTATGATAACAGGAGGAACTCAAATTTTTGAATTATGGTTCTTCCTCTTGCCTTTGAATTATTAAGATAAATTCTCAGGAGAGGAACTTCTGGTTTATAAAAGTTATAAACAGTTTTAGAGACTGGCCTGTTTTTCATGGAATTTGATTTTGTGAGATTTTAACAAGCTGGCTAGGGTTGCCGCCTTGGCTTCACATACAGTGAAGAAATGTGCAAGTTGTAGTTAAGGGTGAAGTTACTGGCAACCGCCTTTCAGAAAACAGTTTCATGGTACACTTACATCTCCCACCCAAGGTCCTTATGCTTTAATAAAATTTTACTCTGCTATTTATTGTTCCTTCCTGGCAGAACCTGATAGTGAAAAGGTGTAAAACCGATTCGAGGAAACTGCTGTAGGCTGGGTGTGAGCGACGGTGATAACACCTGCCCAAAGGCAGCCCCAGCATAAGGTGGGCAAGGCGCTCCAAGCATCTCAGGCTAAAACGTGGCATATTTCTAGTTGTGATCCTCGTTACTTTTTAAATAGTAGACTTACCCTCCTTGGTAGAGAATGAGTTTGAGTTTTAGATCTGTAAGACAGCCCTTTCCCCACTGGCCACCCAAGAATGTTTGAGCACTTTTGCTCTCATGGCTGCTTTCAGTGCAGCCCTTGGAGCATCCATCTCAACAGGACTCCCATTTAGACTCTGCTCTATGTACATACTGGGCAAGGGAGACAGGAACACATCACAATTCAAAGGTGTGATCACATCATCCTAAAGGTACCAGGAGCACCACACATGTCTTCAAGCATTTCTTTTATCATAGAGCTGCCAAATATTTTTTATAGAGTAACAGTGCTGAAGACAAACACTCAGGGAACAAGAGAGACAATAAACACCCTTGCAAGATTCCCAGCCTTTTTGCTAGAGTCAGTTTTTCCTCTAAATGTTACCGTTTCTGCCTCCTGGCATAGGACAATGCCCTAATATCACCACCTATAGACAGAGTTATAAAATGTGTGTAAGAGCAGTTTTCAAGCCCTGCTGGGCATACACCCAGTCTGAAAAGTCAGAGTAACACAGAAAACAGATGTAAAACAAGCTAAGGTCTTTGGACAGAGTTGGCTAGCAGTCATGCACTTCACTGGAGCTCCTCCGTGACAGACGAAGCTTTGGGCTGGGGTGGAATGATACTAGCACAATACCAAGAATCTAATGGCTCACAGATCCAATGATTAGATACATTTTCTTTTTAAAAACTCTGCTTTTAGCACATAGGAACTTATTCAGTCCATTAATGTCACGGAGAGGTCCAGAAACAAAGATGGATAATCACACTGCCTCGTGTAATACTGAACACACATGTGAACTTTGTCCACAATCTGTGTGTGCGTGTGTGTGCACATGAGTGTGCACATAGGTGCCTGCCTCCGACATAGGCAAAGAGAGCAAGCAGCTCTAGGATAGTTCCAGCTAACATGCCAATGTGCATTAATTAGTCTTTTTAAGAGATTGTACTCTTTCAGCAGGTATAGGAAAAGCATTTTTTAGAAAAAACCCTGAATCATAACCATGAGTGACTGTTTTTTTTTTTTGTTTGTTTTTTGTTTTTTTTGCCTTGGGCATGTCTCATATTTTGGACATCTGTTCTATATAAAACTTCCCATCCCTTGTTTCAAACATTCACTGTGTGGGAAATCACCACCCTATTTCTCCATGATAGAATTTTTATCAAGCAAATACTATTATTTTAAACCTCTATGGAATTCACCTAGATTGTTTTACAAAGTAGTCATTGGTTCTTTTATCCTGATTGGGGACCTTCCAAGCAAATCTGATTTACTGCAAACCAGCTAGCACTCAAAAGCAAGATAAAAACCAAGATAAATCCAAATAAAGGATAATGCTTCAACATTTTCAGGGGAAAATGAGACTGGATGGGAAAGGACAGAAGGAATGGCCTCATGAGTAATTTTTTTTCCAACACAAACCATTACGTGTATTTAAGGAAGATTCTGTCAGAAGATAAAGCCTCTCTGAAAATATGGTAACATCAGACATAAAAGCACAAGATTTTAAAAAAGCAATTTCAGAAAACAGATTGCATTAAAAACTGTGATGTGGATTTTCAGAGAGCTATAAACATGTATGACATTACGTACCATGCCCCAGGTCAGGGTGGAGTATGCTGGCATGGGGGAACCCAGACATATTATTCTGGTATGAAAAGAGCATGTTGGCAGGAGGGTGGGTGGCACTTGAGAAGTAACAACTCATGTGCAGACCTGACCTCCTGCTCAGCCATTTAGAGACTTTCCTAAGACTGTTAGAGTTAAGTTCACTGTTCAGTTTAACTTTCATAAAGTATCTTTTGGGGAGCCTATCTAATGTGGGTTTCTCTTCTGTACTTGGCTCCAATGTCACAGGCAAATTGCCAGTCGTGCAAGAATCGGAATACTCTGACAGAAACCATCCTGGATAATTCTGCTTATGCCAGCTAAACAACTTGCATCATTGACAAAACCATCCTCTGACTCTATTTATGAAATGTTATGTCTGCTTAGCAATGAACCTACATTATTTAAAGTAGAGGCTCATTCAATTTACCCCTGCCTGACAATATTTTTGTTTTGCATCTGGTTCTACTGAAAGGAATATATACATTCCATGAAGAAACCTATGGTATGGCGTAGCCAGTTAGGGAATTTGAGAGAACAGCATTTAATAAACAGACTGGTATTTAAAGAATATTCTCATATTATGTGTACAAAAAAGGAGGAAAATCCAGAGAAGTTGAAAACTGTTTCAAATTCTACTGCAGTGCCCAAATCCACTTGGGACTTATTCTGGGGAAAAGTTGAGTTCCCTAGAACGGTGTGCTTCCAGGGCCCGCGCTACACATTTCAAACCCCTGCTGAAAGGCGGTTCAGACTTGCTTATATGCAAAGAAGTATCCAGATAAACCCTCAAAATAGCCACGATTTTTGTGATGAGCCCTACATGAAAAATGCTCTTAGAAACCACTTGGTAACCTCTGTTGTTCTAGGGCGACACAGGCTTTCTGTGCCTAGCACAAAATTAAAAATAAACCACAGCTTCTACTGCCAAAGAAACTGCAGTGTAGCTGGGAACACTAAAACATAGACAAAATCATGAAACATTAGAAAATGGTATAAAATTAAGCTCTGCTTCAGAACAAAGAGAACGGCTTGACAGCAACCCCCACCCTTGCCCCAAGCAGCGATCCTCTTGAGGCAGAAGGAATCTGTTTCTCACACGCCAGCTGACACTTGGCACGACTTGGAAGAAACTATTCTCTACTAGTTGCAAAGGTACAGAGAATCCTACAATCATTTCCATGTGGTTTGGAAATCAAGGTCTCTTTTTCCTTGAATGGGAATGACCAATAGTCTTTAAACCCACTTCAAAGAAAACAATTAAATGATACAATCATGAAATCCTTTTGGAGGAAAAAGGAGACTGTCCAACCTCGATCTGTGACACCCCGAGATCGACCTCATTCAGGAAACTGCTAGATGTTAGCTCATCTCAGGCCGATGATGGAACATCACAACGATTACGTGCAGGAATGTTGTTCCTTCTCGAACTCTCTTTGCCGTACATATAAATGAGCTAATAATTACAGCGGTCACTGGCGGGTGCCCGAGCCGCCCTCCCAAGGGTCTGGTATGGTGGGGTCCTGACACAGATAAACGGGCAAGTACGGAGAGCACACCAGCACTCAGCTGCGCGCAGGTGTTAACCTCTGGAGGCCCCGCAGGGCAGCTTCTATCGAAAGCTCCCATGTGTTAAATTTCTCTCTTGCCTTTACTTGGTTGGAGGATAAGAACATCGTCTTTTATTTTCTTTCAACTCAAGGGCTGTTGACAGGAGAAACAAAAATAACTTAAAAAAATAAAAAGGGAGCTCTTGCACAAAAGTTGGTTCCTCGGGACAGCGTACTTCCAGGCCTTTTATTTGATGACCCAAACCTGTGCCTGCCGGCAGCTCAAGCTCATGCGCAGGCCTACAAACCCTGCGCTGTCAGGTTTCCGGGTTTGGACACGGAGCGCGGTCTGAGCTATGACGCACGCTGACGGACAGAGGCTCTTCTAGGAAATGAGACTCAACGGATGCAGAGAACCGAAGTAAGTCCCCCATCGTAACCATCAGCCCTGCAGTTAGGGACGCAACTCTGGAATTGCAGCGGGATAACGGCACGAGTTGCACGCGGGCAGCCCCGCCACGGGGTCCGCCGCCAGTGTGCCTGGTGGGAACTCGGGGTCCAGTGTGTTCCGGGTGCGTGTGCAGGGAAACTCAGACAAGAGTGACAGGCGTCCAGTGTCTAGGGCTGCCGTGCTCTGCTGGGGTGGAGAGAGAAAGGGGGCGAAGTTCCTGCCTTCGAGGAGCTCCCGGCCTAGTGAACTCACGGGAACCCTGGGTGCTGGGGTACAGCCGGGGTCCTCGGGGTGCCTCGTGCGCGCACAGGGACCTTGCTGCGGCCCCGGGGGGTGAGGGCTGCGGGGCCGGTGCGGGCGGCACCCGAGGGCAGGCGAGGCCCTGTCACCGCTGGCCTCCCCGTCGTTCCCGGGGCCTGGGGTTTTCCTCTGCAGGAGGAGGGGGCCTTTCAGCAGGAAGGGGACACAGAGGTCTGCCGCTTGGGGACTGGCCGCCGCAGGGAGGCAGCTGGGAGGAGGCTAGCCGGCCTCAGGCCTTGGCGGGCGAGCAGCGTGCGGGAAGGGAGGCGGGGGGGGGGGGGGGGGGGGGGCTCCCCGAGGTTACCTGGGCGGGGGAGCCCGGGGCTCGGGCCTGAGTTTCCGGCAGTCGGGGCCGCGGGGTGACGGGAGGGACGGAGGGGAGGCCAGGCTGCGACACCGGCGGCCCCTCGGCCCCTCAGCCGTGGGCCAGACGGGGAACTCAGGGGGATGGCGACAGACAAACGAGGAGAGGACGCAAGAGCCAAGTCCACGAACGAGGAGGAATTAATGCAGGACACGAAGAAAATAGAGACGCCAAACAGAAGTCAGGGGAGGATGTGGTGCAAGGACGGGAAGGGACCGGCGGCTCCGCACAGCAGACACGCAGCATCGAGACAGGAGCCTCCACGCTGCATAACCAGCAAGTAAGAAGGGTGAATCGGGTCCCCCCAACCCCACCCCAGGCCAAACACCTAGAGTCCTAACCTCAGTGACTCATGAGGGCACAATAGGACCTTATTTACAAACAGGGTCTTTAAAGTTAAAAAGAGGTCATTAGGGTGGTCTCTGATGGAATGACTAGCGTCCTGGTTAAAAAAAGAAAGGGGGGGATGTGGACATGGGAGACATGCATGGAGGAAGATGGATGTCTTCCCCCTGTTTTTTTTTTTTTTTTTTTTGACTTATAAACAACAACACTTTATTCCTTGCAGTTCTAGAGGCTGAAAATCAGAGATCAGGGTAACGCACAGTAGGGGTCCAGTGAAGGCCCTCTTCCGGGTTACAGACTGCCAACTTCTGGTTAGATACTTATATGATGAAAAGAGAAATAAAGAGCTCTCTGGGGGTACGGGTCCTACTCCTGAGTGCTCCACTCTCATGACCTAATTGCCTCCCAAAGGCCCCATCTCCCAATACCATCACATTGAGGATTTCAACATATGAATGACGGGGTTGGAAAATACAAACATTCAGTCCATTGCAATGGTCTACAGGGGATTTGTTACAATGTTAAAAATGACTATAACTAATATATGTGAAATATTATTGGAACCCAATATTAACTAATTTATTCATTCTACTACATTTTATTTAATGATGGTTAGGTCTCCTGAGCACTATCAACAATATTGCCATGATATAATAAAACAAACACTTGAAAGTGAAAAAAAAAAAAAAAAAAGTGAGGGAGTGAGGGAACACAAGGAGAGGACACAAGCCAAAGATGGAAGAGCCTGGAACTGATTTTCCCTCCATCCCTGCCGACACCATCGTCTTGGAACTTGAGCATCCAGGACCGAGGCACCACATTTCTCTTGTCCAAGCCACCCAGTTCGTGGTACTTTGTCATGACAGCCCAGGAGACTAATACAGTTTACCATGTGAGACACAAGGAGAAGTCAGGCTGGGGAGGGCTGAGGAGTCAACGGAAGGCAGAAAGGGGGACTACGCTTTTCATTTAAAAAGTTTACGTGAGAAGGGGCTAGAGAGGAACACAGTGCTTTGTTTTAGTTTCAAGATCACAGAGACATGAGTGATCTCAAATGCAAATGCGTAGATTTTTCTAGGAAATTATTTGAAATTGAAAATGTATTGGCATAAATTAGTTCACAGTTTGGTTCACCGTATTCTGTGATTTTAAAAACGTCTATTGTAGTTACAGTCACAATTTTTGTTCCTAGAATTGTTTGTGTTTTCTTGCATTTCTCCACCAATGAGTCATGCCAGAGATCTGTTATTAATTGAAAATAAAAGTTATGGTTTTATTGGGAGAAAAAAAAAGAATTAACAGCAATAGAAATATGAAATTATAAGGGAGGGAGGGGATAACTGGCAGAGAAAGGTCCTGATGGGATGCAATCAAAACAACAGCTTGGAACCCCTTGTCCTTGAGACTTTAGGGAAGAAGGAGGGCAAGAACGGGGCTGGGTGTGGTCTCCTTGTTGGGAGGAAGCAGGAAGTTGATGGTATTTCCACTGGGTGATCTCAATTTTACTCATCAAGTGAGAAGTGAAGTCATTTGCTTAGAGTTGAGAGGGGGCTAAGGGAGAACTGAGCAGGCTGGGGGAGACTACAGGCAGGGAGGGATGAGAAAGCAGAGCGAGGACTGGTGATGTAGAAGGTCCAGTCAAGCTGTCAACACCTTTACCTGCCTGGATGTAACAGGAGTGGAGAAGGTGGCCTGCTGCAGAATTAAATCCAAGTTTGGGATCCTGTGAAGCGTGTATGAAAAAGGTATGGGGTACAAGACAAGTGAGCATACTGCTAAAATGGAGACCAGATTTAGTGGGGATGGCAAAGAGGTAAAGGACCCCTCTGAATTTCGGATCAGCTTCAACGGGAGCCAGAATGAGTGTGATCTGGGAATGAAAAGCTCCTGAGGTGTGGTCATGACAACATGAGGCAAGTGGTTACAATGGGATGGACAGATGGCTCATAGGGACTGAGGCCCTCTAAGGGGTACAGGGTAACATATGCTGAGGTCTTCCTCAAGAAAGGCAGGAGCTGTGGTGGAGAGTACCATGGTCCTCAATGGACAAAGACTAAAGGACAGAAGGTGTACTGAGGATGGTGGATGGGTGGGGGAGGCGGGGTAGAGGTTGGCCTGGTGCATCGGAGGAGGAGCTTCTGAAAGCCTTACAAGTCAGACTCACCCCTCCCACTGGGATGGCTTTGGTTCATATTTAAACACCCAATGTCTGGGAGAAGTGCATTTTCAAGTCTTATTTGTGAACCAGAGAAATGGATTTTACTTGATACATCAAGTAATAAAATTATACATATATTACATAAAAGATTACTGATAAAATTTTAGACAAACAACATACCAGAAACTCCAGGTGGTGTCTTAATGAATTTTCCATTAAAATGACCAATAACGGCTTCACACTTTTCTGTTGATTCCATCCTATTTAACCATCAAAATAAAACACATATTTAGAGATCCGTTAGTTTCAGATTTTTTGTGCATGTGAATACATTCTTACAGGCTTATTGGATACAAATGAAACCTAGCAAAAATGTGAATAAGAAAAAGTAGGTTTATCCTATCTTTTATCTGTTTTATGTGTACTTCTCTAATAAAATGAAAACTGATATCCACAGAGTATGCTCTGAATCATAAAAGAAATAAATTATATCCAGAGTGTTTAATATCAAACCTATCAAATGTGTGATTTTTTTTTCTACTTGCTGGAAAACTGGCATTCAACGCACAATAGCTCTGTTGGTCATGATATTGAATTAAAACAGAAATGCCAGTTCAAAATACTAGTTTACTTACTGCTGCTAGAATATGGGTCATTTTCAAGATGGTCTTTCTTTTTACATATTCACAAAAGGACAGGTTCAAAAGTCCTGATAAGAAGAACTGAAAATCACAAGACACTCCTTATGTGGTTTTTACATTAGCTTTAGGTATAAAATTAAGTTAGTGAAGTCAGTTATGTTACCTTCTTTGTCCTCCTGGCTTCAGAGGAGTAATTAAAGGATTGAGCCCAACTTTACAATTTATTTTACATCTGCAGGTGGCTAAAATCCTTTGAGAAACATTTCAGGGGAATTACATTATTTTGACTTATTTTTTTTTTTTTTTTTTATTGGAAGAAACATTGAATAATCTATTCAGAAGGCACCACACTTCTGGACTACCCAGAGAGTTACATCTTGGTTTTTAATGGGTAGTAATAGTTTTAAAAAGCAATAGAACTTAATTGGGTTCCATCTCTGGATACAAAACTGAAACTACTTGATCTGCTTTCAGAACACCCACAGAGGCAATGATTTTTAGATGGTGCTGAGCTTTTCACTGTTTTCCCTGGATTCTTTTAAACAATGAAGTGTACACTGGAAATGCAAGTTCTGGTGATTTTCCACCTGTAGAAATTTTAGTTTTATTTTAAAATTATCTGGCCTAACAGAAAGAAAAATCAACTAAAAGCCAGAAGAACCAAGTACTAGACTCTGCTCCATTACTTGGCAGTCTGGTAACAATGGAAACATCTCTTCTTTGACTCCATTTTCTTATACCTAAACCAGTGAACAATGCTGCCTTTGTTGATTTCACAGGTCTGTGGGAGATGTGATTGTCATCAAAGAGGATGTTGTATAGGAGAATAAAATACCAGCAATTTTTTGTCCAAAATCAAAGTCAACACTTTAAAACACACAGACATTACCTCTACGGTATTAACAGGTTCTTAAATAATGGAAAATCAGTTTTTGTATATGGGCTTTCAGATTAGAACCATGTCAAAAATCAAAGCTCCTTTTGTTTGAGATTTTTCTTTTAGAAACAAAATTAACCGTTACACTGAATAAAGTATCTTTTCCAGAAAGGAAAGGATAAAAATAAGTTGCAAGAAGTGAGGGCACTTTAGATAGATCTGTGACGTTTTATTTCTTAAAAAAAAAAAAAAAAAAAAAAAAAATTCTGAGGCAAAATGATAAAATGTTACAACTGGTATAATAATTGTGGTCAGATATGTGTCCTACCATTGTTGTACTCTCTGAATGTTTGAAATAATCTTATTCACTGACTTTATTTTTGATGAATCAAGTTTCCATCTAACGAGAAAAAAGCCATACAGATTTATTTATGAAATTCAAAAGCCTGTGGTTGTTATTTTTAAGAAGTTACAGGCATCCTGATCTAATTAATCAAAACATTAAAGGCAGATATTCTCAAAACTATAGCTCATGTGATATTTCCTTGGCCCAAGTCACCAAATATTTAGTGCCCTCAGGTTCAAGAATCCCAATGAACTTCCAAAAGATCTGAAAAAAAAATACAGTCGATATTTACACATTTAAATTCATGGTGCAACTGGCTCCCATAACTCTGGCTTAAATTCTCTCTTCTTGTTCAACTTTTCTTTTGCAGGAAACTTAGCAGAGCTATTGTCACTGATATAAGATAGAGAGGAGTGTGCTTACCTAGCAAAGCCAACACCACGACTTGTACCACTGGAATCACGTAGTATCCTTGTAGAAATAACTTGTCCAAATGGTTTGAGCATATTTTCAAGTTCTTGCTCATCCATGGACAGTGGCAAATTAGAAATATATAGGTTAGTAGGATCTTGTTCCTGTTGCTAAAACAGAACAGAGAATTCTCCATTAATTTCCAGTTGAAGTTGAAATACTGATGTTAACACATCTACTTTTACTGAGTCACTCACTCCACTCACTCTCTTTGCTCAGGTCCTTTCAGAGTGTTACCTAGGGTGAATGTGGGAGCTACAGAACACCCAAGTCGCTTTGCAAATGTGAAAACAGTGTCTGAAGCTTGGATGGTCTGTGCAGGTCAGACATGATTCCGCTGAGCCATTCTCAGCAGATTTGGAAGTGGAACCGCTGGCACGCGCTGTGGAGTTGGAAGAGGATGCCCTCACGGAACCACACTCTCAGCTGTTTGCAGCGCTCCCAAAATAACCAACCTCTCCTCCACTACTATTTTTAGGAGTCCATTTCAGGCACACTATTGCACAGAAGACTATTACTGTCAATAATTCAACCCAGAGACACACAACGGATTCCGGACCATGCCATTTACAGCCCAGTGGGACTTTGTCCCAGGTTCCCTCCTCTGCTCCATGGCAGGGTCCCTACTACTTACTTTTGAGCTGTGATCACCAATGGGGAAAGGACAGCCCAGAAATTAACAAAAACAAGTAAATTCAAAGACATATAAAATGATAAACTCTAGGCGGAGCAAACTTTAGAATCTGCGTAAAGGTGAACCCAGGAGTAGGTAGGGGAAGGGAGCTTTGCTGAATCCTTGCTACTCAAAACATGATCCAGGGCCAGCAGTGATGGGATTACCTGCAAGCCCCTCCCAGACCAACTGGAATCAGAAGCTGCATTTTTAACAGGATTTCCAGGTAATTTATTTGCATATGAAAGCTCAAGAAGCAGAAATTAGATCATTCCCCACTCACCTTTCCTTTGCTGAGACAGAATTAGCTGAAACCAAAGATATACAACTGAATTTTCTGAGAAGATGGAACTGCTACGTGTATTTATTAAAAGTATGGTGTAAAATCATCAGAGAAAAAGCTATTTATATGACAACTGGAATATTTTCTGGCCAAGTCAAAATTCACTTCTGCAACTGTAAGATTAGAATACTCTTAATTCATTTTGTATCAGGCTTTCCTTTGATCTTATTAACCAACTGTATCTTTACATATTGAACTATGTCGGCTTATGATTTTTCTTTAATAAGCACTATTAGTGAAGTCATTAATTGATGTTTTAGTGTTAAGCAACAAAACAGCACAGTCATTCTAGTTTAGATTTCCAAAATGCACAGTACTTTAAAGATATATGTAAGGCATATGCATATTTGAATTATACAAAGTCTCTACTTTCAAATTTATCCTGCCATTAATTAAACCTTAAATGAAATCTGTCCTTTTATATAATCTGCAAGTAAAAGTGCATATTGACCTTTTGTACTATACTTACCTGGTAAGATTTAAAAAAGCAATCTGGTATCCTAGAAAATGACAAATGCCTTGGTATTCCAAAGCATTCAAGTTATCAAATCCAGAGAAACTATGGGCAAAAGGTATTGTCCCTTTGACCTCACACTTCTGACAGAGGGCAGCAATAGTAATAACCCAGCCAGTCCCAAAGGGGTGCAGCAGAAGCTCCAGGCCAGGGTGTCCCTGGGGCTGGGGCATGGCAGTGGGAACAGATCCGAGAAAAAAATTAAAATTTTTCAACCGCTCAACAGTAAGCCAAATGCCTCATTAACCCTTCACAGACTGAACAAAATGTCAGCTCTCTTTGTTTTTAGCTGAAATTAGATCAGTTCAACATGGAATGGCTGATTATCTTATGCTGAACAAAATCTATCTTTATATCTTCAATGCATAAAAATTAGAAAGTGATCTAACAAATGCAAAACAGTAACAGATAAGGTGTTTGAAAATACAAGGAAAAGCAAAACTGTCTTAGTATTAAACTTTTCAAGTGCTTCTGAGGTAGAGAGGTAAAATCTCTCCTTATCTACATTTCACTCACTACCTCTGCCAAATTGACCCAATTAAGCCCACAGCTCTTTTGATTAGTCATCTACCCACCCAAGTCCCTGAAAGTTTCCTGTGGTGCAGAAGACTATTTGTTCCTCTGGAAGTCTGGTCCTTAACTGGCCAGTGCACACGGAATCCTTTCTCTCTGAAGGTGGGTGCCGATGGGCCCTGTAGCCTCATGCACTCAAATGGCACTTACAGGGCATCTCATACATTCCCAGACTTGCATAAAATAGCCTTGACTCCAGTCCTTTCCTCCAGCTGCTTACAGTTAAGTAGGAGACATAGAAGTACATGAATTAAGTGCTAGGGGAGAGGTGGGAGGATGGATGGGGCAGCTTGTGTTGGGAAGGCAGGGAAGAGTTTTCACAGGGTGTGGCACTGAGTCAAGACTTGAGAAACAAACAGCTGAGGCTGAAACCACATTGTGAAAGGATATCTATGGAGTTTGATTGTATTTTGTCAGTCACTGCTGCTGAAACTTTTCCACTTAAGTGTCGCTAACAGCAAGGACTATGTATACTGAGGAGTCAGCAGGCCAAGGCCAAGGCCAAGGTAGCCTTGCCAGAATGCACATTTTTTGAAAGCCTTGTGCTCTATCTCAAAAAACAAAAAAAAAAGTCATGTCACTTTCATAATCTACTCTCTATTTCGATGTTTTAATATAGAAATGATATTTCTGACCTCATACTTCCAAGTAATACTGATACTTCAGGGAGAGAAGCCAGGCTTATCCCGTGATTTCATGTTCTCTGATGGGGTGGGGGGGGGGGCAGGAGGAGGGAGGAACTGTAGTTAGAAAGCCACAGTCTGACAAATAAGGGGAGCTTTCGGAGGCATGGAAGCAAGGAAATGATATCATTAAACCTATCTTACGAGAAAAATCTCTGAATCATGCTTAGTCAGATTCAGAATAGAGCTGGGAACTCCCTAATTAAAAAGCATTAAAACCCTCCTTGGACAAAGATATGGCATAAAAAATGTTACGTTAAGAAACATACCATAAATATTGTGGGGCTTTCTTTTTAAGTCACAATTGTAACTATTAAATGACTAATATTTAAGAATGTTCAGAGGAGAATTTGTCATATGTGAAGTATTTTTAAAAGGGTTAACTATGTAGGTACAAAATACTTTCCAAATCTATGTTTTGGTTGCTTCTATGATTAAAATATTAATAAAATATTACATTCTTCAAAGTCTTGATTCAACTTGAAAGTTTACCAATGAAGAAAAAAATAAGTACTAAAATCAGAATCCAGAAAGAAACTGAGCTTTCAACCCATTCTTCAATAAAGAGTGAGCTAAAGTAGACTAAATACAAGTAAATATTTCCTATGATTTTAATGCATTTTTCCCCCCAACAACACCTCAGTCATTTAGGGCTTTTCATTTGGGATGACCTTTAAAGCTAATGTTATTTATTCTTCTTATTAAATGGTCAACTTATCCTGCAAATGTTGACTACAAAGTTGTAATAATTAAAAAGAAAAGGAAAGAAAAGAGAAGAGAAAAGAAGAAAGAAAGAAAGAAAGAAAGAAAGAAAGAAAGAAAGAAAGAAAGAAGTAAAAAAAAAAAAAAAAAAAAAAAAAAGAAGAAGAAACTCCAAGCTGACAGCATTGGCCACAAAAATATCTAATCCCCAAAGTGTCCATGTATTCTAATTACCATACATTCATAGTGAATGGAATATATAATACTTTTAGTAACTAGGGGGTGGTTCTTGAATGTGGGTAATTTAGTTTCTTTAAAATCAGTGACAACCATAACTCTGTTTTATTACATACAATGTTATGTCTCAAAAAACAATTATTCTGTAAATTATGGGTGGCCAAACATAAAATGGGGCCAACAGGCCTCTTTATATTCATCCTTAGGCATGGAAAAGGTTCAATGGCTTCTCTAACAAGTAGAAAACTAGCTCCCACATTGGCCGTGAGAGGGATAAATGGCCGCTAATGTTCACTTGAGTAGAAAAGCAGGGCCCAGAGGTCCCGCGTGGTGTAAAGCACTCAGTCATCATCTGAAAGAAATTAACAAAAACCTCCCTGTGCATGTGGAATGGTTCCTAAAATGCAAGAAAGGGACTTGGCAGGAAGACCAGACATCTGTTTTCTCTTGTACTGAATAGGTTCACCAACCAGCCGATAGCTGCTTACATGCATGTGAATGCACACTGCCTGAAGCGCAGCAGACTCCATGTGGAAGTGGGATTAAATTCCTGCTTCTTTGATTACCTATTTACTGAAAAGAAATGTGCTAGCTTACCACCAGGCAAGTAACATATGATGATCTGGTGACTCCCAGCAGGCCTTAAGAGGCATCGCTGAAAGGCCTATAGAAGTCATTCTATTAGCAGGTATTACCAATGCTGATTTGAGTTTTAAGTCCTTTTAGCTTGGTATCTGAGTTTTGTTCTCTTTACAGGTTGAGTTTTCTGTTCTACAAACAAACACGTCAGAAACAAGGCCAAGTTTAACATAAATAGGAATGGCCTGGAGCCTTTGGGTAAACCTTTTGGTTAAGATTCATCAGGGTGCTCCATGGACAGAGCTCAGTAAATATAATTTTTAAACATCCCATTCTTAATTCTCAATATCTGCTCAAGTTAGGAAGAAAGTTTTTCTCTCAGTTAGTTGGCTTCTTTGGTCATCAACAAAACAAACATTTAGTATTTACTCTATGCTAGGTACCAAGAAAGGTACTGAAAGTTAACATATGAATAAGAAACAATTACTGCTGCTGAATGTTCTCCACTTGCAATTTTTCAATCCAGTTTGGGTATCTGTGGAGTCCTTTTTCAATCCAGGCAGTCAACGTGTCAAACAATATAATATTCTCCTTCACCCCAAACCTGAATCCATGCCCCCACCACCCTGCTGACTGCCCTAGTAGCATGCCCCTTAATTTTTTTCTAATTACATGAGAAAGCAAGCTTTTAATATGTTATGTGAATTTTCAAAACTTTATGTAGTATCCTGGTTAATTCCCTAGCAAAAAGTGGATGGCAATGGGTCCCTTATCACTCAATGTGGGAGACACACCTAAACTTCCTTTAAAAACTGTCTCCACAGAAGGTGTGTGCCAGGTGCTTCTTTATCCGGATGGCATAAAGGGGTTAAGTCAATTCCAGATTCTCAAATCCATGGTGCCATGGTACAGAACAACGGACCCTCTAGCATTTGAAATATTTTTTGTAACTTTAATGATATTATAAAAAAGAAATCAGGTCCAGGAAACTCACTCGTTCTACAGAGACCTAAAGAAATTCACAAAGTGCAGGAGATTGGCCCACTGCCAGCATCTCTGAACCTGTGTACCGTTCCTTCCCTACAGATGAAGTAGAAAGAGATCATTTTTCCTAGCCAATTTACAGTACCAAGTCTCCTAAGGAGGCCTCTGAACAGTGCTCATTATCAATCCACAGGAAAGTGGCATTCAGAGTGCACTGTTGACATGTTGGATGGGCCAATCTATACCCAGTCCAGTTTTGACTAAATGCAGTGTAGTCTTCAAAAACGGTGGATATTTCATAGACTATGCTGCTTAATATCAACGGCACTGAGCCGATGTCTAGGTAAGTGCTCTTAGGGTTGCTTTAAATAAGGCCTCTGCATTTGTAACAGGTTGTTAAAATAGCCCTCTTTCTAACCTTGTTTCAGCACAAGCCACAAAACAATGGTTGGCACTCCCACATTCCAGAGTGAGAAACCAGACCACCTAAAGAGCCGGCTGAGAACTAGTTTGGGATGCTTAGCTGACCACCCACCTCCGCTGTCTTTGAGAGACCGGAGAGGCTGAGAACGCACATGTATGTGGAGAGAAATGCTGATGTGTTCTGAGGCTCACCATGTGGGTTGCTCCCCTATTATTGCCAGTCAAGCCAGAGGTGCTTAAACACACCACTCAGGAGGCTTGCTCTGTGTTCCATGGAGCTCAGTGGATACAATGGATGGATGTCTGATTTTAGCCTGAGGAATCTAACAGGTCAAAGGCTGGCTGAAGGGGACTCTAAGTGTGGGTGGTAAGCACCTGCTCACCCATAGACAGTTGCCAAACATAGATCATGTGTGGGCCATACAAGGTAGAATTAGCCCAGGGTTGTGTTAAATCCTTCCAAGAAGGCTGCTTGGGAGGGCAAGGAGGTCCCAGAAGAAAAGGGCTGAAGACAGACCCTTAAGTTTTCAGGAACTGAGGTATATATTCCTGTGGTTTCAAGGAGCCACAGGAGAAAGATCAATTAGGAGTGGTGGTGGCGGTGGTGTAAGAGATCTCTGAAAAATCTCTGAAGAATTCCATGAAGGAAAGCAGCAACTCTCTGGCCAGAGAAATCAATACCAGATTACACCACCGTCAGGTCAAGAAACTTTCCAGTCTTATACCAATGTTCCAAGGGGGGAGCGTTAGAAATCACAGCTATTCAGCTGATGGAAAAGCAAGAAAAACATAAGTTTGGGAAAGAGCAAAGAAACTGATCAAGCTCCCATCCCACTGTAGGCTTATTATGACTTAGAGCAGACCTAAGCTGGAAGAAGGGGGAAGCTTCAATGTGATATTCAAAATGTCATAAAAAACCGGGGTGCCTGGGTAGGTCACTTGGGTTAAGCAGCTGACTTCTGACTTTGGCTCAGGTCATTAACTCTGGGTCCTGGGATCAAGCCCCACATCCAGCTTCACACTCAGCAGGGAGTCTGCTTGAGATTCTCTCTCTCCGTCTCTCCCTGCACACTCCCTCTCTCAAATAAATCAATCTTAAAAAAATTTTTTCATCAAAAACAAACAACAAAAACTATCAGGACTGGACGTTTAAATTACAGGCATCACATATGTAACATCAGTAACTGTTGGGCTGGCAGGATCAAGGGGGATCGGGAAGCACCAACAAAATGGCGGTGGACCCTCCACCTTGTGGCCCCCACCTCAGAACTTTCCCGTCACCAGCAGACCGCCCGAGGACATGTCATCAGGGAGAGACTGGACCATGCAGGAAACTGTACTTTACCCAGACCCCATATAAGGGCATGGGCAGTTATTGCCCCAGGCTGATTCCACCAGTAATATGCCTAATGCCTATCACCCCCTGCACAGACATCCAACCCTTTCCCCCTCCCCTCTTAAAAAGCCCACTTGTGGGATCCCTCGGTGGCGCAGCGGTTTAGCGCCTGCCTTTGGCCCAGGGCGCGATCCTGGAGACCCGGGATCGAATCCCACGTCGGGCTCCCGGTGCATGGAGCCTGCTTCTCCCTCTGCTTCTCTCTCTGTCTATGTCTCTGCCTCTCTCTCTCTCTCCGTGACTATCATAATTAAAAAAAAAAAAAAAAAAAAAGCCCACTTGTCCTCCCCTGCATGGACTTCCCCAGCCTGAGACTTCCCCGCTCTCTCCCTTCCCTGTGGGTCGTGGAACCTCACCTGAGAGCGCGTCCCATTAAAAGCCTGTTTAGACCAACTTTTGCCTGGCCTCTCTATTCTATTTCACTACCGATCGGATTAAACCTGATAGTAACATGTTCTTAAAAATGAGACATCCAGCATCAAAATGTTAACCAGGATCCTATTCCACATTATTTCAAATATGAAAAAAGCATAATGTATTACACATTAATCACCACCACCAATTTCCTAAAACGTAATTAAATACTTATTTTCCTGCAATTTCCTACAATGTGACTTGTTTTATTGGGATATAAACTTTTAAGACATTGCTTCCCGATCACCAACTAATCAATATGGTTGTTAGCAGACAACTGCTGTGATTTCTTTCAGCACCAGTGACATCCAAGTCACATACCCCTCTTGCTGACTCTCAGCAGTTTTTAAAACCTCTACATGTGATTCTGACATTTTACAAACTGTATTTAGAATGTAACTTGAGACTCCCTATATAACATCTTGTTTAAAATCCTTCATTGAGGTTGGTATGAGTACATATAGAAATGGCTGAAAATGTGTTGAAAGATAATTACATTCCATGAAGTGTGGATATGAAAAATCAAGAGGCATTTCACTGAAAAAAAAAAAAAAAATTAATCAGAAAGACCGGAAAGGAAGGGACTTTTTAAGATAATGACAGTGGCCAGCAAAGTCATGGGACCCGCCCTGGATTTTATCCATGAGAGGAGGAAGCAGGAACTTCACAGAATACAGGAAATAGACAAAGTAGAGGGAAAAAATAGAGCTGTTTTCTGATTGTACCTTGAAAGTCCTGCTTGTAAAATGTATGGTGACCCACTGTTTACAGAGGCAGATTAAACATGCTGTAAATCATTACACAAGTAAAGTACAGTCACAATTAAATATATTTAAAACCTTCACGATCCCAGTCTTCCAACAATGCCACAGGGAATTACTCTATATAATGGACAGATAATCTGAAAATCATGGTGCTTAATATTTCTAAAATAGTTTCTATTTATTTTAACTTCTTAATTCTGGAGTTTAAGAAAATCTCAAATATGTCCAACTCAGTTCAAAGCTTTGAAAATATCAAAAGTCAAAGACTACTTGAGAAAACTGATCCTTTTCACTAATTCCCGAAATCTTTATGTATGTTGATTCTTTGAGTCAAGGTAAATTTCTATTGTGGTAGCTACACACACATGTCCTACAGGAGCCTCAAGGTCTTAGCAGGTAACTTATCTCTTTAGCAAAGTCCTTTAATTTCCATAAATCCATAAATCCTCTTTCCTTAAGGAAATGTGAATGCTCCTGAGGGAATGATCACATGCTACTATTCAGAAGTAGCAGAGGTGACAAAATTACTTTCCTTTGTGCTTCAAGAAGACAGAGAATATAAAATTATTGATCTTTTGAAAAGAATACAACAAAATATCAAACTCTTGAGTATCAGGCTTCGAAATATTTTCCATAGCAATTCGAGAACCACAAATGGAAAAAAAAATGCACATAATTATATGAGTATCTTAGGAAGTGACCATGGGTACTAGGGGTAACGTAACCTGAGTTTACATTTGGGCAGCAAAAAGACCAGGGCATAAACCCTGCTTCAACACCATTCTTCTTCTAGAATGCTAAAAGTTCATCAGAAACAAGCCCGGAATAAAGCCATTGTAGAACTACTAAAGACTACATTTATATCCCATAAATAGCCAGTGTCTAAAAATGTCTGACTTTTGTAGAGATTCAAAATAGCATC
This sequence comes from Canis aureus, assembly GCF_053574225.1. NCBI lineage: Eukaryota > Metazoa > Chordata > Mammalia > Carnivora > Canidae > Canis > Canis aureus. The sequence continues at coordinate 24,871,098 of NC_135644.1, read as the reverse complement.
TGTAGCTTCCACCTGTCCTAAAACTATTACTGAGGATGGAGAGGCCCAGTATAGCGGTCTAGAAGTAACCAAGGTTGGCTTCGATGGAGAGGTAATGCCAATGCTGACAGGCAAAGCACCATCCCAGGCATCAGAACCGATGCCAGGGACCAGAGAAGTGACTACTGGCTCTCGACTCACCTTTGCCATTTGAGCTTGAACCCCACTAGCCTTCAGGGCAGACACAGCTTTCTGAGCGGCTGCAGGACTGTCAAAGTCGACAAAACCATAACCTGAAATGTAAAACATACTTTGTTATTAAGCCATTATTTTGTGATAATGTAAAGAGCAAACGAATGACTGGTTCACCAGTGTGGGTAGCAGAAACAAAAACCCTGATGTCCTGACAGGTGTCTGGCATTACCAGCTGCATTGCAGCCTCCTTTTCAGGCTGTCTGTCCCTGTCATCTCTCCTGAGCTAGATAGATTTCCCTTCAAAGTAAAAAACAACCCCTGCCCCCAACCCCAGTTTTCCCTTCTTCTCAGGTGTCATACTGGAAAAAAAAAAAAAAAAAAAAAAAGACATCTAAGATAACCAAAGTTAAAAAAAAAAAAAAAAAAAGGAAAATATCTACTTCAGAGAAATAGCATTTTTAACGATTTGATGAGGAAGATGGAGCAATCATACGGAACTTATCAAATAACAGAAAAAAATATTTAATCCACAGACTAAAATTTATTTTTCAAATAAATTAAGTATAACCATTAACTACAACAAATATAATCGCAGTTTTAGTACTTGATTAAAAATATGATTACTTATTTACTTAAAATATGCCTCGTGATCCTCCTTCAAATAAAGGAGTTAAAATGCTTCTAGATAGCCAAAAGAGCTGTTGCAGCAGTTCATGTCCTAATGTCTAAAAACAAAACATAAAAGCAAATAAATAACCTCCAAAAGAGGCTCTGGTTTTATTTATTCATAGCTTCATAAACATTTTTAACAAGCTGGTCAGGTAATCTCTAGCCACAATAAGTCAAAAGCAGGAAACTAAAGGAAAAAAGGTGTCAGGGTAAGGGCAGGGCTGCTACAAGACACCTAGCAGCAAAATCAGCAGCAAAAACTAGCAACGAGCAATAAAAGAGGAAAATTATACAAAGAACAGGACTTTAGCAGCATAAAAGCAACAGGCCCATGAATTTCCAGTGAGTATCACTGTATTAAAAATGGGCAATCGCTGATTTTTCACTGTGATCACTCTTAAGCTATTGAGAAAAGGTTAAATTATATTTAACATACTGTTTAAAAGATCAGGGTACCAGGCAAAAATACCAACAGAAATGTTATTGGAACTCAAACCTATTATTATAAAATAAGCTTTAAATAAATAAGAATATTTTGGAAAACAAAAGCACTGTTTGAAGCCTGCACAGAAGGGTTAGTCCTATCATTTATTTCTAGATACTGTAAAGGTAGAGTACTTTCGACAGTAAAGTACTAGTGTTAAAACAGACAAACATACACATCAACAAGGCCAAACACAGAGCTTGGAAAAGGTTCAAAGGTCAGTTTGCAGTATTAGTACCAAAAATATGGTCTGGTAACAAAACATGTTGTAATGAAACAGAATAACCATCAATTATGGAAACAGATTCAGGAGAGATGAGTTAGTTACAGCTGAAAGAAGCAGCAGCTTCCTTCTCTTACTTGGAATTGAACTGAAACAAAGCTTAATTTGATTTAGACAGTGGAGAAATAGCTAGATTGGAAAGAAAAAGATGAGCTGGCTCAGGTAAAAGCAGAGAATGCTGCTCAACTGACACATCAGAAATTAGGTTAAACATATTTTGGGTGTTTCAGAAACCTGTAAGTTAATGCTAATACGCCTCCCTCTACGGGGGTACACACGTGCACAAACACACGTGCACACTCCCTCTCCCTTTCTCTCTCTCTCTACTTATTTTATCACCACATACAGCTTAGCAGGCCATAAATGGATACTCAGCTACAATAAAATGATGTCACTCCCACTGATGGATAATTGAGTGTGGTCCCCCCCCCCAATTTTGTTGTTGTCAATAAAATATAAGAAACAGAAAATCGCAATTTTGATGTAATTGTGGTTGAAATTATTTCCAGTCAGTTACTATTAGTATTCCTTCTGTTATTTTCTTATTAGGAAAAATCTATAATGGTTGCATTTTAGTTGTTTACATCCTTTTCTGGCCTTTTCTAACCATACAGCTGTATCATAAATATTTGGTGGAAACAAATATATAGGCATACAACTGTGTGCTCTTTTCTCTATTATATTACTTTTTAAAAGATTTTATTTATTTATTCATGAGACACAGAGAGAGAGAGAGAGAGAGAGAGAGGCAGAGACACAGGCAGAGGGAGAAGCAGGCTCCATGCAGGGAGCCCGACGTGGGACTTGATCCCGGGACTCCAGGATCACGCCCTGGGCCGAAGGCGGCGCTAAACCGCTGAGCCACCCAGGGATCCCCCTATTATATTACTCTCAAGTAAATATAAGAATATATAAATTTGAGTTACAGGCTCTACAGGTTTCATTATATAAATATGTATAAAGATATTTTTGAAGGTGGGATTCACTAAGTAAAACTGCATCTTCTCACTGCATCCACAGGAGGACACTCCTCAGGTCTCAGGACCAGGAATAATAACAGCACTCCTGCTTCTTGGATTTTCCTCTACATTGACATGACTAAACCACAGGGATAGCTATGTTTTTTATGTTTGCTTTGGCCATTAGGAAGACAGGCCATTTCTGTAGTAACCTGAGGTGTCCTGCTCTTACTTCTATCTTGCCATTTTTCAGATTTATCCTCACCCGTTTTAACTCCGCACGAGTGTATGTGCGTGTGTCATATTGCGTGCATGTGCTCTAGTCTTGTATGTAACTCCGTAAGCAATAATAATCAATCAGTGTCACAACTGAACTGCCATGTATACCAGTGTTAGCATTTAAATACCTTAAGTTGGCTGACACCTGACAAAAATTGAAATGCAGAAAAGCAACTGACTTGCGAATTTTCAAATTTAATAACTAAGGTACATGTTATTCACAGCAATGTTTCCTTCAGTATAATTTTCTTTCTTGGATAGAGGCTCCACAATATGCTTTGTGACAAAAAATGTTCTGTGACCTCTAAGGTCTCTAATTTTCAGGAATAAAATTCTTTGATATGGTCAGCCCCCCAAAATTAGTATTTAACACAAGAACTTTCTGTTTACGTGAATACCCTATAATCTCATGCATTATCTATATTTATCCATCCATTCACCTATCTTCTCAAGTTATCAATGACTAACATGTTGTCTTTACTATGAGGTATGCTGTGTTATTTCTTCTCATTTGTCTTAAAATTACCTTTTTTGAGGAGCTCTCTCATTCTGTTTCCAGGATTTTACAAACCCATTTTGCTCACTTGGCTCCCTCACTCACCCAGCCACCCATTCAGCACATATGCTGACGCCTGTCTATCCTGAGAGCCTCTGTGAAACGAAGAGCCCTTACAAGGTTCCTATCGTCGCCCTCACACAAGGCAACATCTGCTGGGACTCACTTTAAGAGAGGGTCTCCCGGAAATGTGCTGTATGGAAAATCAGTTCTGAATTATTCCTTCCCTTATTTTGAAAGCCCCACAAATGTCTCCTCGTATCTTTGAACACTCTCCAACATTTATTTATTTATTTATTTATTTATTTATTTATTTATTTATTTATTTATTTATTTATTTATTTATTTTTATGATAGTCACACACACAGAGAGAGAGAGAGAGAGACAGAGACATAGGCAGAGGGAGAAGCAGGCTCCATGCACCGGGAGCCCGACGTGGGATTTGATCCCGGGTCTCCAGGATTGCGCCCTGGGCCAAAGGCAGGCGCTAAACCGCTGCGCCACCCAGGGATCCCCACTCTCCAACCTTCAAGGCTTTGTATTATAATATGTCTGATTTAGCAGGAGTAGTTTTTACCTACACCTTTTCTATATTGTGTTGGGCATTTTGTGGAATTTTAGTTTCTAGGGAAGAGGCTCTCATTGGAGCAGAGTGTATGACAGGGAGGAGGAGTATTCAGTGGAGGGGTGTCATGAGGAATTAATTCAGCTAGGAGTCCTCCGAGTCCTCTTCCTCACTCAACTGGGGCAGCTTTGCTAATTTTTAACACACTGATCTGCTCTGTAAAATTCTTTTCTGCTGGGGGCGGGGTGGGAGGAAAGGTTGGGTAAAGCCATAAAACCACTTGTCTACTGTGATTTCTCTCTCAGTTTGAAACAAATGTTTGAGATCAGCTTCCTGTTTTATGCCTGCAAGAGTCCATTTTTCTTTATAAAAACTGAGAGATTTTTTTTGTGTGTGTCCCTGCTTTCATGAATCATTTACAAATATGTGAAATAACACTAACCTTGGCAACTAAATATAAACATTTCAGTCTACAATTTGACTCTCTCTCATTTAATTCATTTAAAATATTTATCGAGTCCCTCTCTACATAAAGCACTGCTTTATTCCCTGTCCCAAGGCAAAACTGTCTTAATGTACCACATTGCTTAAACAGGGGCTTAGATATTGGCCACAATAGCTCCTTTAAATTTAGGAGCTTTGAAGAAGACACAAATACAATGAACCACTTCAAGTCTAGATTAAAGGAAATGGCTGGCTTCTAAGGCAAGGCTTTGCCATACGGTTCATTTACATTCTTTGCCTTTCTCAGACTGTGCTAAGCCAAAGCCATCACCACTACTTGAAAAAGTGGGGTCTAATTAATGAGGAGATTTGCCTTCTCTGCCTATTCCTGTCAACCTTATTTCAATTCATGGGGTCAGTAGTTAGACTCAAAGTCAGCTGACTCCATTCTTCCCCTTTCCTAGAAATCACATGCCCATTGTTAAGATGCTGGATCATTAAAAGTCAGAACCAGGGAGCATCAGTGATGCCTACGGTAGACGCCTCCTCTTCCAGCTCTTGGAGCTGGATTAGCTCATCCTAATTACACGGAAAACTGAAGGTCAGTGCATCAAATTAATGCAGCAGCATATTTCAAAGGGGCATATGACCTCCCCTCCCTATTACAATTTGGTCAGTGAAAATGGTTCTCTCCTCCCCGCTGCCAATATTGTCAACAGGCATTCAGCACAGAACAATTGGGAGTATTGAAACATGTAATTAAGTACTGCTTAAAACTACTCTATTCTAATTAATAGAGCCAATTTGCACAATATGTAATCTTTTCAGTTCTTTGGTACAGTCCAATGGTCTTCAGTAAGCAGCTCTAATCTCCTCAGGCTCAGGAAAGAAAAGCTATTTTCTAACTCTACTTCCCTCGTAAAGTAGGGGCTAAATGCCAACCGGTATCCTGCATGTTAGCTCCACTGGCGTCAGAGCTGCGATTCTGGCAAACTGTTAGCTGCTGTAGGGTTTTCAGCCAAAACTCGACCAGGGACAAACGTAAAGGGATATGCTGACATTGTGCAAGCAGAAACTAGGTGACATGGAAGACTTGGTTTTTCATAAAATAGAAGTAGCGGTTTTGAAACCAAAGATCAGGTTTACAGTTCCATCATTTTCCTAAAGATAGGATTTAGTCAATTATTATCCAAGGGAATATACCTTTGCATTTGTTTGTTGTCTTATCCAAAATTGCCTTCGTGGAGACTATTTTCCCATATCTAAAAGATAAAAAGAATACAACAGGAGAAGTTAGAATCAAGGAACCCTATTAACCCCTAGGTCCAGAGAATACACATACTTTTCAAGTACCTGCAAACTTTAAAGTACAAAATTCTACACTTAGGGGACAGAAAATGTGAATTCTACACTCTAAGCTAAAAGAAAGGGGAATTGCTAGGCTTCCTATTTGAATCTTTGGATGACAGTCTGATGTTGAACTTTGAGGAATGAGGTACTTACCTGACAATCTTGGGACCAAAACAAACAAACAAACAAACAAAACACAACTTTTTTTAAAAAAGGAATATAAGCTCTAGAAGAAGTTCCTACTAGTAACATTATAAGAATACAAAGCCAAGTGCAAGGCTACAAAATTATTAAAGTATTATGATCCACACAGTGTCTATAAACTGGTAAGAGAGGAAAAGCTGTCTGCATTGTATCTATTCATCTTGGTTGTACAGAAAGCCCTGCATGGCTCCAGATCATCACAGGAGGGTGTGTGCCTGTGCACGTACATGTTTAATAAGTCTGATGATATATTTAGAACAGGTTTTTTTTTTTTAACCTAAAATTCTGAGGACTATGTAAATAAATACATAAAAACATATAATTAATACCTCTTTCAACTCAGTAATAATAGCTATACAGTACATACACTAATGTGTGTTTGTGCATGCGTGTGCAATGACATTAACAATTAAGAATATAAAACCATGAACCAGGGATTAAGCTTTAATTCTATGAGGGTCTATATAAGTGTGTTTCAATTCCTTAAGGTACAACAGACGTTGGGTGAAGAAAGGAAAAAAAAATCCAGAATATTAAACTTAAAGCACTACTACTAAGTGTCAGTACAGCTTAAATACACGTCCTAGTCCCTACACCCTTTCACAGTGACCACACCACAATGTGAAGCACTGCTATCTATGTTTGTCTTCAAAAAACTAGGAGAAAACCTATAAAAAACAGTTTTTAAAAATCATTGGGACTTTGAGAAATGCACATAACTTATATCACATATCTGCGACCTATGTCCTCATTTATACATAGTCAATTTCCCAATTTTACTTTCCTACGTATGATTTTAAATTTCATGTTTTCTTTAATATTACTTTCTCATGATTGATCTTGAGGGCTAAAGAAGTCTTAAAAGTTTAGGAAATGAAACATTTGTGCAGCATTTTAAACCATTTTGAATATTGTAGGTTTCTGGTTTATGCGTTGAGCAAGCTGAAATATATTTATCTAGAAGAAACAAATGGCTTGAACCACCTCTTTCCCCCCTGTTAATTTTCACTCTGTATAATCACGTAATCAGGCGATCACTAACCAGGCATGAAAGTAAAGGATAATTTAAGGTTCAAATGACAATTATATCCAAGAGGCATAATGCTGCACAAACACCTTCAATTCCCTGTGAGATTCAAGTATTTATAACAACATTAACACAGGCCACTATGCTTACCCAAGAAAGGGTAGTGATTTTTGAAAATCTGAAAACCAGAGAAATTAGTGATTTAAAGACCACCTTTTTTAGGAGGCATTTCTCTATGTAGTTATTTACAGGCTTGGTATTTACCAGCACTCTCTCCTCTGCAAAAGTACTGGCTGAAAATGCTTTTCGACTGCATTCCTGTGTCATACCTTTCCCAAGTACAGAAGAAAGTTAGTATGACTCCAATTTAGGATAAGGGGATTGAGAGTCACAGAGATTAAGAGCCTTGGCTTGAGGTCACGGAGTTCAGCATCTTTTGTAAACCTAATAGAAGAAAGGAAACTTAGGGAAGGTCAGGGGCTGGCCTTCTACCCTTTTGGTCTTGCTCACCACACTAATGATGGGAGAGGAAGGCAGATGTGGGAAGCAGGAAGAGAGGAAGGGCTCCTGGTAGCACTGGTATGCATTCCGTGCCACTGTCCTCGGGTTTCTGTTCTCTCTGGTCTCTCCGCTGCTTTGACATTACTCCTCACCTCCACGCCTATGTAACCCACGCCGCCTCCGCTCTGAACTTGCTCCCCAGATCTCATTATAGCTTTCTGGGCACTCTTTCCTGGCTTCTGTGCCCAGTCAGCCTCCTCTTCTCCCTCCTTCAAGTACTCTGTCTCAACCCTTCCTTTTCCTAGGACATCTGTCCAGTGCTATGGGGTTATTTAAAGCATCTTCTCCGATGGTGCCTGTTTCTCCTTCCTGAGTTGGTTTTGTTGCTTTGTTATTCCCCCTTCCCCACCAAACTTCAGTTTTTGTCTCTTTCCAACTTAAATATCTTCGTATGTTATTAAGGTACTCAAATATCTCATTCTATGTTACCGCACGCCCACTATTTTCTAAATCCTACCCCCAAAGAACCCCAAACGCATCATCACTGCCTTTTCTTCCTTCAGGAGCAGTGTTCACTCCTGACCCCCCACCTGGCTGGAAGGGCTCAAGACACCATCAGCTACCTCAGCCGTTCCCGAGTCCAGGCAGGCAGGCAGGCAGGCAGGCACTCTTCTGGGCAGTCTCTGCCATGGTTCTAATGTTCACCCTTCCCCTTCACTATGTCTAGATCCAAGCAAAAGCTACATACTAGTTCTTGCCTTGTCTCCAGCTTCTGGTGCTCCCAACCCTGTGTGATGCTTTAATTTACCTCAACCATCACTTTAAACACATCTCTCCTCCCATCATTATTCCATTCTACCCATGCTTGAACTTGAAGAACTTGTTCAAACATTATCTCTTCTATGAAACCATCCCTAATCTCCTCATCCAAATCCATTGTGATTTTATAAGAGACCAAAAAAAGGGATTACATTTACTCAGTTCCTACTTATGTTCTAGGCACTGTGCCAGGGACTTTGTATGCATGATCTTATTTAATTAACTTTGCAACAATTTTAGGAGGTAGGTGCTATTATTCCCATTTTTGCAAACAGGAAAGTGAAAGCTCATATAAATTGTAAGCCTAAGATCTCTCCTAAAACCCTAAAACTTACACCATTCTGTTTAAGTTCTCCCTGCAATTTATTCATGAAATAATTCTGAGAAACAATGTTTCCTTTATACACTGAGGGTATGAAAGGGAAAGAACCAAGTGGGAGACCTCTTCTTAACAAGGTAGGGGAGTAGACTGACTTTTCAAGCCAAAGCAAAGGGTTTGTTTGTGTTAAACACAAGACATAAACATGTGGTTCCTGGCTGAAAGAGGTCTGGGGGGTGCGTGGGAGAAGAGAGATTTCTGAAATTTATCAGTTTTACTTTCTATTGCGGTTTTCATCATGATTTGTTGGTTAAACCTGAAAGACCGTGACTTCTCAGAAAGGCAGAAAGCAGTTTCCACTCACTCTGTGGAGCTCTTCTGTATCGGCCCCCCTGTCCTCCAGTGGGTCAGGAGGATGCCTATAAAGAGATAGCTGAGGGGGACTGAAGGGCTTACCTCTCGTCAACATCCTTGCTTCTGGGCTGTCTACTCAGTGACCCCTCCCATAGCACCAGAGGTTTATTATTAAAATAACTGAACTGGGGTGCCTGGGTGGCTCAGTCAATTAAGAGGCTGCCTTTGGCTCAGGTCATGATCTCAGGTCCTGGGACTGAGCGCAGCAGCTTCGGGTTCTCTGTTCAGCAGGGAGTCTGCTTCTCACTCACTCTCCCTCTCTCTATCTCCGGCTTGTGCTCTCTCTAGCTCTCTCTCTCAAATAAATAAATAAAATCTTTAAGAAAAAATAACTGAACTGGAAGATGTCCTACTTTCAATCCCTCAGGCCTTGGCTATGGTAGCTTCTCAGTGGGGGTTTTGGTCACCATGTGTGGGAGTGGAGTAAAGAACAAGCAGTTCTGATGACACAAGAAAAGATCTACAACATGGAGAGGAGCTGTCTGTCAAATGGCACCTCAAGGAACAGGCAAAGACGCAGCAGCCTTCAGAGCAGTCACCATTTCCCACTACTAGTTCTATTTATAGTAAGATTTGATATAATATGGAGCAAGGGGGTGGAGGGTAGGGGGCATCACAGATGAGTGACATTTAGTCTGGTTCTACTGTTGATCATCAGTACCTGCAAGAGTAACAGACATCTGAGTAAAAATTCATAAAGCAAAACCAGATACTCATCACCCCTTATTCCAATATGCAGTTTAATTTGTTCTAAATAATCATTAAGTAACAGGGGCATGGTTGGGAAAAACAGGCCTCCTACTGACAGAATTTACACTCTACCAACACCGAAGAGAAGAGAGCAAGCCACAGAATTTTATGGGGAAAAAATGTGAGTATGAAGATTCCTTGGGTTTTCCAGCTTCAAAGTTAACAAGGTTCAGACCATAGGCCTGGCTGCCCAGAATACAATATGATAATCCACTCCAGACGAAGCAAAAGGATAAAGAGTAATTAAGAGATGTGACTACAGAATCACTAGAATTTCAAAGGGAGAGGATAACAAGTAAAGTCTCACATTTAACTACTGGCCCAAGTGAACTTGCCTGATAAAACCTTCTGCTTAGAATCTAACAAAATTCCTTCTGTTTATATCATAGTTTTATTCATTTCTCCCCCATTTCCACTTAGATTTCTTTCATCTTCTGAAATATAAAATCTAAGTAAATTTTAGTCTGTATGTAGTAAATAAAACTTAATTTTCTTCCCTGGCCCCATCACATCATCCCTCTTAAACTCTACCTTATTAATTTACCTTAATTACAAAAGAGATGTGCACTTGTAATTAGAAGACACAGAAAAGTTGAAATATTAAAATCACCTGAAATTTCGGATATGAATGTTAAGACACGATGGTGCCTATCCTTAGACTTTGTCAATGTGCATGTACACACTGAACACACACGTGTGCAACCTATGTATGTGCATGCAGAAGCGCGCATGCGTGCACACACACGCATATGCTCCCGTACCAGCCAACTTAGAGCTTTTGACCATTCCCAGTTAGAAGCCCAGGCTCTGGAAAGTGAAGTCCAATCCACCCACCACCAACAGATGGCGACAATGGTTGATAAGTTATTTTAACATTGGTCATTCCAGTAGTAAATTCATTTAAGCACCATGGGATAATTTGCAGTGTTTGTGTTAGTTTTGAAAGATTTTATGAACATTATTAAACCTGAAAAAGCAACGTGTGTGTGGAAAACAACAGTAATAAAAAGTATATACTTACAATGTAAACAAAAAAATGATTTTACATTTGACAGGGGGCAGGATATTGCTCATGCATATAGGATGACTGGTTTTGTTTGTTTTAATTGCTGAGCTGCCTGTGAAGGACAACTAGGGACTCATGACGTGTCCTCTGAGATTCTGTGCTTGTGCAAAGGACAATCATCAGCAAGAAGCAAGGAGGAGGGACAGGGAACTGAAATGACTTCTGGATATATCAATACTGGACAATATGAGCTAGTGACTTAATTCAGGAGAATAATAAAAGTAATAGCTTACATCTATATAGCTTTTATTTTATGCCAGGCCCTATTCTAAGTGATTTAGGTCAATTATTTTCATTGTAACCACCACCTTTGGAATAGGTAAGATACTATTCCCACTTTGGAGATGTGAAACGTGGTGGTGGTGGTGGTGGGGATCTAGTAAAGGCTGCACAGCCAGTAACTGGCAAAGATGGGAGGCAGGAAGTCTGCTTTGGACAACCGTGCTGATAGCTGCAGAAACTGGTCACCAACCACAGGCTGAAAGCAATTGCTACTAGAATCTGCACGCGCCAAGTGAGTGAGGGGATGAGGGCAGACTCTATTTGCAAAGTCTCCAGGACAGATGCTAATAACATCCTGAAGGGAGTTACTGAACTTCCTGGGTAGAGACAACATGGTTCTATTTGGAAATAGATGTCCAAAAAAGCATGCATATGTATAATACATACATACATAATCTATATAAATATATAATTAAGTGGGGAGGAGGCACGACTGGCTTTAAAGCTTAAAAGGAGGAACTCATGTATTAGGTGGGAATGGATTTGAGGACTGTAAGCAAAAACTTCTCATTATTTTGGACTTGTGAGGAAAAGAAAAAAATGCACAGACAAGCACATACATACACACACAGATGTGTATGCCATCATCCATTGCTCCTTTTGCTGCTTTACTTTTTCAGTGGTCTCCTAGGAGAAGAAAGTATTAAATTGCACTCATTTTGCTAATAGAAAAGTTTGCTGGAGAACAAAATAAAAAAATAGGAGTCACTTGTCCCTGTTATTCCGAATCCTCACAACTCTGAATAATTCACCTGGGCTGGCTTTCTTTCTTTACTTGGTATAGAAAAGTGGTAGGCATTTGAAGATAAGACACACACACGTGACATTTTAAAATTAGGCAATCAATATCAAACTTTGTAAGACTTTTACCTGGTTAGCACAGAAGATTTTAAATGTTTCTGTAAGACTCTTCTAAGATATAAAAATATGAAAGGTATAGAAAGCTATTCCACATTTTAGCTGTTTTCAGCTTAACTCCTAGCATTCGTTAACAGTCTGTTCCTTCTACTTGTGTGCTGTGGCTGGGTGTGCCCTTGTGAAGAAATGATTTCTGGTACATGGGATAGAATGGAAAGGCTCCTCTAATGCAGCTGAAATTAGAGCCGAGGTTTGAAGGAGGCAAAATGCTTGGCAGGAAAAGCTGCTACAGCCCTTAAGGTCAAGAACAAACCTAGGGGGAAGGTGAATGGAGCAAAGGAAAGACAAGTTAACAGTTGAGAAGGAGATCAGACCAAGAAATCAAAGCACAAATATTTACAGCATGTCTTTGGCATGCCCTTCACCACAGCAGGCCTAAGAAAAACATACATGATGTCATTCCTGTCATCAAAGGAGGGGGAGAGATAATCTTTGGGGGGGGGGGAACGTAAAGAATTTTTAATCTTAAAAAATAAGAATACTGAGGCCTGACCTGATGAATGCTAAATAAAGGAGACATAAACACAGGATGAAGGTCAAGTTCACCAGGACAGACAGGTGGGCTGTGGAGGACAATAAACAGAAAGACCTGTCTCACACAACCTGTGTTGGGGAATAAAGGAAGTTGAGTTTGAAAAAGTCTGATAGGGTGTTGAGTTCCAGGAAAAGGAGTCAGGGAACAGAACGTGGCTGGAGGTTTTGCAACTGCACACAGTGATATGACGAAAACAAGATTTTGGCAACATTAATGAGAACCTTACAGCTAGGAGTAGCAGAGAGAGAGGGGCCACATTTTATTTTACTGGATTTATTTATTTTTTGCTCTTGGTACTCAAGCAGTAATAGTCAAGTTCAAGAAATTAAAACGGAGGGAAGAGGACAGTTAGGAGATGCCTGGGAAAGTTCTCAAGGACAGAAAAGTTTGAAGACAGAGGACTTCTTAGAATTAGCCTTAAATGCTTAACTTGGCATCTGAGAAAAAACATCCATGGTGTTGGAGCTATGGAAAGCCAGTGGCTTACCCCTGTGAATGCAGAGAAGATGGAGAAAAGGAGCCACGCCAGCTCCCTTTCCTGCAGGGAGTTTCAGCCCCAGTCCCAGACCTAGAGCCTGAGGATGAGAGATGATTTAGCAGAAGCTTAGGCCATGCTCAAGGAGTCTATCCTGCCCACTGGACTGGTTCTCCCACAGCATGTAAACTGATGGAGAATAAATTACAGAATCTTTGGGACAATGCATCTCCCTTTTCAAGAGAAAAGAGGTACTTCGACATATCTGATTTTTTGTAACACTGGGATTTTAAGATAAACACACCCTTTCAAACTACAAATAAAATCAGTCATTTGCACCCAGATTTTGAGATTTATATCCTCTTCTGACTAAATTTAGAGCCATGCTTGCTAATCTGCCCTCTCAACATTCCTGGGTGGCACAGCTAATCTATTATAATTGCTACACAAAAGTAACAATTGATGCTATTTATTGCATATATAGCTTGAACTAAATAATTCATAGAGAATGAACATAAAACTACCTCATTAGAAATGGCTAAGATGCATTTTTGCCATATTCTATGAAAAAATTATACCTCTCTTCTAAATAAAAAGCACACAATAAAGCATTTGATTTATTACACAGATTTGCCATTACAGTTTAGTATCGAGTCTATTATGATGTGCAATCGAGGTAAAGTAGCTTTACACTATTTTATGGTCTTTTAAGAGCACATAGCACACAAAGAGCCATTTACATTATCTTATGACAATTTTTTTTGCCACAAGTCACTGTACTACAGCACTTAGGGATGCAGTCACAGATGGCCAGACCCAGATTAGTGATCCCAAGTACTAATAAGTCAGAGGAAAATAATACTCGCTGAAATTGGAACTCAGAATTTTGCAAGCAAAACGTAGACTATCATAAAAAAGAATCCCTAAAAGTCACGAACAGTGATTAATGTCTAACTTTTAAAACAAAGGTACCTTGATTATAGAAAGTGGTGTCTTATTTCTGAATTGAATTTATGAACTGAGAAGTGATAGAGCAATTTTAAAATTCTCTTCTTTCCCCACCAAAACTGTATTTTCTTCTCTTTGACAATCTCACCTTCATGTTTACATAGCATTTCACTTTACCTGTGTCATAAGGAAGACAATGTTATACTAGCAAGAAGACAGAGTTGCAACCAGAGAGGCCTATGCTCAAGCACTCCTTTGGCCAATGACCAGCTCTGCAACTCTGGTATAGTAGTTGTCTGGCCTTGATATCTCCACTCATGAAGTGGCATGACAATGCCTAACCTCACAGGATCACTGTCAAGGGGCTGGCACACTGTTCGACACATAACAGATACTCAGTAACTAATAAATGTTATCGTTTTCTCCCAAGCCCTCCAAATCATGATACTCCTAATTCTTACCACCTGAGAGCACTAAGCTAAACTATCTCTTTACCTTAATTTTGACAAGGTCCTAAGGTGTACACCTACCATTTTTATGGTTACTTTTCAGCACGGTTATTTGCATAATGTAACCACTCAATATATAATTGGCTGAATGAATGAAATATAAACACGTAATATTTTTTCCCCCTTGCAATGTTTGGTGTGGGGATTTGAGGGAGGTTGGCAGTAGTAGGGAGAAGGGAAATACTACATTTTGCCTTGGAAAATGAACATGGCCTTGTATTTTATCCCAATTTGGCTTATCGAAACACCAAGGAGGGAACCCAGGTAATTTAACAGTTTAACATGGAAGTAAAAAATTAGTACCGGAAAGAAAACTGTAAAAGATTAGGGAGGAAAACTCCAAAAACCTAACACAATTTTTGTTCTTAGACTGTTCCGCATGTCTCTAAATCTGTTGCTCTTTTTAAAAGAAATCAAAAGTAGAAATCTTTTAAACACACACACACACTATGTACCAAACAAGTATGTTAGAGTCTATAGAAACTGAGTGCATTAAACTCCAACACTGAAAACCATTAATGACTGCTTCATTCAAAATAAGAACAGCGTGACAGAGAGTAAAAGTAAACATGCTTTCTGAATCAAAACAGAGTTATTTGAAACTATTAAAACACAAGTGCACAAGTTACCTAGAAATTTCTTTTGATTCTGACACACGCAAAAAAAGGGCAAGAGTCAAATTGGACATTTCCTAGAATGAACACTAATATTGGCTTTGATCCAAAACACAGCACCAGTGTATTGATTTTCATATGTAGTCAGTCCCTCCTTCTCTAACATAATAAATCCTGACTGCCCCATGACCTTGAAAAGCCAGTCTGAGGAATAGACTGAAAAGGAAAATGCTATCTCTTTTACTCATTTTAGTTCTCAGAAATCTGTGGATACAATATAAGTGCATCACTAGTAAAAAAAAAAACAAATGATAATAATAATACTCTTGGACAATATAAGCAAGAGAATGCTAACATAGCCTGCCAGCACAGTTGATGTTTCTAAACTTAGATATTTCATTCAAGTGTCATTTGTGACCAAGGTCAGAGCTCTACGAGTGGATCTGATGGAAAAGGCACATTGGTTTTTCCCACACTGGTTTTCCTACTGGTTTGCTTCTGAACAAGACTGTCCTGAGATCCTACAGATGAAGATAAGCAATCATTCCAGAGACAGAGTAGTATGGTTCTCAAAGTTTATAATCTCAAAATTTAAGAAAATCAGAGGGGGATCATCTGTATGTGAAAGAATGGAGCTAAAGAGAACCCAATGCTGTAAGTTATTTTAGTATCAGTTTCACAAAAGTACCATATCCCCAAACGAAGGTAATATACCCTCACTCTCAAGAGAGCTGGAATTCACTGCATTTTCTAGAAGATGTTCTTTCTCATTCTCCTTTGCAAGCAAGGGGGCTGTGAATGAAGACTGGGACTGTTTACATCACTTCATAAGAATTTTCCAATCTTGGTTGTTTTGAGAAATCTTGCACAAAGGGAGAGGTGCTAATGGAAAGGGAAAATGTCATTCACATTCTCTAAAAGAACAAAAAACTAGATTCAAGAAATGAAGGCTAATGCTTATCCGAAGCAAAATTCCAGAGTGGATTAGTAAACAGAAGGTTAGAGCGACTCGTGAAAAGAACAAGTGCCAGGAAAGTCCTAGAGCAAGTCATGCACATTAACGTTTTGTTCTTTCTATTTCGGGGGGTGCCAAGAAAGATAGGGCTACTTGGGAATGCTACACAGTATATTTTGATTTGAGCTAAATGCAAGTCATTATTTGCTCATGGACTACATGAGGACATCTGGGAAGAGAAATTCAGTTTGGATGAGTGGGTAGCTGGTTAAACAAGTGTCTGAGCTGACGTCTGTTGGTCAATGATCACAGCACTTAGGGAAGGCTCTAGTGTTGTTCCACAAAACTCTGTTCTTAGTGGCACTTTTTCAGTACTTAAACAACTGCACAAATCAGGTACCTAACACACACATATTACACATGTACATGTTCCAAAACTGGAAGGCAGGGCGAGGGGGGCTGTGGTTGTAAGATGTCAAAATTTGTATTATGAAATTGTTTCAGGGGCGCCTGTGTGGCTCATTTGAGTGAGCATCCACCTTCAGCTCAGGTCATGACTGCAGAATTCCAGGATCTCCAGGATCCAGCTCTGCATCACAGTCCCTGCTCAGTGGGGAGTCTGCTTCTTTCTCTCCCTCTGACCACCCCCTCAGCCCCCGCCATGTTGTCTCTCACTCAAATAAATAAATAAAATCTAAAAGAAAGAGAGAAAGAAAGAAAGAAAGAAAGAAAGAAAGAAAAACTTTCAGTAGGCTAGAATGAATTCTTGGCAAAGCCAATACTATAATATTTAACAGGGAAAAATGTCATATTTAAGTTCCAAGGGGGGGAAATCAACTGTAGAAATTTAGGTAAAGTTTCAGCTTATTCACATGAAAATATCCCTTTTTTTTTTTAATTAGGAACAAATTCAAGTTCTCTGAATAAAACAGACTTAGGTTGCACTAAGAAAAATATATGATCTGATCATAGTAAGAAATTATGGTTTTGGGCCTCTTTGGTTGCCATTCCCCAGCAACTACCATTATGGGTTGAACTGTGTCCCTCCAAAAGATGTCAAAGTCCTAAACTCCAGTACCTGTGAATGTGCTCTTATTTGGAAACAAGGTCTTTGCAGATATAATTAAGTCAAGAGGAAGTCATTATTAGGGCAGGCCCTCATCCAACGTGACAGGTGTCTACATCTACATCTAAAGACACAGAAAGGATGCTATATGGTGACGTGAGGGACACAGCTACAAGCCAGGAACACTAAGGTTTGGTGGCAAGCCACCAGAAGCTAGGAAGAGGCAGGGAGGGAATCTTCCCTACAGGTTTCAGAGAGACCATGGCTCTGCTGACACCTTAATTTTGGACTTTTAGCTTCTAAATCTGAAATAATAATTTTGTTATTATCAGCCACCCAAGGGGCACCTGGGTGGCTCAGTCTGTCGAACATGCAGCTCCCAGTTTGAGCTCATGTCACGGGATGGAGCCCCCACAAGGGTCTCTGCGCTTGGTGGGGAGTCTGCCTGAGGTTCTCCCTCTTATTCTCCCTTTGCCCCTCCCCCAACTCCTGGGCTCACGCTCTCTCTCTCTCTAAAAAAAAAAAAAAAAAAAAAAAAAAAAAAAAAGGCCATCCAGTTTGTGGGCCTTTTGTAACAGCAGCCCACGCAAACTCCTAGAACTCCAGCTTGCCTATCCCTATACAAGTCCCTGTGCCCACTCTGCTCCATCTCAAGTTCCTGACCCTTAAGATATTACTTCGCTTGGGACATTCAGTGTCATTCTGCAAGACTCAGTTTAACGGTGCTCTCCAGCAGCAAGCCTCTCTGACCTTCCTCAGGAAGCTGATGCTGCGTCTGCACTGCGTCCACGGCAGTGTGCCCTTATTGCGTCTCAGAGTGGCAGTCAGCACACTGCTGCATCATCTGTGTCCCCATTAGATGTGTGCCTCTGGGACTCCTTTCCTTTCCAGGCCCCAGAATTGTCAAGAGTCAAAATTCAGGAGAAACGAGTAGGGAAATAAATAAACGAGTAAAAATGCGTGCTTTCATCGAGCGCTTTCTCCATTGAACGTATTTGTTCTAAACATCTCCTTTTACCTAGTCTGAGCACTTTCAGAGTGAGAGCACTGTAGACAAATGTCCAGAAATCACATCTTCCAAGGCAGGAATAGCGGAAGGCCTTACAGATGCTTACCGGGAAAGAGAAACTATATATAAAGAAGGCCTTTCTAAAAATGAATGTGGAGAGCCTGCCACCACTGGCAGTGTTTAAGCAGAGCTAGGGGACAGCCTGGGTCAGGGATGCTGTTGCAAAGGAAGATTGCACAAAAACCGACCTAGGAAGAGACGATCACCAGTGGTAAATAGAAAAATAAATGCAGTGAGTTTTTGCAAAAGTTAAATGTATTCTAATATTATGTACTTCTCACATTTTTAGTTTTAAATTGGCCTTTTTTATGAAATAGTAATGAAAAGTGATGGTTGTTTCAGTTTGTGTCCATTTTGACAAAATAAAATCTTAACTCTATACTGGATCTCTAATTCTAATTATTATTGTTTAGTATATTGGCCCTTAAAATCCAAAAATGTAGGGAACCACTAAAACATGGTGGGTTGGTGAGTGGGAGGCTGGTATCCCTGCTTTGAAAAGGTAATCAGTCTGGATGACTCATAAGATTAATGTCAATAAAGGACATCTGGGTGGCTCGGTAGGTTAGCATCTGCCTCTGGCTCAGGTCATGATCCCAGGGTCCTGGGTCAAGCTCCCTGCTCAGTGGGGAGTCTGCTTCTCCCTCTCCCTCTGCCCCTCCCCTCACCCTGCTCTTGCTTGCTTTTTCTCTCAAATAAATAACTAAAAGTTTAAAAAAAGATAAATGTCAGTAAGAATAATGGTACGTGGATAGAATTGTTGGGTAAAAGAATAATGGCAAAAACATCTTTTAAAAACCTCACACTTCACAGCATTCCATTTATTTTAAGTTATAAACTGGGGCAAAAAGTGCCCAATAAAATTCTGTAAAATTGTGCATGAATTGACTATGCCCTCAATAAAAACATACCTGAGGAAAAAATGAGACAACAGGGAGAAAGGCTGGGGTTAGCTTCGCTCCCTCCAGTTCTCTCCAGGACTCAGCTGAAATGAGTGCCATTAACAGCAATGCTGCCTCCTAGTAGTTCCTGAACTATCCTGCTGAATCAGCAGAGCACAACCCTCAGCTTCCCTGACTTCCTGCTCCAGGCAGGGCTCACTTAACCTTGAATGTGTAAACCATCAAGGTAAAACAGGTTCCCCAATATAAATGCTGTATTTTACACTTTATCTTTAGAAAGGCCCTGTACAATCTGCAAGGAGGGGATGCTCAAAAGAGAGCCCAGATCCTAATGATATTAGAAACTCACCGATAACAGGGTGTTGAAGGAAGTAACCAGGAAGTCTCACTACATAATGCAGTGTCATATATAAACACACACACACACACACACACACACACACACACAGTTCTTATTAGGTGAATGTAAAGTTCATTCTTCCCAGAAGCAATCCCAGGCCCTTGTGGGTGGAGACGGGGGTGGAGGTAGGATAGGTAGTGGGCTTTCTCTGAGCTTGAGTCGAAAGTGAAAAGTAAGGATATGACATGATTATCTCTCCTGTGTTTATATGAAAAATACATATTACATATAATCCACATACGAGCCTAATACTATTAATTCCCACCCACTTGTAAGGAACACGGGATCTGTTTTAGAATGTAGGTAAAATAAAATACCAAGTCTTAAGTAAAAGTTAAATACCCGTTCTTACTACCTAACTATTCAGAGCTCAGCTTATCAAAATATTTGTTTTTCTTTTACCTGGGTCAGGCCCCACCAGACCAGTGCCCATTCCAAACTGTATCTGAGGAAGGTCATAATCGTCGCTAATTGCTCCATGCCCCTGATGGTTTCTACTACAAACATTCTAAAACTCCTGGAAAAATCAGAGAATGGCTTTAAGCTGCAGCTCACTTCCTAGACCTGACTAAAAAGCCCTTTGCTGCATTTTCAGAAGCAACGGGACAGAAATGAAGGGCAAGTGAAGTAGGGGGCGAGTGGTGAGAAGGAAACAAGCACTCTTCAGTCCAGTAAATGAAAAATTAGGTTTCCTTCTAGTGGTTGGGCATATGATGCAAGAAATAGCCAATTACAGAAAAGTTGCAATGGAATTTCAGAAGATAATGACAAACCAGTATCTTTTACCACCAACAAATACTTCGGAGACATGTGGAACCATGCAACTCTTGTGCATGAACCGTGAAGGGCGAACCTTAGAGAAAACTGAGACACAGAATGCATTCGTTTTAGACAGATGAGAACTTGAGCGGTACAGCACCTAGTCTAGTACCATATGTAATGAGATACCCACATCTGTAAATCCATCCTGGCAATGGTCATAATTTTCAGCATTCAGTTCTATAAATATTTTCAACCTTCTCAATTGAGAACTACTACTCCGAATTACTCACTCATATTTATCTATAGTACCTGAAGATTTCCATTTCTCTGACACTGTATTTACTTAGGAAGATTCTGCAGAAAAAGATGTGGCAATACCCTTTAGGGCCTCGACAAATTACTCTTGAGTAAACAAAAGCACCAATAAATGGGGAATCGCTATGTCTACCGAGTGTATGGTGAAGAAGCTGGCAGTTGGGAACTGGGAGAGAAGTGACAACAAGAGTTTGATTTCTGTGATAAACTCGGTAAAGAACTGTCACATGGGATATGCTATAAGGACTTTCACACACGTCTTATCCAAGCCTCGTGACAACCTGGCAAAGGAGATCAGTCTCATTCTGCAGAGGAAAGGAAGCAAGGCTGGGGAGGTGAGGGGAGTCATCCTTCCACTGCACTGCAATAAAAAGAAACTGGAAAAGGAAGTCAGGTCATTTGGTAGGCGCTCAGTAAGAAGAATGAGTCTGAATCAGGTTCTTCCTGAAGCTCATTGAATAGCCACTTCCAGTGACAATGTGCTTGAAGGAAACTGTTGGTTAAATGGGAAGAGATCGTCACTACAGCCAAGATTGGACCTGGGCCATGAAGAGTGTGTTAGGCCAAGGAAAAAACGTAATACAACCCTCTTCTTTAGGAAAACGAAACCAAAACATTTAAAGCCAAAAGTCCATCTCTTTAAAAGTCACCATTTTAGGCTAAGTTTAAAGCACAAGTTTTAAGTTTATACTGCTAAAAGTAGAGACTGAAGACAGTTTGGAAGGAAACAAAAAAAGGCTCTAGTGTATACCTAAGACTTTATCCTGAAATGGGATAAAGAAAAAAAGGCCAAAGCCCTTCAGCTAATCACATAACAGCAAAATGATGAAGATCAAAATTTATCATAACCCACTGTGCAGAAGACAAAAAGAGAAAGACGTTTAGAATCAAAGGAGTATGTTTTATACATATGTGTCTATTCTCAGCCAAGAAAAATAAGTGGTTTCTGGAGAAATGGCATGTGACCTACCTATCAACTGAAAAGGGGATGACAGAATGCAGAGGACATTATATTGGGGGAAAATATTTTTTAATTGTATTTTTTAAAATTACCAAACCAAAAAAAAAAAAATAAAATAAAATTACCAAACCAATCAAGAAGTGAAAACATGCAAAGGCATAAGGATTTGCAGTACCATCAAGCTCTGCTCAGAACACAGAGGAGCAGAGAGAATGAAGGTGGCACCAATGCCTAGGAACATCCAGTCCCACAACCGGCTGAATCTCTCATTGTTACAACTGCACAGCAAGCCTGAGACAGGACAATTTCAGGACAGCAACCTCCTATGGATGGAGCTGTGCAAACTGCTGTGCGTGAAAAATGTTAATGTGCTCGAGACAACAGTGCCGGTCAATGTCTTGACATAAACCAGTTCCTACTCTTGCTAAACGAAGAGAAGGAAAGCGAAAAGGGTGTTCGGTGTTTCTTTTCATTTGTCCTCCTCAACTGCAGAGGACACAGAAGGGATTTTCATAAACTCCGGCTAATTGGACTTGCAATCCTGATGTAACTGTATCCCACGTAGCCATGCCAATTAAAAACTTCCCACTCGAGAAGGACTCTTCTCCCCAGGATCTTCATTATGTACTTCTAAAAACTACATGTAATGTTAACAGTTCTTGGCTTCTTTTCATTCCTAGGGCACATGTATGCATTGGTTCCCATAAGATTCATCCCACAGGTGTTCCATGTATTGTAAATTATTTATTTCTTAGGGTCTTTGTTGCTGGCAAAGAGGACCAAACATTCATTAAAAATATAATTTGGAATGGTATAGTGATGTACTTCTGTATAGGCTACCAATTAATTCAAATCTCTATCCCAAGTGGGTTTAGATAAGCTGTCCATCATTCTGTCCTCTTATTTAACACTTAGCAGCTCGTGTCAGAGAATTAACACATACACACATATTATCAAATTGGCAAAGATGGTGACAACAACAAAGTGAAGATCCTCAAGTTGCAGAGGAAATGGCAAAAGAGGTGCCCCCTTCTGTAAAAGCAAACTGGCCCCACTCAGAGGGCAATTGGTAATTTGGAGCAAAAGCTTAAAACCACTGCTCCTAAGGAGAAGATTAACATTGCATATGAAAATTCTGTGGCAAGGATTATATAGAAATATTATTAAGCAAGCTGCAGAACAGTCATGGAATGGAAAAACCACATCATCAATGATACTGTACAACCTTGTTGTAGTAAGGAGATAGCCCAACACCCCACAAAAAGGGACCAAGACACTGTACTTTGTGAGATACAGATTATAAAGAAATCATAGACAAATCTCCCTCCCTTGTTTTCTCTTGAAATACCTAAATCAGCTCTGTCCAACAGGAATAGAATTCAAACCACAAATGTGACCCACATATGTAATTTTATTTTATTTTATTTTTTTTTCATATGTAATTTTAAATTTTGTAGTCACCACATCAAAAAGAGAAACATGAAATTAATGTTAATATTTTATTAAACCCAACATATCAAAAGTATTACCTTCAACATGTAATCTATATTAAAAATCAGAATGAGATTGCTAACCTTTTTCCTTTTTTTTTTTTTTTTTGCTAACCTTTTTCCTAAGTCTGAAATCCAGGGTCCATTTCACACCTCCAGCACATCACAATTTGGACTAGCTACGTTTCAAGCACTTGATAGCCGCATGTGGCTGGTGGCTATCTTGTTGTTTGCACAGATCCAGATATTTATGGGTTGTTGCCTCTTCTGGAATTCAACATTTCCCTTGCCTTGGGAAATAATAGCCTAACACTGTTTCATCATGGCTACAACAGTTGGCAACTACTACTTTAGGTTGCTTACGGTAGTTGCTTAGAGTAAGCAGAAATTAGGGCAATAATCCAACTTCTGCACTTTGAAGTGATTTTTCTAATCTTGGCTATAAGGGAGATAATAATCATTCACCTCTGGGGGCTAATCTTTGGGAATGTCTGAACAACAAGGCATACTTGAAAAGTCCTGACAACATTTTTCTCTTAACTTATTTGGTAAGATCTTATGGTTATGCTCACAGTATAAATTATGTCTTGTGGTACATATATAGCAGAACATTCTAGAATTCTTCCTTCACCGTCTCCAACTCTTGGGGCTTTGGATGAACTTTAATTACATACTTTAAATGGAATGAATAACACATACGAAACAGGATTGCATGTCAGAATGATACATTTATTTGAGGAGCCTCATTTAAAAAAAAATGGGGCAACCACATGTTGAATCATTGTCTAAAAACAAGGAACTGACTAAATCTGAAGCCAACTGGCCTTGCAGATCTGAGACCTGTATTTGCTCCAGGTATCATGTTTTAACTCTAAGCTACCACATGATGTTAGAGGAATAACCAGGGCAGAGATAACCTCTAAATTTTTTTTTTTTTTTTTTTTTTTTTTAAGATAGTCATACAGAGAGAGAGAGAGGCAGAGACACAGGCAGAGGGAGAAGCAGGCTCCATGCACCGGGAGCCCGACGTGGGATTCGATCCCGGGTCTCCAGGATCGCGCCCTGGGCCAAAGGCAGGCGCCAAACTGCTGCGCCACCCAGGGATCCCCAGAGATAACCTCTAAAGCACCTTCTTTACAAATAAAAATTTTTAAAAAAGTATCCTCTATTGGAGAAGGAATCCCTTAGGCACTAGAGTTGGTGACTGAGTGAGAGATGGCGCTCAGCCCACATACACCCGGGGCCAGCCATTAGTTACATAGGTGACAATTTCCCCAACTGTACGTAAGGTCCTGGGAACAACATCCCAGTTGGCGTACAACAGAAACATGGCAAGCTCTGCACACAGCAATGAACCGAAATATGTAGGTTTTGTACTTCCTCTGGCATATTAATACCAAGAATGCCATCTTAATTGCAAAATGGTCATAACCCTTCCTTAAGGACAGGTGAGGCTGAAGATATGCAGAGTAAAATGGCTGATAAACATTTATGTTGGAAATTAAAGTTTCTAAAGTTAAGGGAGTTCTTGGTATGGATAAATACATGATGAACTTCATAAAAATGTTTTCTATAAATCTTTTTAAGGCACTTAATAAATGATTCTGAAAAAGTCCATCTAATTATATAACTGGGAATGTTGATCACATGTGTTTTCATTCTTCCTTTGCTAAAATAATTGGACTGTAATGGAATATAGAATATTCAATTTAATTTTACATGTGCTATAAAAAAAAAGACTGTATATCTATGGTCCATCTAAATGGGGTTTAAATGAAAATGCACACCAACTTCAAGCCAAACTCATCATCTCCCAACCAGACCCAACAGTCCACCTAACATTGGAAAAGCAGGCATCACATCTTGCTATCTATCTACTGATCCAACTTTTTTCTCTCACATGTATTGTAATCTTTTTAAAGACAAGAACCATGCCTAATTCACTGACATGTCCTGTATCTACCACAGTGCCTGTCACATAACAGGTGCTCAATAAATAGGCTGAGTTAATGTAAAAAACATTAAACTGTGAAAAGGTTAGGTATTGGCCATAAGGCATAGGCAACAGGATGAACATAGAGAACTAGCCAGTAACCCTCAACAGTTCGAAGAGGGCAGGTGAGGGAAAGGAAAGTCGTCGTCCTTGTTCCATGCCCTTATCTGCATGTAGTATTGGTGGAGGAATTTTACATATATCACTCACTCAATCCTCCCACTTTATGGCTGAGGACACTGAGGCCAGAGAGGAAAAGCAACCTGCCCAGGATCATCCACCTATTATTATCACACATGGAGTCAGGACTGAACTAGGCCTGTCTATGGCAAATCCTATTCCTTTTCCCTATGCTCTCAGCTCCAGGGAAGGAGCTCTTAACGAAAAAGCCAAGATGCCAGCTGTACAGGCTCTGGAGAAAAATTCCATGCTACATTATCCAAGTAGCTATTGCTCTCCTCTTTCCTTTCCCTGTCATACATCTCATTCTGATCTACTAAAACAAGTTTATTTTCATCATGAAAACATTACAACCTGAGCATAAATTCTAAATTAATGATCAAGTTACTCTAATAATATTCACATAAAATTCCAGGAAAATAAATTATTTTGAGCCTTTAAAGTTTATGGTAACAATGGTTTTGTTACCTATTGTCTTTCCTGTTTCTGATGTAGCTAGAAACAAAACAGTTGTCAGGGCTATGTGGATGCTCTAAAATTATTTTCGATGATCAAAAAATTCTGGGAACAGCATTCACAAATTAATTTTTCCCACAATGCTGGGAACTAAAACACAAGGATGCATTTATTATATACACTGTGGACTGTCCTAAAATAAGATTCCCAGTAAAGTGCCCAAAATAGTACAATGACTATATGTATATGAAAGAGCCTTTGTGACTAGAGTAAATTGTAATAAGGTATACTTAGTGAAGGAATAGTTCTTAGTTTGTGGGTTTTATCTTTTTATACAGATACATACTTTAAAGACATTGGTTTTATTTTACCCTCGATTTACTGTTGTTTGGACCATGATTAGTCATCAAGTGTTTACGATATTCAGAGTGCTATGTTTAAACTTTATGTTCCTGCCCTTTAGAAGCCTGCAGTGCTTAGGTTCCTGTCTCTCAACCATATTCTCTCTTTCTCCCTACCACTTCCCCATATAAATTTGGTGCTCTGTTGTGTAGACTGTAATGAATCAGTTTAGGTCAAGTAAATATACACATTTTCAATATTAATCAGCAAACTGTGTAGAGCGGTTCTTTAGCAATGAGATTACTTTGGATTCTTAGTTTCTTCAAACTTTTGTATATGCTTTTTGTTTTTTTTACAAGCATCTATTATTTTTGAGAAAAAATATTAAAACATGCATTTTTACCTTTGCTATAATTTATTAATGGATCAATTTTAAGGGTTATTAGACAAAATATTAAAATAGTCATGAGACAATCATCTGAAAACATCTTTAATTCTGCTGGACCCCACTAACGAAGTTAAGAAGGGACATCTTCGGGGTTATGTTCTTACAGTGAACGTAAGACTCTGGAACACACTGGAAGTAAGAATTTCTAAAAACATACTCCCAGGAGGCCCAACACTGGCTTCTGGGTCCCCAAGGAGTAATCTAGTAACAGCAGAAACACACCAGCTGACCTAAGGGTACTTAGGAGACAAGGAGGGAAGAAAGGAAACAATGAGAAATCACAGGAGGCTGGAGAGTATGAAGAACCAACTCTCGGAAAAGCTGTGTAAAGCAGGTGCAAATTCAACAATGAAGAAATGTAGATAACTAGAATTTTCTGATACACAAGTTACAAAGGATGGGCCAACTGTTAATGGCCATCTAGAAACAACAACAACAAACTTGAAAGTCAGAGCTACAGAACTCCGTAGTATATGTCTAGCCCTTGATGAACAGGTAAATTTAATCTTTTACAATCTTTCAGGAAACTGGGATACTTATAGGTATGTCTGTGAATATACAGATCTTTTTAAAAAAATTACGATTCTAAAACACATCTATGTCTTGGAGGGATCAATATCCTCAAGCTGACTTAGACATCCAACTATAATAGAGTGTGAAATCCCAAATCATGACCCTTAATCCAAATGATTAAGAACATTAAGAACATTTTCACAGCCTACTCTCATTTTTCCTATTATTTCTCCATTTGTGAAATGTTCATTTTTTAAAGATTATAAATTTGGCAGATGCTCTTATAAAGTAAGAAATATTAATTATCCTAGAGTTAGAAAAAGTACGTATTTGAGTAGGCAACTGCAAATTTTTTACAAAATTGGGATGTCGAACATGTATTAAATCTTTTTTGCTTAATGAGAATTTTTTGCATGTCATTAAATATTTTTCAAAACAAGATCTGTAATGATTATAACATGTCTTCATGGACACACTAGGAATTCATTATTTCTGAACATTTAGTTTATTTCCAATTTTTTAATATTATAAATAGCACTGTGATAAACATCCTTTACTTCAGCCCCACAATTACTGCCCTCTGCCCAGCACTGAGCCGTGAGAATAGTGCTCTGACACTGAAGCTCATAACCCAGTACCACTGTCAAGAACAGAAAGTCTCCCTTCTGATGCCCACCAAAGGGGCAGGGGAATCCCATGTTCACCATGAGGTGGGGAGGGTTAAGAGTCTAGAAAGAAATCAGAGCTGAAAAAAACAAACCACAAATCTACTGACACTGCCACAGAAAGAGACATAATAGTTAGATAACACCTGAGAACACTCTCCCTGTCCTGGGGATACTACAAATACTACAAACGGTTATCCTTAAATGAAGAGGGGACAGGAAAGCTGAACTACAGTACCATTTGTTTTCAATTGAATCACCAGAGTACATTAAATTGTCCAAATAATTTTATCTTACATCTCAATTTCCCTCGTTCCAAATCTCACAATAAATATTCGAATGGATAAATGAATGTGAGCAAGATCTAAAGTTTAAATTTTACCTTCAATATTATAGTTGTATCTTTTCAAACACAGCTAAATTAAAATACTTAATGTGGTCCCCTAATAATATTTAGAAAACTCTATAAAAAACGTACCCGCTAAAAGAAAAGTTCAGTTATCCTGGTATGAACTTTCTTAATCCATTTGTTCTACGTAGCAACAATATATACAAAAAATTCACTTCACAATCTTGTGCTTCATCTCAAAACCGGGTAAAACTGCCTGTGAAATCAAGGGACAGTAATATGTTGTCCAAAGGGCTAATTAAGATGCCCCAAGTTGCGAGCAGCTGTTTTATTACTGTCATTTACAGAAATCTGTCTTAAATATCTGACCCTTTCTCCTTCAAGAAAGAGAAAACACTTCTCTTTATGTTTGGCATAGTATCATGCCTTGCTCTTCTTTGGGAGGCAAAATCGTCTTCTGAGAGTGATTGAAAGGTACAAACTTCTAGTTTTAAGAGAAATAAGTCCGGGGGGCATAATGTGCAGCAGGGTGACTAGTTAATAACATCATATTGTGTATTTGAAAGTTGCTAAGAAAGTAGATCTTAGAAATTCTCATCACAAGGAAAAAAATGAACTATGTGTGATGATGATGTTAACTAGACTTCCTGTGGTGATCATTTCATAATATATACATATATCAAATCATTATGTTGCATACCTAAAACTATTAATTATATTTCAATTAAAAAAAATCATCTGAGAGGTATGTTCCTAGATATGTTTGAACATCTAAACAGACATCTTACTAGTCCCTTACTGCTACTCAAAGATGCAAAATGTGTAATAAGATGTGAAATGTGTAAACCCAAAGTAAGAAAACCCACCAGGGATTATTTTTAAAGCCGTTACACTCATTTCTTAATAGTGCCAGCTGCCTATTTATTTAAGTGTTCACACAGTCAAGTCTCCTCAGCATTACATTAGAAATAGAACATATTTTTAGGGGTCAGACACTCTTTGCACTCTACAACATCCACATCATTTATTTATTTGTAACAGAGACCTTAAAAGGCATATATCAAGTTAGCAATAAAGAAGGGAATTTTTTTTTTTGGAAAAATTTTACATTGTCATCACCCCACTACAAGCCAAACTAGGGATCTTCAAGTGATATATTAAAAAATGATTACTTCCTAAGAACTAGAGTAAGGGACCTAAGAAGCCATCATGGCATAAAACACATCCTACAGAAACTTACTGATGAAACCAAATTATGATCATGATTTTGGCATTACGGACCACATCAGGAAGAAGGCTACCCCCCTTGAGTTAAAAATGCTCACTTGGGTGAAATGCTCTATCCAAGGAAGGACAGTACACAGTTCTCATATAATTAGGACTCCCCTTTTTGTGCAATTTTAGGCAAAATGGACCCTGATTTCCAGTGAATATTCTTTTTTTTTTTAAAAAAAAGATTTATTTGAGAGAGACAGAGAGACAGAGAGCACGCATGTGTGTGTATGAGCAGAGGGAGAAGGAGAAGAGGCTCCCAAGCAGGGAGGCCCTGGTGATTGGGACCTGAGCTGAAAGCAGACACTTAAATAAGCCACCCAGTGAATATTCTTAAAGTAAAATTCTTAAAGAATAAAAATTCTTAAAGTAAAATATTCTTAAAGTAAAGTAAAGTAAAATATTCTTAAAGTATCCATTACTTGTATCTTCAAAACTGGCTACTCAGCACTTCAGAAATTCTCTTTGAAGGTCATAAAGTTAAGAAAAACAAAAAATTAAAATCCACAATAAAATGGCACACTGACTTTAGTTAGCATTGTAGCATCAACCATATTTTGTTGTCTTATTGTAGCCAAACCATAGCAGGGTCTGTCCTAGGTCCACATGTAGAAATGGAATGAGTTCCATGGTGCCTCGTGTTTCATTATTAAACCTTTTGGATTACTGGCTCTAATTAAGGGCTGTGTTATGGCTATCTCATGGTGATATTAATGTGTATTATTACCATTATAGGAAATTGTGACCTCTGCCATGAATCACCTGCAGTAAAATTTAATAATCAAGCAGAGAAAATAGGAATAAGGACAATATAATATGGGTTTCTTGTGAAGCATCTGTAATAGTAAAATATTATCTTATAGTTTTTGCTTTGATATTTGGAGAATAATGACAACTAATTCCCTTTCTGGAATCTAAACATAATTCATCCTGAAGGTGAGACCACAGTGTATCTATTCTAATTTTCATGTGTATTATTAATTCAACAAATTCTTTATATAGTATTTTTTCAAAGTTCAAGAATACAAGAAACTGGATTTACTGACTGAAATTAGATGGATGTTAAAAATAATACCTTAGGACTTGCCAATGTATGTTTTACTTCCTATCCTATCCTATCCTATCCTATCCTTTGTACTTGGAGTTAAGAAAAATTAGCATTTGAAAAGACATTTTCTTTTTTTTTATCTTAATGTTATATTTTTAGAAAGTCAACATGAAATCAATAAAATTGACCTATTTTGTTATGTATTTTTAAAGATTTTATTCATTTGAGAGGGAGCATGAATAGGGCATGGGGGGTAGGGGCAGAGGGAGAGGGAGAAGCAGACTCCTTGATGAGCAGGGACCCCAACATGGGGCTTGATCCCAGCATCCTGAGAGATCATGACCTGAGATGATGGCACATGCTTAACCACTAAGCCACACAGGCATCTGGTTATTTTTGTTATTTTAATAACTAATTACATAGTCCTCACAACAGCTAGTTAAGTAGGTAAAACAGGTTAACTGGTAAGCAGTAACATTGGGTGGGGCAGCAGGTATTACTAAAAAAACAATAGTTTATTCTTTACAAATTTTAAACCATGATCAAACCCTCACCCTTCTGAAATATTTTCAAAGCCCTAATCAGAGACAGAACACAGTCAAATACATTTTTATATTCCTTTCCACATCTATGATGTTTTGCCTGTCTTGATGAGCATTTTATTTTATTTTTAAAAGATTTTATTTACTTTTGGAGAAAGAAAGAGAGTGAATGCCTACGAGCTGGGGGAGGGGGCGGGCAGAGGAAGAAAAGCAGACTCCTCCCTGAGCACAGAGTCCCATGTAGGGCTCTCATGACCCTGAGATCATGACCTGAGCAGAAATCAAGAGTCAGATGCTTAACCGAATGAGCCACCCAGGTGCCCCTTGATGAGCATTTTAATTTATGACTCTAACAATATATGGAAACACTAATGTATTCTATGAAAACGTAAATATACACTATTCAAAAGTGATTAGAATTTAATTTTCAAGAGGCATGTGTATGGGGACGGCAAACAACTTCACAATAATGACAATTCACAGTTATTTACTGAATACTTACTATATGCTAGCACTCGGACTAGATGCTGGACTAGGGAGGACAGAAAGAAAAACCCAGTTTAATACAGGGAAGGTGTTGGGTACAGTGGGCCACAGGAATGTCCACTTGTTCTACTTAGCATCATCCTAGTGGCCCAGCATTTAGCACACAGCTTGACATACAGTAGACGTTCATATGAAAGTTTATTAAACTGAATCTAGTATAGAATGATTCCCCACACTGGATGGGTGATGCATTGTTAATCCTTAATTTAAAACATGATGACAATAGTCATATTAATAGAAACCTCCTTCTGTGAGTGTCCATGGGTTAGGTGGTTTATATAACAGCTAGGCCATGTCTCTATCTCTCCTAAAAATAACCTTATGATTTTTGTGTTCTACCCCTATTTTGCAAAAAAGGAGACTAAATTTCAGGCAAATTTGTCCAAGATTACATAGTAATTTTAGACTAATGACATAGAAAGTAGAATCCTTTCTCTTCCCATTGAAAAATCCACAATGCTAAGGTGAGTAACCCGTCAGGTCCTATAGACTAGTAAACAAAAACATCAGACAGCAAGGAGAGGACTCAGGAGAGGACTATACCAGACACTGTCAAATCCAAAATAGTCAGTTTATAAAGAGAGGCTGGAAGTATGGGAGAGGGAAGAAAGAGTGGGTTATCAACATTTCCAAGCAGGAAGAGCAGCCTGTAAGGAGAGGCTAACAGTAAGCGGTTTGGGGAAGTTCTCAGCAGAGACCTGAAACTGCTGGCTCCTGAGAAAAGCCCACAGCAGGGGTTAGAAAGTCATAGTCTATATAACATAATTTCCAATATTAACGTTGAAGAAAATGAAACTTAAATATTTAGCACATTCCTAGGGTGGGACCGTAACCAACCTTTCTTCGTTAGTTAATTGGTCGGTCCAGGGCCTCAAATCAGGTCTTTTGTTTCTAAAACTGACTCCAAATCATATGCTTTTCCCCTTATTCTTTGACAAGACAGACCAGGTAAACTCTCTCTCTTTAAATCTCACTGGAAAATTTGTGAAATGCCCAATGGGTGAGCAGAATGGGAATAAATCAGGTTACCAGTACCAGTGTTTGTTCCGACTGGTTTGAGTCCATTCTAATCATTAAATATTTGGACTGTCAATCTAGAAGGGGATGGTGAGTGGTAGAAATATTCTTCCCTTATAATGCTGTGTGTAATAGTTTCCAAAGAATGAGTATCACCTAACATTCCAGGCTATGGCAAGCATGGTGTCATAACTGGTATCCTAAGCAGATAGTGACTGTTCAGAGTGAGGATGTCTGGCATTAACTTTACTTTAAATTTCCCAGAACCTACCACAGTAAGCGCTCTCAACACATATTTGCTGAATTACTTAAGAAACCCATTTTCACCTAATCTAGGAAGCCTTCCCTAGTCACCAGGGTTTCCTTAACCATGTAACATCTCCCATGCCTGCTCATTTAAAAACAATAAAAAAACATTTAATTAGAGCTTCAGCTTGTGATTTGTTTTGGTATGGGTCTTCACAATTCTTATCAGACACGGGCCACAATATTATTCACCATCAGCACGTACTTTGTAAAACTCAGCTATGCCAGCCGAGACATGATGCTAAAACTAACTCTTGGTATGTATGACACAGTCACCAACCAATCAAAATGTGTAGCAGCCAGTGGGCCTTCCCAGTGCTGAATGTGGGACCTGAGCCAACCTGACCATTCCTTCGGAATAGTAACCCACTTTTGTGTTTTCCTAAATGGAGATTTTGTTTATCAAAATTATATAAAAGAAGAGTCATATTACATCCTTAAAGTACAGACAAATCACAGAAATTATCCAAATCTCCTTTATGTCTATTTCTAAATTTAACCCAGATTGACCTGAGTTGCCATGTCACAAACGGGCCTGAGCTTCCATTCTCCTAAGTAAAGACACATAAGCGAACACAGAAATGGGGTTAAATGGCCAGCAAGCAAGGGATGCTACACATTAACTTCCTCAACGATAAAGGCTATGACTGAGTCTTTCATTTGTTTTAGGCCATTCTTAAAAGTTAGGACTTCAAATACAATACAATTTAATGGAAGAACCAAGAACAGAGCTTAGTGGTCTTGTGTCCAATAACAAAATCCTCTAAACACTGCAGAACTCTGAACAAAATTTCTTAAAGCTTCCAAAAACACCATAGAGAACTTTTATTTTTCATTTGGGTTCCTTAACCTGTTTAAACTGAATATAATTATTATGCAAAAGTTCCTTTTAAGAAAAAAGAGCTAACTTTGCAAAAGAATGGCTACGAAAGAAAAATTCGTTGTTTGCTTTTCCAGAAGTACTATGAAGACAGGAGATTCTTTATCACCAGTGGAAAAAAAGAAGTACAAAACCATTGTCAGAGAATGAGTCTTTGTACTTTAACTTAAAACATGCAAGAAATGATTATCAGAGAAAGAAATGAATGACTTCTAGCTAAAAGCCTAAATCACTGTTAGTATTAATGCCCAGGTGGAACCATGGCCCTTTTCCTTAAGGGCCAGCAAATGCCAAAACACTAAGCAATATTCTAGACTCTGTAGCTATAATAATTCAAATGGTTTGGTTTCAATAAAAAAAAACAAAAACAAAAAAAAACGGAATATTGCTCACAAGATATTTTAAACCATATAACCACCTAGGTAAACACAACCCTACAAAAACATAACATTCTTACAATAAGTTTTCATGTAATAGTTCTGACATCATGCTGTGCTTACTTAAAAATAATTTTTACCTTATTTTTAATCCCACTGATAGTAACCATGTAATATGCAGTGATATAAGAGGATAGTCACAAGAATGGATTTCACTGATATAAGAAACCAAGTAAGATGTAGAACTAGACAATTATTTGTTGTAGAATGATGGTAAACACAAGGCAGTAGTAAGACTGATCAACTTCCTCACTGGAGGTCACCAAGTATGGATATAAATAACCAACCTTGAATACTATATGGGTGAAACCAACTCAAGGTCTGTCTGGCCACCACTTTCATCCATGGAATGTACAATTTTGAGAGTTACATTTTTACTGATCTCTAACACCATATAATATTATCACAAGAATCACAACTATTTCTAAACTGAGGAACTTTGCTGCATTTCAGGGGTAATATCTCAAATCTAGCCTAGCAGCACACCAACAGAGGCTGTGATATCCCTGATTTTCTGTTTGAATAGACTGTTTATACTTACAAAGTGCTTTCCCATGATCTCGGTCTTAATTTAGTGTTTGTGCTTGAGAAAGGAGGCTAAAATAAAGGATAACCAATTAGACGTTGTCCACAGCATGGAGAATGGTCAGGGGCAATATTTCTGAACTTTGACCACTCTAGAGTAAAACAATGGCCCACATGGTCATTACCTCAAATTTTATTATCTGAAGCAAGTTTTTCTAATTGTGATCCAATTAAAGAATGCTATCTACTGCACTTCAAACACAGTGTGAAAGGAAATTATTAAATAAATCCACCCAAAACCAATATTGGGTATTTTTTAAGGAAAAAAAAGGGGGGGAAGGTAGTGTATGTGTTTGACACGCCAAATGGTCCCTAAAGACATTCTGAAAGGTATCTCATTCAAAATATCTTCTTTATCAGAAGAATGAAAAGATTTCTGGTTGATGTTTTTCATTCTTTTACTTATTTAAAGTAAATATGACATGTATCCATCTACCTATGCATTCAAATTTACAAGAAGCTATGCGCATGTATGTATGTATACTGTGTGTATATCTGTGTGTATCTGTGCAGCTTGTCCTGCTGGAGAAAGGACACAAGGTAGGTTATGAAAAGGCATACCCTCTCAGATAAAATAAAGGTAAGAATCAATGGCAAAGAAGACAGGACAAAGGTAAAATGAGGCAGGAAGGAAATGGCTTACTGACAAAAATCAATTGTTTCAAGTGCCCCACTTCTCATCGGTGTTTGAGCCCAAAGAGCCTCTCTAATGACTGTCACCAGTGCTGATCAAACACAGCAAATGACCTGGAGATCAAGCACCTGATTAGAAATCTATCATAAATAGCTCTTCAGTACGAGCATAGTTCAATGATAATTGGCCCTAATGATTACTCTGAAACGCAAGTGTTAAGTGTAACCCGAATCATGATAGAAAAATGTATTTTCTTGTATCCTATTGTTCTGAAAACTGACAATTTCTATAAAACATGTAAGGTAAAACTCCATAGTCAGAAAATTTGATTAATTAATATGACCTATTTCATGACTAAGCTGAAGACAGCCCAGTTACTGATTACTTGGAGATACAAATAAATCCCTGATCTATTCGTGCATTTTATGCAGAGACATTCAATATCAAAAAATGGAAGCAAGCAAAGTTCTAGGTCCCCAAGAAGAAAAAAGTAACCCTATAATTCTCTCTCTGAGACCACAGGGCTGAAAGGAATCTGCCAAGGGTTTTAAATAGCCTTCATCTCAGATGCCAACTCTGACGGTTGTGTTGTGTAGGGAATGATTCTGAGGCCCAGCCAGGCCTAGCAGGAAAGAGTGTTCTCATCAATTTATTAGCAATTCTGACAGGGAAGAGGAAATGAGGCGGTTCACTGCCACTTACTTGTTTATTCCTTATTTCAGTTCAATTTGCTGATGTTACCAATGACGAGCTGGAGGCTTAAAGGGCTTGGTGATTTATTTACCATTTCTTTTTAGATTATTAATTTGTAGCCTGCCTTATTACAGAAACTATTTGATGTGTTACAAAAATACATATAATAAGATAATAATAAACAGATGAGAAAAAGAGGGTAAGAGAGAAAAAACATACATAACCTGGGGGAAAATGGGGCTTGTCCTTGTGGTAAATTCTAAAGCCTTCATTTTCACTATGGCTTTTTCTGGCACCGAGTAATCCAGACTCACTGATGTATTCATTGCTCATCTCAGGGAGCGTGTGTGCATGTGTGTGTATGCAATATGCACCTCAGAAATAGGTCCCAAGTCTGGCTATCAAGAAAAGATTGCTGCTCCAATTAGAGATCTGGGCTCATATTCTGGCCTTGGTGCTATATAAAGAAGCATCTTATTCACTCATTTACTGATATTTGCTTATAATAAATAAGCAAAAATAAGCAAATTACACAGTATGTTAGCAGAAAGTATTATGACAATTGAATAATACAAGGGAAGGAGGACTGAAAAGAAAGCCAAGGTCAAGTGGAGATAGATTACAGTTTTTAAAAAGGCAGTCAAGGGATCCCTGGGTGGCGCAGCGGTTTGGCGCCTGCCTTTGGCCCAGGGCGCGATCCTGGAGACCCGGGATCGAATCCCACGTCGGGCTTCCGGTGCATGGAGCCTGCTTCTCCCTCTGCCTGTGTCTCTGCCTCTCTCTCTCTCTGTGACTATCATGAATAAATAAATAAAATCTTTAAAAAAAAAAAATAAAAAGGCAGTCAAGGTAGGCTCGATGAGAAGGTGACATCGGAGCAAAATCTTCAAGGAGGTGAGAGAGTCAGTCAGGAGGATTAGGGAGGAGCAAGGCAGATAGGAGAGGAAAGGGTGACGTGGGACTGGAAGACAAAGCAGGCCTGGTGTGCTGGAGAAATACCCAGGAGTCCACCACGGCTGGAGTAAAGTAGGAGAGTTAGGGGAGGTAAGGTCAGAAAAATTAGGGGGAGTGGTAGCAGATAATATAGGATCTTGTAGCCATCGCAAAACTCATGCATGACACGTAAAGTCAAAAAAAACACCTGGAGTTAATAAGCTAAGGCAAGTGAGTTTACCTGTCTCTGGAGACAGGGCCTACCTATACATTTTGTGCAGATGTGGGCAGCAGGAGGGTATACAGATTTTAGGCACACGCCCAAAGATATTTATCTTGGTGGCTCATATTGGTCCACAACATGCAAAGACAGGCTCAGATTGTGACACATCCTGGCAACTATGTCCGTGTGACAGCAGCACTCCTGAGGTTGTGCTGCTGGGGAGGTTCAGAAGTCAATAGCACTACGAAAGGAGAATGAGGGTTGCCTAATTTGCTGCTGCCTAGGATCATTTATAAAGTGCCACCCCCTCCTTTCTCTCCAATGTGGTATCAAAATTCTTCCTCCTGGACATTTGTGAGTGTTGGATCTACAGAGGGCACAATGGTCTAGGCGTATTACTGTCTGTGCAGGCTCAGGAAAGGCTGGTGCTGTTAGAACACAGCCAAACAGAAAGGAAAGCCGAGGACAGAAGGAGAGGAAACTCACAGAAACTCTATTATGATGACCTACTTCCAGAAGAAGAATGTTCCTTCAAGCTCAAATCTGGAAACTTATCAGTAACTCATAGTAGATGGAGAATAAACAGATGCATAGCCCACAGGAGGTTTAGAAGCTAGAACCAAATATTTTAAATTGTTATTTATAAAGCTATCAAAAAACAAGTGAAAGAAACTCCTACAGCTAAAACGCATATCCAGGCAACTTACTGAACATTTCCAGTCTTCAAACATCAAAAGGAGGGGCAATTAATTCAAGGCAATTAATTCAAGTGAATTCCAAGTGAGAATGGGTATAAGGAAAGCACATTAAAAAAAAAAAACAAAACCCAACTTCCTTTCACAGATGTCGATCAAGCTAAGAGTCGCTGGAAATCATGAATTTGCGTATTTGCTGATTTTAGTGTTTCATGACAGTCAAAGAACAGTTGTGCATCTACTTCTGTCTTTATTGGAGTATAAAGAGAAGGGAGTAGATTTTCCTTTACAATGGAAATGCCATTAGAGATTTTAAAATATGAGCAATCTCAAGTGAGCCACTTTGACAAGAATGATTGCTGTACAAACTAACAAAAGAAAACCAAGCAACATTCCACATGCTGTGATTTCAAAAGGGGTAGCTGAAGAGAGAGCACGAGAAGCATTTATTTCTGCCTCTTTCCAAAAAAGTTGGAGACTGCAAAAATATAAGCAACACCACAAGACAGAAATGGATATGGAGAGTTCAAGGTGAAGGGAAAATAAACCCAGGAGTATTACACAGATAGGCAAGTTAGAAAGTGAGCTCCTGCCAACTGCCAACAGGGGATACAAATTTGGCTCACAACTTCCTAGTAGTCAAAATTAAGAAGGAAATTATGGAACTGAATGTTCAGTGGAATAAAAGCAAGGCCTGAGCTTAGAAGTCCATCTGCCCCAGCTTGAAGGCCAGAGGAACTTCCTCCTGGGTGGCTCCCTAAGGGCCCCCTCCACCAGATCCCCAGTGCCTGGGGGGAATTCTCCAAGGGCAAATAGCCATGTGGTTCATGCACTATGCTCCTTGATGATTCTGCTGCATCCGGATAAAGCCTACACTCCGTGGCACAGTGGTTATCAAGTTAGGCTCTTGAAGAGGTGCGTGAGGAGTTCCACCATTTTCTGTTTGAATTTTATTTCTTAGCCTTGAAATAAAATACCAACAGGAAATGCAAGCAAACCTGTGGCATAATGTCAGCACACTGACAAACGTCATATTAAGCCACTTCCAATGCTGACACTGGGCAAATGTCTCCTTGCCATCTCTTTGTGTACATCTGAACTTCTTAAAAAATGAGTCACTGATTAGGAAAGTTTTAACTCTGCACTGGCATTCTGGAAATTCAAGTTTGCACATGCCCCTTCATATAAAATTGTATAAATGACCTACAACTGCATCACGCTCAAATGACAAACTGAAAGCAGGTACAACTAGTTGGTGTACACTCTCAGTGATCTTACAGCCAGTGGTACAATAACAAGTTGCCTACATGTTGACTCATGATAAAGTGACATCATTAGGACTGGTTACTGACCATAAGTTTTAGGTGCTCCTGGTTTTATATCTATCATGAGGCATTTGAATAGCTCTATTATTAGGGATTCAATGTTAAAACAAAAAATTTCCAGTTCTCCCTTGCTTCTGGATCAGATTACTTCAAGACCGCACTAAGAAGACAAAACACACTGTCAAAAAACTGTTACCTTTGCCACTACCTATGGATATAAATAAGCATTTCCCTAATGCTGTACAACTAAGACCAAAAGAGAAATAAATAAGATACATTAAGTTGTTGATGCTGTTCCCAAGTGTCATCCAGAAATCCCAACCTCAAATTTTTGAGTTCATCAAAACTGTCTCATTGTTCTTCCTGTTTTTTTTTTTTTTTTAAGATTTATTAATTTATTTGAGAGAGGGAGAGAAAGGGGGAGACGGAGGGAGGGGGAGAGGGAGAGGGAAGGGAGAGAGAGAGAAAGGGAGAGAAAACAAACAGAGGGAAGGGGCAAAAGGAGAGGGAGAGGGAGTCCCAAGCAGACTCTACACTAAACATAGAGCCTGACATGAGGCTTGAGATCATGACCCTGAGATCATGACCTGAGTGAAACCAAAAGCCAGCAGCTTAACCGACTGTGCCACTCAGACACCCCCTCCCTGGTTATTTTTTAAATGTTATACATTTGTATTTATAAAATATATACAAAAAAAAAAAAAAAAAAAAGCCCATGAGTTTGAAACATTCACAAGGGCTTTCCTACTAAAAATTTAACAAAGGGCTTTCCTACTAAAATAATGTCTACACTCCCCCTGCTGGGGTGGTTCTATTACGGATGTGGAGGTACAGACCCAGCAACCCCTGGAGACTGGGTGGGGCCCATTATTCCAACACTGAGCAGCCTCACCAACTGATGATATACGACTCTAATCTAATACTAATATAATCGAATACAAACATTACCCTTTTCTTTGTGTGCCATGACAAGGTTGGGAAGCTCTGTGATGAAAAAAAAAAAAAAAAGAACTACAAATCTTTCAGGCAATTCTTCATAAATCTAATTTCTTCCAACAGCTTTTGACCAGAGCTGCCAGTGGAGAGGTTAAAGTTAAGTTCTTCGGCAAGAAACTGAAATACAGATATTTCCTACTCATGAGTAAGGGCAGAGTTGAGAGTAGAGTTTATATTCACTGTGAAAAGAGGGAAATCAGCGGGTGGTGGGGGGAAG
This sequence comes from Canis aureus, assembly GCF_053574225.1. NCBI lineage: Eukaryota > Metazoa > Chordata > Mammalia > Carnivora > Canidae > Canis > Canis aureus. Next base: position 24,830,738 of record NC_135644.1, on the reverse strand, counting down.
CAAGTGTTTCAGGAGACCATAGGATTTATTCGTAGGACTGCCACCTCCTAATTTTGACTCAAAGAAGGTCATTTAATCTTCTCTGAGGTTTAGTTTGGTTGATTTTAATATGAAGGGACTAAATTAGAAGCTGTTAACTGGGACTGAACATCAGAAACTTCTGGGAGGTTTAAAAAATACATAATGATAGCAGTAACATTAATCCATGCCAGAAAATGTTCTGAGCACTTCACGCACATTAATCCACATGTAAGAACTCCGTCTTGTAGATACTCTTAGAATCCTAATTTTACATGGAGAGGTTGAGAATTCGCCTAAGGAAATAGCAGGGCCAGGTGGAAGGCTCCAGAATCTGTGCTCTTTGGTACAACTGTATGTTATGTTACCCCGCCACTCTGTGCATCTATCTCTCTGAATCTTCTGACTCACAATCTACTGAAGGGCCCAGCCATGCAATTTTTAATTCTGGTGAGCACTCCTCGTTAACAGCTCTTTGACTAGAAGAGAAATAAAGTTCTGTGATTTAGACTGGAGATGAAAAAAAAATGCAATAAACTTTTTAATTAAATAAATGCTCAAATTCTTTTGTCTCAAAAATCTGAGTCAAAATTAAATGGCTTTTACCAGCTAATTGCATGGTATCAAACAAAAAAAAGATAATGAATAAAGGGATAGTAGGAAAAATTAAAGAAAAAAAATGTTATCTAGCCAACTAAGCAGAATGACTACACAGGGCCATTTAAGCAGATTAAGTACTGGAGCAAAAGCTATGTCTATAAAGGGGCAATAACTGTAATATTGTCATAATTCATGACTGAGATTTAAGGGTGACAATGAAACATTTTGGAAAAACCCCTGGAAAGGATCCGTGCTCCTGTCCAAATGGGCTGGCAGCCTAATTTGTTTCTAGGATCACAAATGACTGCTTCTTTGTTTTCACCATTAAAGAAACAGTCCTTATGCTCTCAGAAACTGGCATTTGCAAAGTTGGAAAACTAAAACTATGCAGGTAAGTGTAGATACTAAAAAAAAAACAAAACAACAACAACAAAAAACCGCTAGTTTTTCATAAAGGTTCCCTCCCTGACATTTGATACCTAATAGAGGCAGGAAGAAGCAATGGCACAAAAAGAAAATAAAGACGACAAGTGGTCCTCGTCCCATAGGCAATTCAGACAAACTTACACCTAGGACAGCCAGGTCAGTGAGTGCACAACCAGGAGAAAGAGCCCATGTCCCTGGGCAGAGCCATGAATTTGGTCAGGTTTGTTTGTGTTATGAGTGTACTTCCTGACTAATTCTAGACACCCCATTTAGGGAAACAGCCTTTTCTCCTCCCACTCAGTCCCACATCTCTCTTACAATCTCTTCTCAAAAGTCTCCAATATGAAACCACATGATCTTGTCAAGGGAGTTGCAAAGCATTTTATCAAACAAAAAGCAACCTTTTAAAGAGTCTTAAGCCCCAAATATTGAACCATAAAATTTAAGAAAATAATTACATGTTGGAGGGACATATAGATCTTATTGTTGGTGACCATAATAAGGATTGTATGGACCGCAAGTTTTTAATATACACTATTCCACTGGTGAATACACGTTTATTTTTTATTTTTTTAAAGATTTTATTTTATTTATTCATGAGAGGCACAGAGAGAGAGAGAGAGAGAGAGAGAGAGAGAGATGCAGAGACACAGGCAGAGGGAGAAGCAGGCCCCATGCAGGGAGCCCAACACGGGACTCAATCCTGGGTCCCCAGGATCACGCCCTGGGCTGAAGGCAGTGCTAAACCGCTGGGCCACTGGGGCTGCCCAACCGCTGGGCCACCAAGGCTGCCCAAATACACATGTTTAATCACTAGTCTCTCTTCTGCACTGAAGAGTCACTAGTCTGGAAATGATGCACTATTTCTTTCCATTTAATGACCACACCAAAACCACACAAACTCATAAAACAAACAGGCACTCGATTTGAAAAGTCTCCTGAGGGGCGCATGGGTGGCTCAGTGGTTGAGCATCTCCCTTTGGCTCAGAGCGTGATCCTGGGGTCCTGGGATCGAGTCCCACATTGGGCTCCCTGCAGGGAGCCTGCTTCTCCGTCTACCTATGTCTCTGCCTCTCTCCGTGTGTCTCTCATGAATAAATAAATAAAATCTTAGAAAAAAAAAGAAAGTGAAAAGTCTCCTGAGAGTGGATGAGAATTTCCAGGCAAGGATAAAAATAAGCTTACTCCTGATCCCCTTATCTGTTAATGGTACCAAACTCCCAGCTTCCTAGACTCAAGATCTCACACTCATCTTTGAATCATCTTCCTTCTTGGACCCATTCCCTTTATCACATTCTATATCAAGGGCAAATCCGGGGCAGTATGTGTCATCTACTTTCCCAGTGAAGTCCAAGCCTTCCTCTGGCATTAAAATCCCCCATGGAATGGTCTTAGTAAAGACAGGGCAGGCAGCCAGGCTAGTCCTGGCTTTACACCTGAGCTGGAGCTGCTCAACCCACCCTGAAGCAAGCTTTTCCTGATGGCCCCAATCACATGCAAACACTCCTTATTTTGTAATTTCTGTAGCACCTTCTTACCTCTCCCATGACACATCACATTCTAGCCAAAATGAGGTGTGAAGCTTATTTTTTCTATGTAAGACAAGAACCTCCTAGAGGGCCAGAAATATGTCTGGAGCAGTATCTAGCAAAACCAAAATCACGATACTTAATAAAGAATAGAATTCTCCACTCACTTTTAATTATTTAATTTCTCCTCAAACGTGGCTTGGTCTTATGTTTTAATGAGATTTATACATATAGCAAAACTATAATGCTATGTCGAGCCCATTATTTTCTAAAGTAATGTTGTTTGATTTTGTCAGACAGTGATCCCTAAAAGAATGTTCCTTTCTGTACATGCACTAACCCCAGGCATAAAGCAGATGACACATTAGGTGCCCCCTCTGCACTGAGCAATCTTGGGGAACCACACGTGCTTCAGTTAACCAGGACCTGAGTTTTGTACAGCCAGCTACATTAGAACAGATTACTTTGTTAGATGTCAAGAAAAACGACTTCCTCCTCCATCCTCCTGCCTTTACTTTGAACTTTGATCCTGTTGGCTATTCAAGTGGACTTAAGGGAAGCTGATTTTTCTAACAAAATCTTACTACAACTATCACAGCTATGTGTCTCATATAGGGTTCTGGAGAAACGAGTCTTCTCGTATCTTGTGGCAAACAGAGGAGCATGGATGCTGGTGAGAGGAGGATGGAGAGGATGAGCTGGCATTCAGAGTGTATTGGGGAGAGAGAACACAGTGGTTCAGAGGATGGTCTCTGGCGTCAGGCTGTCTGAGTGCAAGTCCTGGCTCCTCCATTACCTGCTGTATTTTCAGGAGTCATTAGAGAAAGAACCCTCCCTCAACTTCATCTTTAAAACAAGGATAATACTACTGCTCAGAAACTTGTTCTTAGAATTAAATAATAAAACTACCTGGCACAGTTACTGGCACATGGTAAGGATGTAACAAAGATTAGCTGCTGGCATGATACAGGTGTTTACACCTTTTATAGGTTTTTTTTTTTTTCACATACCTTTATTATGAAATGAAGACGAGGGAAGGTGAAGAAAGATGTTGTAAATTCTTAAAATCTGTGGTAACCCAATAAAGCAATTCTAAGTCAAACCAAGCACAAAGGCCAAATCAAGATTTTAAAGGCTTTTATTCTCAATAATACCACCTTCACTTTCATATAATGGTCAAACAGCAATAGACTATTGCTACAGAAATCTAAGGTTCCTATAAAGGAAAATGGAATGAACATAAAGTAAATTCCATCTGTTCACAGAGAGAAAAGAGTGGTTGCTCTTTTTAAAATGCTTGTGGTTATGTCCATTATCTTCAGTGCTGGCTTCCCAATTAGATTCAGCTAAGGCTAATATTAAAATTGGTGTGCCAACAGCTTGTGCAGTATTTGAGCAAGACAGGGAACAATGGCTCTTAATCACATGTAGGAATCTTAAGGAAAAATGTCAACTGACAATAAGGAGGATTGGTTAAATGTCTACATATGCATGCTTACCAGCCAATATTACATTGATGATAAATTAGAAACAGACATCACTGAGATTTTCTGCCAAAATATCAAATATTGGCAATAATTAATATCTGCAGTTTCGTGTACTCATGACAATGACACTGGAAGTCTCTTACTGATAATTAGCTTGAATTTTGCTGCAGCGTATTTTTGAATCGTTGAGGGATTAAGCAGAAGGAAGTGAGTCATGTAGCCCATCACCCACAGTCCATTTTTCAAGAAGCTTTTGTTCTAATTGTGTAGCAGTAACTCAAGAAGGGATTAAATATTGCATTAATTTTTGAATATTGCCCACCACCTAACAAAAACCACTGCTAGTTCTAATGATAAAAGTTAAGGAAGAGCTAAGAGAGATCCAAGAAAGAGATAGTTCTCTACTGAAAAGTAGGTATTTGTGTGGAATTTTTTTTTTTGACACTGAAATTACTTTTGTGAAATTCTGGGATTTCCAAAAATCTTTAGACTATATCTTGGTATGTCAAAGATCTGTACAGGCCAGAATTCTTTCATACCATGAAAGGAAATGAAACAATTAACATGAACAAGACAATGGTTCTTTATGGCACAGTCAAGAGATGAATGAATAAGGAAAAGATTCAGGTAAATACACTGCTGGTCTTAAACTCTCGAACCTGTTTTGATTTGTTTTTCAGAAAAAAAAAACCCCACAAAAATCATAAAATATGAAATCTGGTTCAGTCTCCAATACATTATGTTTTGTTCTTTGAGTATAGAACCTTTCTGGAATATTGTCCATAAAGAGAGACATAACTTACAATTAGTAATGTAACATTTGGACTCAGTAGACAGGGATGCCTTTTTGAAAGGATGAGACAAAGTCTGAAAACTTCACATCTCAGATCACACTTTTCATGCCCAAGTTCCTAGGTCTAAAACCTCACTGAGTTATTTATTATGTGGCATCCCTACCACACTAGCAACAACAGAAAAAGCCAAGTCCCTGAAACTATTAGTATTTTCTGTTTTAAGAATGTTCTAGATCAAGAAAGAACTCTTGAAAGGCTGCTTTACAGAACAAAAACATTTAAAAGTTTATTAAAAGAAATTCTGTTATTCATAATATAAATAAAAGCTGTACATGGGCAAGAAGGTATATAATAGTCATAAAGACAGAAGTGGCATGCATTTTCCATGATTAACTATGGAAAACTCATCATAACAGCACTTTTTGGAAAGATTTTTTTTTAAAGTATGTTAGGCAATAAAGTATTTTTTTAAAAGACACACTTAATGAGAGAACAACTATCTTTCTACTACACTACGTTTCTGCTGACTTTTCTTTCTTTTTCCCTGTCTTTCAAAGGAATCTGAGAAATAAAAATTTGCTAGATACAGTTTTCAGTTCTTTTATAAAATACAATTAAAAAAAAAAACCTAAAAGTTCAGATGGGTTTGGAATACAATATAGCTCAACATGTCCATATCTCAATTACCTGAGATAGTTAGTACCAAAGAAAAAATGATCTGTCAGTCTCTCATTTCTTGGTGTGTGTTAAATAAAACGCAATCACCACCACCACCAGCATCACTAAGACACTACTTCAACTCGCTTGGAAGACAACACTTGAAGAGTCAATTATACCTTAAAGAGAGATCAATCACCTCCTTGTATCAGCTTCTGATTTAACCCTACATCAAGAGCTTTGTGTCTGGAAGACTCACACTGCTGACTTTGGAATGATGCCTCATGTGGGCAGTAAAACCTCTGGTCTCTTTCATGTCTGTATAGCTACCTGAATACTCTCATAGAGAAGTATGTGTGTGTACGTGTTTCTTCTCTTAAAAAAAAAAAATGCAGTAACTCAGGGTATGTTTAAGCTTTTTGAACTGAGTCATCTGGAAATAATCTGAATGACTTTGGATCACCTGGCTCTACAATCTCTCTTCAATGTAGATGTGAGAACCAGATCTCTTTTAGGTGGAATGATTTTTTTCTACTTCATCACAGGATCATTGTTTTGAACTTCTGTCCTTCTCATTTCATGTAACTATTTTTTTAAAAGTGTTTTACTTCTTTATTCATGAGACACACAGAGAAGCAGAGACATAGGCAGAGGGAGAAGCAGGCTCCCTGCAGGAAGCCCGATTTGGGACTTGACCCCTGAGCCAAAGGCAGAAGCTCAACCGCTGAGCCACCCAGGAGTCTCTCATTTCATGTAACTTCTAAAAATTGCACAAGATTTCATATTTACCTGGGAATTCAGGATATTAGAACTAGCAGGCCCACTGTTACTTTCAGAGTAAACACTGAAGGTAACTTCATAATTGAGTAAACACTGATTAGTAATCATCTTACTGGAATGCCTTCACTTTTTATTTTTACCCTGAAAGTAGTCTGATCATTTTGGATTACAGTGATGATCATTTTATTTTATTCACAGAGGAGAAACAACATTTTAGCAAACAGATTTCTAAAAGAAATTTTAGAGCTACAGAGATAAAGGCGTACAGAGAAAAGAATACAATCACTTCAAGTTGTCCATTTTCCTGATAATTGCCCTAATTTTCTTTCCCTGTGCTTTCTTTCTCAGTTAAGGCACCTCAAGTGTTCTCTTTATTCATAGCTAAAACCTTACAGTCATTTTTAATCATGCTCTAGTCCCGATGTCCCCACCTCCAAGACATCATTGTGCGGTCCCAGCACCTCCTCCCCATCCCATTTCTTATCACCGCCCTGGTTCAAGGCTGCATCATCTCTCATCTATCAGACTCTCCTTCTCCAAGGCAACTTCCTCCTTTGGGTAGAATTACCATTCGGAGAGAGGAAGAAAAAAGACACATTGGATTATGCCTCTCTTCCACTGTAAGTACTAACTCCTCTGCTACCAAAGAAAAAACTCCAAACTTTTGGGAAAAACTCCAACTTTTTAGATTTTGGAAGGTGCTAACACTATGCCCCCAAATGGTACCTCCAGCTCCATTTTCCTCTATACCCACATTCTTCACTCTAGTCACCAGAAGCCTTGCTAACTAGTAATTGCTAAATGGAGCTACCCACCAAGAAGTGTTCCTTGTGCTTTTCTTAAACACCAAAGCACTATCCCACCACTTGGGCTCTTTCTGAGGCCTAGAGGACATTATTTCTACCCTACAAGAACTCTTCCTTGCCCTGAGAAGTCGAGATGCCCTCTTGTACTGAAAGTGACCCCAATGCCTTGGTATCAAGATTAACAAAGTCGTCCTCTGACTTCTCACAGAACACTGAACTGATTGAAACATTTACTTTACTCTGTCTTCATGAGGCTTGTTGTTTATGTTTACCTCTGATCACACTGTTTTTCTGTTTTGCCTTTTTTTTTTTTAAGAGCTGTAGTATACTCAAAAGAATAAGGCAGACTTGTAGAAAACAGAAAACAAAAGGACAGGAAATGAAATGTACTGGGTATTAAAACCAGGGAAATGGATTACATTCAAAAAACATTTCCTTTTAATTAGTAACAGGCTATAATACTGTAAGTTAGATTTAATTTCACATTTACACTGAAATCATGTTTTCCTGAACTTTGAAATGAATTAGGTGTCTACTGAATGGAAGGACAAAAAAATGGTTGACCACGATTGGTTTGAGAATGAGAGAAAGGATATATATGACAAGAGGAGTGGAAATACCTCCTTTTGTTTTAATATCAATAGACTCTTTCTTCTCCAAATTAAGTTGTTGATACACTGAGTTATCTAGACTTTTTCATGAGATGTCAATACCACAGTCACCTCTAAGCTACCTAGCCACAGCCAACAGAGACACTCATCTGCTCCCACTGTCAACCAGAAAGAACCATGAAACAAACCTTGCTTACAAATATGTTTTTAAATCTTCAGAAAGGACAGTTTGGACACAATGGAAAATTTTACATGCTATAGTCATTATTACGACAAGAAATAAATCACAAAGCTGAAACCAGTCTTTTGCAAGTGCCAAAATAAAAAGAGCCTCAAGAAGAAGGCGGGCAGTTATGCAGCTACGTTAACATAACCCACTTCCCTGGCTTTCCCAGCTTTCAGAATCAGAATCTGGTTTTTCGCCCCTTAGTTTTAAATGTAGGATTACATGTAATTTAAGTGTATTTTAGTCTAGTAGTTAGGGTATTGAAGAACAAAGACATGGGCAGAGGGAGACTAATATTTGTTCAATGACGACTGTGTTCTAGGCATCGGACCAGCTCCATTCCTCAAATAACTTGATTTAATCCTCATCACAACTTCATGATTTAAACCTTATTTGACCCATTTTACAGGCTCCTGAGAATTAGGTACTTGCCTACCACTGTGGTTTGTAACTCTTGAGTGCCAAACTCTTGCCATGTCAACCACCATGATCTTATAAAGTAGCTGAGAAATTGATGAAGATGATATGAGGGGGGTCCCAGTTGGGTCAGTCAGTAAAGTGTGTAACTCTTGATCTCAGGGCCATAAGTTTGAGTCCCATGCTGGGTGTAGAGTTTACTTAAAAAAATAAATAAAATTAAAAAAAAAAAAAGATGATATGGTCACAGACCGCTGCTGAACAGTGGAATAAGCACATGGAGAATAGAACTGTATGAAAAGAAGATGCTTTTATGTGACACATAAAAGAAAATAAGGAGAATTTAGTGCAGTCCAAGCATGGTGGAGGTAGGATGAACTTAGCCTTGGCCTTGAGAAATCAAGAAGGGGAAATGAGGAGGCACCTGAGACAAGGTAACAGCAGAGGTAAATCATTCTCACTTGTCACTATGTGGGGAGGGATGGAGGAAGCATTCAATTCTTCTGGCAGAAGGAAGGAGCAAGGCCACAGAATCTGTAAGACTTGGGGGCTAAGAGGGTAATGGGAAATAGTCAACCACCGCTCCAAAGCGTCAGAGAGTTAGATTTAGAAATGTGATAGTTTGAAGAGGAAGGAGATAGTGTTGAATTTGAGGTGATGAGTGGAAAATGTGTAGAAAATGGGGGCCAGTGGAGAAGAGCCCTACAAGAAGATGAGGCTCTAGAAGAATGAGCCAAGAACCGAAATCAAAAGAGCAGAGAGTCCTCAGGAGAAGTGGATGAGGAGTGGAAAAGAGAGAGAAAAGAGCGCTGTTATGTCCTACCTCTGTATAACGTGTCAGAAACACTATCAGCAGAGTTAAGTATCAAATAAAGTAAGATAGATAGAAGATGCCAGTGCAGTTTCAACTGAGAACTGGAAGGCAAAGTGCAAAAGGTGAGGTGGCAAAGAAAGTGGAAACAAGAGTCCTCAGCTCATCTGTCTAGAAAATTCACCTGAGGAGGCTGAATGAGAGAAATGAAATGGCACCAAAGTCAAGCGAAGTATTTGGTTGGCTGGATTTTAGAGAAGGGAAGAAATTAAGACCGAGTTCTCTGCGTAATTACTCCTTCCTGTTACCCAGATCGCTCCATTCCCTAAACTTGCTGGTTAATGGTGCTCATGTACTTTCTGAGTAGGTAACTTCTCAGAATCAGAAACAAAGGTGCAGCAGCCTGAAACAGTCATTAGGCTCCAACCAGATTTCCTACACCTACACACACACACACACACACACACACACACACACACACACATACACACACACACGGTTAAGAAGTTCCCCAGAGCTGATCTGCTTCCCTCATTAAATCCTCCTGGGGAGGGGATCCCTGGGTAGCGCAGCGGTTTGGCGCCTGCCTTTGGCCCAGGGCGTGATCCTGGAGACCTGGGATCGAACCCACGTCGGGCTCCTGGTGCATGGAGCCTGCTTCTCCCTCTGCCTGTGTCTCTGCCTCTCTCTCTCTCTCATTCTGTGTGACTATCATAAATAAATTTAAAAAAAAATTTCTTAAATCCTCCTGGGGAATATACCTACTTCCAACCCCTATCACCTGCCATGACAGCTGCCATCACATCTCCTGGTTCCTGCTGCCTGCCTCCTTCAGTAGCTAGAAACGCAACTGGTCCCCTCTAGTCTGAGCCCTGTCCCACGACCCTAACCATGTTCATCTACACTTCCAGGGTTAAGAGTCTTTCTATGACTTGGTATGAGGCTGCTTTCTCACTGTCATTTCTTCTAACACAGCATGTGTATATTCTACTCCGAACATAGCTTTTTAAAAATATTTTTTGCTTTCCTTTCCAGTTTTCACAACCCTTATATCATTCTTGCCTTAAGACTCATACGTTGTTGGTATGGAACTAGGTCACTACTACAAACATTCTTAGATGATCTTTTCCCATCTTTCTGTTGGATAACCCTCTGACATAACCAAGCCCCCTGCTCGGGGAGACCCAAGTTATTTGTTTCAATTGCTGCCCCTCCTGCCATTCATTCCATTGGGTGAATTTGAAATTATAGTGCTAAATTTTTAATTCTAAAACATTTTTTTTTTAGACCTATGAATTTACACCTATCTTTTCTGAGAAGTTTTGATACTGACTTTTCTAAAAAAAATCTCTAATTATGTCCACTGGGTTTTTTCGGCTGTTGGATGAGTCACTTTTCCCATAGGATGAGTCACTTCCATGTCACCAACTAGTATTCTTTATTGGAAACAATTAAGTCCAGAACAGGAATGCCCTTTTCTCTCTCTCTCTCTCTTTCCAGTCTAAGACACAAAACTGTCAGCAAGTCAAAAGTGGTACTTATTACAGGCCTTGTGGTAAATGGAATGAAGCTTTCAGCAGATATGGCTGTATGTCCTGCCTCCACCTACCACAGATCAGAAACACTATCTTCACAGTTAAGTATCAAATTTGGGGTTTTGCCAATAAATAGGAAAGAGTGACCAATGTTTATCGCTGCTATTGGTAATAGCATAGAGGGTGAAACACATTAAGATGATCCATATACATTAAAGAGACCAAGAACAAAAAAGAGGTGCATTTTCCAGGGAAAGTGATAAAATGTTCTTCTACTGCATGTGGAATATGATGTGACTCAATTAAAAAAAGTTACTGGTTAAATTTTTCAAGTACATATTTACTAAACACAGAACATGGCATCAATCTATTATTTTATGGTTATTTAACTCTGCCTCCTTGATGTTAAAACTCATCTTCCATGATTCAAAACTAGCTGAGGAACTATTTCTTTTGAATTCCTCTCTCCTTTATACCTCAAGAGCTTGAGGGTTAGCTCCATTCTTTTGTTTCCTACAGTGGTATTTTTAGCTCCTTAGACTTTATGGCGCTCTATCTACCTGTAATTATGCTGCAAAAGCATAAGAAGACGCCAGTAAAGACCAGAAGCAGACAAGATAGCAAAAAGCCTATTTGTGGTCTTAGACAGCTGCAAGAGGGCAAGGCGCAGCTGGCCAAGTTCCCTCTGCCTCTGGCCAGGCATGACGAACCCCGAGAGCTGGACTTGCTTTCAGCCTAGTCCCTAGCACCGGACATTGTTTCACTGCCCTGAAAACCAAAAGGGCCTGGGTCAAAGTCTAAGAGGGTGGATCAAAAGGGTGACCCAGGAAAGGCACAGGGAGGATGCTGAGAGTGGTGGCCATAGGAAAACTCTCCAGACCCTAAAGAACTACCACTTGCCATCCCACCCTCCTCTCTAAAAACAAAACAAAGCAAAACCACCACCCCTCCTTGTGGAAGGCCAGATGTTACTTTTAGTTCCACTTTGGAAATACTGCCCAAGTTCCGAAACATACTTTAATAAGTAATGAATCTGTATTGTACCCAAGACAACGGAAATGAGATGCCATTAATCAGCTGTTGAGAAACGGGAATATTTTTCAGGGACTAGGAAACATTCTTGAGTAGACATTTTCTTCCACAGTTACATAAAGCTCCCCCTTTTTTTGTCAAGGACCATAATTATCTTTGGTAAATAAAAGACGTTGTGATATGTGGAGGCTTTTATAGCTCAAAGTGATTAGTCTTTACATGGTGATCCCTGCCCTGGCCAGTGCTTCTGGCTCCTTGATTTATTTATGAATTTTATTTTTAAAAAGATTTTATTTATTTATTCATGAGAGAGAGAGAGGCAGAGGGAGAAGCAGGCTCCTCACAGGGAGCCTGATGTGGGACTCAATCCCCGGACCCCAGGATCACACCCTGAGCCAAGACAGATGCTCAACTGCTGAGCCACCCAGGCGTCCCTGGCTCTTTGATGATTTAAATTAGTGCTTTCTTACTTAGTGAGTTAACATCATTTGCAAAGTAACATATTTATATTCTGTTCTTCAACAACATTAGCATATAACGCATATTTACTTTGGAGCTTTACGCACACGCACACATTTCTTCACAAGACTCAGAAAGGGTGGCACTGAGAAAAGAAATAGGAATTTTGGAAATAAGAATTCCCAAACAGAGGAGAGTGATAACCCAGACCACAAAGCTAGTGAAGACACACTATTATTTCCTGGCTAAAATTAAGAGTCTTACACACATTTAAGATACAGTTAGATGGGGACGCCTGAGTAGCTCGGTGGTTGAGCATCTGCCTTCACCTCAGGGCGTGGTCCGTAAACAGGGATCGAGGTTCCCCCAACCCCATTGGGCTCCCTGTGGGGGGGGCCTGCCTCTCCCTCTGCCTGTGTCTCTCATGAATAAATAAATAAAATCTTAAAAAAAAATTAGAAAGATAGCTAGATGGTAACTACCTCTCTGACAAATGGTAATAGCTAAAGTTTCTCTCATCATAGATAGACTGGCTCCCAGAGGTACTATTGCAAAACAAACAAACAAAAAACAAAACCCCTGAGAGCAGCCCTAATATGGTTCCAGCCAAAAGTTTTGCAAAAATTCTTCTTTTACTTCTCATATGTCAAATGTCAATAAAGCCAAGTTCCACTGAGAAGATGTTCCAATTTATTTTGTTATACAGGCTTTCTGCTGATGTTAATGCTGTGTCTGAGGACTGAAAACTTGGGAACTGTCACTGTGTCAGTAATGAGGGTTCACACTTGGGCTAAACATCTCTTATAAGACAATTTATATCTCTTTAGAATATGATACAGGATAAAAGAACTATCAGCTGAAAACAATCAAGAATTATAGCTACTTACGGCTGACACAGCTTCACCAGGTCCTGGTCTGTGGTGTTGGGAGGCAGTCCCCGGATATAAAGGTTCGTTTTGCTCAGCTGGTCCCATCCTGAGTTGCTACTGCTGCTGCTGTTGTTATTACTGCTGGTGGTGCTGGGGCTGGGAGGGGCCATGGGGTGGGCTGGGACCAGAGACTGCTGAGAGACAAAGATGGGGAGCGTCAGAAAACCAGCTGCAACAGGGGTAGCCCCCCTTCACAGGCCATATGAACTCTCTCAAGAAAACAAATACAGATCCTCTCAAGTGACTTTCATGTATACATTTTAATTTACACCTCAAAAAAGACCTGCTCGTTCTACAGAAAAAGCCCTCTCCCTCAACATGCAATTAGTAACAGGATTTTATTCAGTAGAATAGTCTCTACGTGTGCCTTAAATAGGGCTAAATTTATATAAGATTAATGTATTCACACCTTTTAAGGAACACATCTACTGAGACTCAAAATTAACTTGCATGAAGTTAGGTGATAATATCATTTTACGATACAGTCATTTAGAAATCACTAGACTTTTGAAAAGGTTTTCAAATTCTGAATAACATTTGATTGAAAGTTGCTGATAATTTTATTAAGACTCTTGGGGGAAAAAAAAAGATTATTCTCCGAGTGTAGCAAAGTTTGAGTTCCATCACAAGCTCAAAGGCGGCAGACTTCACCTAGTTCTGAGTCTGGCCCACGGCTCCACTGAGACATCTGGATGAGATTTACAGGCACGCTGCCTTTCGCTCTGGCCAACCTTGTGAAATTTAACCCCTGTGAGAACGGTGTGGTAGTTGGAAACCTTCCCAGGCCTTGCAGCAAGGAACACAGCTTTTGTAAAGCCTGAACGTAGGGCTCGGTGTGGTTTCGCAGTCGGCAGCCACCTAGGAAGAATGTCTGAAATTGTACTCACACCAGATAATTCTCTGTTAACCAATCGAAAGAAACCACACTTCTCTGCCCTATGCCACACACATGACTTTTGAGGAAGTTAAATGGTTCGGTCTGAGATGGAAGTGAGCATACCCTCAAGTGCCCTCAAAGCAAATGCTCAGCAGTTTCATAGCAGGACATGGAAGTTCTTTTCACCTCACATCTCAATAATAAATATACTAACCCAAGGACTTCACTTATACTAAGTAACAATTTAAAAATATAAAAGTGTAAAATTATAGTCCCTGGACATTAAAAAAAAATTTCAAATCTTACAGCCTGAGTTTTATAACCACAAACAAACATTAATCAGGCACACTGAAGACACAGTTAATTTCCACTTTGGAAAGTTCAAAAAGCAGAAGATCCCTTGCAATATATGTAACCCTGCCTACCATGCCAGCAACCTCAGTTATTCACTATAGATCTGGCTCTGCATCCAGTTTCTGCCATGACTATCCTAACTCCACAGTACCTCCCACAATGGGATCCTCATTAATCTGGACATGTAGTAACCATTACTTCTTTTCTGTAATATGTATTTTTTTTTAAAGTAGGCTCCATGTCCAGTGTGGAGCCCAACATAGGGCCCAATGTGGGGCTCGAACTCACAACCCTGAGATAGAGACCTGAGCTGAGACCAAGAGTCAGACGCTCAAACAACTGGGCCACCATTGCGCCTCTACTATGTATTTTTTTCTTCTTACTGCCCAGAGTCCTTGCTAAGATTATTGAGTCCAAACATCACTTTACCTCAAGTGATTCTCTTTCAGAAGGAAAGTAGCAAGAAGGGTTTACAATAGTCAAAGTATAAATGACGGCTGAACTTAACTAGCTATAACCATATTGCTTAATTCAAGAAAAAACTTACCTGAGATCATATCCTATCAAATCTATTTGAGTTATGCCCTTAATAAGCAGTTGAACTCATACCCTTTTCTCTCATCTCTTGTTTTTCCCTAGGGGATAAAGACTCTGCTTTCTAGAAGTAAAACTAAGAGTAAGCACTGTCCCTTGTTTTGCCGCAGGTGGCATCTCAGATCCCCAGCCATATCACACAAAGGCCTGTGTTCCTTCTCCAAAATTACTCTGTATTAGTTGCTCCTTACAATTAGCCAATTAGCCATCTCCCTATTTGGCATTTCAGTTTAGAACAGAGGTGCTGGGAAGTAACACACAGAACTGCCCCCCTATCCTAAGCCTTGATTTACACAAAGAACTCATATCTAGGCTAGGCTGAAATTTTTCTTAAATTGTCTTGATTAATGTCCAAGAACCTGTCTTTGCCACAAACCACACTGTTACTCAAAGTAGGACCCACTATGTTTAGTGCAGCTGTTGGGGGATGGAACCTGGTCACCTGGGGTAAGCCCTGGAGAAGTCTGAAAAAAGCTGTGGATCTGTTCCGTCCCCACCTCTGAGGCATTAGACCATCGTGAAGCAAAATGAACCATCGATGGTTTAAAGACCACATTCCAAGTTTGTATCAGCTCCAACCTCTTCTCTGGGGTAGAAAGTGGAGTGCCCGGTGTGGACTTGAAAGATTAAACGAAACATTTGGGGGTATGATTTACTAAGAGATTATTTGGACATGAAAGGAGTAGGTTTTTATTTATGTATTTACTTTTGGCAAAAGTAGAACCATGATTTATATCTCAGAATTTACATAGCTGATTTAATGTATCTTTGACAGGCCTCTGTATTTATTACAGTAATATTTTCTCACTCTGGGAAGTAGGTGTGGAGCATATCCCCCGTCTCTCCGTGCTTCCCCTCTATCCTGCCCTATGGTGGAAAAAATCTCCGAACATTCTGGTCCCAGGTGGGAGACAGGGGTTTCTGAATGTGCCCTGAGGATGACTGGCCTTTGGCGAATCCTATACAGAACAAGTTCAAATTAAAATGTTATCCTAATATTAACTATTTCTCAGAACTAGCTGAAGACAGCTAGCTTACTCTAGGTTGCCAATTTTCTATTTTCTGGTGTAGAAAATTTTAGATCAAAGATTAGGTTTATAAAACTCACGGAAATCAACAAGTTAAATCTTAATAAAGACTGAACACATGTTTAAAGAAGAAAATTCAAACATAATAAAGCTATGTAACTCTAAATATTCAGAATGGGTTAATGATAATTGCAATAATTTGAGTAATAGTACTGTCTCATACTGCATGTTTAATGTGTGTCACTGTGGCAAGTGCTTCATGTGTATGATCTTCCCTAATCCAATGACGCAGATACATCATTGTTCTCCCCTTCGGCACATTAGGAAACAGAATCTCAACAGAGGCTCAGTAATATGCCATGGTCACACATTGAAGATGGCAAGTCTGTCAAACCTGCCCAAACCAGAGCCCTCAAACAGTATTCTTCATGGTACACCAGAACCATCCATATCCTAAATGTGCTGTTTGTATTATTTCATTTAGCTGTGCCCATCCTTCCTGCTATCTAAATATTAAGTTCAAGTTTCTCTGAAATGGGACCCTTAATACCACTGGTGGCTGGCTATCTTTTTCTTTTTTTGAGAAAGACAAAAAGGTGCCCTTAATTTAATGAGCACATGCACAGTCAGCTTGTGTGTGGGTGTATTTTACAAAGTCACCTTTTGAAAGGTTTTTAAAACTCTACCTTATATTTTTATTAACAAAAGAATTCTACACAAAAAAATCCGAAAGCAACAGCACATTATGGCTGAACACCAGAGTCAGCATTTTAGAACAGCTACACTTAACCAGTGAAGACTTAAACTCTTGCTTCCAGATTAAAACGCAATTGAAATGTAAACACTGACAAGTCTTGAACTCCAGCTTCACAGCTCCGACCAATTCAAAACAATAACACTCTGTGTTCAACGGCACAAAGGGTAAACTTTAAAAACAATTAAAACAAACTTTTTTGTTTTAATGGAGAATATTTTACCAAATTCTCTTTTTATCACCGGTTGTCTTTTTAATCTTGCCTCTCAAAACCCCTAAAGCTTCCCTGGAGTTTGAAAAGGACTCCCGCCCCCCCCCGCCCCCCTCTTGTCCCCTTGGATGAAGTAGGTAGCCAATTTACACAAATTCAACCTAATTAAGGACCTTGAGTGACTGGCTGGCCTGGGGTGAGCACTGACCCATTCCACAAGAGCCCAGCAGTCTACCTCAGCCTCCTCTGGCCTAATGTCACCGCTTAGGATCAGGTAAACAAGCTTACCCATCAAGCTTTTTATCCAAGGGCAGGGAAAAAAAACTAATTTAGTTTTTCACAATAACATTACCTGGGCTTAATGTGCATGCCAAAACTGACAGAAAACCAGCTGGTGGTGAATACATGGAATGGCTGTACTCGCAGACCCTCTCTGCAACCCCTACAGAGTGGGTGTGGGCACCAGCAGGAAGAGGTTTGTCAGCGATCAAGGAGGACTTCCTGTGTGGACAACCCTGAGGCCTCTATCCCGCCAGGAAGGCCCACTGGCCTCCTACACTCAGACAGGATGGTCAACAACAGGCATGCGGCAACTACGCACGCATCAGATCTATTTCCCTTTCCATCACGTTACCCTACTCCGACACCACATTAAGTAGACTCTTCTATATAAATACAAGTCTAAAGGTTGTTTATGAAAAAGGCAAGACAAAAACCATTGGTGAACCAAAATATATTAGTAATCACGTACTGCTGCAGATTCCTGTTCACCGAAGACAATGAATAAAAATGAAAATCTGACATTACAAATTCTATTGTCTCATTTCCTCCCTGGTACTAACAGGCCACAAGGATTGTGCTCCAACCCATCTTACAGCTGCAGTTCTCCTCACTTCCCCCTCAGTCACTAACTTCCCTGGGGACTCTAATACATTTTGAAGGGAAACCCAAAATCTGCCTTTTAATTGCCCTCAAGTCTTCTCTAAGGCTACCAACTTTACAGTTTAAGAAGGTTACAATCCAAAATCCATAATCCCCATTGCCATCCCGCCACGCAATGATTGCACACGTGTGCGTCCACACACACACACACACACACACACGCACGCACACTACCACCACCACCCCACCCCCAGCCCAACCGCAGGGAGGTTTAACACACATCAACTATTTCCTTAGTCCAAAGCAAAATAGCCCCTACAGTGCAGCCAGAAGTTATGGAACATTATTGTCTTTCACCAGGAAATGGTACATTATCAAGCCTGACATGAACTGAGTACTGTGTAAAGACATTAGATAACCACACTAATTCCACACACTAGTTCCTCTCCATAAAGCTTTCAAGATGTTAAAGAATTTAACAATTTAAGGGAATTATGGAATGGGGAGGGAAAGCATCCAAATGGGCCAGTTTCACCACAGTTAGGGTATTTTCTTTGTTTTCTTTTCGACATCTGAGTGGCTCAAAGAGGGCCAGGACTAGTGGCTGTGAAAGATAAAAGTTCCTGGCACAGGGAGCTGGGAAAGTACACGCAGCTGAGAAGTGGGAGGTGAATTAGTGAGAGATGAGAAACTAGCCAGGAAGCAGATGTTCTTCTGGGTAGGCCAGTATGTGAGAGATCACCTATATTAATGAAGAACAATAGTGCCCCTTCACACATGCAGACTCTTACTTAGCCATCATGTGAGAGAGAAGGCCAAAGGGCAAATATCAATTAGTCCTATTTGATGCTAAGATATCAGGGCTTAACATCATATGGCTAATTAGTTCATGAAACTGGTTTTCATAGAGCCACTGTCCCTTCTTTGAAAACAAGTTTTGTAGCCTCTAAGACTACGAAACTGAGCAATAGATTATTCAATATTTTTCTCGGGTTATATTTATCAAAGGAGAGGGCCATGATGTTATGCTGGCTATTAAAATAAAACTAAAGATCTCCAATATACTTCACAATTAATATTCTCTAAGATAGCTATCAAGCTAATCCTTGCATGTAAAGCTATAGTCTTCACACAGAAATCTCTTTATCTAAGTTCATGAATAGAGCAGCATTTTCTTAGGCTTTGGATAAAAGAAACGAATTTAAGACTTCCACTGAAGAAGATAAATATCTGTTGTATACAACATGACTGACTGAATGGACAGAGACCATGTCACAGAAGTGAAAATAAACAGAGAAAAGTCTTTAGAAATGAAAACAGCTTAGAAAAGCTTTCTGGGGTGGAGGTAGTGGTTTTGGAGGAGGAAAAAAGAAAGAGCAAGCCAGGTGTTGAAAATCCATAGTAGAAAACATACCTTAGACACAATGTGTGATTTCTGAGGTCAAATTCTCTTTGAAGGTTCCATTAAAAAAAAAAAAAAAACAAACACTAGATTCCTTTATCATCCAAATATCTTTTAAAGATCTGGTTTGTGCTCCAGCATGCAAATCACCTCAATTGTTTGGTTCTCTCCAAAGGTTCTGCCAAGAATCCCACAGATGCCCCAGGTTGCCTGCTGAGAACCCTGGGCCAAGGAACACCCGACAGTTCTTGTGCTATTTGTTCCTTCTAGGGTTTGGAATTGTGTTTATGAAGGGGGAGAAAGCTAAAAACCAACACAAAAACCCCATAAATATAGTCAACTCATCTTTGACAATGGAGCAAAAACAGTACAAGGAGCGATGATAGTCTCGTCAACAAATGGTGCCAGAACAACTGAACATCTGCATGCAAAAGCATGAATCTAGACAACAGACCCTACATCCTTCACCAAAATTAAAGACAATCACACACCTAAATTTAAAATGTACACCTGTAAAACTCCTAAAAAATAGCACAGGAGAAAACTCAAGATGACCTCAGGTATAGTACTAACTTTTTAGGTCCAATACCAAGGACATACTCCGTAAGTAATTGACAGGGTGAGCTTCATTAACATCAAACATTTCTGTGCTGCAAGAGAGAAATTCAATAGAATGAGAAAACAAGCCAGAGAATGGGAGAAAATATTTGCAAAACACAGATCTGATAAACTGTTATCCAAACTCTACAAAGAACTCTTAAAATTCACCAATAAGAAAACAAACAACCCAATTTAAAAATGCGCCAAAGACCTTACCGAACCTTACCAGGGAAGACACACCAATGAAAAATAAGCATAAGAAAAGATGTTCCAAATCACAGGTTGACAGGGAACCGCACTTTGGAGACACACTGACAGTTCCCTACAAGACTGAACACACTCTCATTATACCATCTAGCAATTGTGCTCTTTGGGGATTTACCTAGAGGAGTTAAAACCTTATGCCCACACAAAAACCTTCACTAGACAAATATAGCAACTTTATTCATAACTTTGGAAGAAACAAAGATGCCCGATAATAGTGAAAGGATCAGTAGTAACCTGTAGTCCATCCAGGCAATGGAGTATCAGTCAGTGCTTAAAAAGACATGAGTTATCAATCCATGAAAGACACAGAGGAACCTTAAATGCACACTACTAAGTGAAAGAAGCCAATTTGAAAGGCCACATTTTCTGTGGTTCCCACTTACATGACATTTTGGAAAAGGCAAAGCTATGGAGACAGTAAAAAAGACCAGTGGTTGTCATGGGCTGGGGGGAAGGGAGGGATAAACATGCACAGATGATTTTTTGGTTAATGCAACTAGTCTACATGATACTCTAATGGCGGATACATATCATTATACACTTGTCTAAGCCCACAGGGAGTACACCACCAAGAATGAACCCTAAGGTAAACCTTGAACACTTTGCCTATGTAGATTCAGCCTTGGGGAAAAAATATGCCATTCTAGTGAGTGATACTGACAATAGGAGAGGCTATAACATGTGGGGGGCAGGGGGTATGTGGGAAAGCTGTGTAGCTCCCTCTCAATTTCACTGTAAAACTAAAACTGCTCTAAAAAATAATCATTTAAAAAAATGACATAAAGATATACTGGAGGTGAGGTGCCTGGGTGGCTCAGTCGGTTAAGTGTCTGACTTTTGATCTCTGCTCAGGTCTTGATCTCAGAGTCATGAGCTCAAGCCCCACACTGGGACTCCACAGTGTAGAGCCTAGTATGTATGTGTGTATGTATGTATGTATTAAATAAAATAAGTAAAGATAAACTGGAGGCATTAGATAGGATTTATTCACCAGGAAACTCCAGGACCAAGAAAGTAAGTGAGGAGCTTAAAGCAATGGGCTCAAACCTTTCCTACTGGAAAGCACATTCATTAGCAAGGAAAATATTTTAAGGACATTTAAAAAAAAATTTAGTATTGAAGTATAGATGCCATACAGCAGTATATTAGTTTCAGGTCTACAACATAGTGATTTGATAATTCTATATACTATGCAATGCTCGCCATGATAAGTGTAGTTATATTACAATCTTACTGGCAATATTCCCTAAACTGTATTTGTCATCACCATGATGCATTTATTTTATAATGGATAGTCTGTACCTCTTAAATCCCTTTCACCTATTTTACCCCTTTGCCCCCTGCCTCTGCTCTGGCAACCACCATTCTGTTCTCCATATTTATGACTCTCCTTCTGTATTTTGTCTATTCATCTGTTTTGTTTCTTAGATTCCACACATAAGTGAAATCATATGGTATTTGTCTTTCTGACTTATTTCACTTATCATAATACCCTCGAGGTCTATCCATCTTATCACAAGTGCCAAATTTTGTTCTTTTTTATGGCTGAGTAATATTCCATTATGTATCTGCATCACGTCTTCTTCCAGTCATTTATTGATGGACACTTAGGTCACTTCCTATCTTGGCTATTTTACATAATGCAGCAGTAAACAGACATGCAACATATTTTTTCAAGTTAGCGGTTTTGCTTTCCTCAGGTAAATATCCAGAAATAGAATTACTGGATCATACAGTACTTCTATTTTTAGTATTTGGAGAAACTGCCATATTGTTTTCCACAGAGGCTGCACCACTTTGCATCACCACCAACAGTGCATGACGGTCCCCCTTTTCTCCACATCCTCACCAACACTTGTTACTTCTTGTCATTTTGATACCAGCCATTCTGACGATGCAAGGTGCTAGCTAGTGGTTCTGAGTCGTATTTCTCTGATGATTAGTGATGCTGAGCATCTTTCTGTGTGTCTAGGAAGGAAATACCTTTAACAGTGGGTTCCTGGCCTTATATCCCGTATCACGTATAATACTGTGGCATGGCACAATTTCTTAAAAAAAAAAAAAACAAACAAACCCACAAAAACCTAAGAGTTCAACAAAGGGAAGATGAGGGATGAAAGGGGATGAAAGGGCCTAGGACAGAAGGGCTGAGGAAGGCTTCACAGAGGGGTACATATGGCTGAGTGAGCTGAATATTGGTGGCAAGTCCTTAAGCATTAGATAAATGGCAGTCCCATGGGGGGAGAGAGGACAAGAACCAACAAAGATACAGACAGGAAAGATCACGGCTCATCAAAGTTTGTGAAAAGACCAACCTTGGTCAGCCAGGACAAGCTGATGTTCCAGAAAGGGAAGGGACAGGAGGATGGTACTAGAAAGGTAGGACAATAACTTAGTAATCAAGAGAGAATATGGACATGGTATCACAGATTATTATACAGAGGTCTCCCAGGTAGAAAAGAAAATTTAAAGATGGTAAATGACCGGCGATAATTTGGGGGGAAGTAAAATGCGGGAAATTCTTTTCCTTCCTTTCTATGAAAAGGTCTACGGAAAACAAAAATTACTGGATGGAATAATCGGAATATCTGGATTCAAATTCTGCCTGGCAGCAACTGGAACATCATCTGTGGGCAGCTCAGTTCCTCATCTGGGCAACAAGCAGGTTAGACTACATGATTTCTATGTTCCCTTCTAGCCTTCAAATTCTAAGGCTGGATAATGTTTCTCTAAGCTAGAGAAAGACATCTCAAAACAGAACCCAGCCAGGCCCGTGGGTCCTCTTATCTGTCTGCCAAATAGTCAGAAGAGAAATGGAGTAGGAGGTTAAACGGGCAGACCCCAGAAAGAAGAGTCACACTTTGCATCTTGCAGCTGTAAGCTGCGGTAATCACACTGCCATCACGTTTCCCTACCCCACTTAGGCCAAGCACTGATTTCCCTATTTAGTCACAGATGATTATGAGAAAATATTATAAATATATAAGCTATACTAAACAACTAAGGCTTAAAAGAACAATTTTTAAAAATTATATAATATTCAGAGTTCCCCAAACCAGAATATTCTTAAGGTGAATATATTATAGCTAAAATCACTTTAATAACAGATCTGTCAAGACTTTACGTTGGTTAATAATAGTCCAGCATCTTTTTGTCTCAATATGTAATCAGTACAAAAAGTTGCATTTCACATTCTATTTAATCTCTTATATAGAGAAGGACCATGTAATAGCGCCAAGATCATCTCAAAAGAAAATTCAAAACAACAGGCAAATTCCATCCCAAACCACCAGCGATTAGAACTCAGTAAACATAAAATCCTGCCCAACTTCAGGTGTGAAATTACTCTTCTGGATTCTGAATGCAGGTGGGTGGTATGTTTTTTTCCCTCCTTCTGACCCCCAAATGAGGAGTTTTCAGATCTATACCACTTTTCTTCAACACAGCCTTGTAAAAGAGACAAGAATGAACTCTTCTTTTCCTTTTTACTCAAAATAACTTGAAAAAAGAAAACTTCCTAAGGGAAGCGCAGCATTGCCTTTATCATGACAGTTCAGAACACCTCTGCAATGTTCTGATTTCCTGCCTCACCCCAATGGAGTTAGGATTCCAGCACTGACAACTTCCTTCCAGCTGTTTTTAAAAGTCTATGTACAGTACAGTTTGTATTTCTTGTAAGTAAAGAATTACTGCTGAGATTGCAAAGTCTTCAGGGTGGAAATTACCTATCTTAAAATATTTTGTCTTCACAATGAAAAATACTTATTGAAAGTACTGTAAAGTGGTTAACTAAACATTAAACTGGGAAAAATTAAACGAGTCAGCTTACCCCCAAAACCCCATATGAATTTACTACTTCTTTTTTTTAAGATGTAAAGGGCTAAAAAAAAAAAAAAAAAAAAAAAAAGAAAGAAAGAAAGAAAAAAGATGTAAAGGGCTATGTAAACAAGCCTGCAATATCATAAACTAACCCCTGGAGAAAAAAAAGCATTATCTATACTTTCAGGAAACTAAAAAGTATTTAAAATCTCCCCATAAGAACTTTTAAAATGAAATCTTATCTGACACTGCTGTGATTTGTACATAGCCAAAGTAAAACATCATCAAAGGAAAATTTTCTGAGTTAATACAACTCAAAAAGTTAATGAATGCATTCATTCTTTCTCATGATAAAATCCAGCAGCTTACATCTGATACAGGATGGATAATTAGTATAGAACAGCCACCTCTTTATTATGTTTCTCTGTGTGTCTCTATGTAAATATGTGTTTGTGTGACATTTTGTGGGGATAAACTGAAAGGAGGAGATGGTTATCTCTGAGATACATTGTCTCTGATGTATCTGAGATACACTGTCTGACTGTGTCTGAGACTGTGTCTGTGTCTCTGTTACAAAGCACAGTGATTTTTAACTTTTTTTTTTGCCTGAAATCTACCTCAAAAAATAAGTTTTTGTCTGAATTCACAACTCTGAATATATTTACAGGCAAAACTATAAAAACTGAAACAAAAATTTTGTGAAACAGTTATTTTCCTTTACCATATTCAATCTACCATAATGTTATCTTTTCTTCTCTATTTCCCTAAAAAAGAAATGCTGGTAGTGACCTACTAAATTGATTTGAGATTAGACTAACATTGTCATTTGCAGATTAAAAACTAATGGTCTGCTGTGTTTCTCAAACCGTGATGTACATTTGAACCACCAATCATTTCGGGGGGGACCAGGATTGTGCATTTCTACCAAGCTTCTGGGCGACGCCCATGCACTACAGCAGGACTCATGGCACTGCTCTCGGTGCGTGAGGATGAATTTCAGAAAGGTTCCCCCTTCATGCTTTAAGAAGGAACAAGCTGCACTTATTCACAAAATATGATAAAAACTTTTGTTCATTTGATTTGCAATCTAGTATCTGCTCAGAATCACAAAATGTTAGCAATGAGAGAAGACATCAGGGATAATGCAATCTAATAATTCTCAACTGGAAATTTAACAGAATCTTGAGAGATGGTGAGATGGTTATGTGGGGGGGGAGGGGAGTGTTGCAGTATTTTAATTTTTATTAAAGGGAGCTTGGCTTTAATAATTTTGAGAAACAATTACCTAACCTATCTCCCCAACCCAGAGAAGTTGAAGCATATATCCAAGGTCATACAGCTAATTCAAGGCAGAACCAAGTCTCCATTCCCAACTCTGCTGTCAAAAGGCACCAACTACTGAGCGACCCAGGTGCCTCTAATTCAAAACTCCTAAAAATTGTTAAGAATGGCACCATTTCTGTCTTTGTGTATATTAAAAATCTGTGGATAGCATGCACAATCATTATCTACAACAGCTATCTATTAGAAGACACAAAAATCAAACATTAACTACAGCAGTTTTGTTGCCTTTCTGTCAGAGAAGTACATTCAGGGACGCCTGGGAGGTTCAGTGGTTGAGCATCTGCCTTTGGTTCAGGGTATGATCCCAGGGTCTTGGGATCGAGTCCCACATCAGGATCCCTGCGAGGAACCTGCTTCTCCCCCGCCTGTGTTTCTCATGAATAAATAAAATCTTTAAAAAGAGAGAGAGAGAGAGAGAGAGAGAGAGAGAGAGAGAGAGAAGTACATTCAGGATCAAATGGCAATTTAACAAGCTTAGATTGGAAACCTTTGAAGATGCACCAAAGTTGTCCACCTCCTTTCTGATTTCTCTATTTATGTCACAAATTCATACTCTTAAATAAGTACCTTCAACCTCTCAATTTCCTTACCAAGAAAAAGAGAGATTTTGTACAACTTTTCCTTTTGTGCATTCCAGCACCGGCTTTTATCCTACAGCTTCACAATGATTATGCCCATATTAATTCTCTAAGATGAGCTGATTTGCCTTCAAAAGTCCAAAAATGTATGCAAACCTTGCTCCCAGTAGCTGGTATACTCTGGAAAACTGTTACTTTCTTGGTCTGACTAAATGTTTCCCCAGTTTTGCAGGGACAAGCTTTCGGGAGACGTCAGATCTCTCTTTATCGATACTACAATTTTTGGACTGAGTATCCACTACTTCTAAGAGCTTGAATACAAGCTTCTTCTTCTTCTTTTATGGAATCAGCCCATGCACTCCTGTCTAATCATTTCAGGAGTGATGCTATCAACCTTGGAGTACCCAAGATGCCTTGGACTCTAACCAACTCAAATGCTGGCAAGGTTCATTCCTCTCTTGATCTTGCCTCAAGCAGATAAAGTGAAGTAGAACTGCATTCTGCAGCAAACAGAATCTGGGAAACGGTTTCAATATTTACGTAAACCAGATGCAATTTTTTCCTTTTAGTCTTAAAATTATTTCACAATACTCTGAGTAGGGAGTTATTGCTCAAGAAGAAAAAGAGTGAAGTTATTAACCTTCCTGAACACCTTATTTTCTGTTACTAAACTTAATCACAACGCCTAAGCTACCATCACCTTTACCAAAATGAACTAAATGTACACATTGCTAGTTATTAAAATTTCAGAGGGAGTTTCTTTTTCAAGGAACCTTGGGCAATAAAGTTCTGGCTCGCTAGAATGGAGAACCAGAACCTCCATGTGTGGGGTCTGATGTGAGAATCGCATGACCCACAGCAGCACAGTACTTACAGACTACACTTAAGTTTTACAATCTCCTTTTCTTCTCATTATATTATAGTTTCATTATAATGTCAAATAAAGTATCTTTTACCTTTGCTGCGCATAATCAAACATGCGATCTTTCATTCTCAATCACAATCCCAGATTAACCTAATTTACTAGTGACAAATTTCCAAATTGGGTTTCATAAATCTCTGCCCTTCTAAATGCACAAAACAAGAAACATCATCCTTCCCATTGACCACAAAGAAATACTTATGAAGAAAATCATGTCCACATGGAGACTGGCTTAAGAGACTCCACTCAATGACCAGGGACAGGAGACCAGTTCTCCCCTCACCTCCACTGTCCCCCATCCCATCCAAAGCAGCCAGTGCACATTTCCAGCGCAGGAAAGGGAAAAGCAGGCCAGAGCCCAAACACTGCTGTGGCCCCCTTCCCAGACAGAGCAAACAGGAACACAGATTCAGGTGTGGCCTGCAGCTAGGCCAGATCTCTAGAGTTAGTGGACACAAAGCAGTGGAATCAAAACTTCAGCACAGATTTACATTATCAAATCATTTTGAAAAAAAAAAATGCAGGAGAGGACCACAATTTTTTTGAATTTCTGGGGACGCCTGGGTGGCTTAGCAGTTGGGAGCCTGCCTTCAGCTCAGGTCCTGATCCCAGGATCCAGGATCGAGTCCCGCATCGGGCTCCCCACAGGTATCCTGCTTCTCCCTCTGCCTGTGTCTCTGCCTCTGTCTCTCATGAATAAATAAATAAATCCTTAAAAAAATAAAAATAAAATAAAATTTGTTTCTCCATACAATGTCATGCATCCTAAAATTCAAGTTCTTTGGATTTATTTATTTTTTTTACATTTTGGACTAGATTTAATCTCAAAACAGAGCTCGCTGCCCAATTTAAAAGTCAAAGCGTAGAGCAAAAGAATGAACTAAGAATGGTGGGTTTTATTTGAAAAACTTCTAAAATGGGAAAAATCGGGCACTCTTAACTTCTAAAGTGGAAAAAAAAAAAAATGAGGACTGAACAGGTAAGCTGCCTTTTCTGTCCCGCGGCCAGGAGGCAGAGGCAGCAGGTCTACCCTCATGCGGAGGACAGCAGCAGCTCCTCT
This sequence comes from Canis aureus, assembly GCF_053574225.1. Taxonomy (NCBI): domain Eukaryota; kingdom Metazoa; phylum Chordata; class Mammalia; order Carnivora; family Canidae; genus Canis; species Canis aureus. Next base: position 24,802,929 of record NC_135644.1, on the reverse strand, counting down.
GTGCTTCCCCCCGCCACCCCGTAGCTGCTCCCAGTTACGTAAGAACTGTTCAAAGTAAAATGTCACCCTACTTTTAGAAGAACTTCTATCACCAAGCAAACTGATTGAGAAGATTCAATCTAAAGGGCAGTTTAATCCTGCCTGGATAGATTTTTTAAACGGCAGTCTGTAAATATTGGGGTCAGAATTTTTGTCCATGATGCTGTGGATGGGTAAGCTCACTGTGCTGTCCCTGGAAAGACCTGTGGCAACTTTGCCTGCAAGACAGACTCTGCCTTCATTTCCATTCTCCCTTACTGTCCAATTTTTACCTGTGCAAATCCCTGCTAGCAGTTGTCTTTCCAGAAATAGGTAAAAAGCCAAGACTGATGTTTTCCCCTTAATGGAAGGGGGTAGGTTTTAGCCATGTGTTCACTCATTTTAGTTGGAGCTATAATATTTTATCCTTTTCTTACTCTCAAAGTAATCTAGGTGGTCTTTAAGCATAGCTAGAAAAGCAAAAACCAAAGGGGGGGCAGAACGTTTTAAGGCAAGGCAACTTAACTGAAAACCTTTTTTCCCCCAGAGAACGGAGTGTTATTCATAGTACTAATCATTAACGTGTAGCATTTACAATGTTTCTGGTACCAAGCTAAGTGCTTGGTATGTATTCTTTCTTAAGCAAAACAGGGTAGGTATGATTATCACCAACATACAGTTGAGAAAACAGAATATAAAGGATTTTCCCAAGGTCACCGAGGAGTTAGCAGTCTAGTAGTAAAATAAAGTCGGTCTGACAACCTGTTTAGTTGCTAAGCAGAAGAGAAAAGAGGAGTAAGGTGTGGGGCAAGGGGAAGGGAAGCCCTTAAGTTTCTCTGTTTCTGCCCCCTTGTTGACACACAATTGCTTTAATTAAGGTTTTTAGTCATGGCTACTGCTAGGGTTACTAAAAATCTTCCTGACACCCATCAATAAAACAAAACTTAAAGTTTTGGCTCAAGAAACTGGTGGCCAAACTGTGAAACTCAGTGACGTGTCCTTCCTTACTCCTAAACCAAGAGTAACAACATTACTGTGAAGGATGATTACTGGGGTACTGGGGGGTGGGGGGGTGGACAGCACTGAGGCAACTTGCTTTCCTTTAAATCTTCTCAATATACGATACATAAGCTCAACAAAAGTTTTACACTTTCTAATATGATATTTCTACATTTGATTTAAAGAACAAATCTCCCCCACTAAACCCCTTGTGGACATGTGATCACATCCTGTCTGATAATCCCACTCTGCGTCTGGATCCAGAGCTTTGTGTGTTTGGCGAGGAAATATATATATGTGGCTGTTGCAGTGATTAAAGTACTGAATGTTAAACATCTCTGTGGTACAAGGGGGGAAGAGAAGTCAGCAAGAGTTAGATGGTGGTGGAACCTAAGTATCTTGGAAAGGAGTTTGACATCCAGGGAGAAATACATCAATCATATCATTTTCTTAGCTGAAACAAGAGCTCTACTTCCACTGGAAATCTGTTCTATTTCCTCTCTAGACCGAAGCACCTCTGAAACAATGTCCCAATTCTATGACAGGTGGACTTTTAAAATTCCTAGTTTAGGCTTCAAAACACCAGGGACACTAGACAAATCATGATTGATAGCGAGAATTATAATTCAGGGGAAAATATGAGTCCTAATAATCTTAATCTTATTGCCTCTGGATACATGAGATATGTGGGAATCTGTCTTTTCAAAACAGATTAATCAGAATTACTATAAACCTTCAAGAAGATGTAATCACTTTGGGATCCTACTGCCTTTGGTAATGGCCACATCTGGTCAGGCAGTTGTTATTCATTCTTGCCAGGATTCGCTTTATTAGACTCTCAATTGAAAAATGACACCTTCACTCCAATCCTTTTAATTGATTTTTAACCTTAGAGAAGTGTAAGAGAGAGAGTTATTTAGAAGACTAACTTCTTAATGGAGTCATCTGAGTGGTCGAATAAAATTCTTTCAGATGAATGACAGCCCACTCCCCCTCCAGCTTTAAAAGAGAGAGAGAATAGCTACTCCTTGAGATGCACCTCACCTCTTTAGAAAGTTAATTCAATGTAAGTGTAGCCATGCTAATACGATTTAATGTAATGCATTTCTGCTAGGAATTTAAAACTCACAGTTTGTACAGTAACTACAACATCAGATATGTGCATTAAGCTCTTCGAAAGTCAACGATAAATTATAAATGGAGAGAAAATGAAAATGGCTGTATTAGTTTCCGAGGGCTGGTGCGGCTTACAACACATATTTATTCTCTCACAGTTCAGGGAGCCCGAGGTCTGCAATCAAGGTGTCCATGCTCCCCTCAGAGAGCTCTTGGGAGAATCCTTTGCCTTCTCTGGCTTCTGGCAGTTCCCACTGTTTTTTGCCTCTTGGTGGCATAATCAATCCCAAGCTCTGCCTCTAGTTCACACGGCCATCTCTTTTGTGTCTTTGTCCTATCCTCTTTTTATAAGGACACGGAGTCACTGGATTTAGAGCCCACCTTAAATCCACTTTGATTTCATATCAAGATCCTTAACTAACGACACCTGCAAAGATCTTATTTCCAAATGAATTCATGTTCTAAAGTTCTTGTTAAGTATGAATCTTCAGAGACACCATTCCATCTACTACAGCAGCTTTCTCTAAAGGTCGATTCTGACTCTCTCAACCTTACTTTTAAAAACCTGAGCTATGTAACCAAACATGTGTAGAGTGGGGTGCCTGCTGGCTCCGCTGAGAGAGCGTGTAACTCTTGATCTCGGAGTTGTGAGTTTGGGCCTCATGTTGGATACAGAGATTACCTAAGTAAATAAAACTTACAACAAAAGTACAGAGAATTATTTTGCATGAGCACCCAGTAAGTTATATTACTAATTAATTCTTTCACCATAATTAGACTCAGAAAGAAACTTATGTGTCATCTTGCCTCGCCTCATTTTCAAAGTAAAATATTTCTCTGTGGCACAGCAATTGGGAGTGAAGGTGGGGGATTATTAGAGACCAGCAGATGCCCCAATTTGACACTTCTAACTGCTACCACATATAAGTCTCGTCTCTTCTTTTATCCAAATTTAAATCTTTAATGATAACTATTATCCCTCCAGTGGTATTCTTTTAAGGCTCCAGCCAAATGACAATAACCAACAACTTCATTGGCCAAGACAACTTCTAAGGAGGCAGTACAGCAATTAGGGTTGAAAGGATGGATTCTGAAATCAGACTGCCTTGGTTCTGATCCCACCACTGCCACTCACTCACTGTGACCTTGGGCATAATATTTTATGTCCCCACGTTTCCTGTCTTGAGGACGATACCATCTATTCTAGCTCACAGGATGGTTGTGAAGATTGCACAAGCCCATCACAGTAAAATGCCCAGCCTGTAAGAAATGCTCAGTAACCGTCAGCTGCCCTGGAGTTCATCTTTCTCAATGCCCGCCTCTAAACTTGGCATCCAGATGGCCGTGATGGCTCTGCCCAGTGCAGGCACCACCAGACTGAATCTTAAAACTGACTTCTAAGTAGTTTCTCAATCCTCTCCTCCTACTCTGAGGCTCTTTTTGCACAGCCACAGTAAGGGAAAACATGGGAAACAAAGATGACCCTGTGGGTTCAGAGTGGAAGTTCCTGCATAAGGCAGGTAAGATGGGGGGTGGGAGATAGGGAGGTAAGAGGGTGACGGGGGTTTCCCAGGAAAGGCTCCCTGGAAAAGCTGGCCTGATGAAACCTGATCAGTCCTCATATTCCCTGGTTTTTTTCACCTGGGTCTAGTTTTATCACTTGAAATTCTAATTAGAGATGCCTTCTGGTTAGGGCCCCTCTTTGAAATCCAAAAACTTCTAAGCTCTGATGGGGGAAATAGTCAACATTAAGACAGTTCAGAAGAGCATCAGCAAGAAAATTTAAAGATGGAACTATGTTCCACTGGAGGTGCCTCAGTTTTGTTATTCTCAATCTTCAGACAGAGAAGAGGAAGAGTGCAAAAGGCCACCCAATTTACATTTTTCATTATGATTATTAGAAGCGAGAAAGCAATTTTTTCCCTCTACCTAATGTACCGTGTGACCACCGTTCGCTCACAGGAGACTCAGAGCTGGAGCTACCGCTACCAGTCCTGAAATTCCATTAGAAGCCTAAGGGTTTTGAGGCTAACCTGGGGATCCAACTACTGTTATAATAACATTTCAGTAGGGAAACCTCAGAGCTACACTACTAAATGCAATGTTGCTATGGGGGGGGGGGAAACATGTCCTGATTAAAAACAACTCAACACAGAGCTGAACTTTTGCATTAGAACTTCTAATGTCTGGGGGATCCCTGGGTGGTGCAGCGGTTTAGCACCTGCCTTTGGCCCAGGGCGCGATCCTGGAGACCCGGGATCGAATCCCACGTCGGGCTCCCGGTGCATGGAGCCTGCTTCTCCCTCTGCTTGTGTCTCTGCCTCTCTCTCTCTCTGTGTGACTATCATAAATAAATAAAAAATTAAAAAAAAAAAAAGAACTTCTAATGTCTGTGCAGTAGGGTGATCTCATTACTTTATTGAAATACTGTAATTTTATTAATGTAGGTAAAGCTACGTGAATGGTCTAATCAGCTAAGTCAGTTTATTGGCTAATAGTCATTTGTGGTCAAACCAACCACACAGGCCTTTTCGCACACTTAGTTATACTCCGTTTCCCTCGGTATTTTTCACTGAACTGCAGACTTGGATTATTTATTCCTATTAACTCTGCTTTGGTTAGCTTGGGCCCATTTCCCAGCGTGCTGGTATCTGTGGGCCGTTACTCCAACCAGATCCCCAGTCCTCCCAGCTGGACGTCACCTGAAGGATTGAGAAGCATGTGTCCGTCCCTACGTGCTGCAGAAGTTGCTGTTTTCAACAAATTTTACCGCAGGGTTTATCCCATCCTGAGACTGGCCCTCGTCTCTTCATTTTCCTGGGCCGCTTTTCCCTTCTGGCTCCTCAACAGACCTCGAAACGGCGGTCCACGCCGGAGTTCAGATTTCCACGATCCTGTCACCCGCTCTGGTAAGTGGGCTTGGGGAGGGGGTGACGGAGGAGGAAAGGCCGAGGCGAGGGACACGCGTGTCCGTACCCATCCTTTCTGCGCCCCGCCCTCAGGAGGGAGGTGCCGGACTGGGCAGCTCGAGCCTCAGCCAGGGCTCTCCAGCGGTCGGCGCTCCTTGCGACAATTACCAGTACCTGGTAGCGCCGTGGACCGGCTGCGCAGGCGGGGGCGGGGTGCCCCTGCGAGGGCGCCCGGGCCGCGGCACAGGCCGACGGGAGGCAGGAAAAGGAGACGGGCTCCCACGGCTCCTGTGTCCTGGGCGCAGAGATGTCCAGCAGCTCTCCTCTCCTCCTGCCACGTCCTCGGGACGCCGCAGAGCACAGGGCCACTCGAGGACCTGCCTCCCCCGAGCCCCCAACACACATACAAGCCACAGTGAGTTACTTCCAAAAAAAAAAAAAAAACCACAAAAACAAAAACAAAACCATGGCAAAACTCTACAGGAACAAAAGAAAAGGCTTTTCTGTATCCTGGATTTCAAAGATTTTTATCTGGCCCTTATAAGGCTTACGGCTGGCCCTGGAAACGTAGCTGGCTCAGCACAGTAACAGACGCCTCTGGAAACATTTCCAGTTTCCTACAGAAATCCAGAATGGCTCGGACGCATCGGCCCAGCTAGTCCGGTGCTCTGGCCAAGCAAGTTTCTAAGGGACACGCGTGGTTAGCTTTTCTGACGTCAGTCTTAAGAGACGTATCCCAATTTTTCTTTGGACCCAATTTTGACTTGGTTACTCATAAATTTGTCATTCTCTATTTGGCACCCATTTACATTTCCTGCCTGCATCATCCCTGGACTTAAAAGATCACTGCTTTATAACAGCTCATTCTTCATCACTGAAAGATTCAGACAAGCAGAGCCTCTCCGAGGAATATTTCACCCAGCGGTCCTCAGACTTCAGGGAGCTTCTAAATCACCTAGAGACCTCACAACGGCCCCAGGGTCTGAGTATGCCTGAGGCACTGGAACCCCCAAAATTTACATTTTTAATGAGCACCCCAGGAGATTCTGATGCAGGCAGCCCTAGAACCACTAAAAAGGGCAGAACCAGGATAGTGTACCTTTGAAATCTGTAGTCCTGGTGTTCTTCTACCAGGAAAGTCTACTCTTTGGATCTACAGCTGATGTGAATCTTCAGAGCCCTGGGCTCTCCTACTCTCTTACGCCCCAGCCCCCTGACTCCGCAACTGGGCCACTCCCAGAGTAGCCACCATCCTGCTCCTTGTTCTCCACAGCGTCTCTTTCAACACATCCAAACGACACTTGATCCTTTCCCTTGCCAACAGGAAAAGGCATCTCTTGTTCTAAAACTGCACACTCTCTGACCACACCCTCCAGATCCTCTTTTGCATCAGCTGATCTGAGCAATTTCCGGTGCCTTGATCTGACAGTTCTTACCCACCATCCCTCCCACAGCACAGGGGTTTCTGGCTCCTAATTGACATGTAAAGAGTTCTGGGTTAACAACTCTACATACTTCACCGGGTGCAAATGAATACAAATACTCTCCTCGGATGATTCCCCCGGGAGAGGCCTTCCACAGCGCCTCTCCTACATGACAAGACATGGCCATCCTATTCAGTCATGGAATCCAATCCACACGTGTTCATTTCATAGATGGTCTCAATCCTTGTGTTAGTGTTTGTGACTATTTATGGCAAAAACAAAACAAAACAAAACTTTAGAAAGTGGCTGCTTTTTTGTAAACCCAACAACTTCATTTTGGGCAGAAAGGTATAATCCCTGACACACAGCGCTATAGTCACTGATAAATTCTTGCCGAAATAATGATTAGTAAGCATGCTCAACTTCACACACCGGATGTGTTTCTGAAAAATCCTACATGAGCAAATTCAAGCTTTAAATGCAGCAAAGAAACAGGACTTTTAAAGAAAACCGAGAATAAAACCAGCAAATACTGTGCCCCAAATATACATGTAAAAACACTATGCTACATAAATCAAATGCTAGAAAGAAATGCAGGTTCCAGTGCTTAAAAATATGACACAGTCGAGTTGGTAATAAGAAACATGCCCAATCAAAAGAACTCACCAATTAAGCAAAGTTTATATATATAGTGAGGAATCCTTTTGTTAAGAGAAATAACTAATTTATTATTTTCTTAAAGAATTGTTGCCATCCAAGATATCTCTTAGATTTTTTTTAAAGATGTTATTTATTCATGAGAGACAGAGAGAGAGAGAGAGAGAGAGAGAGAGGCAGAGACACAGGCAAAGGGAGAAGCAGGCTCCATGCAGGGAGCCCGACGTAGGACTCAATCCCAGGACTCCAGGATCACACCCTGGGCCTAAGGCAGGCGCTAAACCACTGAGCCACCCAGGGATCCCTGTGTCTTAGAGGAAGGGGAGGGAAGAGAAAAGAGAAGGTTGAGAATAAAAGAGTGAGGTAGCCCTCTGACGGAACAGATGAACATCTCCACATTTTGTGTAAGACTCTAGAGTCTTTAATACCACTTCACATTCCTACAGAACTACAGCTCTAAAACAGCTTTCAAAACAATACCTGCAAATGACAAGAACCTCGATATTATGAAGGAAATCCTAATAACTACAGTAACTCACTCCTATTCCAAGTCCCTAGAGGTAACCTGATGCTTTAATGGGTAGTGGTGCAACTCATCCTCTCCTCAAGAGAAAGGGCATTATTGCTTCTCCACCCTACCTACACACAAACCCCAACTGAGATGTGGTTGATGGAAAACCATCATATCAGAATTGTTTTAATGTAATAGCAGGAACTGGAAAAAAAAAAAAAAAAAAAAAAGGACAGCAGAGTTATCATCTTCCTGGAAGAGGTAGACCTTAAATTTCAATTTAAAGAAGAGAGGAATGTGAACTTGATAACATAAAAGAATAGAATTCTGTGGCTATTTGTGATAGATTAACAAACGCTTGGAGGAGAGAAAGGAAAAACAGACTTCAAGAAGCAATGAAGCACCTTTAGGCAGGAATGATAGGTAAGGACTTGAGCAAAGCTGGTCAGAGGAAGAGGCAGTCAGTTACTCAAGGTCCTTGAAGGCTATGGTTGGTAATGGACACTTCCATGGCCATTTTACGTGGTTAAGCTATTTCCGTAAAGGAGTATCTTTTATCCTGTAGGTTAAACACAACACTATCACAAAACATAAACATTTCCTTATATGTTGTACACCACAGGACCACCAGCATAATACTTCTATTTGAAAGCTAATGTGATCATGAGTGAGTCGTGAAGCGCTTTGGCTTTATTTTGGGCCAACCATGGTGCCCAACTGATGTGGTTTGACCAAGATGAATGAATGTCTGATACCAGGTTGTTTCGAGCTGAATTGTGCCTGCCCAGAAAGATACACTGGAGTCCTAACCCACAGGATCTTAGAATGTGACCTTATTTGGAGACAGGGTCTTTACAGAGATAATCAAGTTAGAATGAGGTTATTAAAGTGGGCCCTAATCCAGTATGACTAGAATTCTTATAAAAAGGGAAAATCTGGGCATAGAGACAGAAACATACACAGGAGAATGGCATGAAAGACTAGAGTTAGGAGAGAGGCCTAGATCAGATTCTTCCCTAGCGCCTCCAATGGGAGCATGGCTCTGCCAACACCTGGACCTTGGACTTCCCTTCCAGACCTGTGAGAAATAAGTTTCTGCTGTTTAAGAACTCAGTTTATGAAATTCTGTTACAGCATCTCTAGCAAACTAATTACAAGGTACATCAGTAGTTTGCTTGGACCAGGATGTTCTGATAATAACTAGTAAAATACAAATTTAGCCAAAAATATATAAATATTTTTTAAGAGAAAAATTTACATTTTACTCCCAGGATGCTATTTCTATTTTATCATGGTTCTCTGTCTCACCACTTCAGAACTATGGCCAAACTTTAGGGATTCAAAATACAAAAACATGACTAAGGTAGTATTGATTACATAGATACATGAAGGATGCCTCCCCATATAGAACCAAATAAAATATGTAGTCAAGACTGAGCCTTTAATCCAAAGCCTTTTGGTCACAGCCATGAATCAGACCTCCATTCACTTGGTTTTCTTCTGTGTCTACCCTGTTGTGACGGTGCTAATACTAATAAGTTTCATTATTATCTGGTTTAAGTTTCATTTTCTTGCAAATCTCTCTGTGCACCTTTTGCTAAAAGAGAGAGCGAAGGATTCCACAGATCAGAGGTCTGCAAACTACCGTCCACAGGCCAAATCCCATCTACCACTTGCTTTTGTAAATAAAGTTTACTGGAACACGACCATGCCCCCATTTGTTTGTGCATTATCTATGGCTGCTTTTGAGCTACCAAAGCCGTGCTGAGTAACTATGAGAGAGACCTATGGACTGCAAAGACTGAAAATATTTACTATCTAGCTCTTTACAGAAAAAAACCTCTGCCAAACCCAGGTATCAATAGTGTATGAAATGTATGAGCAAGTCCTATGTAAACCTTTATTGATTGTTTACCTTCACTGCCAACAGTCCCAACTCCACAAGTACTATTTTCTGATCCTATTTCACACATTCAACCAGAGAACAATGCAAAGAAGAGCCTCTTACAAGTTGAAATAGCATCTTTTTTGCATGAACTTCTCTTAAGGCTCTCTAGTTCTCCGCATTCCTTTAAAGAAGTAAAACCAAATGTGGCAGTGAACTGATGCCAAGAGAGTGGACAACACACTTCCTTTTCTTCTACTCTGTGTTAGTACCCCCCAATAAGCAGCTCAATATGGCCCATGAAAGTGTAGAGTAACTCTATAAAGTGACAAGCGACCCAGTAATTGATCAGCCAACTGAGAATCTTGCTTCGACCCCAGAATCCAATCAAATGCACCTGGAAGCCAAACAGTCTAAATCCAGGTCAGCTGGAGCACAACAGCTGTAGCACGTAGAGCATGCATGACAAGTTCTTAACTATGAATTTCTTAAATATCTGATCTGCCCTTCTTTGTAGCATTAATTCCTACCTTATGTAGGTATTTGTACACCTGCTCCACAGCCCCTGTTAAGACTGTAAGGTTGGGGGATCCCTGGGTGGCGCAGCGGTTTGGCGCCTGCCTTTGGCCCAGGGCACGATCCTGGAGACCCGGGATCGAATCCCACGTCGGGCTCCCGGTGCATGGAGCCTGCTTCTCCCTCTGCCTGTGTCTCTGCCTCTCTCTCTCTCTGTGACTATCATGAATAAATAAATAAAATCTTTAAAAAAAAAAAAAAAAGACTGTAAGGTTGGGAAGAGGATAGGTAATTTGTAAACTTCAGGGCCTAACATAGTGGTTGGCCCACAATGGGCTCTAAAATATTAAATGACTGATGATCCAAAGCAGATTTATTTGATGCAAACCACACTATCAGGATATATGTATGGGGTTCTAATCCTGGTTTTGTTGGAAATAAGCTGTGTGATACTGAAACATCCTGATCTCAAAAACAAGGACCTGGAAAGAAGATCTCTTAAGATTCTTTTAGCACTAACAGTCCATGCTTCTTTTGTGATACACATGATAGAACAGACATTATTTCACAACACTTCACCAAAACACTAGAATCACATCACTGGATTCATTTATGGCTAATTCTCATGTTGCAGGCACCAGAAAGAATCCATGAGGGTCTCTGACAGACACCTACTCACTTTTCTTTAGGCAACCAAGAACCTTAAAATACTAAAAAAGAGAAATGCTCCGTGTGAACTATTGTGCTTGAAATATCTTAATTATAAAAAAGGGTAATAAACTGGTCATTCAGATTTTTCAAGAACACAGAGCAGTCTGTCCTAGAGGGGCCTTCAGCACAGCAAGGTTGCAGAGTCCTCACTGTGGTTTCTTCTACACAGGAACTTAACCTAGAAACCACAGAGCAAATTTTGCATGCTGTAATAAGTCAGGCAGGAAGGGGCAAAAAATATGTAAATTTGTCTACCCACAGCCAATTATAAAAAAAAAAAAAAAGAAAAGAAAAATTTAGAGGGCGAAGAGGGCACTGATAATTAAAATGTGTGGGTTTTCTAGATCACTGACATTTTAAACTAGATTGATTTCCCAAGTCAGTAATCATGATTTTCTAAATGCTTTGAGAAGCAGTAAAATAGGTGGAAAAATTAACCTTAAGAGAGAATAAATTAAAAACAAGAGATGATAGTTGGCAGATACCAGTTTATTTTGTCTGAAAATAACATGCAAACATACCATCCCGAAGAGCCTACTTATTCAGAAGAAAGAAAGAAAGAAAGAAAGAAAGAAAGAAAGAAAGAAAGAAAGAAAGAAAGAAAGAAAGAAAGAAACCTCCTATGAAAATAGTGGTGCGAGGATGTGCCACACTTGGAAAAAAGCCACGACTTTTTAGATGAAGTGGTAGAGAAGTTAAGAGTCAGAAGACTGAGACTCTTCAAGCTGTGAGACTTTAGACAAATCATCACTCAGTATCTCTGGATTTTAATTTCCTCATGGGTCAATTAAAGAGGCTGTACTAGGTAACGTTTAACATCCTCTCCAACTCCAAACACAAAAGGCTCCTTAAATAAATGTCTCCCAAATATCCCCACAGAATACAGACAGTGAATACTCTAGCGCTAAGTAGTTCTATGACCACATAATTCTAGGAAACAACTAAATGCACAAAGTTGGACAAATGTCTTTACCGCAGTACTTCTCAGACTTTTTTATGCTAATTTATATACTGTTACTCTCCAGGACAATACTACATAGTATGTAGTGTTTCCCAAGTTTCTTTGACCACTGAATATTTTAATTCCTGGAACACTTTCAACATTTAATAGAATCCGAGTATCTTAGTGAACACAATTTGGGGAAAGCAGCTTTAAACAATAAACTTTATGAATTTAAAATCGGATGCTGAAAGAAGCAAAATGATCACGTAACAGTTTAGAGCACCCATTTCAGAAACTGTAATAACATCTCTGTAGTGTCAACATGTCACAAAGCACTTTATCTCACATTAACTCATTGACCCTTCACTCTAGAAGTCAGGGACAGAGATAAGAATCATTTCCATTTTACCAATGAGAATGGAGTTTCACTTCTAGATCTTTCTCATCGCAAACTATTTTCTGCTAATGAACAGAATGATCAATCTTCCGCCACTAGTATCATTTCAGACTTCCCTTGAGCCATCCTGTAGGGTCCTCTTGTGCAACTGACTTGGGTGACACTCGGAGGAAGGAGGGAGGCCCGACAGAGGCCCTATGGTAAGTACTATGTCAAGTGCTGTGACATACGTGACTTCATCTGATCATCTCAATAACATTAAATAACTAGAATATCTAGCTTTGCCACTGAGGAAATTAAGACCAAGACAGTTTAAGAAATGCATTCACTGTTACTGTGAACTAACAAATGATGAAGGTGGGATCCAGACCCATGTCCACCTTTTTTCCTGTAAGAGCAGTAGATGAGCTCCTTTCCGCTGGTGGAGTGGGAGACAGAAGGCCTAGAAGCTGGGTAAAAATCCAGGCTTTGTACTTAAACTGTCTGGAACTATGAAAGAAGAAGAGGAAATATCTCACAGGGCTGTTGCAGAAGAGGGACGATGAAATATAAGAGAGGCCAGCCTTGTGCCCAGTGCACAGAGTGCTCAGCAAATGTTAGCTTCTTCCCTTCCCCGAGCTACATGTTTTCTGAGGAGAATTAGAAAAGATAGTTCAGATGCTAAAGTACTAAACAGAACCAGAGGTAGAAAGAGACAAACAGGTGTCTCTGGAACAGTGTGCAAAGGCTCCCGGAGGGGTCGTCTTAACAAAGTGGTGATGATGAGGAAGGTAGCACTGATAAAGCCAGAAATCCATCCCACGTTCTGCTCTGAAGTGGAGACCAATCGAAGTTTGGGCACTAGTACTTCCTAAAGAGCAGAAGAAAACATAATTAAGGAAGGGAGAGAGGGAAGGAGGGAGGGAAACCATTAAGTGATGGAGTTGAGATACACACATAGTTCCACCTTTTTTTCTTTAAAAACAACTTCAGGTGCTTTGAAATAGATTGACACTGTGTTTTAAAACTTAAGTTGGACTTGCGGTTCAGTTAAAAAAAATACTGTTTTATTTTGGTTTGTGGTTCATGGTTCATTGAAGTCTGTATGAAATATGATTTGATTCACCCAAATCCTATAACAGTAGAGATAGGGGGGTATAAATTATACAAGAGCCACATCTTCACAAGTACAACCACCTGAGCATTTACTGCATGCCAGACACATGCCCAGGATCTCAGAGTCCTCCAAGCAGTCCTCCCTACAAGGTAACATCCTGGAAATATTCCACCTTCAAGATATTGAACCAGGATTTTCCTCTCACATTTCTCCTTTCCTCACTCCCAGAGACTTCTCTTTATCTTCTCATAACTTGCATGCCCTTCCCTGTTCCCAAAGTTCATTCTCCCTCTTCATTTCACCTGTCTCCTCCTCCTTCCTAACAAGGAGACTCAATCTTTACACTTATTCATCTTAGCAATACCAAATCCTCTTTACCCAGATTCTCTCCCTCCATTTATTGCTGGAAAAGAGTCAAAATAATCTGTCAATTGAGACCATTGAAGTCCCAGGGGCCCTCACCATTGCTCAGTCATCTTTTTATTCATCTCAATTTGAATCCTTACCAAACTCCCAAAAGCAATTATTCCAAATCTTTTGTCATGTTCTTTAAGCCTAGAATTACAACCCTCCCCCGTTTGGGTTTTGTTTTCTGTTTTTTGTTTTCAGTTTTTAAAGATGACCTAGCCTCTTTACTGAAATGTAAGCTTTCAAGAGACTGAGCTTCTCTGCTCTTCCTACTTCTCCCTGATGTTCCTAGCATAACCGTCCTCCTCCTTCCAGTATCACTGACAGAAACTCACTGAGCTCCCCTTCCTGTAAGACTAACTGCCTCAATCTTTCTTAAAATAAAGGCCTATTTCCAACTTCTCCTTCTGTTTTCTATTACCTTGTTCTACCCTATGTCCATAGTCAGATACTAACATAATCTTGCCTCAAGGCTGTCCGAAGACACTCTCCTTCAGACACCTGATTTCTTTAAAGACACACCCCTCCTCACTGATTCCCTCCTTAAATCCTCTGGAATGTGCTATGACCCATATCCCCGCCTTTCCCCCTTCCCTGCCCCACCACACACATACTACTCTATTGAAACTCCTGTTTCAAAGGCTTTCAAAGACCTCCCAATGGATTCTTCCAATAGCCTTTACTCAGCCTTTGTCTCTCCTGATCTCCAGGAAGCATGTAGCAGTGCTGACCATGTTTTCTTGAAGTTTTGTTCTTCTTGGGCTTCTGTGACACTCTGCACTTCCCCCACATTTTGCCATTTCTTCCCCCTTCCCTTGACCAAAGGCTCATCTTCCTCCTTCCCACTAAAGAACCTGTCTTTCCCTCGGCCTCTTTACGACACATTATCTCTTCCTCTGGAATAGTTCAACCTATTCCCAATGCTCCAACTCCCATGTTTCCAAAGGCTCTGAGCGTGGTGCCCGCAGCTCCAGTTCTGCCTGGGAAGGGTAGTAATGTGTGGTTCATGTAGCCAGGTGAAAATGGCCAAACCAAGCTCACTGCCTTTCCGCAGAAATTTTTAGTGTGGGAGGATGAATACTCTCCAACCCTACCCACCCATCTTCCATACACTTGTTGAACTGGGTGATCTTTTAACAAAACGAATCCACTTGTTACACTCTAGAAAGTATAGACGACCACATCGTTTAGATGACATGTACTACCAAGAAAAAGACTTCCTGTATAAGTGCTCCACTCCAAAGAATGTGGGGATCCAGGCCAAACATGAGAATCCATGCACCCATGTGACAGAGCCTCTATACTGATTTTAGGGCAACCCCAAGGAAGCAGTAAAAAAATGTTTATAACCATCTGCTAGATGCAAAGTGAGTTCTGACGGTGGTTGGTGCTGTGGACGCTTCTAGCCCTGCAGGCTGGACGACTCTTTCCTAATGAGACCGACTTGCATATGGAAGGGCCTTTTGCATCCTTGGTGCCTAAACACTGAGCATCAGCAGAATTTAGCACCCCCTCCCCCCAGTTTATTTTAACACATAAAAAATGTAGAAAATCCCTGTATCAGATCTCCTTGCTGCTGAACCCAGAACAAGCAAGGCTGTGCTAACTTTTCATTTCCCTAGTCATCTAAAACTAGAAACCTAGGACACTCTTTTACTAAACCACCCTCCCCACCCCACACCCCACCCCCGCCCTCCATCCAGTCATCAGTCAAATCTTGTCAATGCTTTGTGTAGGATCTTAAATCCATCTCCTCTAATACATCTGCACTGCCGTTACTCCTCTTACAGCTTTATTTCAACTGGGCACCACCTTCAACACTAGGGTTCTCTTATCCAGTCATTCGAACAAGCTGGGCCCTATCCCCGCTGCCCTCCGACATCTCTACCCTACAGTCTGGCTAACCTGCATTACTCACTCTTCCCCTAATAAAGCCCATGCTTTCTATCTTCAAATCTTTGCTGTAATATCCCTTCTGCCTGAAATGTCACCTTCCATGATGTAACCAACGATCCCATCTCCTGAGGTAGAAATCTGGCATCATCTTTAAGTCCTCTGTCTCCTTCCACATGTGGTCATAAAGTCTTTTGGAAGACACAGATCCCGTTGGCACACTGACTGGTGAAAGCTGGGAGCCTCTCCCCAGGAAAGAGCTAATATGTGCAACATTTTACATACTATTTTAGAGGCTTTACGTACTCAAATGTCTGTAAAATTGGGTTGTTCCTCTTGTCCACAATTTAACTGCCTTATTTTGGGTCCTCACTATCTCACAGCTGTTTTAAGAGCTAGCTTAGTGATTTCCCTGCCCAGCCTCCCCTCTGATGAGCGACAGTGTATCCCAGGCTTACTGCAGGCCACCAGCTTACTTCCTACAGGATGGCTGTTCCCAAAACCACCTAACTTATGTCACACACTCAGTAGCTATTTTATTCAATGTTTTGGAGTCTGTTAAACTTTCAGTTAAACAGAAGAACATATCCACTGTTGGTCTGATGCATCTGACCTACAAAAGTGAGAATAGAGAGAGAGAAAGTAAAGACAAAGTCATTTCTAGAATCTTTCACTGGGTAGGACTGGTTTGATCATAAATGGTCTTCCAAAAGGGCCATTTTTAGGCAGTTCCCTGAGGGAGGGAGAGACAGATCTTGTCTTAGAACAGAGCTGAAAGGAAAGTCTAGGTGATGGGAATGACACGAAGGAAAAAATGCAGCGGAATAACCTGAGCGAGTCCCAAACATGAAGCTGCGTATCTGCGCCCAACCTACATACGCAGCAGTGAAAACAATGAGACTTGAGCAGATTTTGTAAAGTGACGCATCAGCTAACAACACAGTAAGAACCCAACACGGCAGCGCTGCTTTCCTTCCTCGTGCTCTCTGCCCCCACCTCTTCCTTCCTCCCCCAGGCTCTCTCCTCCTCTCCCTTGGCCTTGTAGCCTCAGCTGCATCCAAAACTCCCCTGATGGACTGAAAATCCCCCTGGGTTACACAGCAACAACGGCTTCTAAAGTGCTGACATTATCTGCACAGTGTCTTTCTTACAGAAACCTCATGTTCCATTATAAATTAAAGACGCCTGTAAAGAAGCCACACCTCCCACTCCACTGCCCTTTCAAAAAGCTAACACTGAAAAGGAAGTCTGCCATGAAGATAGTCATGAGTATTCATAAAAAAAATAAATCCAAAGGATTCCGACATAAGTAGTAGAACAGTGTCCGTTTTTCACATCTAATGTGGAAATTAAACGGGGAGGATTTATCTGTCCATCAGACAGCTGTATTTAAGTGCAGCTCTGAGGCAGACGAAAACAGAGACAATAGTGGTCGATTCTTTAGTATTTAGGATAGCTACTTTCTTGCAAAGTAATCCAAAATATGAAATTTCACATACAGAGCTACAATTTCCCCCTACTGACTCATGTAGATATAAACTGGTATCCCCCAAAATGTCTTAGAAACAGTTTTAAAACATCAAAACATAGAAGACCTGTTTGATCTTGAATAAAATAGGAAAATACTAAGTTCATAAGTATGAAAACCATCCATCAGCAATAGGTGATTTCCAAAAAGACAGTATTAAGAACAGAAAGTCATAAAGAACAGGAAAGGACATCTCCAAGCTCAGGCACAGAAACAAGTCGTGCCTAACTGCTACTTGCTGAAATTCTCAATGACACAAATTTCTTGAATGTTCACAATTTTTAGACATTAAAATAATATGATTTTCTAAATTTTTTCACTTCATTTTGATCTTGACAACCAAAGAACTATATATTTGTGGTGGGAAGCAAGAAAGACTGGAAGGTCGAAAAAAATGTAAACAATCCCTAAAAATAAGTCACTCGTGATTCTACCTACCAACAGAGGAAAATATTTGTTAATATTTTGGCAATTTTCCTCCAGTCCTTTTTTTTAAATGCATTTTTGATACTGTAGTGTATGCACAATTAACAAGTATAATCTTCCCTAGTTTACACTACACTGTTTTGAAATTCCGTACGCTTAAGTAAGTAGAATCAAAATACAATTCTATTTATTAGGGTAGCACTCTGTATCACACCAAGTTTTGTTGTCACTGCTGCCACTTACTAAGTGCTAACAACAGCTATATTGATTCATTTCTTGAACACAGAATTCGGTTTGTTCCACTGAATTTTTTCACCTGTCTTTACTCCAGAAAAAGCTTGCTTCCTTCCTCATGGCCTATCCTATTTCAAAATTTACTAAGCTTTTAGAATGTATGAAGCAAAGCATTCTCTACAGATGCGAGATTAAGAAACAAACACCCACCAAACACCTACAGATGTCCAAGAACAAAAATAATAATAATAGTAATGTTTATTTTTCCTGAGTAATGCAAAGACGGCGCCTTTGAAAACCAAATATACAAACAAGACAAAGGAAAGAATTCAGGAAATCATCGTGCATCTACACTAATAATCAAATCTGTCTGTTTTCAAGCAAATTAAAAGGTAGAAATTCTCATTGGTAAGAGTGATCAATGCTCTTTTTTTCCTTCTCCGAGCATGTGTTTGCGTAAAACAGAGAGGACTGAGAAAGGCTCTTTCCCCAAAGAGAAGGCAATGCAATCTCTGTTAATAAGAGCCTGATACAAGAATAATTGTTTTGAAATATGGTGGAACGTACTTTTCTACTTTCTGGTTCTTCCTCTCTCTCTTCCAGGGGTTGAGAGTCTCATCTTCCAGCTCCAGGGCCTTAACCCATCAGGAGGCTGCCCTCACATTCTAAACATAGTCTACTCTCAGGCTGTGTCAAGGTCTCCCAGGATCACACAGAGCCTCCCAGGACCACCCACTGTTGCTTGCTCTGTGGGGACATTAATAATAGTAGCATCTCAGAAGGACTGCCAGCAACAACCCTGTGCAATGGGCACTATTGTCTTTCCTTAAAAAAAAAAAAAAACAAGGTTTTGGCAGGTTGGTGAAAAGCATGCAAGTAAGTGGTAGAGGCCAAACCTAAGTCAGGGTCTTTCAATTAGCTTGAGTGAAGGTTAAAAGAAGCTAGTGTGAAATCTGCATTATCAGGGTTCAAGGTATATACCAGGAGGCAGTATTTTAGTGGAAGAAGCAGGAAAAAGACGGTTTATAATTATGATTTTTTTTTATAACTAGTTTTAGAAAGCAAACTGGGTTCCTGGGAGATGGGGTTGCTGGATTGAGCGAATAAAAATTATACAGTAGCACACGGTATTTGGGACGTACCTATATAAAGCATTATTCATTGCTTATCTGAATTTCAAATTTAACTTGGCATCCTGCATGTTACCTGACAACCCTAGAGTAAAGGCCTTTATGAAACAAACAAAAAACACTAATAAATTACCGAGCTACGCTTCCCAAAGCTGCAATCTGGGACGCTCTGTGTGCCACATGTCTTCGGGAGGCCAAGTAAAGGGAAGTGTAGCGAAGCTCCAGCTGTTCTTAGCTGCTCTTCCTTCTCTTTTTCCTGGTAGCAGACCCAACCCTTGATCTCAGAGACCTAGCTTTCACCAACTAGGCCATTTAAATTCGCGGCTTCAAAGTTCCTGACCCTTCTCTCCTTTATATGGATGTTGTGAAGATGAAATATACTTGAGGTTGGGAGGGAATATCATCCATGTGTCTTTAAATACTTATTTTTGGTGGACTGCTTTAGAGATACGTTCTCAGAAACCTGGGCAGAACGGATTCCCCCGGCCCCTGGCCCCACCACCAAGAACGGGCTTGGAAAGGACTGGCCAATATGGGGTGAGCCCAGCTGACAGCAGCCTCAAAAAGGAAGAAAGAACAAAAACTAGAAATGTGCTTAAAACCTGAAGTGCACTACAGAAAATGGAGTGAGTTGCCAAAAGGGTTACCCAGCAAGAAAAAGGGGGTGATCACAGATGGGGAATTCTATACTTTTCAAGTGGCCACGGCTACATATTTAAAGTACCGTTCCTTAATTCATAAACACTACTCACTTACCAACACACTGAGATAGCTTCATGTAAAAACAAAAAACAAAAAACAAAACAAAACAAAAAAAACAATATGACCTTACTTATGCAGACCAATTTAGTTTTCTGTTACCTCCCCTAAACTCCCAGTCTCTGTGGCCTGAGTATGCTTACCTTCATCTAAAAACAACAAATTGGGAGTAGCTCACAGTGTTCATTTAAATATTTCTAGGCACAACTTTAATCTTCAAACTTAACAAAACCCAATCTACTACACATCGATTGCTGTGAACAGAAAGTGCTTGAAGAGGATTAATCAACAGCTTTGTATGTCATCCTCCAACAAGGCCAAACACTGAATCACTGTGGGATTCTTCACGTGCAGCTACACCCAGTTAATCTTTAAGAAAGCAGCAAACTATGTAAATCTACTTAAACTGGGGAGATAAGTACTTCACTCATCAAAAGTTAGCAACATTTAACAAGTACAGCTATTAGCTGGCAATATCATTTGTAAAGAAAAAGGCAGACACAGGCGCGCGCGCACACACACACACACACACCCGAAAATTCTTGCATTCACTCCTCTACCAGAAAAGGCCCCACTGCAAACCACTAGGGCATAGAGCAAGAAAGGAATTGCTACATGCCACAATTTGTAAAAACCAAATTATATGACATAACTGAGTCAAGTGCCCAGAGAAAGCAGTTCTAAAATGGACGTCAGAAAGCATGGAAAAAAGAGGCTAATAAAAGAATTCAAAGAAAAATGGAAATATTTGTTTTCTGTACTTAAAGCATTTTTCTTCTTTTGAAACACAATAAAATATGTTGATAACTACAGAAGTCCTGATAAATGGTTTCTGTTTCGGTTGGAGGGGCGTTTTCACACACTCAGACCCGGTTTATGCTTAAGGAGTACCATGCATTTGAAAGTCACGGTCAACAATAATAGGATGCACATACTTCTCCACTGAGGCTTGAACAAACAATCTTTGTCTAGATACTACCTACTGGGTTATCACCTCACTCAAAAGTGTCTCACTTTGACCTGAGCCAAGCAGGTGTATTTCTAATGTGCTCACAGGCCTGTGATGCAGGAAAATCCTGTTTATCCGAGATGATGCCAGAGATCAGTGCTCTTTGATGCCCTGGACATACGTTGTGCAGGGGCAGGAGGGGGCCAGGCACCACCTACCTCTGCTTTAACTGCAACTGGCTGACTCTTATGCATGTAAAACACAAAGTCTTAAAAAAAAAAAAAAAGAGTCTACAATCATCTACTGAAGTAATACTTTGGCTTTCAAATATCACGAACCCATCATCCGTATCATCCATTTATTTCACCTTCACTTCCAATCTCACAACCTCCACCCTTTCCCTTCACAAAAAACAAAACAAAACGAAAACAAAAACAAACTCCTCAGAAGGTAGAGGAATCCCTAGACTAGACTTTGGAGAAGAGAAAGACAATGGGCAGTGATGTGGATGAGGTCCGAACGAGTTTCCGTTGAGATGTGCATGTAAGCAGGCAGCTAGCTGCAACTGTGATAGTTTTAAGAGCTTAACTCCCAGGGTCCAAATCCCAGCTCCGCACTTTGGGTTGTACAGACTGGGCAAGTGACTTCACCTAGGTCTAGTTTTCTCAAAAGGAAAGGAGATCTTATCACCTGTCTCACAGGACTGTCCAGATGACTAAAATTAGTTAATCCATCTAAAGCACTTAGAACATGGACCAGTAGGCAGTAAGTAAGGCGCTCAGTGACGGTTAGCTACTAGGAATACATATCCGTAAAAAAACAGGAATCTCCTTCCTCCAAAGGTGACTTTTAGGTATTCCTCACACTCAGTTTTTCCTTCAGGCAAATTATCTGCAATCAGCTCTAAGAGCGGCTTATAGATTTGTAGATTAAAATCAAATCACATTATACACCTAAAGTTTACCTATTCTTTCATCAAAATGAGCAAATTAATATGAACCGAAAGGTGCAAGCTTAGTATCACAAAGTCTTCTAGAAAGCATTAATTAGACTTCCCGTTCAGACTAAGCCAGGATGAGATCACAAAGTCACTCATGGTAACCAGGTCCCCACGCTGGAAGTGTGCTTTCCCAGTGAATGGCTAAATACTAACAAAAGAAGCCTTTGACTCAAATACCACTGGTACCCGGGGTCTTGTGTCAGTATAATGCCTACACATTCATTTCTTTCTTTGCCTATAGAAAAAAGAAAGTCTGTTTGTTTTTCTGATTCAGTCAGCCCTTTTAGTCTCTGAATCTAAGGAGAGCCCAGTGAAAAGAAGAGCATCTTATCAGCGTGCTCCAGACCAGCAGGCTGTCCCCCTCCACACACAAAACCTCCAGCCCCTCACAGCAAAAGGGCCTCGCCCTCAGAGCCTTTTCCCCATTTCAGAGCTAACACCCCCGGGTTTTGACAACAAATAAATGAATACACAAGGCCTTTACATAATTAGCCATCTTTTCAGGTAGAGAGAGGTGGGTAGAAGAGGAGGGTTCAGGAGAAGAATATTTATTGTAAATTGGCATCACTGATGAAGTTGATGTAAGTGTGTTGGATCCGAGGGCATTTATTTTAAATGAGGCCATAGGAAGTGAGTTTAGAGATGCCTGGTTTAAAATCTAGACAATTTTAGCAGACAAGCCAGAAACGCAGATTTTTCCCCCCATGGGAAAAAGGAAAAAAAAAAAAAAAAAAAGAGCTTTTTTACTTAAGCCAGCTAAAAGTTGCACTGACTTGGCCAGCAAGGGCACACAGACCAGGGTGTGTTTACTGCCTTTTCAAGGGAAAGCTAACGAGTAAAAGAACCAAGGGCCAGAAAACAATACTTTCTGACACTGTCACTGTTTGACCAAATTAGCCCTACTCTCAGATATGCTTATGCTAAGACATAACCCCCCCCCCCCATCAAATGACTTTGAGAACAAAAAGGAGTAAATATAATCAATAAGCCTGTGAACGTCTTTGGGAAAGCCACCGGGCATCACTGTCATCTGTCACGATCCTAACAGAGCTACGGTCTGCATCGAAGGACAGAGTCCGCTTGTATCATTATTGGGATAATAACTTAATTGATTTGTCTCCGTGGCTAAGGATGCAGACAAGGGATCTGCCGTGGAAGAAAAATATCTGCGATCGTGTTTTTGTTTTCTCAACAAGCATCTTGCCGCTGACCTCTAAATCAGTTTAACCTTTTCCAAACAGACCTGCACATTTTTTACATAATTTGGAGCCAGGTCCTGTTGCTGCTGCTGCTGCTGAAGGGCTCTGCGAGATTTATCACAACATGGCTTCAGTAACCTTCTTTTAAAAACAAAGATGAAAAAACAAAACAAAACAAAACAAAAGGCCGAAACTACAGGCTCCCAGCTCCGCTCCTTCTCCCGGCAGGGGATTTCGCTCTCAGCACCAAAGTGCCTTTGGAGTTCAATCTGCTAAAAAATGTATGAAACGGCATTGAAATAGGGAAAGGCACGCGTATGACTCAGGCTTCTCCAGGTCGCTGTGCAACTAGGATGTCAAAGGGCTTCCCTGTGCTTCTGAAAACTGAAAACCTTGAGAAAGTGACAGAAGTTCCTGTTTCGTCTGCCTCCCTCCCTCCCTCCCTCCCTCCCTTAATATATATGCGGGGGGGGGGGTGCGCGGCCCGGCACGGCGGGTCTTCCGGGTGCGCGGAGCGGCGGGCAGGTCGGTCCAGGTCGAGCGCAGCCGGCGATCGCATCGTCTGCACACAAAGGTTTCGGGGGGGGACCCCAAACTTGTTGCGGGGCTGCGGCAGCCCCCGCGCACCCCCCCCGCGTCCCGCCCCGCGCGGCCGGCGGGCACCGGGCTCCTCCGCGCTCCCCCGGGCTCCCCCGGGCTCCCCCGCGCTCCCCCGCGCTCCCCCGCCGCGCTCCCCGCCCGGCCGTCCCCGCGGGCCGCCGCCCCCGAGCAAGGTCGCCGCCCAGCCTGCGCCCCGGGGCCGCGGCGTCGGGCCGGGCGGCCGCCTCACCTGCTTGCGGTAGGGCGTCCTGCAGCTGCTGCTGCCCCCGGGGTTCCCGCTGCTGCTGGGGAAGATCATCGCGGCGGCGGCGGCGGCGGCGGCGGCGGGCGGCGGGCGCGGGGCAGCCTCGCCGGAGGGGGAGGGCGCAGGAACTCGGGGAACTCCCTCTCGCCGCGCGGCGGCGGCCGGCGGGGGCTGCAGCTCGGCCGCTCCTCCTCCGCCCTCGGCCTCGGGACTCGCCTACGAGCGCGGCGCGGCGGCGGGCGGCGGGAGGGCAGCTCGGGCGGCCGCCGCCCTGCGTGCCATGGACGGGAGCTCGCCGCCGACGAGCAGCGCCGCCGCGTCCCTCCTCCCGCGGCCGCAACCACCGCCCCGAGAGCGCGCCGGCCGGGGAGGGAGGCGGGCGGGGAGGCGGGGAGGCGGGCGGGGGGGCGGGGGGCGGGGAGGCGGCCGCGCCCCGCCCCGCCCCGAGAGCGCCCCGCCCCGCCCCGCGCCCCCCGCCTCCCCGCGCCCCCCCACCCCGGCCCCCCGCCCCGCCCCGCCCCGCCCCGCCCCGCGCCGCGCCCAGGCCCGCCCGCGCCTCCCTCCCCGCCCGCCCCCGGGCGCCGCAGCCCCGCGCCCCGCCCCGCGCGCCCGCAGGCCACGGCCAGGGCCCCCCGGAGCGCCCCCGCCCCCGCCCCCGCCCCCGCCCCCGCCCCGACTACCGGCCCACGGAGCAGCTCCCGGCAGACCTCGGGAGCCCACCTTCCCCCACCACGACGCTGACACTTTAACCTCGGGAAGCGGGGCCCACGCGCCCCAGCTCCCCGGGGCGAGCACTCGGGAAAGTTCTGAGTCGGCTGCCGGGCCGGAGTTGGCCAGCCTCGCTTCAGACTCCAAGAGCGGGCCCCTCGGCGGCCTTGGGTGGGCTGGTAACCCCCCCACGCTGCAGGGGTGCAGGCCGCCTCTGGGAATTGTTCGATGCCACCCAATGTGTTCTGCCGAAGGCGCACAGAAACGCCAAAAGGGGACAAAGGGAGGAAGCAGCCTCCTTTGTTCCCCAGTTGAAACTACGGAGGGCGCCTCCAGATGCCCCCTTTTCTTGGTCACTTTCAAGCTGCTGTACGAAGCCTAGAACCTCGCAGAAGGCTCCACGGCAAGTCCCACAGGCAGAGCCCACGGCCCCGGGGGGCCACTGAGGCAGACCTGCCATCCCTCACGCTGGCCTGCCCAGCTGTGCTACGGGGACAATCACAGCAGCTCTCCCCCCGGCCCCCGGCCCCCGGCCCCCCGCCCCCGGCCCGGCCTCTGACACCTTGGAGACAGCCATCTGCCCTGATCAGGAAAAACCCTAACTCCTCTCAGAAGTGAAGACACTCCACCTCCAGCTGCCATAAGGAAAACAAAGTGTCCCCTAGGGTCTTCCAGGGAAGCTGTGGCTATTTGATCTCAGGGTTGGGAGTTTGAGCCCCATGTTGGGTGTAGAGATCACTAAAAAAAAAAAATAATAATAGTAAACTTAAAAAGCTGTATCTATTCAAAGGTTTTTCCAGCAGCAAAGAACGGAGAATGTTCATCTCCGATAACCTGCTTGTGACTAAGTGAGTCACCTCCATATTCCAAAATGCTCCCAACATTCTCCAGCAAAAGTGATGAAAACTAGCAAGTTTCACCTATTTAAAAACAGCAAAATATACACAAAATATACTAATTCCTAATTCTTTCCATTGAAAGCAAAAAGCAGCAGCAGCAAAGGAACTTATTCTAGGCACGGTACTAGGTACACCGTGGACAAGTTAAGAACTGGCTGGAATAAAATTCGCAGAAACATATCTGTCTTTTAAAGTGATTTAAATAAACAGTCCAACTAACATTCAGTTGCATGCTGATATTATATATATGCTACAACTATTTCCTACCAGTCCATGGATTTACAATTGTTTCGGCTGCCACTTTGCTATCTGCTGTCACTAGGGCACTTTACTACAAGTTATCAACCACAAGTATAAAAATACAAGGTGTTAAGTAGAACTGTTCAAGCTATAGGTACCTTTTCCTGAGAAATTAATGCCCCAGCAGTTCAGACCTATCATCTGTGGAAAAAATTCCAGGTACAACCTCAGTGGTCAAGACTGGTCCCTTAGGAAACTACAATCTAAACCACAAGGAACAGCACAGATCAATTGTTCTACAGCTCTCCTCTAAGTTCATAATACTTTTGATGTTGTGCTATTCTAGAATACTAAGACTTGATTTGATACCCTGCAACAGCTGTACAGGAATAAGGGAAAATTTCAAGTGATAATAAAATTTAAATTAGAATACTAAAATATACTAAAAATACTTTATACTGAGTATACTAAGAATACATTCATATTCTTATTAAATATAAATATTAAAAAGACTTTTTAAGAATAAAAAGGATATCTAAAGATCAAAAAAATATGTAGCGTCCTACAATGATGAATGACATACAAGCAGAAAACACAAGGCATATATTTTTAAAGACAATGTCTACCATCCAGGATTCAAAAGTTTCAGGCTTAGGTAGGTATACTATGCTCTTACACAAAGCAGTATAAAGAAAGGCAAAGACAGCCTCAAAGACTATAAAATGTAATGAAGTCACTAAAGTCCAAACGGTTCCAACCTAAGAGAAATAACAGAAATGTGAAATCATGTGTGTATATATAATCAGTTATAGATATTCACAAGTGGTTGGTTGTAAACGATTACAGGGATAGATCCTAGTGAGATTCGTCTGGGAAAGTTTATTGACCTTTGAAACAAATTTGTTTTAAGACAGACAAAGCAAGGAAACATTCCAGAGAAACTGCAAGTTATCATGGGAAGAATTAGGGCTTTGGAATCTGTCCTGTAAAATACTCCTTCTCCTGAAAGGGAAACGGAGACTCTGCTGTCCAGGTAGTCCTACAACACCCTGCACCTCCAGCTCAGTTGGTGGGTAAAGTTATGGGAATGTGACCCAAAAGCAGCCAATCCGGAGACAGGCCAAGTGACCTATGACATGGTTTGGTTTAGAGAAAAAAAAAAAAAATAAGCAGAGCCAATCAGAGTCTCACCCTTGGGAATCTGATTCAGAAAACTCCAAGAGCTGAACTAGTTAGGAAAGGGGCAGAAACTGCAACAATGCCAGGGGGTAGAGTTGAGGCCACAAAAAGCCAAAACCATATGCAAGCCAAGGTTATGAAGAAGCAGAAACTATGAGTAAACAGGAAGCTGACTAGCAGCAAGCAGAGAGTAAAGCAGATGCCAGGAGCGGGTGAGCACTTGGCCGTGAGATGATGAAGGGAGCAGCAGTCCCTGGAGCAGCTTTGGCTTCCAATGGCCCCTCCATGTGTATACTTTACCCCACCTCCCTTCTTCAGATGGCTTAAGTGAATCTGGATTTCACAATCCAAGGAGCCAAACAGATCTGGCTCCACATTTCAGCTTCTCACTTACTAGCCACATGGCTTGGGGCAAGTTAGTTAACCTCTCCGAGTCCTGGACTCCTCACAGATTGTCTTAAGAATATATACAGCACACCAACAGAAGTGCCAAACTCAGTAAGTGGCAGCTGTTGTTATTGTTTCTCCAGGTTTTATAGCGATGGTTTGTAGATTTAAGTGGGTGTACAGTATAAGTAGCGGATGCCCAGTACGTCTGGCTGACCCTCAATTCCATCTACACCCAGGAGCAAGGGTGTAGATGGGATTGACAACATCCGAAAAGAGCTTTCTAAGACTGGCAGGCCACAGATTTAACCTTTAGAGATGGGGAAAAAAAAAAAAAAAAGTGTGGCAAAAGGTCTGTTTCAATAGTCTCATTGCCCTGAAGTTTTTCTCCCACGTTTGTTTTTGTCCGATTTCCTTTAAAGAAGTTACGTGTTGGACCACAACCATTTCTATATGAACGGGAAGACCGTGGGCAGCAGCGGAGACCGCACTGTAAAGCAGGAGGAGTCTGCAAAGGAGGACGGTATAAGGACGGAGCCATCAGTACAGGCAGGAGCCTGCGATCTCTCTAAAAGACACGAGATCTGCAAACTCCAGGCATTTGCAGAACTGGAATTTGAGAATCTCAACTCAGGAGACATTTGCCCCAAGAAACAATCTGAAAATCATTTTATAAGTCATTAACAACAGCCCTATGAAGTGGGGAGAGCGATTAGGCTCCATCTACAGATGACAGGGAAAAATCTAGGACTGACTGACCTATCCATAGCTAGGAAGTAGCAAGCAAGTGTGAAAATCGAGACCCGATCAGGGTTAAAAGATTTCATCCTGTGCTCCTTTAATTCTATAATGCTGTCTCCACCAACAAAGCCTTATAAATAACGCTCCAACTCCTAGGTGAGTGAGTACTTGTAACCCTACAGCACCCGGGCTGCTCTACACTAATAATGCAAGGCATTAAGTGGTAAGTACCGGCCAAGTGGTCTAGACAAGTAGGTGGTAGGGGAGTCTGCCAGAGGGAAAGATCAATACAGGATAGATAACACGGGCGTAGGAAGCTCAGATGTATACATGTTTTGTTTGAGAAACATTTATAAAGAAGCACTATGCAGATGACAGGACAAACAGAACTTGAGATAGGGGCTTGTATGAGAGAGCATGTGGATTTGGGGTGACTGCTGCAATCATGGGCAATCGATGAAGTCCCTGGAGGGAGCAGATGACATAAAGTCAAAAGGCTAGGGAACCCCCTCATTCCAACACACACATTACTGAGCCCTGCAGGAGAGAGAGAGGAGCCTCTGAATGAAATTACTACAAAGAAAGTATGGTGAGAAAGCTAAGCTTTGAAAGAAGAAAAAAAATAAGGACAGAGAAGATGTCGACGAGATAAGAAAGACTAGAACACCTCTATCAACAAAAGAACAGATCCATCGCAGGTTCTATTCCTCTATCATCGCTACAGCATTTCAGGCACCTGTTTTTATTTGGATCACATTAAAAACAGAAAGGACTCGAGGAAAAATTCACTGAACATTATTTCAAATTACACTCTTTAATAAATAAAATATAATCACATAGTGCTGGTTAGCCTAAGCAGCCCACACTAAAAAACGGTTTACATTTGAGAGCCTCTATGTTTAAAAGCTCACAAAGCCTCTGGCTCCTAGCAAGAGAAAAAAAAGAAAAAAGAAAAAATATGAGGTCAGCAGATTCTTTAAATTTCTGTTCTTTCCTGGTACAAAATAGGCTTGATAAAGAACCCAATTTCTAAAGTAGCAGCAATATTTTTTATTATTTACTATTTTGCTTTTTAAAAAATCTACGATTCTTATTCTTATACTTAAAGCCTCCCTAGACACACATAAAATCATATGTATGTAGAAGTGAGACCACTATAATAAAACTATAGCTAGAATCCTAGTGCATACAGAACAACATAAACATCGCTGCATTCTGAAGAGTCTGACCACAAGCAATAATCTGATGATTCTTAAATCTATCCTAGGGAACCAAACAGAATAGGATTGCCCTACTACTGCTTCTCTGCATGGACTAATAAATAATAGCTGTCATTTACTGAGTGACTACTATGTTCCAGGCACTCTCTCAGCATGTTCCCTGCCCTGTCTCCCCTGCCCCCCTCTCTCTCACACACACACACAATCACAAGATTTATCCCACTTTACTGAACAGAAAACTGAAGTCCTGAAGCTTGGAGGTTTAACTAACTTTCCCGAGGCCATAGATCCAATACATAATGGAACTGGGGTTTGAACTCCATTCTCTCTGAGTCCAAAGTCCCCTGCCTCCAATAACACTAATGATGGTTATTATAAGTCTCTTTAAAAATATTTATTTATTCATGAAAGACACAGGTAGAGAGAGAGGCAGAGACACACAGGCAGAGGGAGAAGCAGGCTCCACGCAGGGAGCCCAACGTGGGACTCCATCCTGGGTCTCCAGGATCACGCCCTGGGCTGAAGGCAGCGCTAAACCGCTGAGCCACCTGGGCTGCCCTGGTTATTATAAGTCTTTAGCTATGGGTTAAATCCAAACTCCACGAGGGAAAACTTAAGGGCCCAACACTAAGTATGCATCTTGGCTTCCCCTGTTACCATCTATGTGACCTTGGCAAATCATTTAAAAATGGATATGGCATAATGTTGAATTTTCATTCAGCCAAATATGAAGGCAAGCTTTCCAATAACAGAATATACAGTTAATAGTATAGATATATAGTCTATATATATATACTAGCTCCTAAATCTCTTAGCTAATGATTACTAAGATGGAACCCATCTCTTTAATCAGTCTTACATTCTGGGATAGTTGGTATGATGGAGTTGGGAGGGATGCAGAAAGAAGTACCTTCTAGAAGCTGGGATGGTGATTAGGTGGGAGGTACTTCCAGAAACCTGCACTAAAACTGAAAACGTATTTTCCCTTGAAAGTAGTAGACCAGGGGCAGCCCGGGTGGCTCAGAGGTTTGGCGCCGCCTTCGGCCCAGGACCTGTTCCTGGAGACCCGGGATGGAGTCCCACATCGGGCTCCCTGCATGGAGCCTGCTTCTCCCTCTGCCTGTGTGTGCCTCTCTCTCTCTCTCCCTGTGTCTCTCATGAATGAATAAATAAATAAAAATCTTAAAAAAAAAAAAAAAAGAAAGTAGTAGACCATATTAGTGATTAGTTTCCTTGTGGGATTCATAGATGCTTTGAAGTCAACTAAAATCCTAATCACCACTTAGGACATTCCTCTGTATGGTGAAACATCCTCCAAATCTGAAGCAAATCATTTACACAAAAAAACTTTTGGATATAATCTGTTCATAAATTAGTTATTGCCCTGCTCTTATAGAAGAGTTAATAAAATTCAAAGCTTACTCATATTTCTGGAACCATGGTTCTCTGTAAGTTAAATTTCTTTTCCAAAGTTTTTCTATTAAAAATAGCTATACAAGTTCTTATTCTTTTCAAAAAAAAAAATCTGGAACAGGGAAAGGGTTATATGAATTTAAAATTCAAGATTTTTGTTGTTATTTTATACTACATTGAATTTACATTAAATCCTATAAAATGAAAGAGAGTCAACTATTTGGAAAACAAGGACAAAGTGCTCTGTTTCTCATTTATTGTGTATTAGTATTTTCCTAAATTACCTGGATGGATGTCTCAATCCTCTATCTTCTTTGACTGTGGAAATCTAGTATTGGAGCTGCTATTCTCCATTCCTATAGCAAGCCTAAAGGAAAATAAGGGCTTATTTTCAGAATACTTTGAGATAATTCAATGAGTTGTCCATGAATTAGAGTAAAATGTACAAATTATGGGAGATATGAGATGATCTTCAAAATTAGTTTCCTTAAAGAGATGGTAGTAACAATCATCTACTGTATTTGAGCAAGAAAAAGGGCTGAGGTGAGCAAGGGAAGGGCTGCTGTGCCACAGAAAGAGCAATCACATCTGCCTCTTGCTACTGGGGAAGAAAAGGAAAGGATATCAACAGAATTTGTAGAAAACTAGAGCCAAAAAAAAAAAAAAAAAAAATCCCAAAATCGTAGAAAGCAAAATTTGAACCTGAAATGACCATCTCCTTTCCATGAGTAAAAATCAACTCTGGAATGAAATCTTTGAGAGTACAGAGCAAACAACCGTACGTGGGACAGACAAAACCCGCCTCTAAGCTCAGGCTGACAAAAGGTTATCCTAAGACTTTTCCTAAACGTCTGGGGTACCTAACCGATGTTCATCTAAAACTGGGGATCCATAGCATAAATGAGGTTTTAAAGTATATAAAACAAAACAAAACAAAACAAAAATAAAGTATATAAAACACAGGAGAAACACAGAATGAAACCGTTTCCTTTCTCTTCCTTTGCTATGATCACCATTAAACTAAGTCTATTATTTCACCTGAACAGGAGGGTGATAGGACAATTAATGACGCCCTGTAAGTAAATGGAGATGCTGAAAAGCTTTTCGTTCTCCACTGAATTGCAAATGTAAAGGTTCAAATGAGAAAATAAAGAATTAGAAATGAATTTATATTCAGTTGAGTATGTATGATGGCAAATTTTCCAACATCAGAATATTTAGTTAAAAGTTCTGGAATGGGCTACATACAGAGCTTATAAAAATTCCCCACCCTAAGTGTCCTTAAGAATGACTAGTTCTGGGTTATCTAATACACTTAACACATGGGGCAAACAGATGACAAACCTGTCGCAAATTGATACTCCCCAAGCGAAGAGAAGGCAAGTGAGGAAATTCTGATGTTGTCAGGACAATATGACTGATCATGACATCAGCAATTCCTAATTCCAAACTATAAAGAACACTCCCAGAATGCTGACAGCATATTACATGGGTCCTCCCAGAACCACCCTCCTTTCAGCTCCCTACCTAATGCTTGATCTAATGGCAAATATGGTAATGTTTCAACTAAGGGATTATTAAGTGTTAAAAATCCTGTCAGATTTTTATGGTACCTAACCATATTAAAGTCTCAGGGAAGGGAGGCAGGCATTCTCCACTTTTTTTGAACAGGTGAGACAGCCCCGGATAGGTTAAACAACACGCCCAGGGTCATGAAGCCCAGAAATACAGAATGTCAAGGCTGGACAGAATTATTAAGGGTCAGGCCCTGTGCCTGGAATATAATAATCATTCAATAAATATTGCAGCAATAGAATGAATGCTACTGTCTCTCCTTGGACTCCCTGACCAATAATAAATTCATTCCATCTATTCATATTTAGCTGCATCTATTACAAAGCTCTGTTAAATGGCTTCCAAATCTAAACCTACGTATCACAGTCCTACCCTAGAACTAGTCTATGTCTTCTATACATTGTATAGTGTTTTTTTCTCCATATTCCCCACTTCCTTACCCATAAAAGTGAGGGTAGAGTCATCTTATTTTGAGCTTACAAGATTGCTTAAAAAGTCTGTAAATCTCTGATGAATTTCTTAATCCACTGTCCTGTATATCGTAGATTTTGTTAGAGTCATAAATGGATGAGGCACACCAGCCTTCTTATACACACACACACACACACACACACACACGGCAGAAATGATGATTTTCACCCATTTTTCAAAACCATGATTATCTGAAGTTAGAAAGAGCAGAATCTAAGAGTAGAGTGATCAAGTCTTAAAGGATAAGCTTTATAGATTATATTAAATACAATGAATTTTCATCCTAATTTTTAGATCACCTGGGATCATACAAGCGGTTGTAATAAACAATGCATTTTGCATTTGTGTGTGACTTATTAAGGAAAGAGGAGTCCACAACCAAATGATTTCTCTTGATCTAAACTGTTACTGTCAGAGTAAATCCTCTTGCTTTACTTTTTGGGGAAAAGAGAAATGTCCTACTCATCTCTCTGAGATCAGTGTCCTATAAATATTTGGACATAAACTGCATATCATGTAATCTAAGATGCCACTGATTATAAGATGCTTGACAATTACTGAGATGTTAACATTTGGAAAAAAATGGACAACAGTAATTATAAGACATCATAAATTATATGGATCCTGATTCCAGAGATGTTGAAATGTGAAAAAGGGAGCCTTAGACTCTGAATGGATGGCATACAGGTCCACGTACACAATGCATACACAAATGCACACGCATGTTCTTTTCATTCATAGCCTACGTTGGAGAAATATATTTTTTCAAATGCTCATTTTTAACCTTCCTAAGAACATAGAGCTACTAAGAGGTTACAAGTAAATGAGTTGCAGACTCCGTTTTTCCAAGGAGATCTAACTGTGTCTCACAACTAGTGGGCACAGCCTCCACAAGTCAGAATGAGAAACTTCACCCTAATCTCACAAAGGCATCCATCACAAAGAAACAAGCCGAATGATCTACTTCCCTCCTCAGCCATCTCCCCCACAATCTTATCAAATTACACCCATAGTGTGCTATACAATGCATTTATGTAATTAAGAAAGGGTAAAGGGAGATGAGCCTAAATCTATAGATATTTATCAGACTTCTCCACTCCACACTTCTTGCTATTAGCGCTTTAAAGTTGTCAGTTGCAAAGAAAACTTGAGAACATTCATCCTGTACTGTCACTTCATCAAGTTTCAGTCACAGAGACGCATGTGCACAGACACACACACATTCCAACGACCAGGCATCAGCACCGCTCTGGCACATAGCATCGATTCAAGCCCGCGAGTCCTACACATAGATTTCCATCTTTTTTTCAGCACCTAGAGCATCAGTTCTCAGTCCTCCTCTGGCTTTATACTGGAAAAGCAATTTTTACATGAATCAGCTAAGTCGGATATAAAAAGACATACCTTTAAAATGGCTATCACAATCCTTAACATTGATATGAAATTACAAAGTGAAGCAAAAACAGTAACTTAGCAAGTAAGATGACCCCATTTTAGAGAAAAAGTATAAATGATTTACTTAGAGCAGTGGCCATTAGTAGATGCTACTATCTGATATTTCTTTTTTGCTCAGGAAGTGACTAGCCCCTGTATTTCCTCCTCCTTCCTTATGCAGCTTTCCTTTTAGTCATTTCCCTGTCAGTATGAAGACAAAGCCAGTATGAGAAAATGAAACAAACTGGTCAATCCATTAACTGACAATAGGCTGAACCAACCTAGAGTCTCCATAAGCTTGGAGATTATCTATGAATTTCATTTATCTGTAATGTCTCCCTGTGGCAAGAGAAAACTGTAACTGATTTCACAATGAGAATTATGTGGTAGGAATTATTAACACATCAAACTTCTAATATATCCCAAGCCCCTAAATGAGGGCCTGGAACATACTAGGCATTCAGATATTGCTTGAATGAATGTATGAATGAATGAATGAATGAATGTCTTCAAAATGCAGGCAAGTCCCACTTGAACAGATATTTTTATACCATAAAAGTCAAACAAGCTTGTAATTTTGAGACGTGCTAATTCAATGACAAATTATAAATTCCAATTTATTAGTTCAACTTCTTCAGTATTAGAGAGTATCATTCCAGGATCTGTAATTCATGATCTCTTGAGGGATTTGAAAATATATCCTATTTTAGGGGCTCTTTTAAGAAGGCTTAGAATTAACTTAAGCTATTTATTACCATGAACATCATTAAGTATATCAAATCACTTTGGAAACAGTTTTTCCCCTTTCCATATCTCTGCCCTCTTTATTTAAAAATATCAGGGATGCTTGGGTGGCTCAGTGGTTGAGCTCCTGCCTTCCACTTAGTGCGTGATCCTGGAATTCCGGGATCGAGTCCCACATTGGCTCCCTGCATGGATAAATAAATAAAATATTTTTGAAAAATCCTAAGTTTTTGATGATTACCAAATTTTTAAAAAGTAGGTGTACAAGTTCTTGTAACGGAAAATCATGTAGTTTGTTTCATTCTATCACACAATACTTTTTAAAGTTCTATCAGTAAACAAGAAAGGACAAACTGTTGATAATCGCTGAAGCTCATCTTTCTACTTTTGAAAATTCTCACAACCAAATGACACCAGTTTATTAAAAGCTTTGTGAGGCTGATTTTCAGAGGATCCAAAACCAAAGCAAAAGGATTCTTGGTGTTCCAACACCTTGAAAGGACTACATAGCTAGTTACAAGTTTCCTTTTAAAGAACTACTTTATCTGCCCATTTTACCCTTTCTTCTATGAATCTCTTAAAACACACACACACACACACACATACACACACACACATTGAAAAAGCTGAGATACGAAACCATAGTCTGGATAGTACAAAGGTAATAGTGATTGTGTCAGAAAATGCTACAAATCCAAGTGATTAAACAGGAGTCAACCAATTTCTACACTTGACGGTGAAAATACATGATTTTTCTAATCTAGAAGCATTTCTCTGGTTCTTACTGACTCTCCTTTTTCTGCATCTTTTATCTATTGGTTTCCTCAAGCTAGATCTGCTGGAATGTCTTCCATTTCTCTCTCTGACAGGTCCTTATTAAATCCAAACTGTTATGTATACTGTTTCCAAATATCTTCCTTATGACCTCTTTGGTCCTATCATCCTACTTCCTAAAATCTCCACATCAAATGCAAATTTCTGAACATCACTTGTAAAGTGCTCCGTTTCTACCTCCTTTTCCCCTTTTACCTCTCTTCCAATGACTGTTTGTGTTTTGGCTGCCCACGGACTCACTCTGTTCTGGCTCTGAGTTTTGCCAGGAAACAGCCTCTGTTTTTCCATCAGCCAAACCACATTCATCCCTCCCTGTTTACTCTGTTGAAATCACAGCTCATGGTCCACCCCCTCTGAGTTTTTCCTACTCTCATCTATTTTCCAAGAGCTCTCACTATATTTTCTAAGGACTGTATTAATGCCTAAATTAGGTCAACTTAGTGTCTTTACATCATTAACTCCTCTGCTGATGAAACTATGGCCAAGATTTGCCAAGTACTCTCCACTATTTACTACACTGAAAGGCGTCCTCAGAGAGCTCAGCAAGTCCTTATGGACCTGGCTTCCCCATAAGGCAGCGATTCTCAGCCTCTTTTTAGGTCCAGCACACCTGAAGAATGCTATATACTCCCATCAGTCACTGTGTCTTACTCTACACGATTCAGAGATGATGAGGACACATACTCCCATCCTTATCTGTACAGCCTTGTTATAAAGAATGAAACAGAGAGTGGTTACAGGAGCCCAGAAAAGATAAGCATTGAACTTCAGCACTCTGCTCGTGTGCTCACGGGCGTGCATTCTCTCACTCTCTCTTCCCTCCCCACCCTCCCTCTCTGCCTCTTGTCTCTTCCAGCTTGGTCTCTATCCCTCCCTGCGTGTTTCTCTCTCTCTCTCTCTATATATATATATATATATGCACACATACACATATATATGTATATATATATATAAAAGATATAATATGTAGATATTGATACAACAGATACAGCTAAAACGTATACATATATAAAGCTCTGCTATAAAAAAAAGGAATGAGGGGGCAGCCCAGGTGGCTCGGAGGTTTAGCGCCACCTTTGGCCCAGGGCCTGATCCTCGAGACCCAGGATTGAGTCCCACGTTGGGTTCCCTGCAGGGAGCCTGCTTCTCCCTCTGCCTGTGTCTCTGCCTCTCTTTCTGTGTCTCTCATGAATAAATAAATAAAATCTTTAAAAAGAAAAAAAAAGGGAAAGAGGGACATCTGGGTGGCTCAGTGGTTGAGCATCTGTCTTCGGCTCAGGTCATGATCCCAGGGTCCTGAGATAGAGTCCTGCATTAGGCTCCCTATGATGAGCCTGCTTCTCCCTCTGTTTATGCCTCTGCCTGTGTGTGTCATGAATACATAAATAAAATCTTAAAAAAAAAAAAAAGGGAAGAAAGAAACTTTGATATAAAGTATACAAAAATTAGTGCCTCTTGACCTAAGAAGGCTTAGGAATTATTGTTTTCTCAAGAGAGCATATATTTACTAAAACCCAAGATGGTACCAAGATGTATTTTAGAATGATTAAAACAGCTGAGAAGGACTTTCCCCCTGATGACACACCGTCCCTTGGAACTCCAGTAGTTGGTTCTACTGTCTTCCCCACACCAAGAGCCATCTGGCCCTTCCTTCAAAACAGCACGGCCCTCCAAATGCACTCCATCTCCATCTACCACCTATAAGCTGCCATTGCCACTTATAGTATGGAGTTGTGGACAAGCATGAGCTTTCAACAGAAATTGCCATGTTCAGAAGATAATTCTATCATTTGCTAGCTTAGCAATTTTCCCCTAAATCTGTTTAACTCTAAAAAGGGAAAAGATACAATATCTCCCTTACAGTTCTGGGGAGGAGCAAATACGATGCATCGGTTTGTTAAATTACAGACTTTAGTTATCATTTATTCACCTTCAGATAATTTAGCACAGAGCTAAGAGCTTTTCCTGGGTGATATCACGTCATCTAAAACCCCAAACTTACAGATCCTGGACCACCACTTCAACAAAACCTGCCTATCCACTTTACTTCAAGGACTAACATCATTACATGACATCAAGTTCTGAAATTACCATTCTTCCATCTATCTGCACCTTAATAAAAAATAATATTAGATAACATTTTTTGAGTGCCTAATATGCCAGACATTGTTACAAGTATTTTACAGACATTGTTTCATTCCTCTTCATACCACCATTATTCTTCCCATCCCAGATGTAGAAATACCAGCTTCCTCTTTATTCTCTTTATGCTCCCATTCCTCTATCAGGTCACAGCCGTCACCAACATCTCCTCCCCACACTGCACTTACTTCCAACCAATCTAGATCCCCAAATCAGACACCCTAAGTTTGTTATTTCTAGTATCCAGTATCCACAGCCATTTCATCCTTTCAGGCGTTATACATATATAATGAACACTTCACCATCAGATTTTTCTATTTCTTCTCCTGAGTTGCTGACAATACAAGTCATAACTATGCTTGTTGGCTTCAATAAAAATTCACTTAAGCTTAGAATTCATCTTACTCATTTCCAAGTGGCTCCTGACCCCCCTCTCATAGAGAATTAATCCCAAACCTTCTATTTTTCCCCCTCAAATTCCCAATCTCACTCTTCACTGTCAAATGATAAGACAGAGATCATTTAACATTTGCATGAACTTCCCTCAGTTCTTTCTCAAATGTGTGTGTGTCCTTGATTTCAAATTAATTTCCCTATTATCTGCTCTCTCCATCACCCTCACCTATCTCCCCAACTCCATTTCTGTACTGGTTTGCTCTTTCATTCTTTCTTTTATTTTTTTTTTTGGGGGGGGGCTATTTAATGACTTTTTTTTTTTTTTTTACCATAAAAGCCATACATTAATATATTTTCCTTTTAGAAAGAAGAATAGCACACCCAATAGCGATTTTTTTCCCCTGGAAACTAACACGCTTGCACTTTCTTTCTTAAAAAAAAAAAAAAAAAAAAAAAGGAAATGCTTCCTTGCTTCTTAGGTTGTTTTACTCCTTCTCTCCTTCATTGCTGGAGTTCTTTCAGAAGACTGTTCAGTGGATGTTCATTTGTCTTCACTTCCATTCTAGTTACAGGCTACCGTGTTGTGCTTTGGGCACCCACCACTTACGCACAAGCACCTCTGAATTCTCTCATCCAGCATGATTTATTTCTGTCACTCATCTTCATGGAATTCCAAGATGTCTACTCTTTTGGTCATCTGCCTTTGCCCTCTTTTCTTCTCTGCTCTAGATTTTTTTCCCATATAAAAGTTTACCCACAACTGGCACTCCAGTAATGAACCCTGGACAAAGGAGTCCACATCCAGAGATCCAATCTCAGCTTTTTTCTAGGGATCCCTCCAGACTCATGGTTCAGACTTCCTTGGGCCTACTTCCCCTGGTCAGCATTCACTCCTGTCCTCTGATGTTGCCACTGAAATCAATATGCTCCTGACAATGGCCACTCATATTGTATTTTGGTTCTGTGTGTTTTACTGGGATATAAGCTTGTGAAGAGCTAGGGGTTGATCTGCACGCCCTGCACACAGCTGCAACTCTATAAACAAAAGTTATTTTAAATTTATTGACTTATGAATCCAAGAAAAAAGTACCATTTTCATAAAATTAAAGAGAATATTTTCCTCATGCTCATGTAGCACTTCTATTATCTATGTTGTTTTTGTTTTCACACAGAAAATCTTCAGAATCTGGGAAGCACTTTTTCCCTAATGAGGGAAAATACTTTCAAATGCATTTGAGAATGCTGATCATTTCCAAAGTGCAGAGGGAATGGGAGCCCCATTAACTGGCAACTTTGGACATTCATGCTTTAGGAGGGACAGCTGAGCAACTGAATTTTAAAATGCTTTTCAGAGCCTTCAACCCAATTTTTAGTTGAAAACTTTTCAGTGAAAAGAAAAATTACACAGTTGGGTCTAATTATATCTACCATCTACTTATATACTATTATACAAATGGCAGAAACTAGCAAAGATTTTATTTTACAAAATGAACTTCAGAACCTTTCTTTCAGTTTAAAAAGGAAAAAAAAAAAGTCAAGCAAAGAAGTGAAAAATTGAGAACTTCTTCTTGGTGTTTAACTTTATACCCTGAGCAACCAAAAGCTAAAAGATGAGCTGCTATAGAAAGTATGGGAGTTTAAAAGGAGTCATAAAAGGGAGGGTTGCGTTAAGGCAATCAGGAACAGAGTATCTGGGGCGCCTAGGTGGCTAAGTGTCTGCCTTCAGCTCAGGTCATGATCCTCAGGGTCCTAGGATTGAGCCCCACCTTGGGCTCCCTGCTCAGTGAGGAACCTGCTTCTCTCTCTCCCTCTGCCTGCTGCTCCCCCTGCTTGTGTTCTCTCTCTCTCTGTTAAATAAATAAATAAAATCTTTAAAAACAACAACAAAAAAGGAATGGAGAATCTATTCACACACAAATAATTAAGATCTGAAGCCCCCAATTATCTCCATTCCTAACAGTATGGATGCACAGCTGCCTGAATGGGGCAGCACAAAGCAGGAGAATTTAAAGTATCTTTTTAAAGTGATAGTCTGGACTCTAAAGTTTAAACATAAACAATTCTTTGGTGCCTCAGTAAACAAGTAATTTTTTACTATTACTACAGTGAATTCTTTTTAAGCTAAAGGTCTCTGAAAAATT
Organism: Canis aureus; assembly: GCF_053574225.1. Taxonomy (NCBI): domain Eukaryota; kingdom Metazoa; phylum Chordata; class Mammalia; order Carnivora; family Canidae; genus Canis; species Canis aureus. The sequence continues at coordinate 24,762,853 of NC_135644.1, read as the reverse complement.
TCAAAATATAAAGTACCTAGGTAGCTCAGTGGTTGAGCATCTGCCTTGGGCTCAGGGTGTGATCCTAGGGTCCTAGGATCGAGTCCTGCACTGGGCTCCCCACGGGGAGCCTGCTTTTCCCTCTGCTTATGTCTCTGCCTCTCTCCCTGTGTCTCTCATGAATAATAAAATCTTTAAGAAAAAAAATCTCAAAATATCTTTTCTCTCCCAGCTGCCTTTTAGTTATTTTGTATATTATTAGTTTCTGTAAAGTTTGATGAAAAGAGAAGACAACTGACTCTTTAAACCCCTTAAGGATGTTCTTCCTCCATTCATTCAACCCATACTTACAGGGAGCCTACCCTAGTCAAATTGCTGGGTACTGGGCCTAGCTAGGGAGGCCCTGACATAGGCAGGGGCCGTGACTAAGCTAAGTTGGCAGGACGCAGAAACAATGAGACAGAGGAATCATCACTTGTAATACTGACTCACAGGGCAGGGGTTTTCAACAACACTGAGACTCAAAGGAGTGGAGGAATGAGATGCCGGCAAGAAGCAAAGTAGCCAGATACAGAAACCAGCTAAACAAAGAGCAACAGGGTGACAGAAATGGTGGAATTTCAAGAGGAAAAAGTCCACCCTCTTGTTCCTGAATTTGTGCCTTGAACTGAGAGTGGTCATCCAGTTGGTCTCCACCAGGCCCCAGCCACTGTGGTTCCTGCCAATCCTAAAACCCAGGAAGGCAGCTTTCCTGGACTCCCTTGAGGTCTGGTTTCATAGCTGAGATTCCGATGCTCTTATATATTCTCAGAACCATCACACCCTTATTACTTAACACAAACAGTAGTAGGTCTCTATTACTTGCAATCAAAAGCATCTTACTAAACAAATACTAACATAGTTGTATAAGAAATTGCTTCTTAGAACTTAGCACTTAGAAATATCAAGTTATTTCAAGAGGGAAATAATATGATGTCAGGCAGTACCACCTGCTTATTAAGACAAATTAATAAGTTATTACAGCACATGGGTGGTTCTGTAGTTGAGCATCTGCCTTTGGCTCAGGTCATGATCCCAGGGTCCTGGGATCGAGTCCCGCATCGGGCTCCCCCCTTAAGGAGCCTGCTTCTCCCTCTACCTATGTCTCTGCCTCTCTCTCTGTGTCTCTCATGAGTAAAAAAAATAATATTAATAAATTAGTCAATTATTTCCATTTTCTTTCAAGTCACTTATTATTAACAAAATTGCCCTAATTTTACCTATATGTCCAGCAAGTACTGCGTTCATCTTTCTTATCATTCCAATTCAAGTGTTGCCTGGTGTCCAAAACACAAAAAAAAAACCCACAAGTTTCTCGTATGTAATCTGAGCTGTCTCAAATTCTGTAAAAGGTGTGACAACATACAGCCTCCCTTCCCCAACTCCCTCCAAACCCCACATACAAATTATAGACTATCCTTCATCAAACTTAAAATGTCTCCAATGTTTATATATTTCAACGTCTCTAAAATAAACTAACATTTGTTATGAGGAGATAATCTTATTTACTATAAATTCTTCTAAAAAGTGTATATATGATTTATTGTTTAAGTAAACCTTAGAGATTCTATTTTGTTTTTTTAAGTGTATGTGTTTTAAATCAAAGGAGGCATCTTTTTGCTATTAGAAGTGAACAGATTTTTGATAAGATGGTCTTAAGGGTTGTGTTATATTTTGGGAATGAGAACTTCCTTTCCAGATTTGTGCTGCCGCCTCATTCCCTGGTGACTTCTAAATAACCTAGGGGTCACAGTGGCCTCTCTTTAATTAGTATCTCACTAGAGGGAGGGGAACATGTCCAGAGGAAAAGAATGCACAAAAACATTATAAACAAAAGTCTTCAAGGCAATTTAGTGATTTCTTCAAGAAATGAAAAAAGCCTAGCTCCTTCTTTGTTACCAAAACAAAGCGTGAAATGGTTTTGATTCCTACAAATTGAGAAGGCTGGAATTTTTATGTATGTTTGTTTGTTAATTCTAGCTTAATGTGTTAGACTTTATCTCTATTCTAATTTGAAATCTATACATACATTGTTGAGACAGCAGAAGAGTGATCTATAAACAACTCAATCAAGTAAAAACTTTTCCATCTAAGATGTGATTCTATTAGGGTTTAGCAATATCCAAGTTATAGTTACACAATATTTCCTTTTTTAAAAATAAAGGAGTACAAAAATGAGAAATAAAGAATATTTAAGAGAATAAAAGTCAGTAATATCTTCCTAAAAGATAACATTAAATAAATATTAAATAGCTAAAGCTGTACCTTTCTTATTTATCTATTAAAGATTTTATTTATTTATTTATGAGACACACACACACACAGACAGAGAGGCAGAGACACAGGCAGAGGGAGAGGCAGGCTCCATGCAGGGAGCCCGATGTGGGACTTGATCCTTGGACTCCAGAATCATGCCCTGGGCCGAAGCCAGGCGCTCAACCACTGAGCCACCCAGGCGTCCCTGTACCTCTCATATTTATATGTAGTTAACTAATCTTTATAAGCCAGAAACAAGGATTATATTTAAATTAGGCTCTATGAAACAATTGGATGAATGAATAAATTAATTAAACTGAATCAAAAATACTTTTTGCCTGAAACTCAAGAAAAACAAAATTTAAAAATTCTGAAAACCCTAAATAAAATATGGTATATATGTATATATACATATATTTACATCTATATCTATCTATATGAGTGTGTGTAGATGGATAGAGATTTCATATAAATATCATTCCACAAAGTAATTATATTTTCAAAATACCAAAGGGTAAAATTTTTTAAAATTATTATGGTTATGTATATGCATAGGCAATGCTTTTAGATTATTAAATTTTCAGTTAAAAACACTGACACTGATTAATGGTTTCTATTGAGTACCATTTACAAGAAATCACCTCAGCAGGGTGCCCGTGTCCAGTTTCATAATCACATAGTACACTCGTCCTACAGGATTATGTTCCAGGCAAGTTCGCATGTGAAGTTGAATTTCATTCTCTTCAGGAAGTGACTTTTACTCAAGATTGAATACAGCTGTTAGCACAGACCACTGTTCCAAAAACATTTCTATGAGAACTGGAAGAAAACACCATTTTAAGAATTGCAAATTCACTTTCATTATTCCAAATCTGTGCAACTAAATGGGAGGAGAATCTTTGGTCTCTGTTAGTTAAATTAGGTTTTCATAAATATTCAAAAGGGTGGTTGGCTAGAAGACTTTCCATGTACTTTGTAGCCTATATATTTTAATAACCAGACCACCAGTTTGTTTATAACAAATTTAGTGCTTCATTTTTTTGTTCCAAAAATCAATGCTCTACCGGCACTTAATTTTTTCTTAAGTTTCTCTCTCTAATACAAGTTGGTTTTCTCTCTTTATATTCACCAAAGTGAAGCCTGGCAAATAAAGTGGGGCCTCAGCAGAGGAAACGCTGCCAGCTAAAAACACCGGATGTAATCGAGACCACAAGAGACACATACTGGGTTATAAATGTTGAACTAAAAAGAGGTATTGGAAAGAAACAAAGTCTAACTTTTCATTGGATAGCTTAATTGTTTTTATAAAACCTTACTAGCTCATAGTTTACTCCCAAACTAAACAAAATCTCTGGGAATTATTATGATAATCCTGAGCTCCACTTTCTGGAGTAAAAAAAAAAAAAAAAAAATCTGTGGATTCTTTTTTTTTTTTTTTTTTTAAGATTTTATTTTTAAGTAATCTCTACACCCAAACCCACAACCCTGAGATCTACCAACTGAGCCAGCCAGGCACCCCAATATCTCTAGATTCTTACCTACCATCCCTGGCCACTCTCCTATCTTTTTGGGAAGAAGAGACAGAGGAGAGTCTCCGCCTGCCAGACAAGACAATGCAGTACACGTAGCTTGGATCAGCCTTAGCAAATAGTTGAGAAAACGGCATTTTGTAAGAATGTCTTTGCTGACAGCATTACAGAAAATGTCCTTTTAAAAAGAAATCGGAATAAATCTGCCTGTAAACGGACAGATAACAGAGTAAGTTAATGAGCATTATTACCTCTCTTTGGTGGTGGGTGCGGATCGGAAAACTTCATGTACAAAGTCCATAGCAGCTATTTTTCTATTCCCACCCTCTGACATGCTTCCTTTTTGTAGAGTGATGGTGATAGCTATGATGAATATTGTTTCCCAACTGGCTATGAAAATCTAAATGTGAACTTCTTTTAAAGAGGAAAACATAAGGTTTTGGCACCTCTGTTTTCCTTTTGTAATTTGGTTATCAGTGCTTTCCAAGCTTCACATTTCAATGGCTATCTACTGCTTTCTGTCTAAAGATTTTTGCAATAAAGCACGTGTATCTGTTCAAAAAATATTCTTCAGACAAAAATTAAAAATTCAATCTACTTTTTAATCAGGGATCAGGATATTTTAGGTGTCAAAATATAATAATTTTTACCTAAGACTTTGATTGATGAGAGTGGTTAACGGTTTTTATACTTTAAAAGTTAAGGGGAAGTCGCCTTTCAATTCTTTTTCATAAAATATGATCAAAGTTTCTTAGGAAAGCGAACATTTCTCATAAGAGATGATGGAATCCTATCATAACTCACACAGGAGATAGCATACATCTGAGTAAGAACCAGTCATTTTTGAAACTGTGTGTTCGTTATACAGGTCAGCCATCTTCTTATTTCAAGCAAGCTCTTTGGGAAAAAAAAAAAAAGAAATCTTTTGCCACTAGAGGGAGTTCAAAATTCCCTTTCTATCAATAAATACCTAGAGCGAATTTAACTTTTGAAACAATAAAAGTATGATTGTAGTGCATTTCTCTTTTATTAAACAATAAGACTAAATCAGCAATTAGGTCTTTAGGAGATGTATTTTCCCCTTCAACTAGGATAACTGTGGATATATTTGATGGTTATTATGCACAGCACATTTATATTAAAAACAACTTTGAAATGTTCATCTCCAGAAGTAGTATAGGTCTAGAATTTCATTCTGATTGTTTATTCATTGAGTATGGAATCTTTTCATCTATCAAGCTTTCATCAATAATGACTGATATGTTCCAAAGATGGCTGCCACAACCCTTCCATTCTGCATATGCTTTCCCAATGTGAATTCACCCTCCTCAGTTAAGGGCTGGAACCTATTATTAACCCCCATGAATGCGGGATGGCCCTGTGACCAAGCCAGAAGAACGCAAAAGTATTACTGAGTGACTTGCAGGTCTAGGCCTTCAAAGGCCTTGAGCCAATTGCCATGTAAAGAAATCTGGGCTGGTCGGCCATGCAGGCAGAGAGCCTACATGGAAAGAGAAGTCCTGTAGAATGAGAAGCCGGAGAAAGGAGAATGGAGGCACTCCAGTCAAAAGCCAGACAACTGTGGCCAACATGGACATCCCGTCTGCAGACAAGCTCCCAAGTACATGCAGCTGCAGGAGTGGCCCAAAGTAATATGGAACAGAAGAGGCACCCAGCTGATCCCAGCTGATCCCAGCTGACCCAGGGAATTATGCAAAATAACAAATCATTGTTTTAAATTTGAGATGGTTTGCTTCTCAGTAACACATAACTGAAACAGTAACACTAGTAAATACATATGTATGGTGTGCTATAGTTTTTTTTTTTTTAATGTTTTATTTATTTATTTGAGAGAGAGAGTGTGTGTCTGTGGTGTGTGTGCAAGAAAGAGGGGAGGGGCAGAGGGAGAGGGAGAAGCAGACTTGCCACTGAGCAGGGAGCCTGATCCAGGGCTCAACCCCAGGACCCTGAGATAATGACCCAAGCCGAAAGCAGCTGCTTAACTGACTGAACTACCCAGACACACTGGTGCTCTATGTTTTTATGTTTTTATTTTTATTTTTTTTAATTTTTATTTATTATTATTATTATTATTATTATTATTATTTTGCTCTGTTTTTAAAAGCCCTTTCACATCTATGGTCTTCCATGAGCCCTACCAGGGGCCCACTTTCCCAAAAGGAGACTGGGTCAGAGATTAAATACCCTGTCCAAGAGCTGAGCGTGCTTAAGAGCAAATACAGTTTACATTTTAAACAGAATGATGTTTTCCTGAACACATGTAACAATGTGTCAACTGTACTTCAATAAAAATAAAATTTAAAAAAATTTTTGAACTAAATTTGAGAAGTCATGAGACACATGCAAGTGAAGGAGACAGTAAAAAGATCTTTTCTTGTAAGAAAATACCACACCTCCACTTTTCTATTTTGTAGCTAGCATAATAGTGAGAATCAAATAATCAAGCACTGACCTAAAACTATCCTTTCCAGCATTTCTTAGTAAGAACTGACTAAACAATGTATGGATTCCTACTAGTCCTGAGGATTTAAAAAGCAGAAATAACCTTTTTTTGGACCTGGGTCTCTTTATGCACACTTCTACTTTGGTTCCATGTTCAAGAAATGTTGATCATTTAAAGTGCTATGCACAAAGCACTGGATTTCTTAATTTGGAAAGACCCTTTAAGAATTCTAGCCTTCCAGGATACCTGGGTGGCTCACTGGTTGAGCGTCTGCCTTTGGCTCAGGTCATGATCCTGCATCAGGCTCCTTGCAGGGAGCCTGCTTCTTCCTCTGCCTATGTCTCTGCCTCTGTCTGTCTCTCATGAATAAATAAATTCAATCTTAAAAAAAAAAAAAAGGAATTCTAGCCTTCCTTGTTCTCATTGCATTCACAAATGTACAACTCTCCTCTCTGCTTGAGTTCCAGTTCAACAACATAATCATTGGTCACCAAGCACAGGTCCTTCACATCTTGGTCCCTCCACCCCTTCCTTTCTCTCCTCCAGACTTACAGAAGAGACTGCTTATATGATCGATACAGACACACAGCTGCAGCAAGAGAAAAATGCTGGAATTTGCCCTTTGATGGCTAAGTGCTGAGGGGAGAGGGGGAATGGTTTCAGAATTCAAGAAAGGTCTGGTTCACCCAGGCAAAAGTCCAAGAATAAATTGAGAGGAAGATGATTGCTAGAAATCAGTTTTTCAGAATAAACTGAGTGAGTGGTCCATGTCTAAGACAGAATAAAATTCAAATTTTGAAAGCCCTGGATCCAGACCTTCTTTCAACCTACTAGTCAGTTTCATTTCCAAAGAGGCATCTCATTATCTTTTGGTAGAGAAGTTCCAAGTATCTGTATGTCATGTCTCTTCCTCTTTTCCCCCAACAGTTAGTGTAAATAAGAACAATGAGTGCAAATATAAGTTACAGAAGCTGGAAGCTGTTAGGATTTAACTGAATAAATGTGGATTAAGCATCTTCTTTATCCCTTTTCAGTGGCAGTTTCTTGATCTTACACTAAAGAATCAAGTCTTCCACCCAGTCCACAAGTCCCTGTAGAATCTGATGCCTATCTACTCCTCCAGCACCATCTTGTACCATTCTCTTCCTCACCCACTTAGTCCCACATATTCTGGCCTCTCAGCTCTTCCTAACTGTAAGGCAAGTTATCCAGCAACATACTTCACACATGCTGCATGGAATCCTCCTCTTCTACTGCCTGGTTAGCTCCGACTGACCCTTCACATCTCAGCTTACTCCACTCCTACCAAACCATCTTCCCCCTTACCCCGGAAGAGGCTAGGCCCCTCCTGTTACATAATCTTCCATAGATCACAGTGTGCATCTCCTTTCCAAGTTGCAATTTAAATTATTATTTATCTCCATTTTCTGATAAAAGTTCCTTGAGAGAAGGGGTCATGCCTTTTTTGTTCATGGTTTTTTTACACCAGGGTCATGCACAGTGTAGGGTAGGTACTCAATACCGTTTATTGAATATAAACCTAATATATTGAAGGAACTAAAAAATATGTATGTCTATGTATAAACATATATATTATATAGTTATATCATAGGTGTTTCTAAAGGTACAAAGAAAATCTGACATTTTCCAGACGACAGTGACATGCACAGATGGCCAAGTGGTAAAGCAGAGCCTGATCAGTAATATGATAGAGATCTAAATGACAGTGGGAGAACAGGGAAAAGGAGATCGACTCCAAATGATGATTCTAGAAAGCTCTGTGGGAAAGGTTCATAAAGAGCCTATGAGAACGGGTAAAGTTTACATACATTTTTCTGGCCCACCAGAAACAGTAAAATTCACAAGCATTTGTCCTCTCCATAAACATTTTCTGTTCTTCACCTTTCGTTACGACCTGGTGTCTCAAATACCTTCTAAATTCTAGGAAAGAAATAAAATGGTGGTTTCTTCGAACATTGGCCATGGTTAACTAAAAAAAAAAAAAAGTCACTTTAATGGTATACTATTAGACCTATGTGTAAAGACTGATTTAACCCTTTGCAACAATGACGGTGTAGCATCCGTGAAGGAATCACATTAGGAACTGCAAGTCAATCCTGACCAAGAAAAGTCCTTAGCCAAATCCAGATATAAGGGAGGTAAAATGTTCAGTGTGTGGAGACAGCATGCTGGACATGCAGGTAGCCTGATGACAGTGTGTCCCAGAAAGAGCCAGAGCTCTGGGAGAGGTTAGGTCTCCTGCAACACTGTAGGGAAATCTCTGACTCCCTGATGTGTCATTACAATTATTGGGAAACACTGATGACTAGCATTTCATTTAATGGTTTGGAATTCTGGACAGATATGCTAAGTAGCCTGCCCAACTACCTAAAAAAGAGCAGATTTAGACCTGGGACATCACTCTCATTACTCAATCCTTAAGCAATCACATCATGTAGGAAATCTAATGAGAGAAGCTGTGAGCTCTTCTTGTCTTCTGAGATTCGAGGCTCCTGGCTAACTGGCTAGATCTCCTAGGTGCGCCTATTCTCATTGCTTTTGATTAAAAAATATATATATGTTATATATATATTATATTATATATATTAAAGCATGTTTTCATATATATATAGATAGATATAGATACAGATATAGATATAGATATAGATATCCTTTAAAGAACTCTGTTCATAGAATTCAAGGTTTTGGCAACAAAACTTCATTTTTTGTTTTATAACTAAAATTACTAAATTTGGTCCATGTAGCAAATATTAAGTGGCATTAAAGGATAATCTGTTTCCTGGTTTTACCACAAATTATGTCAATGTTAGGTAAAAAAAAAAAAAAGAAAAAGAAAAGAAAGAAAAAAAGCAGGCTTCCATTATGGAAACCTGTTGGCAAACTACAGTACTCACACAAATTTTTCTGGTTGTGAATCCGAAGAAATGTGGTTTGGCTTTGAAGACTGTTCTTTTTTACACCACATCCTTGCAGTGCTATCTTAGAGCCTTTTTAGCAACTATTCATCATAACTGAATTTTAATTCCCAGTATATTTCAATATCAATCTCTCAACATGAAGTACTATAATTTAAAAGCAGTTTGGAATATCCAGGAGCATGCCTGTGCAACTGAACAGTGTTAAGTACAGAATTGTGCAATCCTCGTTTACTTTGGGTTAGGTGATAAGGACTCGTCTACTAATCATTTTAATCTCACGTTTTTTATGACCTCTCTGTTTAAGTCAATATTTTAATTGGCATATACCAAGATCCAAACATATCTTGGATCAGGATGTTTAAACTGAGAAAAGGGCACGTATTACTTCAAATGTCTTTTAGATACACGTAGTGGCCTAATTTTCACCTAGTAAAAGGAGTTTGTAATAAAGTAAAATTTTTAGAAGTCATGAAACAATACTCAATAAGAAAAATGCCGTTACTAGCTCATGACAAGTGTTTGACTAACACATGATTCCAGTCCACTTAAAAACGATATATAGCTACCTCTACAACAACTGCTTTGGGCAATAGATATAAATTAAGTTAAAAGGCACTTCAAAAACCTTACTCTGGTCAATAGTTTCAGTCCACCCAGTTAGCAACTATTTCACCAACACTACTGAAAACCAGACATATTGGACATGAGTTTGATCTCTTTTTCCCCGTTGCTTACCCCAAACAAACAAACGTGAAAGAAAGAGCCTTTGAAGGAGACAGGAAGAGAAAATAAACCAGCAACATAGGAGTTAGAAAAGTCTAAAAATAGTGCTACCCATTAAAATTGTCTATGATAAAAATGTTCTAGGGGCACCTGGGTGGCTCAGTGGTTGAGCGTCTGCCTTTGGCTCAGGTCATGATCCCAGGGTCCTGGGATGGAGTCCCACATCAGGCTCCCCATGGGGAGCCTCCTTCTCCCTCTGCCTATGTCTCTGTCTCTCATGAATAAATAAATAAAATATTTAAGTAAATAAATATAAAAATGTTCTACTTGTTCACTGTCCCAATATGGTGGCCACAAGCCACATGTGGCTAGTAAGCATTTGCTATATGACTAGAGTTAACTGAGACACTGAATTTTATATTTTAATTAAATTTAAAATGCTACACATAGCTAGAGGCTTCCATATTAGACAGCACAGGCTATAATTTACTAAATCCCTGAAAAAGGAAGAAGCAAACTCATCAGATGAATGTGGCAATTACTTTATGGCCAGGAGGAGTCTAGAATTATTTTTATCTCATGATGAACTGATGATCTCTCAAAATCTTTATTAATTCAGTCATGAAAAGGATCTTTGACCACAAATAAGTAAAAGTATTGTCAAGGAAGGCAAGAAATGATAGAATCAGGGCAGAAAGGACAAGCTCAATCCTGAGACCTGCAGTTATTGTTCTGTCATGTTACCCAGCTTTTTCCAGGGAATTAGAGATTTAAAGAGGACTGGGATTTTAGCCAGGGCAGTTCAGCCTCACCCAAACTTTCTATATAACCAGCAGAACTAAACAAAAGTTCTTGCTAATTCATTCTTTTTGGAAATAATTAGGGTTTTAAATTATCCCTATGCCTTCACTAGATATGATACTGGCAATATTCTAAGGAGATGTGAGTCCCTTGGGGATAATACATATATAGGTGTGTGTGTGTGTGTGTGTGTGTGTGTGTGTGTGTGTATGTTTTTCCTCACTTTCTTTGGAATCTCAACACTTCTTTTTATTATCGTATCTTGCGTATGGCCCTGAAATGCCTTCAGTTATTTAAATTTCGCAAACATTCTCTGAGGTAGGTAAGTGGAGTATAAAGTATTCTCAAAATAGCCATCACCAATTCCTTCCCTACCTGAAGCCACCTGTCACTCCACCCATCAAGCGGTGGAATCCATCTCACTTCATCTTGAATCTGGGCTGGCAAGTAACTTGCTTTGACCAATTAAATATGGTGTAAGTGATGCTGTACCTGGCAGCTTCCACTTTTTCTCTTGGAAGCCTGCCACCATTAAGAAGTCCATCAGGGCAACTGGGTGATTCAGTTGGTTAAGCATCCGACTAGATTTCAACTCAGGTTATGATCTCAGGGTGGTGAGATCGAGCCGTGTTGGGGTCTGCTGAGCATGAAGCCTGCTCAAGATTCTCTCTCCCTCTCCCTCTGTCCCTCCCTCTGCTCACGCACATGCGTTGTGTGTGTGCGCCCAACTATCTTGAGACTACTGTCCTGTGAGAAAAGGCCAAGCTACCAAGAGAAAGGATAAGTGCAAAGCAAGAGACACTAGCTAATCAAAGTGAAACATTCACAGCTTTCCAGCTCATCCAAGCCACCAGCTGAATGCAGCTGAGTGAACCCAGCTGAAAACAGCCCAGTGCCCCACCCTAGGTGATGACATGTAGAACAGCCAACCCTGACCCTGTCCAAATTCCTGTGCCACAGAATCATGAGAAAGAATAAATTATTGCTGTTTTAAGCTCTAAAGTTTTGGGCTGATTTGTTATCTATGCCAAACTTTAGTACCAAATTTGTACTTCTAGTTTTTTATTCTGAATAAAAGAAATAACTGGGAAATTCTGGTTGTCCACTTTCACCCACGCTTAAAAACAGCATATCTAGGAGGATGTTACTGCCACCACTAAGTAAAAAGAAAGTAAAATTTAAAAAGGAGCTAAAAGAGTAATAATGGGTTCTTGAATGGCTGTAGTGTACATGTTTATATTATTCAGAAAGAATGTATTTAGCAAAAGAATCCTCAGCTAAGACCTTCAAAGTGAAATCTGAAGGGTGATAAACAAAAAAAGCCAGATTAGCTGAAACCAAGCAGCCAGGCTGTCCGTCTCTGGAGTACATCCTAGAATCTCACCCCTGCCCCCACTCTATTTCTTGTCTTTTCTTTTTTACCATGAATATTTAATTCAATGATGGGATTAGAACTTGAAATCATTAAAAGATATAAGTAGATAAGTGCTAAGTTTCCACATTAATCTTGTTTGCCTATGGAGGAGACTACTTTGTTTCCCTACAATGAAATGATGCTGGGAAAATATTTTTTTGGGGGGGGGAATATTTTTAATAGACAAAATAAGTATGAATGGTATGAAAAAAATAGCTGGAGAAGTCTAAAATGCTAAAAGGAATAGTTTCCAAGGTAAAACCTGCTTGAGAGTTCCCAATTCACTTAGACTAAACCCTGAAAGAGTGATGGTAAGGCGGGGGGAACTTACATAAAAACAGAATAGCAAATTGGCAACTACCATCCTGAAGGCCATCACCCCAGACTTTTAGGATTATTCTTCATGACAATGGTTTAACTTCACCACAGCCACCTCCTGAGTTCTTTGCCTAGGTTTGTGGCACCCATCTGAGCTCTTCTAAAGACATCCGGGAAGGGAGAGGTACAAGGCACAGACTGATTTCATTTCTCTTACAGTCTCTCCCAAGTTTAGCACAATTAGCAAGAATGGTATATAATCCATAATAAAGTGATATATAATCCTTAAAGCAAAGTCTATCTAATGCCTCACTCAATGTGAAAAACTGCCAGTTCTGTCAGAAAGGCCAACGCTCCAATCCAGTATTCACTGCACAGAATCTTCATCTTTCCATCAGTGTGTGCCAGAGTAACACGTTGAAATATGACCAATTTTGTGGCTGACAAATGAATCTTGAAATATCTATAACCATATGAACAAAGGCATCCCATGAATATGACGCCTCCTCTGGGTCAAACTACCAATGGTTTTGTGGATAGCGTCTCACCACATTTTTGTATCTTATATAACATAGGAAATGTTCAAATTGTGAGGGCTACAGGTACAAAGGAGCAGTCTATATCACATGCAATCCACACTGCTGTCATTCAGGGAAAAAATGGGAGGCACTGATTATTAACGGATGCAAGACACACTTCACGGCTTTTTTTTTTTAAACCAAGTTCCAAACCAAGCCCTATTTATTAGGTACTTCCCATTTAAGGGATTAAGGACATACATGTAAATTTCTCTGACAGCGTTTTCAAGAGCCTAACTCCAAAAATGCAGAGGAATCACCCTATTCATACCACTTTCACTGCTGTGATCGGCTGAGATTTTCGACAGGACCTGGATAAGAAGTAAGAAATGCCTTAGGGTCCTGCTGTTCCTACCATTGCAGGAAGGGAATAAGCTACTTTGATGTTGATGCCCTCTCTGACTTCCTATCAAGTCCTTTTTGCTTCTCAGCAGCATTGAAAGCATTCAGAAGTCAAGAATACTCTTTGAGACCATTATAAGGAACTCCGTAGGGGAATCGAGTTATATAAAGTCCATTGTTTATGCAGATGAAAGGCAATCTTTGGAGGATCAATGCTTTTCCGTAACTAGGAACATAAAGGAATTCTCCTTCTCCATCAAGAAGGCTGATCACATGGATCCAGCCTCATGTCTGAGACAGACCCAACATTTCTGGCCTTAAGAAATGGAGTCCAGGGTATAATTCTGAAACCAAAAACCAATCCAGCATTCCTGACTTCTGGATGCTTCTACCTTAGCTCCACCTCCAACATACACTGACAAACCGATCTTTTGATCTGCCAACTCTCAAGCCAAGGAACACCCAGAGGTATCTTCAAAAGGATCCCCATGTACCACATTCTCTGAAGCACGAGAGTAGCTATCTTTACCACTGCTCCCCACCAATCCCCACCAAAATCTGTTTGCTCTAAAATAGCTTGCTCAGTGATGTCCTTAGACCTGCTGGTATAACAGCAGTGCTTTCCATTTGCATTTCCTTAGTAGGTTGTTGGCTCCAGGTCCTCCTCTCTAAGATTCTTTTGAAGGGTTCTCATAGCATAGACATACATACATATGCACATTGGAGGCAGCCAATTTCTTCTTTTTCCAAGAAATCTCACAACATTTTCTCACATTCTCTAGGCTCCCATCTTAGATTATTCATCAGTCTATAATTATTTTGGTGGGAAAAGACAGATTCTTATTTTTCTTAATTAAGATATAATTAACATAGAATAAAATACACATATCTTAAATGTTTAGTTCATGAGTGTTGACAATTGCATGCAGTTGTGTAACCACCACGCAAAAGAAGACACAGATCATTTCTGTCCCTAAAAGAGTTACGTCATATCCCCTTCCTATCAATCTCCCTCTCCAACCACTATAGACATCACCATAGATTCGCCTGTATTTGTAGTTCATGTAAACGAAATAACAAAGCTCTTACTTTTTTTGCAACAGGCTTCTTTTACTCAGCATGTATCTGAGATTCACCAATGTTGCTTGAATTAGTAGTTTATTATTTTTTACTGCTGAGTAGTACTCCATTATAAAGAAATGTGCTTATTCATTCTCCTGTTAATGGACATTTGGACTATTTCCAGTTTAGGGCTTTATGAATAAGACAGCTGTGGGCATTCTAGTGCAAGCCTTTTTGTGGGCCAATATTTTTATTTCTCGTTGGTAAATAACTAAGAGTTAAACTGCTGGGTCATACGGCAGATGTATGTTTGTAAGAAATTGTGGAACAGTTTTCCAATGTGATGAAACCATTTGATACTCCCAGCAATGACTGAGAATTCCAGATGTCCACATCCTTCCCAATATTCAGCACTGGCAATCATTTTCATTTTTGCTATTCTAGTGGATGTGAAATGACATCTCATTGTGGCTATACTTTGCATTTTCCTGACATCTAATGATGTTGAGCACCTTTTATGAGCTTATTTGGCCATGTACGTATCTTCTTTTGTGCAGGGCCTGCTCAAGTCTTTAACTGGGCTGTCTTTTTCTTGTACATTTGTAAAAATTATGTATTTTGGATTCTGTTCTTTCTCATGTGAATATGTGCTGTGAATATTGTCCCAGTTGGTAGTGTCCATTCATTTTCTTAAACATTTACTTTGGTGAGCAGAAATTTTTAATACAGATGATGTTCAATTTATCAGTTTTTTAGTTTTGATCTATTTGTGTAATATCCAAGAAATCTTTGCCTACTATGAGGTCACAAATATATCTTCCTTTGTCTTCTAGAAGATTTATGGTTTTGAGTTTACACTTGGGTCTATGATTCCATTGAAAACAATTTTTTCATTATTTTTTAAAAGATTTTGTTTATTTATTTAGAGAATAAGCAAGCATGGGGAGAGCATAGGAGGAGGAGATAGAGAATCTCAAGCCAATCCCACATGGAACATGGAGCCCTATGTGTGGCTCAATCTCCAGACCTTGTGATAATGACCTCAGCTGAAATCAAGAGTAAGACACTTAACCAACTGAGCCACCCAGGCATCCCAAAGCCAATTTTTTAGTATGAAGACAGGTATCAATGTTCATTTTCTTTCCGGAAAAAGAATATTATACTATTATGTAAATATGTGTGTGTGTGCGTGTGTGTATTTACTCAGACTATTCAATACTATTTCTTGATAAATAGTTGTATCTCAGTGCATTTAAATATAATTTATATACACTTTAGTTTACATGCAAGTTGTACACTCCCATACCATGCTGTTTTTATTTTCTACTGAATTCAATATTCTAGTAGAAATGGCCATCCCAACACTGAAAAGTATTACAGGGATAGATCACTTAAACTGCACATCCTACAGCAGCTAGACACTGAACTACATAAATATTTCTTTTTTTTTTTTTTTTTAAACAGGAGCTCAGATATGGACTCCTAGGTTTCTAATTTTAGTGAAAGTACAATCTCATAAATACAACTATTTAAAATGAAATGTTTATAAGTATAAAATATCCATGATTTGTTCATGAACTCAAAATGGGATAGAGAGGTAAGCAATGGGTCCAATTCATGCAGCATGAATTCAGAAGGCAGGAAAAGACCGTTTGCTATGAAGAGGGCTAAGAGAATTCATCAACATTTTTTCTTTTAAGATTTTACTTATTTATTTGAGAGAGTGAACGAGAGAGAGCATGAGCTTCGGGAGGGGCAGGGGGAGAGGGAGGAGCAGACTTTGCACTGAGCAGGAAGCCCAATATGGGACTTGATGCCAGGACCCCAGGACCATGACCCAAGATGAAGGCAGATGCCCAACTGACTGAGCCACCCAGGCACCCTTACAGGCATTTTTTTCTTGCTTTTGTCCTCTTCCCACCCTCCATCCTACCCTTTTTAAACCCTACCTGCCAAATAGAAACCACCTTGATTTATGTTTATAGAAAACACAGCTCCTCCTTCAGACTTAGAGCCACAAAGGAATGGAAGCCATCTGACAGTATGTGCTACAAATCTTGAAAAAATAATTATTTGAGACTCAGTTAAGTGTACTTTTTCTACCTTTTTAATTCAATTCAAATTCCAGTCAATGTTCAATTTAACATAGGAAACAGAGTATTGGCCAATGAATTAGGTAACTGTACCTTACCTATAGAGCTACTGGAAAGTTGTCCACTGTTTTCTACTTAAACTTACCAAGACACCAACCAAATGAGGATATCTTTGACCTCAAACTCCCTGTAAGTAGATCTGAAACACTGCTGAATTTCTTATTATAATTGAAGTACCTTTATTTCCACAGCAATAAGTTATACAACCATGTGTTTTATTTTTGATTGTATAATTAGGAAAGTGTGTGTGTGTGTGTGTGTGTGTGTGCGCGCGCGCGCCAGGGCTAAGTAAAAAAAAATGGGAAATGTAGAGAATTCCTTCCTCTGTTGCTAGGAAAGTTACTCTACCCTTGATTTTTGGTAGAATGCACATAATGTGCATTTTGTGGAGAGCTGACTTTCTGTAGTGCTGCACAGGACAGAATGGGGAGGAGCAGTGAGACCAGATCAACACTGATAGGAAAAACTCCATGATAAGAATTTTATAAAATAAAACATATTCTATTCTCCTATATTCAAGCATCTATCAAGATTTAAAGGCATGTTGTGTATTCCCAATGCCAGTAATCACTTGATATGTAAAGATGAAGTACTTGAGTATCACATATATAAAATCACAAAAGTCTTAGTTAACATACAAATATCTAATTAGATATTTACTAATAACTAACATTTACTGAATACTTACTAGATGCCATACACTAAGTACTTCACATCTTAACTCATTTATTCAATAATGATAATAAAGTCATGAAATAATTACTATCTTCATTCTAAGTTTACACATACCAAGAAACAGAGAGGATAAGTAACTTGCCCCAGGTCACATTCAAACTCAAGCAGTCTGACTTCAAAACCCACCGAGTATGTGCAGTGGCCCATAGTGTATCTCCCTAAAATTCATTATGCTGAAGCCCCAACTTCCAATGTAACCATATTTGGAGATAGGGCTTTTAGGAGGAAATTAACGTTAAATGAGGTTTTAACGGTGGGTTCCTAATCCAGTAGAACTGGTAACTTCTCCCCAAGTGCATGCACCAAGGATAGACCATGTGAGCATACAGTGAGAAGATAGTCCTCTGCAAGCCAGGAAAAAACTCATTAGAACCTGACCATGCTGGCAGCCTGACCTCATTCTTGCAGCCTCTAAAAACTGAAGAAAATAAATTTTTTGGTTTTTAAGCTAGCCTGTTTATGGTATTTTGTTATGGCAACCTGAGCAGAATAAGAGACTATGGAAATCACTTTTCCCAGACATGTCCAAATAAGGAGGGAAGCAAAGAGAACAAAAGATCTAACTTTTGCTTCACCTATAATTTCTTTGCATACTAGTAAACCTGCCCCTCTTTCCTAGGGTACTAAAAGCATCTAAGAAACTGAAATCTTATTGGATTTTATCACTATAAATATTCATAGATTTTTAAAATATATGCATCAATACATGCAGGTTAAGACACGTTTACTATATTGATCTTTGCAAAAGAAACATAAAAGCTTCTGATCAATATAAATGTAAAAGTTTTTGGTCAGATTTTAGCATAACTAGATTTTCAGGCAATGACTCTGGGAATAAAATGGAATAAGAATGAAGCCCTTAAATGGCTGCTGTTATAGTGTTCCAGATTTATTAAAAATAATCACAGAATACTACTGGTAATGCTAAATCTCCAGCATTCCAAATCTAGTGCAAGGAATTATCAGTGTCTAAAAGGTCTTTGTCAACTCGAACATCTATAAACATTTAAGTGGTATTGAGCAGATACCATAATCTGATCTGCTTTTAACTGTGGAAATCAATGCAATTATTAAGAAGCTATTTAAATAATTCATGCTGTAAGAGAAAGCCTTCAGAGCAGCCATAATGTGTTTGCATCTTAATGGTATTTTAAATAAAGTTGTGTCTTGCTACAATGCACGCTGGTGAGCAAGACCAATCAATTCCCACCCATCAGTTCGGAGGGAGCAACAAGAGAAATTCTGACAGTTTAGAGAACAGTTAGGCTATTTGGCGTTGATAAATAAGGGAGTTAAGAGAAATTTTCTTCCTCCAATATCTCTGAGGAAGATAGTATCTGCTTTTTCATTCATCCTACTGTCTTCTTCCTGGAGTTTGACACTCTGTTGGAGATACCATTCAGTGATATCATTGCAAGGTCATTTAGCCATATTAACCAGACTAAATGCCTATTCATCAGCCCCAACAAAAAGTATGCAGTTAAGTACCAAATGGTTAGCTCGGGGTAAAGACATTTTTGTGCAAGCATAGCTTTTATCTCTGGAAGTTTTTTAGTCTTATACACTTCCTTGACTTTGAAATCAGGGTGAATGTAAGTAAAGTCAGCTTTCATAACATTTTTTTTTATTTTTATTTATTTATGATAGTCACAGAGAGAGAGAGAGAGAGAGGCAGAGACATAGGCAGAGGGAGAAGCAGGCTCCATGCACCAGGAGCCCGACGTGGGATTCAATCCTGGGTCTCCAGGATCGCGCCCTGGGCCAAAGGCAGGCGCCAAACCGCTGCGCCACCCAGGGATCCCATAACATTTTAAATTTCAGATAACTATCAAAGGATATGAGACTATTATTAGCGAAGACCTCAAAAGTTTTCTAATCCCAGCCTCATCCAATACCTGAACCACCTCCATCACAGCATCTCCAAGTTGTGGTGCCAGGCTATTTCAACACTTCTTGTTCTTAAAAATCATTGCCATCTTCTCTAGGACTGAACGATTGCTATTCAGGCAATCATTGACAGAAAGTTCTTCCTTATGCTGAACCCAAATCTGTCTCCCTACCCTTCTACCTATTGTCTTAACAAAGCCCTTTGGGACCACTTAGTCAAGTATATTCCTCTTCCACTTGCTATTCATACTTGAAGATAATGATTATAATCTCAGGATGCCTGGGTAGCTCAGTGGTTGAATGTCATCTGCCTTTTGTTCGGGGCGTGATCCCAGGGTCCAGGGATAGAGTCCTGCATCGGGCTCCCCACAGGGAACCTACTTCTTCCTCTGCCTATGTTTCTGCCTCTTTCTCTCTGTGTCTCTCATGAATAAATAAAATCTTTAAAAAAATGATTATAGTCTTTCCAAGTTCCCTCTTCTTCAACTAGAACGTTCCTAACTCCTTCACTTTTCTCATGTTCCATCAATGTCCATGTCTGTGTTACCATCAATGGAGGGGGTCTATGATCACAAACTTCTGAAAACCACGTATGTGGGACAACCCACTAAAAGTATATCCATCACTAAAAATTATCTCAATTTTGAGAAATTGTTCTAGTATTAAACCATTTACCAAATCTGGGCTAGTTCCTATTATTTAACCATTTGAACCACCATTACACACTTCATCCCTTACACTGCTTTTCCCTCAAGGCAAAGTAGTTCTCTCTTAGCTTGGTCCAGAGAACTTTCCATGATCTGTCCTCCTTGACTTTACTCTCCAGTCCCTAAATACTGCCCTCCACTCCCACTATACCTGGCCACACCAAACTTCATACTATTTCCCAAAACTTCCAACCTTCTCCCTCCCCTATGTTGTTATCCACCTGGAACACTCTTCCTCTTCATTCTTCATATAACTAATGCTTCCTATGGGCAGATATCCTTAGAGTGAAGACAGAGTACATTAATCGGCACAATTAACTGCTTTAAAAAAATAGCCTCAAATCTAAGGACTTAATATAATAAAAGGTTATTTCTCATTTATATCACAATTCCATACTGTTTACCTGTGGGTGAGTGAACTGCACACAATCTTTCAAGGAGCCAGGTTCCTTTTATCTGATAATGTTGCCATCTTCTCTATCTGGCATCCAAGGTCATATTAGAAAGGGAATAAAGAGAGTGAAGGATCTTATATCCAGTCCAAGATGTGGTATATATCACTTCTGCCCACATTCCACTCACATCTCAGTCACAGGGCTCCACCCTAACTGCAAAAGAAGCTGGGAAATGCAGCTGCCTGAGGACACTGAAACAGGGTTGCAAAATCCATAATCCTGTCTCTAGATCATTCTACTACATTGTCCATGAAAGTCTATGGGTACTGCTCTCATTGCACTTACCGCTCTGGCTGGGGAAATTATATATGTTGACTTGGTTTTTTTCGCCAAATGAACTGTACACTCCTTGAAGATATCAATGGGGCTTTCATCTTTATATTGTTAGTATGTGGCACAGGACATTTCTGCCACAAATGCCAGCTTACACTTATGAGTGAATGAATTAATGAAGGAGGCTTGCCCACCCTTCCTAATAATCCTAATTAACTTGCTGAAATTCTGAAGACCAAAGATCAAGACAGGGATCCCTGGGTGGCGCAGCGGGTTAGCGCCTACCTTTGGCCCAGGGCGCGATCCTGGAGACCCGGGATCAAATCCCACATCGGGCTCTCGGTGCATGGAGCCTGCTTCTCCCTCTGCCTGTGTCTCTGCCTCTCTCTCTCTTTCTCTCTGTGACTATCATAAATAAATAAAAATTTTAAAAAAATGTTTAAAAAAAAAAAAAGATCAAGACAGAGTAGAACATGGCTCCTCGAGCACTGGGGGTCAGAGGAGGCTATAGTGGCTCTTATAGTGGATTGGATGATGCCCTCAATGACTATGGAGAAGATTCATTCATCTCCTTTTTCCCTAGACTACAGGCTCTCCAAAAAGCACAAGCTAGGTCTTACTCATCTAAGAATTTTTAGCACTCAACACTCTTAGGAAGTGTTGAATGAATGAATGTAATATATTGTTATAAATAGGGGTAATCAGATCACAGGCTCTATTAACTTTAATTTCACGTCAAAGGGAACAAAATTATCAGGACCAACCATGAAATGCCAAAAGAGTTAGTTCTACTATAGCTTACAATAATTATCTTCATATCCTTTTATAATACTGTCTATTCTGATATTTTTATAATACCAGCTTGAACACATTTAAAGGCTAAGAAATTTTTGAAAAAGCTGCATTAATTTTTAAATAAAGTGAAATAGTGAAAACCACTTAACCACTTGAACCTAACAACTCTGACCCCCAGCTTTTAAGAGTGGTGGTTTTTTCTGCAGATGTATAAAGAATGACTTCTTCCTTTGGATTTATTCATTACAAACTGAGATATCATCATTAGGAAATGCAAAAGCAGGAAAGGCTGTCTTCCTCTTCCAGCCTATAAATAAACAGGAAGACAAGGATAAAGACTAAAGTAGCTCCCAAGCCAATATTTTGAAACTCATGTTGACCTGCCTAACTTACTGTGACCAGTTTTCAAGGGAAAAACAAAAACAATAACAAAAAACAAAAACACTCAACTAATGTCTAAACTAGAAAAAAATTCATAGTGTGCTTCATTTCTTGATACATCATATTAACCTTAAAGAAACAGTGAGGAAAAAAAAAAAAAGAAAGTGAGGATATTTAAATGTATTTGCTTACATTAAAATAAATTTAAGTGCTGGCTCTTTGGATGTTGGTTGTTGTGCTCAAAATACCTGAGATTAATCTGCTGAAATGAGTGTTCATCTTCCAGTACCTTCATGGTTCTTATCTCTCAATAAATAGAATAAATAAGCAACAGGTGCAAAACTAATAATCCAAAAATACAGTAGTCCCCCCTTATCCACAGTAGACCCCAGTGGAAGCCTGAAACTGCAGATAGTACCAAACCAAATATTATACCTTTTCATATATATACACATATATATACACACACACATAATATACATATGAAATATGTGTGTATATATATGAATATATACATACCTAAAAACATATGAAATATATGTGTGTATATGTATATACACACACCTACGATAAAGTTTAACTTATAAATCAGGCACAGGAAGAGATTAACAACAATAACTATAATACAATAGATCAATTATAACAATATACTGTAAAAAAGTTATATGAATATAGCCTCTCTCAAGATACCTAATTGTACTGTACTCACCTGTGTTGTGATGACTGAGATGATAAGATGCCTATGTGATGAGAAGAGGTGAGGTGAATGTCAGAGGCACTGTGACGTAGCGTTAAGCTACTACTAACCTTCTGACAATACATCAGAAGGAGAATCATCAGCTTCTAGACTGTGGTTGACCATGGGTAACTGAGAGTGCAGAAAGTGAAACTGAAGAAAGATAAGGGGGGACGCCCATATTTACTCTAAAATGTACAATGCAACCCACATTTAAACTAAACTGTAAAAATGAAGAATTTATGTTTTTTTGTACTACAGAAATCCATTTCTTTACTGGTAATTTTCAAATATTTAAATCTGATCTATCAGACAAAATGTAAAAATCAAATTTTTAATGCAGTAGTACCTCGGAAAATCATCTTTCTATGATCTCCACCTATTTTTTTTTTCAAATTATAAAGCCATAAAAGTTCAATGAAAATCAGATGGATAAAACCTGAATAAAAGCAAACTTGAACCTTTAAAATAAGCTGCTCAGATAATCTGAACATCAACCTTGGCAGGTCTAGAGTCCCTGTTGTCTACACTTACATGAGGATGTGAATAGTTCAAGGCCAACACAATCAAATCAATTACTAGATGGCACCACAGAATAAAGGGAACTGAGAGGAGATGGAAAAGAAGATACACAATTTGATCTAGAGGCATTTAAGACCCAGAAAATCCCAAAGCCTTCATTATCTCAAGGCCCCAGGGCTATCATGGAACCTAGCTAACAAGGACCCTGTTCCAGTGTGGGTGCTTTTACCAAGTTGGTGCATTACAGGCATAGTAACCTTACAAGAGTGGCAGTCGTTAGTATTGACTGGTTGGCTAACTGAACACCCTACCGTATGTCATGTGATCACAAAGCTAAACACTGGTGGGTACAGCCAGTAACAAGACAGACATAGAACATGCCCTCATGGGGCTTACAATCTAACAAGGAAGATACACATTTATCAAATAAGTTCTAGTGTGAGAAAAGTGTTCCAGAAGAGCTTAAGGGCTATGAGAACACATTATAGGGGTTCCTAATTAGGTCAAGATGTGAGCTGTTAGAGAAGTCTTCCCTGAGGGAAAAAAGTAGTGATATTTATACCTGCTGAAGTCACTAAATGTGGCAGTGTCTTAGCATCTTCATCTATAGAATAAAATCATCATGGGGCACATGGGTAACTCAGTAGATTGAGCATCTGATTCTTGATTTTGGCTCAGCTCATGATCTCAGGGTTGTGAGATTAAGCCCTGTGTTGGGCTCTGTGTTCAGTGGAGAGTCTGCTTGAGATTCTCTCTCTCCTTCTCCCTCTGTCCCTACCCTCACTTGTGTTCTCTCTCTAAAAAAAAAAAAAAAAGTAAGTAAAATCTGAAAAAAAAAAAAAGTGAGGGACACCTGGGTGGCTCGGTGGTTGAGTATTTGCCTTTGGCTCAGGTCATGATCCTGGGGTCCTGGGACGGAGACCCACATCAGGCTCCTCACAAGGAACCTGCTTCTCCCTCTGCCAATGTCTCTGCCTCTCTCTGTTTGTCTCTTACAAAAAAATAAATAAAATGTTAAAAAAAAAATGAGATCTCATGCCCACCTTATAGAAATCTTGTAAGGATTAAACTAGATAACAAATGGAAGCACAATCACAGTGACCAAGATCTGGCAAGTGATCAGTGTATGTTTCTGCAATTATTGTTATTATTAGGATGCTTATTAATTATTATTATTATTTGCCTGAAGGAGTAAAACTTAGCCAGGTAAAGGGGGGAGAGGAGGAACAACAAGAGAAACTACTCCAGACAGAGGAAAAAATAAAAGTAAAAGCCCTGAGACCAAGAAGGCTGTAGTCCCTCTAGATGGAGAAAATTAGGACCTGCAAACAAACAAAGGGATCTCCATAAGGGAAGATCCTTGTGGATCTTTTCCAAAAGTTCCCTCCTCATCTTGAGCATCTTAGGAGCGTTTTCTCTTGACTTTGCTATCCCTTCCAGGTACCATATTACCATATCACCATATTTTACTTCCTTTTTTATAATTTGCTGCATTTTCTAAATTCTCTCTATTAAGCACACATACTGTCATAATTTTTTAAAAGAAATACAGATTTTAAAAAGAGATCCCATCATTATTTCTCTTCCCATAACAACCTAACTTCTGCAAAGTTGGGCAATATATTATTCCTTGCCCTCTTCTATCCCTTCCCACTCTGTCAGCAACTCATTGCCACCACTCAATTGAAACAGCTCTTTTGGAAAGGTCTTCAGATAGAATGCCAGCATTATGTTTCTAAAACACAGATCTGCTCTCTCACTCACATGTTTAAAATATTTCATGGCCTCCGTGGCCTACAAAACAGTATCCAAACCTGTCAGCAAAATCACCCAAATGATCCAGAACCTAAGCCCAATCTGTCCTTCCAATATCATTTCCTGCCATCCTGCATTACTAGCCTTTTTCCCACGCACTCCCAAACACACAGAACTTCTCTCAGCATGTACCCTGATGGCTCTCTGCCTTAGTCCATTTCAGTTATTTTGCCAAGAGCAGCCTTCCAATCTTCTTCATCTAGCAAAACTATACTCCCCCTCTAAACTCAATGAGCTTCACTGTCCTCTCTTTATGAAAGTTTCTCCTACCCTGTCCATCTCTCCCCAAAACATAAGCCCGTGAGTACTTACTATCCTCATGCTGCCTTCCAAAGAGTTAACTCTTTATCTCTCTGCTTATATTATGATTTCCATTAAGAGAAAAGCTACATCTAATGTACCTTTGTGTGCAGAACCACCCAGCTCATAACTCAATAAATGTCGTTATTCAAACTAAAATAATATTGCATGGTTTTTTGTTGAGGAAATCACATGAGAGGTAGAAATATTTAAACTAGAGAGAGAAAATAAGCAAAGACATACGCAAACCATTTCAATTACTTATCCACCTCTTGCAATCTTATGAGTATTTACCAATTCAGCACAGAGATACTGAGTGCTCGCAATTTGCCAGGCACTAGGTATAGCTGTGAATAAATCAGAATCCTTGTCTTCATGGGGTTTACAATCTACTTGTGAAATCGATCCTAAAGAAACACACAAATAAATACGCAGTTACAGATTGTAGTAAATGCCATACAGTTAAAGAACAGGAGACCATGAAAAATGGCAACTTTGAGGCTCCAAATTAAATCAGGGAAAGAGAGAAGCCCTCTCAGAAAGTAACTGTGACAATGAGAAGTAAAAGCTGAGGAGGAATTAACCATGTACAGAATGGGAGAAAAAGCATTCCAAAAAAGGGGAAATGTCCTAGAAGGTCGTAAGGCGGGGCGGACATGGAGCATGAGGAAGTAAGTGAAGGATGGCCAGTGTGCCAGGAAGTTGGTGAA
Source organism: Canis aureus (assembly GCF_053574225.1). Lineage (NCBI taxonomy): Eukaryota > Metazoa > Chordata > Mammalia > Carnivora > Canidae > Canis > Canis aureus. The sequence goes on along the minus strand of NC_135644.1, from coordinate 24,736,940 downwards.
GAGGTGTGATGGGCCAGGTCCTAAAAGCAATCCTGGTTCTATGAAAGAGACTGCACTTTCTTCTCAGCGTACCCATAAGCCACTGATTTTAGGCCGCGTTGTCTGTTTGGGGGTGAGGGTGACAATAGGATCAGATTTACATTTTTAAAATATCACTCTGAAGTGAGGAATTAAAATTCCTTTTAGGTAGAATTACCAGTGAGATGGAAAAGTTCTCCGTTTATTTGATTTTTCAGTACATTTAGGATAATAGTTATTTGAACATCCATCAGTCAAATATTATATTCATCAGTTAAATATTTGTCTTTGATCATTCTCAAAAGTTAAACCTGAACCACCCCTGTAGCTCTTGTTTCTCTGAACAGTATTGGTGTACAAAGTTACAGTACAGATAGCTCCCAGTTCCTAAAATGCCACATGGTACGTGCCAACAGATGTTTAATCAGAGCTATCGTTCCAAAGGGTGCAAATCCTCTTGTCAAGATAAAGACTAGTACCTGACGTTGATTGAAACTCAAATTTTTCATTTTAACTTCAGTTGAAGACTTGGCCTTTCCTACCTGAGCTGACACTTCATGAATGGCATATAAGAAACAGCAAAAGCTGTTATTTTTGTTTGTGTAGAAATGTCACAAAAAGGAGATGAAGCGCGGTATCATTTTAAGAATGTTTCTGTGACAATTTGTTAAACCAAAAGAAAAAGCATAACCCGAAAGCGAAAGCGGGAGAGGAAAGAAGAGAGACGCGGTTACAGATTGAACAAAGACTAACAAGAACATACTTGCACACTTCAGCATATGGACTTTGGCTGGCAAGCAGCAGCGGTGCACGAGCACTACTTAGAGCCTGGGAAGGAAAACTGTGAACACACATGGTGGGGACACATCTAACACCCAGCCAAGAAAGAAAAGAAAGAGCGCACACAAAATGTAATATAAACCCCCTTCTCAAGCTTTTAATGTGCCATAACTTAACCAATGTAAAAACAATATTTGGAAAATGAATGAAAGAAAAGGAAACCTAGACCAAACAAAGGAGTACAGAACAAGGACCTCCAGGTAATATAAAAGGTTTCAGAAAAATAATGCAGAAAAGGTAAGACAGTAGTTGTAACATTCATAGTAAATACACCTGTAATGAAAGCTAACCTGTATTTAGGATGTACTGTTAGGGACTGCTAACGTTTTCCAGGGATTATTTTTAACCTCCTACTAGCTCTGTCATAGGTAGTAATTTTATTTCCATTTGAAAGATGAGGAAACTGTTGCTAACTGTAATATCCCAAAACCAAAATGTGAATGCCAGGTCAGCTCTAACTTGGCTTTTGCAAATGAACTCCACGTTATATTCTGGTGTTGGTTTTAATCTGGATAATTAAGGCTAAAATAAAATACAATACAGATTTCTACCTCAGTTCTTTTCATGATAAACTTTCTGCGTCATAGTTTAGATTTTCCTTCTTTAAAAAAAAAAAGATTTTATTTATTTATTTGGTAAAGAAAGAAAGAGCACGCACAAGCAGGGGTGCAGCAGGCAGAGGGAGAGGGAGAAGCAGGCTCCGCGCTGATCGGGGAGCCCGAGTTGGGGCTCCATCCCAGGACCCTGAGATCACTGATTGAGCCACCCAGGCACCCCAATTTTCCTTCTGTCTTAAACACACTATCCCCGAGCATAATTTCAAGGTTTCCTAATGATTCACAATATGCTGAGCACAATTTAAACATTAGCTATTATGTTCGGCCTATTACTAATAGCAACCTCAAGAGATACTAAGATATGCAGGGCCATTTGCTCCTACGCCAAATGGGAGCCAAAGCTCTTTGAGTTGTTCCTGTTCTTCATATTCTGACTGTGCAGTCTGGCCCTTCACTGCCAGGTCATCAGCTCTAACTACCAGCTGCCGTTGGGCAGGGAGCTCTAGTAGCCATCTGCCTGTGTGTCCCTTCCCCACCCCCCCAAATTAGGCTTCTTCTTGCTTCTCCAACCTCCTCTTGCAGCATCCACTGTCTTCTGAATTCCAACCAGTTCAATTCGACACATTTCATAAAGTCTACTCTGCCCTGTATTTGTTCTCTGTGGGCTATTTCATCAACAGTAATAGTAGAGACACTGTGCCAAACCAAGAAAACACATGCTTTCTTTCCAGCAAAACTCAGTTAGCTAGTTCTGAGGGACTTTGTGTAGCTTAAGGTTGACAAGAATAGTTAAGTAAGAGGTTGAGAAGACTAACAATCCTGTGAATTAGTTGTAGGGTCCTCATTTTCCAGACAGGTAAACTGAGGCTCAGAAAGGTTAAGCAACTCTGTTAAGCTTTCACAACTATTAAGTAGCAGAGCTTGCGTTTGAACATGGTCTGATTCCTAAGCTTCACTGCCACAAAATGGGGGTGAGAGGGTGCAACACAATTTCTCACAATACTAATGACCTCAAAAAATAGCCACAATTAGCTTTACGTCTTTAATGTAGGCTAAGTATTGAAATATCACAAACCCAATGTGAAACGAGAAAATAGGATTCAAAGCGCAGACCAGAGATTTGCTAAATAGGCAACATATAATATTTGAGTTGTGCATGAATCAGTGCCAGGCTGAATGTCACACTTTCACATATCATGTGACTTCCTCAGTGATTTCCTGGCACTGTTGGGTGCAACCCATCATTCTGGAGGCAGATTATTGCATAAGAGTAAAACAACTATGCAAAGATACAAAGATTTCTCTGGTACATATTCAATATCGTTTAGAGTAAAAATACTGCTGGCATCAGTTTTTGCATATCATCACACTTGAGCTTTACTGATCACCTTATTCAGAAGCCCATTTACCTCTCCTATTTAGACCTAATTCTATTACAGCCTGGTTGTCCAAATTCATTTATTTATTTAACTGATATTTATTAAGTAGATACTTGGCTACAGATACTCTGTGCTGCATACTAAGTGAGGTAGCAGACAGAGGTTAACTTTTTTTTTTAAGATTTTATTTTTATTTACTCACGAGAGACACAGAGAGAGAGGCAGAGACATAGGCAGAGGGAGAAGCAGGCTCCCCATGGGGAGCCTGATATGGGACTGGATCCCAGGACCCCAGGACTCGATCACTGAGCCACTCTGGTGCCCCAGAGGTTAACTCTTTCTATGGTGTTTAACTGTGGCTGTTTACTTAGGTACAGTGATTGTAAGAAGTTCCCTGGACCTACTGCAAGCGCTGTGGATTATGCCTTGGGGTTCTGGATCTCAGAAAGAAATCTTCAGAGAAACTTTTAAACACAAAGACCAATAATATATATTACATACATGCAAGTGTGGAGAATGGCTACTTGGATGGCCCAGGTCTCTATGTTTCACTTACTTTTAGACTCACACAGCCTTTATTTGCTGCTTTGACAGCACATCAAACCACAAATCAGAGGCACCCTGGCAAACATGGTAACAGCATAAATAGCTCCTTAGAAATTCAAGCAGCACCTTTATGGCACTGCTGGAGACAAGACCTAATGCCCACCATGTGGTCTAATTGTTCTTGTGATGCAATTACATTTTGAAATTGGCCTCCACCTGGCCTGCATTTTTGTTCCAAACAATCCTACCAACAGACTATCTATGACACTTCAGGTAGGAAATTTTCATTCATGTAGATTCAAGAGTTTTCTTGGTCTCTTTCCTAACACTGGCATATTTGTTTCTATTTCCTATAAACATTCATCCTTTTTTAGGGTTACTAAGTTGTTGCCTCCCGTCCAGAAAACTCTAGCAGGTTTCCTAAGTACATGACATTTAGTTTCATCTTAGAGAAATAAGCAGGACACCGCTCAGAGTGCTGCCATTCTTCCTGCTTATAAGATTTACATTTAAAATGCTTTTACTTGATCCTCCATGATCTTTTTAATAGCACAAATGCTTAAAAGATTAAATGCATTTTGGGGAAACTTTAAAGCCATAATTCTTGATGGCATATTTCAAAAAACTGAAAATGATACATAGGCTTATCTTTAAAAATTTCAACAGAAACACAAGCTGACATAAACATTTCCTCTTTCTTCTGCTCATTAATCATTATTAACTGTTGACCAAATTGTATATATTATTTCACCCTATATGGTTAATCTTACTGCCTCAGGTGATCAGGGAGCATTTTATGAGCAAAGTTCTCAGTAAATAATTTATTCCACTGTTCCATTACTTGGAAAATAAAGTTTCCGACCAGTGCCTGACATCAACACTTGAAGCACAGCACCTGACTTACTGGACAGATGAGATAAGGTTTAATGCACTTATCTTCTTTCTAAAAGATCGGTTCGTCAATACTGATTGAACCCGGTGTGCACACAAGTATATATTAGGAGAAAGGAACTTCCTCCAAACACTGCTTTATTTCAAGTTTAAGCTTACGGAGACAGGGAGAATTTATGGCTTTTCCTGCACCAGCGTCATTAATTGGGAAAGAATCCTTAATTACAATCTAATGCATAATTAAATCCATTAACCTTGCAGAGAAGTTAAAACAAGAAGGCCCGCAGAAAGTAGAGTCTCCCTGAAATCGGTGATGCACCCACCCCGCCCCCAACTGTTTCATCTTAACCTGAAGCAGGGCAAGCAAGGTGAATGTCCTGCTTCCGGTCATAAATTTCGGGATGCATCTGCCTTCTGTGGGGAATAGGAAATCGAGGCTACTTAATGACTCTGAAAGGCCGCAGGTGAGAGGAGCAGAAGGGAAGGAGGTGGCGACCACTTCTGGGCACCTGCATCACTCAGCGGGTCCCCGCGGGTAAGGGGCTCAACAATCTGGGGCCTCACAACCCACAGCCTGTTGATACAGACACTGCAGTTGAGAAGTTGAGTCTCGGTTAAGGCCACCGCACAATTAACTGCTGGGGTCTGGCCACGGGTCAGACAGCTGGCAGCTACCAGGAGAGGGAAGTTCCAGAAGCTGCTGCTGCAACAGTACTCACTCTCTTTTCAATCCCAGACCCCCCGTTATTTTTTTTTTTTCGTATTTTTCTCTTTCGCTGTTTTGCCAAAATCCTGGTGTGGACTCAGTTTATTCTAGTTTCACTAACAACTACCGCACTGGGCAGACCTGACAGGTGGGGAGCAAGGAGGTGCGTTTTCTCGCCAGTCCCTAAGCTCCTCGAGGAATGACCTTCCGCCAACCTCCCTTTCTGGTGATCTGCTCCGAGCTCTTCCGAAGACACAGCGTCCTCTTGTTGTCTCTGCTCTTCGTCCAGTCTACCGCAGTGGGAGCTAAGTGCACAGGGAGGCGTAATGTCATCCTCTTAGAAACTGTGCTTTGAGAAAAAAAAGGGACAAGGTTCTGGTGAAAGCAACAACGTGAAAATGATGGCATTACAAACTGCAGAGGCGGCTGTGGCCTTGTCTGCGGTTCCAGAACTTAATCCGACTCAAGTTAAGTGGAGGGGCAGGGGGTAACTCTGATCCCACTGAGGCCAGAGCGTGCAGCAGCATCACCTCTGGAAGCAGGGCCCACGCGCAGCTCGGGGCGACGGAGACAGAGGAAGCCACGCTCCGCCCCAGCCCAGGCCACCGCGGCCCCTCGCCGCCTTCCTCCCTGAGTTAGCACCTCCCTTTCCACTGCTCTCTATACTCCATTAGGCCACGAGAGTTTACGGCAAATGACCCAGAAATTCTTCACAAATACAAATTTCCAGTAGAAAGGGACACAGAAAGGAGAGAGAGTTGAGCTTCTGATGGACCCGCTGCTTCTTTTAGGCATTAGCCATGTGGCCTTCTGCTTATCCAAGAGAATTCCTGGGGCTAAGAGACAGCTGAATGGCATCACCATTGTCACCTTCTCGATTTATAATTTCTCTGAATATTCTGTGTTTTATGACAATGGAAGGCAAGAAGCAGAGCCAATGACGCAGAGCAACAGATAACACGACTTATTGTTATATTTTAGCTATTGTCGTTTTATATGCTCTGCTCCCCCATTTCCTTCCCAAGCTCTCTTCTGCTTAGCCTGGGGGGGACCCCAAACTTGAATGGGCACCAAATCCATCTGGGAGAGGGTAGTCAAGCAGCCTGAACACATACTGTGTTTTGAGGAAAAGTGGTCTGTTTTGTGCCACTTATCACAAATAACTGGTAAGTGGACACTCAAGAGTTTGTGCTTAGTATTTACTGAGTTCACAGATGTGCTGCGGACTACGTGGAAATAACAAGGACCTGATCCCTGCCCTCTGTTCCCACAGGTCCCTTTCGCCCCTGGGGGTTTCAAGGTAGCAGCCCTGAGGAAACCTTATCTTGACCTACAATTTACATATCACACTGGTCAGATTAGGGCAGGAAAGGAAAGGCTGACCGCAGAGGAACCAGCTGACTCCAAGGGCAGTGAGTAGACCCAGGAGGAACTGGACAACCATGGGAGAGTTGAGATTCTAGTACTGAGTATATAGAAATGATACCCTCAACAATAAAAATATTTGGCAAGGAAAATAGAGAATTTAAACAAAAGGTAGGGAACAGAGAAGCCATGGTCATTTGCTCGATGGAGATAGACATTTCAGTTGAAGAATGAGTAACTGAGAAAAATGGAAGAGATTTGAGGTTAAAAAGGCAGTCTAACACTTGCTATTTATACATTAAAGGAAAAGCATGGCAAGGAAATGGGCTTTTCCTGCAGAACTGAGGAAAACAGTCCACTGTCAGGAGAGGAGAGAAAAAAACAAAAACAAAAAAGAAACATGATCCACAAAATTAGTCATAATGCTTTTTTTTTTTCCTTCTGACAAAACTAGGGTTTCATTTTTGCTAATAGTAGCTTCCATATAAAAGAGATGCCCTTCTAGAAAAAAGACGCTCAGGAAAATGTTCAGAGTGGTCAGGATGGTTAATCCAATGACTGTGAAAGCTGATTTTCACCCACTAAGCTATTTAATCCAGCATCTTTCATTAGATATCAATTTTCATTTCCTAATATATCTCTCATAAAGCATCAGTTCAGGCTGCTACAAAACTGGGTATAGAGGGCTGAAAAATGATTATTATGTCATCTTGTCTTGTCAGCCAGGAACGTCATTGGGAGGTTTAGCCACCGCCCTTTCTGAATGAGATGCACTTCAGTGCAGTTCAAAGCAACCCCAATGGAAGGCAACAAAAGGGTTTTTAAATAACCTAATACCTTCTATTTCATTCCATGGCTATCCTCTTTTTTTCATTCACAAGTGTTTTGTGTATTATGTTGTCTTCCTGAAAATTTTATGGTCATGGAAAAGAATTTGAATTTTGTGAAATTAAATAGCAGTTAGGCCATCTACCATGAACTTAAAAAGAAAAAAAAAACCCACTTTGTAGATTTCACTAAATACTAAAGTCCCTTTGAAAAAATATAGAAGAGAGGTCCTCTCCTGCATGCTGGTGGAAGGATAAATAAAGACAGCCCTTTCAGAGAGCACACAACAGACCAAGTTGTTCCATTCTCTTCCAGAGTCCTCCTCAAGAGAAGTTTCTGTACATATGCACAAAGAGATCCAGATGGGGATATTCAGGACCACATTTCCATAACAGTAAAAAAATATGCAACAATTTAATTATGTATCAAAAATTGAATAAACTTTGGCATATGAGAAAACTATTAAGCAATAAAACAAATAAAATATATACACAATATGTAAACAACATGGACATTCCTCAAAATCATGTCTGAATGAACAAAACTGCAGAATAACACTCTATCATAGAGTATGATACCATAAACGTAAATTTAAGAGCACTAAATACGGGGATCCCTGGGTGGCTCAGCGGTTTCGCGCCTGCCTTTGGCCCAGGGCGCGATCCTGGAGTCCCGGGATCGAGTCCCGTGTCGGGCTCCTAACATGGAGCCTGCTTCTCCCTCTGCCTGTCTTTCTCTCTCTCTATCATGAATAAATAAAAATAAATCTTTAAAAAAAAAAAGAACAGCAAATAATCTAGTACTGCATATTATTAATACACATAAATGCAGGAAAAACTGTCAGGACATGAAGTCTCAAGATTCACAATGAGAGGTAGCTGTGAGGAAGTAGGGTAGATGATATTTTATGTCTTTTATAAAAAAGAAAAGAAGGAAGCAAAGCATATGTGGCAAATGTTAATGGCTATTAATACTTTAAGGCAGATATATGGGTTCTTATGTCATTTCCCTGCAGGTTTCTGGACGTTACATTGATTTTTAAAAATAGTTTACCTCTGATTACCATTTATTTAAAAGTCATATATTTTCTTAAATTCATTCCATTGCCCATTTACTCAATGCATTCAACAAATATTTGTTGAACGTGTCATTAACCCTGGGATATGAAGAAAAATCCTTGCCCTTGTAAGGCCTAACATGAATGGACTAATTCCTATTTAGGAATCTTGTCACATTCTGCAATGCAGTTTTCTATATACAGTAAGGAAGGATTTCTGTTAGGTTTGAAATTGCCCAAGAGTAACTGCACTGAGCTTATTTACAGGACAGCATACTACTAAAGTTCCAAAAATATAATTGTCAATATTTACCTTTAACTATCTTCTTGCCAAGAGTTTTTGAAAGGTCAGTAAAGCAAATGAGTTTTGAAGATGTAACAAAGTGAGTTATTATCAAACAGACGATTATAATGACAAAAAGTCAAATAAGTTAATCTTTCTTTGAAAGTTTTCCAAGGTGACAGATTAATTGGCCAACCTGTCACTACTAATGGCAACTGTAGGTGATAGAGTGAAACTTGGACTTGGCATAGTTGCTACAACACTACGATAGTACTTCCAGTATCTCATGGTTCTGTTCTGTAGGAATTGAAGACTAAAAGACTTTTTCTCTGAGGTGGCTGTATGTAGTTCTTGCACAACAAATCTACGTTGTCACCTCTACTAAAAATACCAGGCCTCAATATTGTTGCTAACCCCCAATGTTACTGTAACTGACAAACTCAATCCTTCATTTTTCACTGAACTTTTTTATTCGATAAAGATGAGAAAGGCACCATTCTCGGTCATCACCTGTCAGGCCCCAGGCCTGCAGGCAGGTTACCCTGACTACTATTTACTTTCAAAGAGAGGCCAGGTCTAGGGGTGTGAAAAAGCCAGACACTAACCAGATAATGGCCATATCAGGAATAAGGAATCCCAACGTAGAATCATTAAAACAGCTTGGCTCAGAAACCGGGAGTGAGGACCATGGGACAGAATTCTCTCCTCTCTCTAGTGCCTTCTTCTGAGAGTAGTTATCAATCACTCAAGTTCATGGTACAGCCTATAAGATTAGGAGGCTGGTTCTGATGACCCAAGCTTATTATAGCTAGGTCTAATCAACCAGTGGAGACCAAGAGGCCAGACAAATAAGTCAGGCCTTAGTAGGGCTACAGCTATGTGTCACGCATGCGCACACGCGCGCATGTGCACACACACACACACTCTTACACTTCTGAATTTCTATCTTTATCTAGTAATTATGAATGTCACCTAGCTTCCACAAAGCCTCCCTTTCTGGGTAATTCTAACACTGATCAAAAAAGCTTCTTTTTTTAGCTTAACGTGTACTCATGTGTTATTATCATACGGTATATATATGCCCAAAGTGTTTTTTTTTTTTAAGATTTATTTATTCATGAGAGACAGAGAGAGAGAGAGAGAGAGGGAGGGAGAGAGGCAGAGACACAGGCAGAGGGAGAAGCAGACTCCATGCAGAGAGCCCGATGTAGGACTCGATCCTGGATCTCTAGGATCACACCCTGGGCCAAAGGCAGGCACTAAACCGCTGAGCCACCCAGGGATCCCCTCAAAGTGTTTTATTATCATTTTACTGCAAGTATCGCCATCCCAAGTGATTTAGATGTCTGTCAATCATATCTGTAAAAGCAAAGGTTTCTAAAATAATTTTCTTTTATGACATTAAATTTACTCAATAAATTACATCTCAAGTTCCAGAGATTCTGAGCATGTAGCTAAATGTAAATACAAAATAGTGTTTGCTTTCAACTGATGCTTTACCAAATTCTAAAAAGGAAAAAAACGTCTAAAGTATTCATCCATGTAAAAATGAGACACCAAAGCATATACCAGGCTAATTTTGAGATTTTTAAGTTTGAGAATTGGATCAGCAACATCTCAGCTTTTGTTTTTAACTAAGGTAAAACTACCCATTTCTCAAATGTTAACACAGAAACCAAAACCAACAAGTATACAACACACACACACACACACACACACACACTCCTCAAAATGAAAGCCCAAATTTCATTTGACTGTACCTATGATGCAGTCAGATGCAGCATCTGTTTTACCTCAATTCTGTATGTGTGCTGATTCTGTATTGTAGATCAATCACTTAAGAGAGCCTTCGAGAAGCTAAAACAAACAAGCAAACAAAAACTCTGTTGGGAGCTCAGACCTCAGATGTAGCATGAGATAGAACCAAATAGTCTGACTTTGCAGTCAGACACGGGTTTCAAATCCTAGTTCAACGCCTTACCTGCTTTATGGCCTTGGGCAGGCTGCTTGACCTCTGTGAACCTCAGTCTCCTCTTATGTAAAATACGATAATAATAATTGTCTGCCACAGGTTGCTGTGAGAATTAAATAATCTCATGAAGTATACCTTTCAGTAGTAGGCAATAAATAAATGTTAATTCTCTTCCTCCCGTCTCTTTCCCCAAAGCAGAGAATCACCTGGGGACAGGAGCAGTAAGAATGCTGACAACGCTCATGAAGGAGAGAAATAAATAGTCTGTTAACAAGTGGAGCTGTATTTCAGGAGGGCATTCTTGTACACATGTGTGAGAGCAAAGGCACAGGCCAGGACTAATTGCTGTGAGAAATGCAAAGGGATGCCATTGACCAGCAGGTTTGTAGAGAAGTGTAGCCGTTAAAGAAAAGACAGGGTACTTAGTGTGAGCTAATGAAAAGAATTGGGACATCAGATGAAATGCCACTTGGACTCCTGATTGTATCTCTGAGTACCTATCTCACAGTGAACCTTAGGCATAGCAAGAAACCATGAGGAAGGAACTACAGTGGGACCTCTTGTTTCCCAAACCCCAAACGGGCTTAGCAGAATTAACACTGCTAAGACATTAATTGTCATCCAGATTGACTCCCGCCTTCAGATCCACAAAGGCATCATAAGCATCTTCTATACACAATAAGCTTTCTGGGCCCTTGGGCAGCCCAATCCGCAGAACCGCTATCTGGGCTTTCAAATGTCACCAGTCAGCTGGATAACTGCATCCCGAAAGCACTGTCTTTCATCAAATCCAAGATGCCACCAACAACAGTATATACCATTATTTTATGTACCACTTAGAAATAAAAGATGCTGTAAAGTTGGGAACCTGATAGAAGAGAAGTACAGGCAATGGGGACACCATAAGGTCACATTCTCTGGGGAAGAGCAAACAAGAAATCAACCTACCATGCTGAGAGAACACAGAGATGTGCATGTCTCAAGCCTGTGACTGGGTGAAGCAAAGAAAAAGAAATCTCTGCTGAGAATCTGAACTATCAGCTGGTACTACACCCACACAACCAGTGTGGCACAAGAGAAGTCAAGCAAAGAATTTAAATTCAAGTGCTTTCAGATTTATGGCATCCCCAGGTGGCCATCACAAGTAAACACAAATCCACAAATCCCTTCCAGAAGAACTGGACTTGAATCCAGGCTGACAACCACTCAAACATGCCATCAACTGTATAACGCGCTCTGATTTCAGGACTGTTAAAGTACTGAGGGGATAGAGGGGAGGGAAATGTGTGCATCTGGTTTTTAAAAGGCAGTATCTATTTTCTTAAAAAGAATAAGATGATGTTATGTATGGATCTGGGTCACTCATCAGGTATTTATTAGTATGTATCCACTCTGTGCATAACAGCGATTTCAAAGCAATTGAAGGCATGACCCTTGCTCACAAGCAGCTTACTAACAATCTCCTGGGAACAGAGATGCATGCTTCTATCTGATTTACTTTTGGATTGTTATGATTATAGTGCTGTCACAAAATGGTTAGAAGGGTAAATGCACCACACCCCTCATCTTGGGTCTGCTTTTTTATGGTCTAACATTGAAAAGGTGTCTATATAAAATCAGTTCTAATAGAAGTAAACTTATTTTCATTCCTCCAATTTCAACAAAATTCAATAAACAGCAAAGTACTTTATGATTACTTTGGTTAGCTTTCAGTCGAAATAACAGTATTACGCACAGCATGTGGGATATGCAATTCTGATCATTTGGTTACAATTTATAGCATAAGTAAATATGATTATACTTCTATATTGGGCAGGAAAGTTTGAAGGAACTTTTTCATCCCTGAAGCTTTTTTAAAAAACTGTAATATTAGAAATCATCAGAGCAACTTTCATACATTAATTCAGCTTTGCAAAGGGAACATCTAATTTAAAGATCAAGAGAGATCCGAACTCTTGCATAAAAAGAGATAGCAGGGCTAGCCTAGTAACAACTCACTGAGAAACTGTTAGCATTACTTCTGTCCTTACCCATGACAGAGTTATTATTTGCCAGTGCTGGGGCTATTACATGTACACAGGCCAAAACCCAGCCCCAGGGGAGCCTTGCACAAAAAGCTTCTGTTTGACACCACTTCTTGGGAAATGTTTTGTTATCACCATCCGAAGGAATATAGGTTTCTCCTCCAAAGATGCGGTTTCATGCTTTGGCACTTTTCTTACAATGCCCTCAATCCCCACTCTGAGTCCTCAGCACTGCATGTTCAGAAAATCATTTAAAAGGGATGAAATGCCTGTCTTGGTAACTATTCACAAGCAAACGTGAAGACTCTCCAGAATAAACTGTATACAAACTATACACATTCTGGATACGTACTCTCACACTGCAAGTGGGCTAGCTCACACCAGATCATTCTTTCAGGGCTCTTCTCCAAGTGCACCCCCCACTCTCAACCTTAGCTGGAACCAGCTCCCCTGTCTGCCTCCTCAGACGCGAAGGACCCAAGAGGTCTTGCTGGTCTGGTCCTCATCCCCTGGGTTCCTGCTGCCACCACAGCCCTGACTCCTAAGTCTTCGTGAACTCTGCCCAAACAAGTTACATGGCCCCTGATGGCAACTCAGGGCTGCAGGCTTTGAAGGCTTCAGGTCTTTTCTACACTTGTCATTTCATGAGTAGGCTCTAGCTTCTTCACAGGTGGACAACCCTCTGCCAGAATCTCTACCAAAGGTTTCTAGTTGTCCACCTTGGTCCTACTCCCCCAGAAACCATTTTTCTTCAGGGAGTCAGTAATCTCAGCATTTAAATCCTGACCTTCTGTTTTCTCTCAGGCCATACTGGTATCCCTATAACTCTCTCTCAAACCACAGATTTATGCAAACAACTTGAAAATCATTCTGGGTAAGCACTGAGAAAGTCATCACAAGACAATATACATAATTATAAGATATACACATTCCAGAATGCAACTTTGTGAGGAAAAAAAAAAAAGAGATGTCAAAAAAAAAAGTTAAGGGGGACGCCTGGGTGGCTCAGCGGTTGAGCATCTGCCTTCAGCTCAGGGCGTGATCCCGGGGTCCAGGATAGGGTCCTGCATCAGGCTCCTTGCAGGGAGCCTGCTCATCTTCTCTCTCTCTCTCTCTATCTCTCTCTCTCTCTCTGTGTCATGAATAAATAAAATCTTAAAAATAAATAAATAGTACAACCTGAAATCTGGCATTGTGATGCCCCCAGCTATGGTTTTCTTTTTTAAAATTCCCCTGGCTATTCGGGGTCTTTTCTGATTCTACACAAATCTTAAAATAATTTGTTCCAACTCTCTGAAGTACTACAAAGCTGTGGTCATCAAGACAGTGTGGTACTGGCACAAAAACAGACACATAGATCAATGGAACAGAATAGAGAATCCAGAAGTGGACCCTCAACTTTATGGTCACTGATATTTGACAAAGGAGGAAAGACTATCCACTGGAAGAAAGACAGTCTCTTCAATAAATGGTGCTGGGAAAATTGGACATCCACATGCAGAAGAATGAAACTAGACCACTCTCTTGCACCATACACAAAGATAAACTCAAAATGGATGAAAGATCTTAATGTGAGACAAGATTCCATCAAAATCCTAGAGGAGAACACAGGCAACACCCTTTTTGAACTTGGCCACAGTAAGTTCTTGGAAGATTCATCCATGAAGGCAAGAGAAACAAAAGCAAAAATGAACTATTGGGACTTCATCAAGATAAAAAGCTTTTGCACAGCAAAAGATACCGTCAACAAAACTCAAAGACAACCTACAGATATTTGCAAATGACGTATCAGATAAAGGGCTAGTTTCCAAGATTTTTAAAGAACTTATTAAACTCAACAGCAAAGAAACAAACAATCCAATCATGAAATGGGCAAAAGACATGAAGAGAAATCTCACAGAGGAAGACATAGACATGGCCAACACGCACATGAGGAAATGCTCCGCATCACTTGCCATCAGGGAAATACAAATCAAAACCACATTGAGATACCACCTCACACCAGTGAGAATGGGGAAAATTAACAAGGCAGGAAACCACAAATGTTGGAGAGGATGCAGAGAAAAGGGAACCCTCTTGCACTGTTGGTGGGAATGGGACCTGGTGCAGCCACTCTGGAAAACTGTGTGGAGGTTCCTCAAAGAGTTAAAAATAGACCTGCCCTACGACCCAGCAATTGCACTGTTGGGGATTTACCCCAAAGATACAGATGCAGTGAAACGCCGGGACACCTGCACCCCGATGTTTATAGCAGCAATGTCCACAATAGCCAAACTGTGGAAGGGTCCTCGGTGTCCATAGAAAGACGAATGGATAAAGAAGCTGTGGTCTATGTATACAATGGAATATTCCTCAGCCATTAGAAACGACAAATACCCACCATTTGTTTCGACGTGGATGGAACTGGAGGGTATTATGTTGAGTGAAGTAAGTCAATCAGAGAAGGACAAACATTATATGGTCTCATTCATTTGGGGAATATAAAAAATAGTGAAAGGCAATAAAGGGGAAAGGAGAAAAAATGAGTGGGAAATGTCAGAAAGGGAGACAGAACATGAGAGACTCCTAACTCTGGGAAACGAACTAGGGGTGGTGGAAGGGGAGGTGGGCGGGGGGTGGGGGTGACTGGGTGACAGGCACTGAGGGGGGCACTTGATGGGATGAGCACTGGGTGTTATGCTATATGTTGGCAAACTGAACTCCAATAAAAATAAATAAATAAATAAATAAATAAATAAATAAATAAATAAATAAAGTAAGTAAGTAAGTAAGTAAGTAAGTAAGTTAAGGCAACAAAAAGCTGACCTCTATGAACAGATAAAACAATGAAAAGTAGGGAGTTGGGTGGGGTTGTACATTCCTGAAAGGAGGAATGAAAAAGAAGATTCTTAACAGAAGATGCTCGACCTGCATTGGCAGCATCTGAAGCCTAATGCAGAGAACTATGATTGTCACTGAGTGTGGTGGTCTTGAGCCAAGATGGTAAAACTGCAGATATATTTTTAAATCCATGAGGCTGTTGGACAAGTGTAGATGTAAAGGAAAAACAAATCCAAGCTGGTGTTCTGCTTGGAATAGCACCACATCACACTCCCCAAATATTATTCTGTACACCCAATTTACTTTTACTTTTTACCATATATTAACTACATTATAGATTTTTTTCAATTGTCAATATAAAGCAGTGTCATTATTTATTTCCTATGGTGCCTTGTACGTAGGTATTTTCTTGATTATATGAAAAGGGACAATATTCACACATTAAACTTGTTCTATTTAACAACCACATCAATTTGTGGTTCTCTTCCCTTTTGTTAATTGTTTACTCTAACATAAGATATATTCACACATAACTACTAAATATTATATTTTAACAATAGTGTTTTGCATACATATACATATAAACTCCTTGGAACAGTGCCTGGCACACAGCAAATATTCAATAAATGTTAGCTGTAATCATTACCATTATTATTTTTGTTATTGTTGTTAAAAACAATTTATCTTACTATAATGAATTCTAATTAATTGTAGCTTATACTTGCCAGGAAATTCCTACACTGTGCAGAATGGATTTACAGAATATAAATCCACTATCTATAAAGTGGATTCCAAATTCAAATAATTAATGGAAAAATGTAGACTCACTTTGGCTAGACATCTTTTGCACACCTTGCAGGTACATTTTATACTTAAACAATTTTGTGATCAGTAGTGAAAAGAGCTGTTCAACAGTAACTTTCTTTGAAGAATATACAAAGTACCTCAGCTAGGGGTCTTCGAAAAATCTCTGACAAGATTCCCAGAGAATCAACTTTAAAATACTTACAAAGCCTTATTATTTTTAGAGTTATCCTTACCTTCAACTCATTCGTCATGCTAAATTAATCTCCCTGAAGTGTTGTCATTCTTCAGCTTAAAAAATGTAATGGTTCCCATTGCCCAAAGGATAAAAATAAGAACTTTTCATTTGTCTCATCTTCTACGTGGTTTGCCACACTGAATCCACACTGCACCTCCTGTCACCTCAAACATAACAAGGCTTCTCTGCCACCGACACCATTCGTCCTAACCATTACTTCTTTCAAGGCTGAGCACAAATGTCGCCCCATCCACGAAACTTTTTTGATCTCCCCTAGAGAGAAGTGAGGTCTATTTCTCCAGTTTTCCATAGACCATTCTCCTCATACCATCCATGGCTCTCATCTTAGGTTGTTAATGGCTATTATTTATGTAGCTCTTCCTCTAGTTATGCTGCACTCTCTCCAAGAGTGGGGATATGTCCGACCTTTGAATCCTCCAAATGTCTAGTTGAGAATATTTGTGCCAAGGACATTATTATGGAAGGATATGTAATAAGAAACCAACATAAAAATCATGACATAAGTTCCTTAATTACTTTAAGTTCTAAGAATGGTGTCTCTCAGACTAATGTCTAGCCTAACTTAACATTTTTACATAGTATTTAAAAGAAGCACTACACATCGAAACACTCACATCTACATACAACTCTACTCCTCCATCACACTGACATACTGAGCTGATGAAGATAAGCTGTGGAAAGTGGGTCAAAGAGGCGACGATGATTTTCAGTAGCTGTAAGAATGAGATGCAAGTAAAGTAGACATCCCACTAAACTCTCAATTACAACTAGAAGAACGTTTGAAGTCATTTTGGACTACCCGCAAAGTAGCTGCCCAACACGAACCATAACTCAAAACAGCCAAGTAACGCTGGGCATGGAGAATTATTTATTGGAAATAAAATTAAAAAACCTAATGTTAGTATGTGCAAAACTCAAGCACATCTGGGATGCTACAGGAAGCTATAATTATTGCCCTTCCAACAAAATGAAAAACAACTAAAATGATTCGAAGAATAGAGATATTTCCATGCAAGTATAATTTCAAAATTAGGATACTTCAGTCTGGAAAAATATTAATTTAAAGGAGATTTTTTTTAAGTTCATAAAATCATAACAAAACTTATGTCTCGAATCAAAGAAAATCAGGAGTAGAGGAAACATTTGAAATGTGTATTTTCATGGGGAAAAAAGTACTTCACAAATATGTGTGGATCACATGGCTTTCAGTGTCCCGAACACATAAACAGGTGCAAGAATGGTCTAGCCACACTCACAGACAGGTAGATCCATTGGTTATTTAAGGGATATCTGGGGCATTTGGTTGACCTTGTCCAACTGTCAACTAATGCTCCAAAAAATTCCTCCCTTATTTCCAAAAGTAGGGTCAAAATCATGTCTGGAAAATCCTTGGTCTAATGCAACATAACCTTTCATATATTCTAATTATAAATGGAAGCTCACCAAGTATTTTGAGAAGTGGGTAGACGAATTTATACAATAAGAGAAAGTATAAAGAAAATCTTCTGTATTGAGGGCTCCAAACTCCATTTAGATTTAGGCTAGGTAACCCTAGCCTCTTAACAGAGGAGGCAACCATTTAATTTTTTATTGGAAAATCATACTTCAGATAACCTTTTAATTTTCTGAGGTGCTCTAACGTTCGGCCATTCACATATCATGATGCAACAAAACTTTTATAGATTAGGTTGATACTCTTTTTCTGAAAAAAAATTTTTGGCCATATAATAGGTCAACTTTCTGTCAAGCGGTTTAAGCCTTCTAGGATTGTGCTTGACAAATTCTCAAATTTTAGACAACACATTAGAGAAAGGAGGCAAATCAGCTAGAACCACTGACCTAAACTGAATTCAAACCTTCCTCTCGGTAAGTTATGTGATCTGGATATGCTTTATTTTCATGTCGATGTAAACTAATTTTCATCATTATAAAGCCAAACATCCCTGGGAAAATGGCAGGAAAAAATATTACAGAGAAAACCCAGTATGTGCATTAAATATATATAGCTATATTATAAAAGCACAGAACTATAAATCTCTTAAATATTTCTCCTTTCAAAAATATTGCTCCAGTTGTGCCTCTTGTTGCCGTCAATGCTAAGAATCAACCCTGCAGGTATTATCTATAACTATTAAATCAGCTTAATCGAACTTTAATAAACACGATGTGGATTTAACACTTTGTGTTTGGTTTCATTTTAATCTATGATACTTCGTTGCTTCTTTGCTTTTGCTATTTTTAGTAAATGTCTGAAAGAAGGAACCAGGAAGTGTATTTTGTACTAATTTCTAGTGTAAAGTTATTTCCAAACAAATAAAATTCACTTTGTAATAAATTTAAACACAATCTTCCCTGTTTATATAAGCTTACATAAAAGTCCAAGGAGCTGAATGTTTAGGCTCAGTTGCAAACAAAATAAAAGTATTAAATTCTTTGACAGTCAAAGAAATAATTCTCATTCAGTGATCCCTTTATTATTGCTATCTTTAGTTTCCATGGGGGTTTGTGTGAACAAAATAAAATAAAACCCCACATGCACTTAGATAGAATTACAAATGAATGTTCCCCATTCCTGTTTAGGTTACGAGTTCCAAGAAGGACTATCATGTGAGTATAATGGCGGTCTTTTAGCAGGACTGACATAAAAGGGCCGTTGAACAGTGTTGTTTAATTGCATATATTCCAACGCTAGGCAACTCTCCAAACCTTATTGTAAACATTGTATAAGGCCTGTAAGCTCAGCAAAGTAATGGAGTTCAGGCTTTTTACAGTTAACTCCAAGTGACAGTTGACTTCTCCTTAGGATTTTATATATTGTTTGCCATGATTAGTGCAGATTGCTTTGTCACATAAAACAAGCTGACATTTGGAAACTCAGACTAATGTTATGCTCTAAGGGTGTCATTTCTTTTCCCCATGAACCTTGACTTGGTGCAGTGTTTTGTTTCCATGTCTATAGAAAAAGGTAATCTATTATGAACCGATGTACAGTTATGTTAAGGTTAGTTATACAACAGAGTATAAAGGAAATATATAATCAGTAGCTATATTGAGCAGGTACTAAGTATCCCCCTTATTATGTTACAGCAACAGAGAAATTTTAATTTGATGGAAATTATACTTTAAAAGTATTTCTAGGCAAAAATTCATGGTTTTGTACACTCCTGAAGTAGTCACTAGTTTCTAACCACTAGTGCAATGATTAAGGAAGAAAAAAAAGGCAGAGAACCATAGGATAAAAGGTAGTACATTCCTACCCTTTCGTTTTATAAGAATGAGGCTCATTTACTGTTCAAAGGACATTGTTTATACATTCCAGACTTCCATCTTATAATTGCTCCAGGATTTGTAAAAAGGAAATCTCAGCAGGGCAGCAAAATTTATTCAAAGCAATAGCTGCACATAATTGGTATAAAATACCAGAACAGTCTGCTCTGAAAACTCTTTTCTCAGCAACACAGATTTCTACTTCTTCAACTCTCTTTCCGTATTCAAATAAAGTTTACCTCCCTCTCTTGCACTACTTACTTGAACCTTTCCTTTCCCTGCCCGGCTAACATATTTTTTAAAGGTCCTATGAAGAATTTTCAGCACAAATTATATGGGAAACTTTGATGCCCATTTAGTTTTATGAGTGTTTACCTGGTTACTATGCCAACAGGAAAGTAGGATGAACCCTGTTGTGGAAGAAAGGTTGGTTTTAACTTTCATATTTTCACAGAATGTTGTAAGTTAGTTATGTGTTTTCTCACACATAAAAAACAGCTAAAATGTCGTTGCTGCATTAGTATCATCTCACAAAATCAATTAAATGAACAGAAGAAAGGAAGCTTAAGTCTGAATATTATTCTACAAATTTAAGAAATAAAGGAACGAGAGTCACAAAATGTGGTACACCTCAAACATGACAATCCTAACCTTTCTCTAGGACACTGTGTCACTGTTCCAGAGTATGTTAGTTGGGCTTCTGACAAAATTCCTTCAATAATGATATGGAAAGGAGCAAAATAACTGTTTCTTCCTATTTAAAGTAACATTTTCATTTTAAAAATTACTTCAACAAGTTCTTTTTGTGTGTGAACAAACAAGCCTACAAGAGCTTTGCTAATTTAACACCACTCTAAAATGCCATTAGATAAGATTTTAGCAGATGTTTCTTTACAGACATGAAGGGGAATTTGTGGGTGACTTTGTTGTTGCTTTCTGGAAAAGACACAAATCTCCATGAAACTGGAAATATCACCTCCCAATACAAAGGATTAAAAAAATGTTCTTGAGTGCTGATGGTTGTACAACAAGGTGAATGTTCCTAATGCCATGGAACTGTACACTTAATTAGTTAAAATAGTAATTGTCATGTTATGGGTATGTCACCACAATAAACAAAACAAAAACATTCTTGAGTATGTACAGCAAGAGCCATTTTCAAAATTTGTCACATTGAACTTAGAATTTGTTCCTTTTAAAAGGTACAGTCTCACATATAATCCTTATGTCTTAATAAAGACAGGTCGAATGAAGTATAATGTGGAAAAAGGTAGGCAAAAGGTAGGCTTGTGCAGAATGAGAATAATAAGAAAACAAATATCCACGAACTTAATGCCCTGAGAAGTATCTTCAGCTATAATTACAGGTAATATGTTATATTATAACGTGATAATCTGCTTTTTCTTATGAAATAATTTAGAGCTCCAAGTGATTCTTTTTTCAGATAAACTCCAAGACAACTCTCACATCAGATTCAGACATTTTATCATAAAGCTGAATATACATACACACACAATACATACACATACCCAACAAAATAAAAAAAAAGAATGAAGCTACTTACACAACCAAATCTTGAAGATACATATGCTTTAATATATTATCAGTCAGATGTTCTTCTAGCTGTGTACATATTAATTCCCTATTTTCATTCATTGAATATCTTCTTTGTAACCAATTCCCTTCACATGGAAGCAACTAATATGGTAATTACAGATCAAATATCTAGAATAACTACATCATAGAAATAAAAGTATTGTTTCTTTAATTGAAGTAGACATCTTAAAGATAAGAAACCTGGAAACACTGGTCATTTTAAAATAGAAATCAGTCTAAATAAATACATCCTGCATTTGTAAAGCATATACTATATAACATAAAGAATTCTTGTATTTTTTGCTTTGCTTTTATTATCCAAAGCTTTAGGACCTGCTCTACCTTGGTTGCTTCCAATTTCTTCCCTTTACATTCCGGTGACCAGTATTTATAAGGTTCCTATATATGGAGGCTTGGTAATCTGAAAATCTGAAAATGCTATATCCAACTTCTTCAAAATAGATTTCATACAAGAATTATATTGGGTAGTGCATGTTTATTTAACAATTTGCTACAAGCATGGTGTCCAATGTGAGAGCCACTAGCCACATGTAGCTAAAAAATGTTAAATTCAGTTCCTCCATGGCACTAGTCAAATTTCAAGTGCCTGATAGTCCCCTATGGGGCCAGTAGCCAGTGTATCACAGTGTAGATACTAAATATTTCTATCACTGAAAGTTGTGCTGGACAGTGATGCACTCTATAGGATTGCTCTAAAAACCAAGCTTCCCAAATGTACTCGAAATGAGGTAGTCTGGATTACTTTATAATGCCCCTTCAAACTGTTGAATATCAACATTTCTTTCACTGCTTTCAGCATCGATCTATTATGTTAAAGCAAGGGAAAGGGATCCCTGGGTGGCGCAGCGGTTTGGCGCCTGCCTTTGGCCCAGGGCGCGATCCTGGAGACCCGGGATCAAATCCCACATCGGGCTCCCGGTGCATGGAGCCTGCTTCTCCCTCTGCCTGTGTCTCTGCCTCTCTCTCTCTCTGTATGACTATCATAAATAAATAAAAAATAAATAAATAAAATAAAATAAAATAAAGCAAGGGACAACTGTACTAGGAGCTAATGTCTTAGAAAGTTATCCACTATCAATAGCAGCAGGCCTGGCAAAATGCTTTCCACATAGTAGGCACTCTACTGAGTCATGCTTATCTTATTTGAGTAATAATGCAGATTTTTAAGAAGGCAGTAAGTAGCACTGTTATTAAAAGACACAAAACTGGAGCGCCTGGGTGGCTCAGTCAGTGCCACAACTGACCCTCCATCTGGGCTCAGGTCATGGTCTCAGGGTCCTGAGATCAAGCGCTTAGGGCTCTGTGCTCAGCAGGAAGTCTGCTTAAGAGATCCTCTCCCTTTCCCTCTCCCTCTGCCCTTCCCCTCTGCTCTCACACTCACACACACACTCTCTAAAAACAAACAAATAAATCTTAAAAAAAAAAAAGAAACAAACAAAACTATCCATTAAGAAAAGTAGTAAGCAGCCATTCATTTATCCAACACCTATTTAAGGAACTCCAAACCATCCTGTCTTTCCACCCTATTCAATGCCCTGGGAGGCTGACCCTCCAAGGCCCTGTATCAAAGGAATCCTCCTCCCTCCAGGTTCCTACTGGTTCCAAAAGAAGGCACCAGAAGGAGGACCCACTGTGGGAAGACCATGAGGCATATCGGCCTAACATGGGTTGGCCCTGGTCCTCCGCTGAAGGTCACGGCTCCTCTCTGGCAGCCCTCTTCGCAGGCCTACTGCTCTAAGGCCCAGTAACAGCTCCCAACCTAGCCCTTCAGACCCTGCTCCACAGAGGTAGGTGCCCATCTTTCACTGGCCTCAGAATATGTCATTATGTCTTTCTGGTTTCCCTAATTTCTGCCAACACATTTGTAAGTATTCTTGTTTATCAAACATCCCTTAAATACCAAGTTTATGTTAGGTACATACCGTATGTTTCCTGTGACAAACAGAATCACACATCCTTCCACACACAGTTCTAGCCCCTTAGAGACCTCTAGCTAATCCTAAGAAAATATATTTCTTAGAAATGTAGCCCTTTTTAAGTGCTTTTCACTATTAATGCCCCAACCATATGTTATTTTAAAAATTACACTGATCAAGGAGCGATTGTATTTTAATGGGCTTCCCATGTCTATACTCATGATATTTACTGTATTTATTTTTTAAAAGATTTTATTTATTTATTCATGAGAGAAACACACACACACACACAGAGAAAGAGAGGCAGAGACACAAGGCAGAGGGAGAAGGAGGCTCCATGCAGGGAGCCTGACGTGGGACTCGATGCCGGGTCTCCAGGATCACACCCTGGGCTGAAGGTGGCGCTAAACCGCTGAGCCACCCGGGCTGCCCATATTTACTGTATTTAACTTAAAGGAGTCATTGAATATTTTGTTTCTGTACTTCATGAGGTGCTTATATGACAATGACAAACTAGCTTGATAGTAGTGATGGGATCTAGGCATGAACACAGAGTCCAGCAGAAAAGCTAGAGATTCAGAAAATTATTTAGATAATTTAGACTAACAGCCCATTTTTAGCCTGATCATGTATGTATTTTAAGCAGAAACATTTCATCCTAAAAGAATTATTTCTGTGCTTCATATTTCTCTTTATCATGTTAGTAAACAAAAGCTATGGATTCAATTTAATCAACATTTATTAAGTACTATGTGCAAAGCATTTAATAGGCACAAATATGAACAAGATATATTTGTCTTAGAATCTTACTTCTTTTTTTAAGGTTTTATTTATTTATAAATAGAGACACAGAGATAGAGGCAGAGACATGAACAGAGGGAAGAGCAAGCTCCCTGTGGGGAGCCTGATACAGGACTTGATCCCAAGACCCTGGGATCATGACCTGAGCCGAAGGCAGATGCTCAACCGCTGACCCATCCAGGCATCCCAGAATCTTACATTCTTATAAAAAAGACCACAGGTATACAAATTACTGTTAACAAAATATTATTTTAAACTGTTACTAAATATGCATACATGTATACATACATACTTAAAAATATATATAATTTTATGCTATACTTTTTCTTCCCTGATATCGTCTTTCTCAGTCTTTTCCCCAACATGTAAAATACATTATAATGTAAATTTATTATACAGTATAGTCTAAATGAAATTCTACTTGGTACGAGTTAAAATATAATAAGAAGAGGAAAAACTGAATTAGTAAACTCTCACATCTCATTTCAAATATCCTAAAAAAGAGATTTTATAAGCTGGCTAAGAGTGAGTACATAAGAGTGAGTACATAACCAACACAGAATTTGGTATGTCTGCCTCAATTTGCCTGTATATTCTTAACAATGTGAGTTAAAAAAAAAACTGCTTGAAAGCTTCATCGTATTTTGAGGAAGTTAGATAAAAACTACTCAAAGCAGAAATTTTTAGTTTAGGAATTAAACTTGGACAAGGCAGGGAACTCCCTGTATACTGATGGATAATAATTACTCATATGCTTATTGGTACTCTAACTTTCTTCAGACTCTAAGTCACTCTCATTGAACATGTATGTTCTAACTTAGTCAGATAATGCCCAGGACTTCTGAAGTGTCAAGCATGCCCATCCATCTTCCATGGCTGACTATTAAATATGTAAAGGAAATCCAAATACAGGCTACTTCTGTATTTGGGTAGATATTCAGAGCAATTAATGCACAAACATTATTACCAGCAAAATGTGCTGTATCAACATGTTTTTAATTTGCTCTGAAGATCTGAGAGAACTTCCTAGCCCAAGGAGTCAACTGCTCTGTAAAAACAAAAACAAAATACCTAAAATGTCTAAAAAGGCTTATCTCTCCCCAACCTTTAAACATACCACTGCCCTGGAAACCTCCCTGACTGGGACATCTGTCAACTAACAAAGATCCACAAACATCTCCGTTTTCTTACAGATAATACATTGCTCTCAGCCCTTTCTGCCATTTCCTTTTGTGCATCCCGTGGTTTCCAGAATTTACCAGTTATGGTTATGTCCACTTACAGGAAGAAAAACAAAAAGGTTTAAACCAATCAGTGCAGAGGATTCTTGAGACAGTGCGAAAATAAAAGTAGCTGTGGTTGTACCTTGCTTCACTCAACCATAAATTCCTAAGATGCTGGGTGTAAATCAAATACAACAAAATATCTTCAACCCTTCCAAATGACTTAAATTATTTCATAAAGTATTTTTCTTAATATCTAGTTAATCTTTATAGGCCACCATTCCTGATGGCTTTAAATTATACTTTGTGTCAAAGACTTAGTGATCTACAATAACCCTTGAAGTACGTAAATGAACGAAGGATACATTTTTAATGGTGAATCTTTTGTAAAGCGTGGAAAAAATAATTCTCTCTTATTTGTTTAATATATCCTAATTTCTCCTGTATTTGATTTCCCTAATGCATGGCATAAAGCCAGGTACGATATTTTCAGCTAGTGTACCTAATGAGTATATGATAAAACAGCATGAGGGAAAAGCTGTGTCCAAGGGGTATAATGGGCTTGTTGATGCCACCTACTGTGCATTTTGTTTTTCTAAAGTTCCCCACATAATTGACTAAAACAGAGTTCCTAAAGCCTGATCATATGATGAGTGCTGAAGTCTTCCAACTATGTTCAAGTATCTCATGAAAAAAAATAAGAGATGCCAGAGACTAGTGTGATGTGCTTGGCATTAGGAAGAAGGTGGTTCCCAACAGAGTGGTTGGCTTCAACAAACAAAGAAGGTGTTTAATCAGTCCCTCTGCGTTTTTTTCCGTGGTGACCAACCACATTATGGCAGGTAGTGATGGCAGGACAGAAAAAGGTTAGCAAGAATGAAGAAGTTTGGCCTCTCATCCTGCTAGTATGAGAAACCTCCAGGCGTGTTAAAAAAGTGAGAAGGTTTTGGTTCCAGACCCAAGGACACATAAACAAAGACCCTTAGGAACATGGTAATGGAAGAATCCAGAAGCCGAACAAGCCCACGTACAGGCCAAAAGCCATGGAGGATGAGCAGAGCCCGATTTAAGGGCTTCCCAGCTCATTTGCAAGGTTAGAAACATGAGAACAAAGCCGAATCAGCTCCGGATGCTGTCTCGGCCAACCAGGAGAAGCAACCAGGATGGTGGAAGGGAGTCTAGCCGGCCCTGCCTATGGGGGGGGGGGGGGGGGGGGGTGACCTCAGACACAGTGACCACTACTGGTTTCTGATCTGATACCAGCTGGTGACACTGGCCCATTCACACCCGTCGACCTCTGTGATAAGTGTCCTGGAATGACTGCTAGAACTGTGTGTGGCCCCTCTTGTCTGTTCCTCCTCTGCAGGCCGCAGCACTGACCTCAGTGTCCACGTGAGATCAGGCCCGAGCCTCTCCCTCCCACGCCGTCCCTCCAAGCCAGCGCATCTTCTGTCTCTCCTCTTTGGGCAGCTTTCCTCACAGGCACAATGAGTGGCTTGGACCACATTATCTTAAAAGTTCCTCCCAGGTCTACTAACATTCTGCGATCCCTGGATATTACAAATTCCCAGAATCATAAAATTTAGAGTTGAAAGGAACTTCGGAAGTTGTCTATTCAACCTCCTGCTCAAACTAAGCTAACCTAGCCAGAACTAATAAGCTCTGAAAGTTCTATGTAGTTGTTTCTGGCTGGATGAATACAGTCATAATCAAAGCTTAAAAACCTTAACTATAAAGCATGAAAAAAATATGTGTATAAGATCTTTAAAACATCTAAGAAAAAGTTTGAAGGAGCCAGCGCCCGTAGAACAGCATGTTCTGCTGCTTAGAAGTTCATACCTAAGCAGCACTTCCCAATCTCTGTTTGCAATCTCCAGAGCATTTTGAAAAATCACAAACGGTGTCAGAAATTTCTCCAAACAAAACTAATTTTCAATTTCTCATTATGCTTATAAATTTATAAGACAGGATGATGGGATGTCACATCAAATAAAGTCTCAGAGAGGAGAATAAAAAGTATTAAGGGGAAATAGAGTGATACTTTGAAATGCATTCAAGAAAAATCAAAAAGAATGTCATTTGTTCTTAAACAGTGTGTTTTAGTCGGCTGCTTTTCAAAATTAATTTGGATCCCTGATAATAAATATTTCTCTCTCCCTCTTCAAAAAAATTATTGTCTTAACAGGGTCTATACCAGCTATCACACTACAGATCTTGAAAAAAATCATTGGCTGTATTTAAGAAACAAGCCTTTGAAACATTAATATTTTCCATTGTGTTCTATTATTAGTTACTTCTAAGTCATAAGTTCATCAATAAATAAGAAGAGCTACATTTACAGTTTGGAAAATATCAAATTCTCCCCAAAATTGATATATCGATTTAATGTCCATTCCAATAAAAATCTTGTATTTCTTTTTTATGGAAATTGACAAGCTGATTCTAAAATTTATAAAGAAATACAAAAGGTCTAGAATAGTTGAGACCACTTGGAAAAACACACACTTAATATACTGCTATAGTAACTTATGACTCTGTAGTATGAACACAAGGATACACATGGAATCACACAGAAAGTTTCGGAAAAAGGTATATATAAATGTGGTCACCTGATTTACAATAAAGGCCACACTGAAATTCAAAGGGGAAAATGAAAATATGTTCACAATAAATGGTGCTGAATCAACTAGATATTAATATGGGGGGGAGGGGCAAAAAAACAAATCTTGATACTGTGCACACCAAACACAAAAAGACAGATGTGGGACGCCTGGCTGGCTCAGTGGTTGGGCATCTGCCTTTGGCTCAGGTCATGATCCTGGGGTCCTGGGATCAAGTCCAGCATGAGGCTCCCCACAGGGAGCCTGCTTCTTCCTCTGCCTGTGTCTCTGCCTCTGTCTCTCCTGAATAAATAAAATCTTAAAAAAAAAAAAAAAAAAAAAGACAGATGTGAGACTAGTGGTTATCTTTGGGGAGTGCAAACTGGGAAGGGCCATGAGTGTGCTTTCCAGGTGCTGGAATGTACATAGTGACCCGGGGGGCCATCACATGAGTATGTGTACCTTAATCTCTGTATTTAAAATTTGTGTACTATACGTATGTTCTACCTCAATAAAAAATTTAAATAAACATGCAAGTAAACAGAATTATCCCATTGTGCTCCACGATGGCACAAATCATGTCTTATTTACATATTTGCACCTTCCAGGGCCTGATACAATGCCTGCTCAGTGTTTGTTGAATTTAATTAAATTTGCCAGGTAGTTCCAACTATGGGATCTTAACGAGATGATTTTGGTACAATATGTCTGAGCTGTCAATAGTAGAATTATAGCTGTGCGTTTTCTGCAGACTCCTTTTAAATTCCCAATGCATTCATATTTAAAATATCTGGCTTTTTTCCCCAAAAAAAGAGGGAGATAGGAACATTTGCATATTGAAAACCAGCCCCAATTTCAGGGTTTAACAAGATTCAAATCAAAAAGGCAAAAGAAGAAAAACAAAGAAAGGTGCTGCCATGTGGCGCCCTAGCAAGCAGATGTTCATTAGGGCCCAGACACACAGATTACTATCACAATGTACTTATCTGAACACGCTATCGTCAGACCACACAGTCAAATCAAATTTTGAAGGCTCAAAGGATGTGCACTGAAGAACATCCTGTACTGCTGAAACATGAATTTGAATTTTGTGACACAGACAGAGGGGTAGACAAGAACACCACAGATCACCCACTGTCATTTTAAATCCTATTTATGTATTAAGAGATAATCTAGTCTTTAAGAAAGCCATCAAAATCAACATTTAAGATTTCCATTAAAATGAAAATCTGAGAAACTATAACCAAAGAAGAAACATAGCATTTTTTTAGCCTTTAGCAAATTAAAAAACACACAATACTCTTGTGATTATTTTTAGATAATCATTTTGTGAAATATTCAAGAAGAAGAAAGAGATGGTTATATGTGATTTTAAATGCTAGTCTGGGTGAAGAAAAATGTAAACGGCTTACCATTTCACTACCTCAAATTTAAATTCTAATCGCATTAGGAGTACACATTTGTCATCAAAATACTTTCTATTATGCTAATTATGTTCTCTTTTGTTCAAAGTATTACATCATGTCTGTACTTCTATAACTACATTTATACATTGCCAAATAAAATTTTATTTTAAATTTCCATATAAAATAGGATAAAAAATAGGAAAGAAAATCTGATTCAAAGAGGCAATTGTAGTTAGCAAATTCTTAATCATAATCTGTAGCATTAAGAGGTAGTAAAAAAAAAATTTTTTTTTTTAAGCCAAATTAAGTCAGACACACTTGGTCCCTGACTGGGGCCAACTGCAGTGGGAACCGCTTGTATGCAACAATCACCCTGGTAGATGGACCAGTAGTGCAGCACATACACCTGTGGCTGGTCAGAAGTTAAGTCCAGAGTGACTTCCAGTGCAGGGAGAAAAGTTGGGGTAGGTGCGGGGGAGAAGGGAAAAGAAGGAGTGAGCAGGGGAAAAGGAGAAGAGAGAGTGGAAATGTGCACGGAGATTGCCCAAATTCATACACTTTATCCTCACCCATTTTCATTTTGCAGGCCCTTGGGTCTTGGGTCTCTCTTTACCCCAGAGCCAAGCCACAATCCAGAAACAAAACAGCAAGGGGTCCATGGTCTGAATCCTCCTCTTAAGCACTGATTGGTTCCGCTTTGACTTCCTCCCAGGGTAGGGTTCTTAACGTGGGCTCCACAGGCCATCTTGGGAAAAATCTGAGGTGAAGGGGAATGTGCCATCAGCAGTTTCCCAAGGTTTGCAGTTCCCCTATGAGTTATGAGCCATTGTTGGACCAGGACTAGACGAAAATAAGAGAAGCACTGGAACTGAACGGTTTGTTCTTTCATTTTCTTTCATTCTTGTTTCCAGACTCAGAAGCTGTCTGCTTGATATGATGCTCAAGGAGAGCAAGGAAAGCTGAAAGGCTGTAATAATCGAGCCAGTGATGAGCAAAGGACGAAAAGCACTACTAGAAAGCTTCGGACTGCATTTTTTTTTTAATGGACTGCGATTTTTAGCAGTGGGGGGAGGGGGGGAGAAGCAAGAGATTCTCTCTGAGGCCAGCACAGGAAAACAGGTGAGTAGGAAGTCAGTCTCCCAGGGAGTGAGGAATAAGGAGGGCTCCGAGGGCCTCAGCACAGTGGGAAGCTCCAGAGTCCACACCTCCCAGGACTTCACAAGCCACACCTCCCATCTCTTCTGGAAACCTAATCCTCCAGTCCTAGAAGCTTAAAGCTCTACTGAAGGGAAAGGCTGTCTTCCCATCACCCCTGAGGTGAGTTAGGAAAATCTACCCCCTCCCCTGAAGGGGGCAGAGATGGGTTCCTGGAACCCGGAATTCCAACTATGAATGCTCATGCCCTCCCTCCACCCAAATATTGCCCAGCACAGTGCTTCAGGTCTATGATGAGATTAGTATGGAACACCGACCTGTGACTTATCAAGTAGGCTACTTTTACAGGCTCTTCAAGGTTGGCTGGGGACCCTATCATTAAAGATAACAATTTATGTATGAAATATATTAGATGAGTTTCAGGTTCTAAATAACTGATAAGTGAACTGTTCAGAACAAACTTGCAAACGATTCACTTGTAAGTTCAGTTATACCCAATCACTGAACAAATCATATAGAGCTTGAGAAAAATATCATCTGCCAGCTACAGAACTTTTCTATCGAAGATTTTCTGGTGGCCAATTCTTTAAGTGTTGTTTAAATGAAAGTGTGCAAATAATCATGTGGAGTGAAACCTAAGAAGAGGGTGAGATTAGGAACTTTTTTTGTAAGGCTTCCATCTTTGAACAATGAAATTAATCAAAGTTTTGCTTTGTAGAAGGGAAAGAAGGTTTTGGGAATACATCAATCAGTTAATGACCTAAAAATAAAAACTGGCAAATTTTTTTTATTAATGTTTGTATTTGTCGAAAGCTTGTTTAGTGATGAATCCAAATGTAGTTGAGAAGACAAAGGTAAAGTTGACGGTATTACAAATTTCTAATAAAATTTACTTTTGCTTACAATCAAGTATTTTATCTGAGACTTTATTTTATAAGCTGTAATTGTTGGAGCACCTGGATGGCTCAGTCAGTTAAGCGACTAACTCTTGATTTCAACTCAGGTCATGATCTTAGGGTCTCGGGATCAGTCCCCACATCAGGATCGCTCAGCTGGTAAAATGTGCTCCTCTCCCTTTCCCTCTTCCTTTGCCAACCACCCCCCACCAGCATGTACATGTGCATGTACATGTGCACGTGTGCTCTCTCTCTCTCTCAAATAAATTTTTAAAAATCTTTTAAAAAAGATGTATAAGCTGTTATTGTTACTCTACAGGTAAGGAAGGGTTTAGAAGTTCTCCAGTCAAGTATACTACCAATTGCAACTCTCAAAACAACCATATTTAAAAAGTGTTAAACAGGGGAAATAGCATAATGTTATTTGAAGAGCTTAAGTATAATAAATATATAAATTTAAAATCTAAAATTCATTTTTGGCAAATTTGATCTCCCTCCACCCACCAAGAAACTTAGGAGCACAGTATTCCATCATGTATGCATCCAATGCTGCCCATTTTAATTAGTAAATTTATCAACTGATTAAAAAAAAAAAACTAGTATCACCTAAAATGGGGCCACACACAGGCAGAGCTCAGAAAACAATGTACTTTCTTATAAGATGGGTAAAGATTATTTGTGGTATCTACAAAATGACTTAGCTTTGTTACACAAAACCTTTCCCTGGTTTTGACTTAGTTTCATTTGCTGAGGTGAAGAAAGCTTATTTTAAAATCAAAGCTAGAAGCTGACCAAATAAAGAGAATAAATACTTGTATCTATGAAAGATCATGAATAATAAAAAATATCTGTTATTTTCTGAAGAAATAACAGCTAGAATTAGATACATTATCAACATGTAGATTGCAGGCACACGATGATGTAATTAGCAGCACAACAAAACTCTAGACATTTTCTCCTTTTGCCGCAAGCAAGCCTAATAAATTAGGAGAAATAAACATCATTTCAAATGGTTTAAAACAATAAGAGTAACAATTCCGCATAACCATTATGTCATCATTTAAGCATGATATGCTCAGCCTGTCAAAACCTGAATAGGTTGGCTTAGTAGCACATTTATAAGCATAAAACTTGAAAAATAATCATGTAAAATAAGGTAATGGGATATGAAAATCTGAGGAGAAGGAGTTAAAGTACAAAAAAAGTGTTATCCTATAAAATTCTAATACTCCTAAGAAAATTAAAAAGGGCAAAAAATACAAAACAATGCTGATTATAAATTCGAGACATTTTAATTAATCTAAAGCCCCAATTTCTTCCAAAAATTCTCAGGTTTTTTGTGGCCTTTATGTGCCCTTGACGTTTTCTCACAAAACACGTAGCAGAGTTTTTAAACCCACAGATGTATATCTTAGTGATTTCTCTGTCACTCAGACCCTTGGTATGCTGCTTTCCTGGGTGTACTACTTCATAAATATTTTTCCTCACTTATTTTTGTCTTTCCTGGTAGCTGGTGATATGCTGGAGAGCAAGGACACACTCCCGAACCTTTTCCAATGACAGGTGCAGAGAACGATACTCTGGGATCACTCGGGAAATACAGCTGATTAGTTAGAATTTCAGTCCTTTACGAACCTCAGCAACTTTTCAACAAGCTACCAGCTTAAAACGTAACCTAATCCCAGAATACAGATGTTACAGCCAACATTGGAAATCACCCACCAGACATTGTGTTTATGGTACCAGAGTTGTAAGCAAGTCAACTGTTCGTACTAGCATCTCATCTCTCTTTTAGGATTTAGGTTTTCATATTTGTCCTCTAGAAAACTGTTCTCCATCCTCTATAATGACAAACACATCCATTTAAGAATTAGCTAAAAGAATATGTATGGAGAAAGACAGTGTTCAGTTCTGTATGTTTTCCTCCCCAGGAAGTCTGAGTGTTGATTTTTGCCCCCCTCCTTTTTGTCTCTCTTCTCTCTCACCATCACTGACACACTTCTTTTCCCGTGCCTATTTGAAAAATTAAAATATTCATATAATTATGTTAAAGAGACAAAAATACACTAAGAAAAAGTAAGGAATTCAGCTCTGCGAAATACATGTTCAGTTTATTTTTGGCTTAGCCATCACCATCTCCTTTACACTTTCCCTTCATGTTATGAAATGTTTAGGGGTGCTTGGGTGGCTCAGTCGGTTACACCTCCAGCTCCTGATCTGAGAATCCTGGGATGGAGCCCCTCATGGGGCTCTGCACTCAGCTGGGAGTCTGTTTCTCTGCCCCTCTCTCTCTCTCTCTCCCTCTGCCCCTCCCCCTGCTCACGTGCTCATTCATTCTCTCTCTCTCTGTCTAAAATAAATCTTTTTTAAAAAGAAATATTTATATTATCAAATTTGTGTGTGTGCTCAGATTTGCATGTATGTTTCACACACCTGATTCTAAGACATTTTGCCATGTATCATCTGGCCAAGGTCCCACTGGTAAAAGTCTGTATCATCCAAGTGCTGCCTCTCCTGAGGCATAGACAACTTCCATCAGGTTTTACTATTTATCCACTAAAATAGCAGAACAGAGAAAGTAGAACATTTAAAATCATTCCACATAAAATCTCCAAGTCTGATGTTCAATTTTGAATATATGATTTGATTTTACAACAAATTTTATGGTATTGCATTTAAATCACTCACGTACCATTACTAGATTTTCTTTAATAAAGCCATGTAACATTGAATCCAGCACTTCCACTTAAGAGCAACTTGATATGCTTCTGCTTATTCCTCTAATCCCAGTAAAGGGGATAACAAGCTAGGTGGCTGAATGTCATGTTTAGGGTTAGGCAACAGTCAGTAATTGCGAGGTAAGTAACTTTAAACACCTCAATGCTAATGTATATTTTAGTTGTTCTCCATTAAATGAATAAATGTTTTTTATCAAGTTTGAAATATACTTTTAAAAAAGGTGATTTTCTTGAAAATTGAGCAGAAAGACGTTTCAATTGTGTTGGTGGGGACCACTGACAGGAAGCAAAGACCAGGCTGAGTCACCAGTTCATCACAGGTAACATCAACCCCCCCCCCCCCCCAGGATAATACTATGAGATTTTTTTCAGGCACCATATGCTTTAAGGAAGCATGTACGAAAGGGGCACTTTTTATTCCATGAATTAAGCATTGACAAATTAATATGTGATTCCCCTTAGGGCTCTTGTTATGGTACGGACAAAATAAATCAAAACATAAATCAAACTATGCATTTCTATAGAGAATTAGACTGATTAAATTTGTAGATTTTAGTCTATATTCTTTTTCCTGATCTAAAAAGATTTTGCATGTGCTTATTCTGAATAATAATAGCCACTAATAAGCATTTATTTAGCACCTACTGTTCTGTGGTTCAAGCAAGAAACTAGAGAGGTGTTGATATTCTTGCAGAGAGACTTACAGCGGGATAGGAGACCAAGCTTGGGGAGAGTAAGCCTTAATGAACTGAGCATCCAATAAAAAACAAACTAGACAGGGACACCCAGGTGGCTCAGCGGTTTAGCGCCTGTCTTCGGCCCAGGGCATGATCCTGGAGTCCTGGGATCGAGTCCCATATCAGGTTTCCTACATGGAGCCTGCTTCTCCCTCTGCCTGTGTCTCTGCCTCTCTCTCTGTGTCTCTCATGAATAAATAAATACAATCTTTAAAAAAAAAAAAAAAACTAGACAAAAAATTCCTCTTCCTTATAAAGAATGAACAATATTTAAGTGTTAATATGATTTTTACTAAGCACTTATCCTTCCATTCAATATGTCCCTCACATGATTTTTACTGGTTAAGCACACATGGGGAAAAATATTTTATTTTCTGAAAACTCTCTACTTAGTAAAAAAGAAAAGGAAGAAAGACCCTTTTGTCTTTACCTAAGACCCATAACTTAAAATTTCAGTACTCATTAAGGTGGGGTAATTTTGAAGTTCCAATAAACCATTAAGCAAAATACAAAGTCTGAGCAATATATCAGTAAAGTTTAAAAAAAAAATTTCTTCCAAATGTATTACATGGAAATTGTCCATACTTGAATTTAAATTCAAAACCAAGATTGCCAACCACATAAGGCATATCTAGTTATACTAATACTAAATCATTGAAAGCTCTCCTACTTCTCTTCACAGATCTTTTTCTTTTCCTTTCTAGTAGCTTGAGATTTGTCTCCCAACATATAAAAATATAATATATGCTATGGGAAATCCAAAAGAAATAGCTATCTGAGGGGGGAATGCTACAATATTGCATTATAATGCATCTTCATCTTAACCATCCCATGACATTGAGTCTTCCACCACCACTTTTAGATAGTCACATTATCCCATTCACCTAAGGAACTAGGGCATATTCATAAATATATAAAATACTGCATGGCTGTATTGATATATTTAACCAAACGTCATTCACTGTATTAATGTGGCTACTTGTTAGGACACAAAGCACCCTCAGTCTTAATATCATGCTTCTCTATGGCTAAACCACCTTAAAATACTCAGTAGCTCTATGTAAAACCCCTAATTCTTTCAGAAACAGATGGACAAAATATTCTTATGGCTACTACTTAAAGTTAAGGAATCCAACAAAGTGTTAATGCACACAAAAATTCAATTCAGGGGCACCTGGGTGGCTCAGTAGTTGAGCATCTGCCTTTGGGTCAGGTTATGATCCCAGGGTCCTGGGATGGAGTCTCGCAGCGGGCTTCCCACAGGGAGCCTATTTCTCCCTCTGCCTAAGTCTCTGCCTCTCTTTCTGTGTCTCTCATGAATAATAAAATCTTTAAAAAAATTAAATTCTGAAAAACTACTCTGTTCTAGCAGTCTTTATTAATACAAATCCCTAATAATACCACTCATTATTTTTTCACATCTTGAAACTTAGGTTCAAATATGTTCTTTAGCAAACACTTATTTAAAAACAGCTTTAAGAGAAACTTTTGTTTTAGAACATTTCTTTAGTATAGACAACAGTGCTGCTGATGCATAAAAATTATTAAAGCAAGCTTTCAATAAGGTATGTTCTATAGAAATATCTTCTGATAACTGGGAACAAACACCACAAGTGTGTCAAATTGCATTTAGTTGCTACAAAATATTAGCTAAGCATGTAAAGAACATCTTGTGTTCTTCAGAAGAAAGACAATATTTCAATTCCCATATATATTTGCATACATGCATTGGCAGTCATGTATGCTGTAGTATCTTTGAAATAAACAGACCATGAGGGGTGCCTTTGTACTAAGTGAAATTAATACTGCCAATGTTTGAAAATATGCACATACAAATCTTTAGGTTAAAATATGTTAAATTATTAGATTTTTTTTCTATGTAGCTGGAAAGTGGACACCAAATTTAATTGTTCATAATATAGCACAGGTCATTTATAATTCAGAAAATCCTTTAGAACAATATGTGCTTATATTTAGGAAGCTACATCAAACCACCTCCTAGAATGAATGTGTCAGGTGATAAAGAGAGCCTGCTGTGATAAGACCACCCTGACAGAGAAACACAAAAACACCCAACAAGCATGTAAAATCGGGTTACTTGCAATCTGTCTTACTCCACACTAAGATATTATGAAAATTTCACAATCTCCTTCACTTCCCCCCCATGGCCTGCCCCCGTCCATAGCATCCTCAGACTTACTTTACATTTAATGGAGCCATACAATTTTTCTAATGATTTTCTATTCCTGTCAAAGTACAAAACATACTGAGATGGTCACAAGCTGCAGCAGAGCTCCACAGATTTTTGTTGTTGTTGTTGCTAGTAAGTGTAGAAATAACTAACATTGTTTTTATGGGGAAAAAGTACTAAATAAAATTGCCAAAACAGACTCTGATGGGATGATTACCTCCAGATGAATTATTTGACATATGTTAATTTTGTAGAGTATGGTAACAAAACTCATTTCAAGTGCCATTTTCATTGGTATGTATCCCTTCTGATGAAAGGAAACCCAATCCATTTATTCTGTCTTGACTCAAAACCATCACATCCATCTCTGAACTGCAAATTTAAGTCAGATATCACTTTGTAAACAACGATGCCATTCCTCAGTTTTTGATATGGCTTCCAAACAGAAGTTTCAAAACAACTCTGACTAGCAAACACATCACTGTACTTTAAACAGGCTGATGTTGTTTTTTTTTTTTTTCTATCCCACGTTTCAGAAAGGTTAAAAGACATACACACACAGGCGAGGATCATCACTACAGATGACAGATTCTAAGTGTGACTGACTATTCACTCTTTAGGTAGATTAGGCAACGACTTGTTTTTAAACTCACGACAAACCAAACTAAGTCTCCCCCCCCCTTTTTTTTTTAAATGACTCACCCTAGCCTGTTAGCAACAAAATATGTCAGGGAGAAAAAAACAGAGCTAGGTGTTTCAAACTGTGCTTACCTAAAATCTGCATCTAGTCACTTTACATTTTAGGAGATGCTCCTTTCTGAGATAATGAAGATACTTTACAATAGGGAATTTAGGTTTAATTGTCGAACTCGAATACCATGTTATATAGGTCAAGTCAGTATGTGTGTCTTTCTCCTGAAACAAAGAAATTCAAAGAGTAATAGGATTTCAGATTTCATAGTAGAAACAGCAAGATATGTTTTGAGAATGTCATTTACTGTAACACAAATCAATATTAAATGCTTTATGCAGGAAGCACACTTTCAGAAAATGGGCCCTAAAGCTTTCTGGGCTCCGACCCTAATTACTGGAGCAGGCTCTTGCCGTTTGTCTCTCTCTTCAATTATTTACGGGGCAAAAAGAGCCAAATGGCATTGCATTAGCTATATTAAATGCTATGTACTTGGTTTCTAACTTACTAATGGTACATAAAAATTACTAAGGTGAATGTGCCTGTAGAAACATGGCCCCTTTTCTTCTTCACCTGAGTGTATGTATTCATTATTCATACAGTTAAGTGTCGAACAGGATGTCCTTTAGGCACCCAATGCTGCATAATTTAAACAAGTGCATTAAACATACATGATATCTAAAAGGTAGTGCATTGATTATACCTCAAAATTTCTTTGAACAACTTGTATTTACAATGTCGCTCGCCAAAAAAAAAAAAAAAAAAAAAATGAGCACCTACCCTGCACCCCTAAAAACAAATGTGTGGGGACCACACAGAAATGAATAACGGGTATCCTCGCTCCTACCATCTTGCTGCTTTCTGGCCACCCAAAGTAAGATGAAAATTGGGGGGAGTAAAAAGGAGGCCCCGGATGGCTAGACAATCTCTGGTCTCAGTGCTGACAAGTGTCCTTTTCTACGTGAGCAAATACAGAGCTACGTTGTAGGTACATAGCATGGACCACACACACTGTAGGAAAGGGAGGCTTATCAAGATTGAATCAGAGATTCTGTGCACCAGGCCAGGAATGTCCTCTGCCAGCAAGGAGGACACGATCACAGCCTACCAAATAAAGTTCAGACGCCGCATCCGTACTTGATTTTTGGTGACCTACAAGGGCACCCGGGGTAGGGTACAAGATGCTAATCACTGAAGAAGGCTGGTGCGCCCAACTCCAACCCTCTCAAATTGTGCAAGAAGCTTCCAAAGCAGCCAGACGGAGCCTCGCTCTTCATGCCCCATAAATAAATAACTTCTTTTCAATGAGTTTGGGATGCCTCAAATCCTACAGTAAGGATAGCGTAGGCCCACTCACGAGGGTACGCAGGGTCCCTAGCTAGTCATTCGCGATCTGTGCGGCTACATGTCAGCAGCCTCGTTACCTAAGCGTTTGCCAGGCCACTTCGGAGAAAGCCCGCTGGAGAGGGGCCGGCGCTCCACACACAGGGCCCTATTCTTCTAAAGTCACTTCGTTCTCGGCACTGAAATCCTGCCCATTGTCCCTCCCCTGCAAAAGCTGCAGGGAAGATTAAGAGGGACATCAATGAACGGTGAGTGAACTTTGGCCACTTTTCCACCCAAAACACCAGCGTAAAAGTAGAAATCAGTAACCAGGTGAAGTGCCACACGCACAAAGATCAAGGCGAGGGGCGGGCGCGCAGGGCCGGAGGCGGGCAGGACCGCGTCCCGAGGGTCCCCCGCCGCGGGCGGGCGTCCCGGGGGCCGGAGCTGCGCACCCCCGCGGGGGAGGCCGGGGCCGGGGCTGCCGGGGCTCCCGGGGCGGGGCGGGGGCGAGGCCGAGGGGTGGGGGCGGGCGCGCGCGGCCGCCAGCACCGGGCCAGGGGCGCCGCTCGGGCCCGCCCCCCCCCCCCCCCCCGCCGCCTCCCGGGCCAGGAAGGGGCCGGCGGCTCTTTCCTGTCTGGTCCCCCCCGCCCCGGGGCTGTAACCCGATCCCCGCGCTCCGCTCCCGGCAGCCGCCGCCCCGCGCCGCCCAGGCCGGCGCTATAGTTAGCGGCCCTCCCTCCCCGCGCCCTGCCCCGCGCCCTGCCCCGCGCCCTGCCCCGCGCCCTGCCCCGCGCCCTGCCCCGCGCCCTGCCCCGCGCGCCCCCCGCGCCCTGCCCCGCGCCCCTACCTTCGCGTGAAGATACTGGGGGTAGTAGTAGGTGGCGTACTGCGGGTACATCTGCTGTTTCCACACTTTGCCCATGAAGCTGGAAGGCAGCCTGCCGGGAGCCTGCGGTGCAGGGTCGCGGGCACTTCGGGCTTCCAAGTCTCCGTCCCTCCCGCCTCTCCCTTTCCGGCGGCGGCGGCCGCCGCTGCTCCACCTCCCAGCCCGGACCAGACGTCGTCGCCGTCCTCCTCCTCCTCCTCTTTCTTCTCCTCCTCCTCCTCCTCCTCCTCCTCCTCCTCCTCCTCCTCCTCCTCCCAGGCAGAGGGCAAGGCGCCGCGGGGCGCAGAGGGCACCCCGGGCAGGGCGCTCCCCGGGACTCGCTCCCGGAGCCCGACCGCTGCGAGGCTGCGCGGGCCGCCCGGCTCCGGCTCCGGCTCGGGCTCCGGCTCGGGCTCGGGCTCGGGCTCCGGCTCCGGCTCCGGCTCCGGGC
The DNA here is from genome assembly GCF_053574225.1 of Canis aureus. Taxonomy (NCBI): domain Eukaryota; kingdom Metazoa; phylum Chordata; class Mammalia; order Carnivora; family Canidae; genus Canis; species Canis aureus. The sequence goes on along the minus strand of NC_135644.1, from coordinate 24,696,711 downwards.
GCGGGGCTCGCGGGCGCTCAGCGCGAGTGGGCAGCTCGGCGGCGGCGGCGGCGGCGGCGGCGGCGGCTGCGCCCGGGGCCCGGCGGCATCTGGGGTGGGTGCGCCCGGCCGGCGGGGGAGGGGCCGGCGGGGGAGGGGCGGGGCGGGGCCTGGGCGCCGCGGGGCCGGGGCCGCGGGAGGTGAGACGCCGCCGCGACCCCCGCTCACCCCGCCGCCCCCGGGACCCCGACCGCTTTGTGTCGGGCCGCGGGGCCGGGGGGCGGCGGTGGGGGGGGGGGGGGGGCTCGGGGCACCGGCCTGACAACTGCAAAGCGGACACCTCGGTTCCTCTCCTGAGTTTTTAATCTTCGTAAGGGGGAGGGGAAGTCAGGGAAAAGCGGAGGAGATCGGATCAATTTCTCACTTTACCCCCGCCCGGGGATTTTTTTTTTTTTTTTTTTTTTCTTTAACAAGACCTCGAAAATGATTTAGCATCCGACCCCAAAGCTGGAGTCGGACACCTGGGCTCTGTTGCCCCCTCCCCCCCAGGCCACGGCACTAATTTTCTAGGTGACCTTGGGAGGGTTAGTGTCCTTCGGCTCGGGTTTCCCAGATGTGAGAGGTGAAACCCTGCCCTCTGCACGAGGGGAGCCGAGCTCTGTGAAACACGCGCGCACACACACACACACACACACACGCGCGCGCACATCCCACAACAAATAGACGATCCTTCCAAGGGGAGATGCCGCAAAGAGGCAGAATGTTATTATTAGAGGACACAATATAGACATCAGCTTTGCTCTGCCTCTTTCTAATGCTGCCAGACAGTCTGTCAACTCCCACTCAGGAGCAAGGAAACTCCCTGAGTTTGGAATATTTTAAGGCCATTTTGAAAGTCACGCAGGCATATTGTTGCAGTGTGCTTCAGTGACATATAAAATCAATCTCTCTCTCCGCCTCGCTCCATCTCCTAATTGTCACAGTTCTAGACAGCCCCAGACAGCAGTGGCTCAGTTCACTACGTAACTGGATATAATTTAATGGAGTTAATTGGTCCCTGAAGCTGCCCGTAGAAGACTTTTATATTCCAGCTCAAAAAAGAGGTAACACCAAAATGTACAAAAGAATAAGGAAGAAATCACCTCCAAATCGGAGCTCTTGCACATCGAATAAAACATAATAAAAAAAATTCATGTGTGATTACATAGACCTTGGTTACTTTGTTTTGCCATGTTGGTTTTCCAGGAGTCTATATTTTCCTAACAGCACAAAGGTGAGTCGAACTGAAATGGAATGCGTGATTTTGTTCAACAGTTACATTTTTATAGGGTTACAATTCAAAGCAGGTTTAGTATGATACTTTAAGACAAAGAAACACTGACGTGAAACCCCTATAATCTTACATGATTGAGACAAATGTTAAGCTTAGACATTTTGACATAACAAAATAAATGTAAGTTCATATGAGAACATTTTGGATATGCCACAGAAGGCAAATCATGTTCTCTTTAAAAATATTAACAGTTAGCCTATGTAAAATCCTATACAGAAACTAGTATTTGCTGAGCCTCTGCTATGTGGTGGGCATTGTTGAGGTTAAGGTAAATCTGAAGGTCAGATGGTTCCCTGTCTAGCTAAAGGAGCTTTAAAGTTCCTTACATTGTTTCAGTGTGGGATCCTTTAATGCCTGTGAGCAGAGAACTGTCATGAACTAACTCGTGTTTTAGGAACTTGTGTTCAAAGGCTTGAGGTGCTAAGGGAAATCACCAAACTTAGACTGTTCTACTTTTTTTCCTTGGATGATGACAATTCAGCCTGTGTTAAAGAACCCAGAAGCACACACACAATTATGTAGACACTTGATTTATGACTGAATCAGTATCGCAGAGCAGTGGAGAAAGAGTGAGCTTTACAATAAATGATTCTAGGTCAATTGGCTATCCATATGGAAAAAATGAAATTGGAGCCCTGCCTCACAAAAGGGAAACAAAAAAGTTCAAATGAATTAAAGACCTAAATTAAAAAACAAAATGATGAAGCTGTTAGAAGATGATGTAGGGAAATAGTTTTATAGCCTTGAGGTAGGGAGAGATTCCTTTATAAAGGTGACTGAGAGTACAAGATTGATCAGTTTGACCATATTAAAATTGAGAATACTGGTTCATGAAAGGATTCTGTAAAGAGTGAAAGACCAAGCCACAGAATAGCTATTTGTAATCCATAAAAGTATAAAAAGTTAATATACAGAATATGCAAAGAACTCCTTGGAATCAACAAGAAATAGGGAAACAACTTGTTAGAACATGAGCAAAAGACAGATGCATATTTCACAGAGGAGGAAGCACAAATGGTCCTATAACTTGTGAAAATATGCTCACACTCATTTATAATAAAGGAAATGCAAGTTAAAATAATAATGAGACACCAGTTCACACTTACCAGATCGACAAATAAGACTGAAAATATTAAGTGTTAAGTGAAGATGGGGAGAGGGGAAAATCTTGCAAACTGCTTTCCAGAGAAAGACTGAATTGTTACAACCACCATTTTAGAAAACAGTTTGGCTTTGCCCAACTTCATTTGCATGTATACTATGACACAGTAATTCTACTTGTGGGTACATACCTCAAAGAAGATATTCCATATATGTACCATTTCCATACGGAAATGTTCACAATATACTAAAAATTCAGATGTCTATGAACCATCTTATGGATAAAGAGGCTCTAGTACATGCACACAATGGAACACTTCGCAGTAGTGAAAATTAATAAAGTACAGTTAAATACATCAATATATATCTCTTCATAATTGATGTTGAAGAAGCAAGTCAACATAAAGCATCATTCCATTTGTATCAAGTTCAAAAACAGGAAAAATTAACCAAACAGCATATTGTGTAAGAAGGGGAACCTTACACAACATGAACAACATGAACAACAAAACAAAAAATTCTATAAAGAAAAATAACGAGATAACACAAAATTCAGAATGGTGGTCATCTCTGACGGAGAAGAGTGAGATATTCAGGGAGGGACCAAAGGGGGCTGGTAGAGATAGTAACATTTCACATTTTGCACTGGGTTGTGGATACCTGGGAATATATTTCAATGTTTTCTTTAAGTAGTTCATAGACTTTTTTGTATATTTGCTATATTTTACATTAGAACATTTTAAAAACAAAACTCAGCTTTTAATTTTAATCTTGAACGTTTTTAAACAAATATAAAGGAGAGAGAATAATGAACCAGTTTCCACACTTATCAACATTTGTCAATCTTGTTATACCCGTACTCACACCCATTCCCACCCACACACTGACACACACACAAACATGCTTTTATTTTTCTGTAGTATTTTAAAGCAAACCCCAAACATCATGTCATTTCACCTACACCTATTTTAGCATCGACCTCATAGAAGAACTTTTTTAAGACAATATCATGATCACATCTAACAAAATTAATAATTAATTAAGATTAATTCATCCAGTTCTTGTTCATTTGTCTCTGATTATCTAAAAATCATGTTTGCAGTTCATTTAAATCAGACTGAAACAACATCCACATATTGAATTTGGTTGGTGTATTGAGTAAGCCTCTTTTAATATATAAAAGTTCACCCCCACTCACTTCTTAATTTGATATTCATTTGTTAAAGAAATCAGGGTGTTTGTTCTATAAAATGTCCCACATGGCTGATTTCAACCTCCTGCTGTCATTTAAAGTGGTGGTTAGTTCTAGAGGTTTAATTACATTCAGGTCCACTTTTTTTGGCAAAGAATACTTCATAGATGGTGTCAAACATACAGGTGATGTGCATCATATCATATCGGGAGACACATAATGCCTGATTATCTCATTTTTAGTGATACTAAGATTGATCGGATGTTCTGGTATTATCAGTCTGATTTACCCACTAAAAAGTTCTATGGTTTTAATAGTCATTCACGAGTGTTACCTCAACCTCTTTTTCAGTTGGTGTTACAAAATTATGGTTTTATAATTTTATCATTTCTTCTGCACTTATTAGCTGGAAATTGTCTATGGAGAAGAATTTTCCTCAAACCCTTTTGTTAATTTGAAATACAATTAACACAGGAAAAGCAGGATAAATTTCTCCCTATTTACTAATTTCTAGAATAGTGAGTTGATGCCAAAGTAACTCCAAAGCTAACCAGTTTTATTTTTTTTAAGTTTTTTTTTAATTTTTATTTATTTATGATAGTCACAGAGAGAGAGAGAGAGAGAGAGAGAGAGAAAGGCAGAGACATAGGCAGAGGGAGAAGCAGGCTCCATGCACCGGGAGCCCGATATGGGATTCGATCCCGGGTCTCCAGGATCGCGCCCTGGGCCAAAGGCAGGCGCCAAACCGCTGCGCCACCCAGAGATCCCGCTAACCAGTTTTATTTTTTTTTTTAATTTTTTTTAATTTATTTATGATAGTCACACAGAGAGAGAGAGAGAGAGAGGCAGAGACATAGGCAGAGGGAGAAGCAGGCTCCATGCACCGGGAGCCTGACGTGGGATTCTATCCCGGGTCTCCAGGATCGAGCCCTGGGCTAAAGGCAGGCGCCAAACCGCTGCGCCACCCAGGGATCCCGCTAACCAGTTTTAAATAATATTCTGAACTTACAGGTTTTTTATATATTTTATTTGTTTCAAGCCATGGCAGTCATACTTCTTCTTTTTTTTTATGACTGTCTATTCTTACTGGTGCTCAGATTGTCCCATCTTTGGCCAGTGGGAGACTCTTTGACATGGCTCCTGTGTCTTTTTTTTTTTTTTTTTAAACCAGATCCTAATAGTCTGATAGATCTTTTGCTTTCTAGCTTGATAAAGTTATCCAGGTTTTTGTACAGTTCGTGCCCAAACCTGAATCAGCTATCTCTCTAATAAACCCATGTTGGCTTGCTCTTAAAAAAAAATTTTTTTAGGGGATCCCTGGGTGGCACAGCGGTTTGGCGCCTGCCTTTGGCCCAGGGCGCGATCCTGGAGACCCGGGATCGAGTCCCACATCGGGCTCCCGGTGCATGGAGCCTGCTTCTCCCTCTGCCTATGTCTCTGCCTTTCTCTCTCTCTCTCTCTCTCTCTGTGACTATCATAAATAAAAAAAATTTAAAAATTAAAAAAAAATTTTTTTAAATAATAGCAAATTCTTTAAAAGGTGTTCTTCATACTTAGTGTGTTTGGGAAAAGGAGCTACTGAAAGATTGTTAATGAAATGTGTGCCAAGATAACCCCTAGGAGATCATGAGCCTCTGAGTGATGTTCCCCAAGAGAAGCTGTACTTTTACACCTTCACCAACGTTTAAGCAGTATCTTCTACATGCAAGACACCCATAGATACAGCTGGGGATGCAGCTCACTTGGTGTTGGCCTGCATGGAGCTTTCCATCTAGTAAGAGAGACAGAAATAAAACATTAAGTCGAGGCAAACTCTATGAAGAAAGCAACAGTATAATGGGAAGAGAGCAACTTTGTGAGTGTTGCGTTAGAAATTTAAGTAGAGTTGTCAGGGCAAACCTCTTTGAGGAAACATGCTGGAAGAGAATAGGTCAGCCCTAAGAAGCTTGTGTGAAGTGAAAGGTGGGGAGCTGTGTCCGTGCAGAAGCAGCAGCAAGTTAAAGCTGTTGAAGCACAAATTGTCCCATCTGAGATCTCCAATCTGGTTTCACTTATAACCAAAGGAAAACATTTTTTTTTATTATAGGTAATCAGAGGCGGACCAAGCCAATTAGCATTGATTAATGCCTTTGTTCTAATGCCATCTGCCAAAGAGTATTGACATAATTGAAGGATAAAATTAGAAATTTTGCTACAAAACCCCCTGTACTAGAGCATTAGTGAGTTGGAAATGGGATTTAGATTTATTAGAAAGACTGCACGCAGAACTTGGAGAATTACTGATTGTGAATACTCTTGCTTCCACACTAGGTAACGAGATGATGTCCATAATACATTTACTGACACAAAACAGAAAGGCCAGGTTTTGCAAGGTGAAAGTGGGACTGACATAAATATTAGAAGTCTGAAAGGGTTGGGGCACCTGGGTGCCTTAGTGGGTGAGCTCAGATCATGATCCCAGGGTCCTGGAATCCAGTCCCCCATCGTGGTCCCTGCAGGGAGCCTACTTCTCCCTCTCTCCCTATATCTCTGTGACTGTCGTGAATAAATGGATAAAATCTTGAAGAAGACGGAGAAGGAGAAGAAGAAGATGACGACGATGACTGAGAGGGTTAAATAAATAAGAAGATAGACAAAAGGGGACCAGTAGTTACACTCCACAATGAAGTTTCATCATGAATGGGATCATTTTACAGTCTTCAAGAAGAAGGTTCTTTTCTTAAATAAATATTTTATTTATTTATTCATGAGAGACACAGGCAGAGAGGGAAGCAGGCTCTCCGCAGGGAGCCTGACATGGGACTCGATCCTGGGACTCCGGGATCATGCCCTGAGCCAAAGGCAGATGCCCAACCACTGAGCCACCCAGGAGTTCCTTTGAAAAAGTTCTGTATAAATCCTCTAGCTTGATATCTCTTAGCTATTTATCTTTAGGCCCTATTTTGTAGACCCCTGCCTTGAGAAACTAAAATCGTATTACATTTGTAAGTAACATTTTTTAAAAATGTTCTTGTGGAGTTTTTTTTTGTTTTTAAGATTTTATTTATTTATTCATGAGAGACACACAGGGAGAGGCAGAAACATAAGCAGAGGGAGATGCAGGCTCCCTGCAGGGAGCCTGATGTCGAACTTGGTCCCAGGACCCCGGGATCATGACCTGAGCCAAAGGTAAACAACCACTGAGCCCCCTAGTTGCCCCTAAAAATGTTTTTTCATTAAAATAAAACACAAATTTAAAAATTCTCAGAATATGTCCCATATCCCCCACCGGAGTTTGGGAAGCACTGTTCAGTTCACACTTTCTATCACAGCTCACAGCCCCATTCTTGACCAGATCCTTCCCATTTTTCCAGATTTATCCCCTTCCATGTGACCTCTTGGCTTGTAGTTCTTTCCCTCCCCTCCATACCTGCTCCTTTCAACCTCCACTGTATTGTCATACAACTCCAACCAGCTTTGGCTTTTTCTGATCCATTTCACCTTTCTTCACCTGGTGCACTCTACTCTTCCCTTGTGACTCAGGTCCATCACAATTTCCTCCAACCAGCTTGGGTTGAATGCCCCTCCAATCTTAGCCTCTCTCCAAACATCAATTTCCCATTTATCTAATTAATGTGCAAGTTCATTGGAGGCACATGGAGAAGTGTGTCAAGATTAGGAACCCTCCAGAATTTTCAGCAGGAAATGCTTTTTTGAGTGCTCAAAGGTCCCTTCTAATTCAGACACTCAGCAATTTTGTGTTACTTGCAGGAATGACTGTGTAACAACCCTCCACTCATCCCCTCCTTGGCCCAGTGTATTTTAGACCAATAAAAAAAGTCCACAAGTGTTTCAAACAGTAAGTATTAACTATAGAAAAAAAAATTCCCCCCAATAGACAAAAAGTATACATGAGTTAAAAATTGTTTTTGGGGATCCCTGGGTGGTGCAGCGGTTTGGCGCCTGCCTTTGGCCCAGGGCGCGATCCTGGAGACCCGGGATCGAATCCCACGTCGGGCTCCCGGTGCATGGAGCCTGCTTCTCCCTCTGCCTGTGTCTCTGCCTCTCTCTCTCTCTCACTGTGTGCCTATCATAAATAAATAAAAAATTTTTAAAAATTTAAAAAAAAATTGTTTTTGATAAATTTAGTGTGAGCTAGATTTGGGCACAGTTGAGGGAACTCCACTATAGTGAGTATTTATTAATGTTGATGATGGACTACTATCTCCTAAATATAGCAAGTAATGCATGGAGTTGGGCGCTGCTATCTAAGAATGTGCTGGAACTAAGGATTCAGTTTACTAGCAAAGACGTACATTCCCCCAAACAGCTGCATAAATAAGATTTCACCTCTTTATCACTGTAACTGACCTTAACCCAGATGATCATGTCCACCAAGGGACAAACGAAATAATTTAGTAACTAATTAGCTCATCCAGTGAGCATGCAGTAAGCACCATCAGTATGCAAGAAACTATTTGTTGATGGGCTCTAAAGGCAAGATATGGACCCTGTCCTCAAGGAACCATGGTTCTATTATTTGCAGTCATTAGCTCATCTTAAGACTCTATTTGCAACCAGTCAGAATGGCTAAAACTAACAAGTCAGGGATTTTTCTTCATGTTGGCGAGGATGCAGAGAAAGGTGAATCTTCGTACACTGTTGGTGGAGTGCAAGCTGGTGCAACCACTCTAGAAAACAGTATGGAAGTTCCTCAAAAAGTTGAAAATAGAACTACTCTACAACCCAGCAATTGCACTACTGGATATTTACCCCAAAGATACGAATGTAGTGACCTGAGGGGGCGCCTGCACTCCAATGTCTATAGGAGCAGTGTCCACAATAGCCAAACTTTGGAAAGAGACCAGATGTCCATTGACAGATGAATGGATGAAGAAGATGTGGTACATACATACAATGGAATACTACTCAGCCATCAAAAAAGAATGAAATTTTGCCATTTGCAACAACCTGGATGGAACTAGAGGATATCATGCTAAGTGAAATAACTCAATCAGAGAAAGACAATTATCATATGATCTCACTCATATGTGGGATTTAAGAATCATATGCTAATTAATTGAATTTAAATTTTTTTAAAAAGAAAACATTTAAAAAAGATTCCCCCTTTTAAACTCTGGATATGTTGAGGAGCCTAAAAAGAGTGTCTTTTGAAAAATAAGGATTCTATAAAAAGGAATACATTCTTGAAGTTATAATGATAATTAAAACTGAAGTGTATAAAAATAAGACTTATTCTCATGTAAAGCTCTTTCCTATTTTTCTTGTCTGAAGAACACCAGCCTGATATATTGCATACACTGGAAAAAAATATAAATAAAACCTGCATTTCCTCTTTAAGAAAAAAAAAAAAGAATCCATTTGAAAACAGGTTGCTGATAAGTATTATAATCTTTGATGACATCAAAACCCAAAATAATTTAATATTTTCAGGAGTCAAGGGAGTAAGCCAGTGGAATGGGAAGGGAAAAATTTCTCTTACCTTATTGTCCGATTTCTTTTTTATAGGCCAGCAGTCCTTGAGCCACTTTTTTGTTAGAAATTTGGATTTTGTGGAGGTCAATGTTTCCTAGAGATAGATTTAAAATTTTGTTCCTTTCCAGGTTTTTAGAATGCTTTTGATAAAAATCATTTAATGGCATGACCTTTTAAAAAATGTTTTAAGAGGACCAACAAAATCGTGTTATTAAATATGTGTCTATGGAGAGGTATTTCTTTCAACTGCAATTTCACTTTTTAAAATAGCCTGCCCTGTTCAGCCACATGTTTAGATGCCTGTATGAGGTAGGCTGTGATTTCATGATTTCATAGAAGAGGTCAAGAAAAGGTGCTTGTGCTCCAAATATTTTAAGGCTCTTTTAATGAGGATGTCACCACTGTGCTCTCCAATAACAGAACTTCTACAGAAGTATCCGAAGAGATAGAAGAGAATATTTGCCTTTCAGCTTTTTTTCTTTAAAAAAAAAAAAAAATTTAACCACCCTCTCCCCCAGATTAAAGGTAACTATTTAGTAATTTCAATTCTTAGGTGCTAGAGATTTAAGTGTTTAAAAATGAGATAGAACAAAGAATGTCTTAAAAGCTGAGATTTAACCAGTATGCATGCATGTGTATGTACATATGTATATATCTATATACGCACAAACGTACTCTTCAATGCAGTGCTGAAATAAAAAGTTATAAAATATTTCAAGATCACATAGAATAATTCAATAAAAACAAAAAACCAGGACTAGAAATTCTATCAATTTTTATCTTTTAGGGTATGGGTTCTCTGGCATTGTAGATTAATTAGCCAGGTCAAGGTGGAAGGCATTGGTGGTTCTATTTACTAGGTGCTGCTGTGGAATTAGAAAGCTAGGGAAGAAGGAAAGACCACATAAAAGAAATATCATCTTCAGCTTCCTTAATACTTGTACATTTCCCAAATCTAAATTGTAGTGGAATTCTCAGCAATACTTTGTTTTTGTTCTAGGACTTCCTGTAGTCTTGCCTGGACTTTATTACCATCACTGCCCTTACCATTATCTTGAAATTATTTTAACATCATAATTACTTTTTAGTTTGCAACCCTTCTCCCATAAGTTACCTCCTTTGATCTTCCCTGAAATCCTTCCAGGTAGATATTTTTACTAAGGGCACAGACTCTGGAGTCAGACTGCCTAGGTTTAAAACTGGCTGTTCCACTCTCTAGCTGGGAAAGGGTAAAATGAGGTTGTTGAGAGAGTAAATGAGTTCATATACAAGTGGCACTTAGAATATCACCTGGCACAGGTTAAAAACTACAAAAGTATTAATTATTATTAGTGATTTTATGTATGGAAAAAGACCAAGGCTCAGCGATTCAATGATTGGCCTCACTAAGGTTGGTTATGGTAAGTTAAAAATCGAGGGCAGGGCAGCCTGGGTGGCTCAGCGGTTTAGCGCCGCCTTCAGCCCAGCGTGTGACCCTGGAGACCCGGGATCGAGTCCGACGTCGGGCTCCCTGCATAGAGCCTGCTTATGTCTCTGCCTCTCTGTGTGTCTCTCAAGAATAAATAAATAAAATCTTTAAAAAAAAAAAAATCTAGGGCAAAACCCTAGGACTTCTGATGCTGAAGGTCCTATTGCTTCATATTGTTCGGTACTACCCTCCCATCTCGATTGAATTTCCTTTCGGATGTCTTTCCTCTCTCTCTTCTTTCTCCATTTCATCACTTCCTTTCCCTCATCTTTTTCTTCCTCTTCCTCCTTTTCTCCTCTCCCTTTTCCTTCTCCTAGCCTGCCATCACCCTCATCACCTCTTCCACCACTGTTGCCAACATTATTACCACCAGAAACACCGGCATGATGAACTAAGTTGCCACAAACTTAAAATTTTCATTGATAAATTTCTTTTTAATGGGATGATGAAGAAGAAAGAAGGATGGAAAGAAACAAAGTAGGATGGAAGAAAGAGAGGAAAGATGATTTATGTATTACAGCATGAAGGGGCACATTCTAGCTGACGATCCTACTATATGGTATATTTAACTTGGAGTTATGATCTCTACTTATTCATGAAAAAACTGCCTGAGACGAAAGGTGTAACTTGAAAGGATTAATAGCAACTTAGATACTGTAGAAGAAAAGATTAGTGAACTTGAACAGATAGCGGTAAAAGCTATCTGAAACAAAAAACAAATTCAGAATGCTAAACCATGTGAATACTATGAATGGAAATTGATAATTTATATAAAAACATGGAAACGCTTGCATAAAATTTATAAGTTTGTGAGCTAGGATGTTGTGATAGTGGATAGTTTTTGTTGCTGTTCTCGCTTTAATTTTTAAGATTTATTCATTCTATTGTTTAGCACATGTATACCAGGTGGGCTGACACTGTTAATCAACAGGGCACTAAGGACAAATTAAATACTGTGCCTGTCCTGGCGTGGTTCACAGTCTAGTAGAGAAAACAGACATGTAAATGCATGATTGGGAGGGAGGGGCAAGACGGCGGAAGAGTAGGGTCCCCAAATCACCTGTCTCCACCAAATTACCTAGAAAACCTTCCAATCATCCTGAAAATCTATGAATTCGGCCTGAGAATTAAAGAGAGAACACCTGGAATGCAACAGTGAGAAGAGTTCGCGCTTCTATCGAGGTAGGAAGACGGGGAAAAAGAAATAAAGAAACAAAGGCCTCCAAGGGGAGGGGCCCCACGAGGAGCCGGGCTGAGGCCAGGGCGAGTGTCCCCAGGACAGGAGAGCCCCGTCCCGGAGGAGCAGGAGCTGCACCGACCTTCCCGGGAGGAAAGGGGCTCGCGGGGAGGTGGAGCAGGACCCAGGAGGGCGGGGATGCCCTCGGGCTCCCGGGACAGTAACAGACACCTGCGCCCCGGGAGAGTGCGCCGAGCTCCCCAAGGGCTGCAGCGCACGGGGGACCTGGAGCAGCTCGGAGGGGCTCGGGCGGCGGCTCCGCGGAGGGGGCTGCGGCCCGGGAGCGCGAATCCAACAGCGCAGGCTCCGGAGCACAGGGCGCCGGGACACAGCCCAGGATCCGGCCTCCCCCGGGACAGGCAGAGGCCGGGAGGGCCCAGGACAGCGAGGACGCTCCTGCCCCAGCTGAGCAGATCAGCGGCCCCGCCCCGGAGCCTCCAGGCCCTGCAGACGGAGTTCCTGCCGGAGCTGAATCCAGGTTCCCAGAGCTGCCCCGCCACTGGGGCTGTTCCTCCTGCGGCCTCACGGGGTAAACAACCCCCACCGAGCCCTGCACCAGGCAGGGGCACAGCAGCTCCCCCAACTGCTAACACCTGAAAATCAGCACAACAGGCCCCTCCCCCAGAACACCAGCTAGACGGACAACTTCCAGGAGAAGCCAAGGGACATAAAGTACGCAGAATCAGAAGATACTCCCCGGTGGTTCCTTTTTTTTTTTTTTTTTTGTTTTGTTTTGCTTTTTGATTTGTTTCCTTCCCCCACCATCTTTTTTTCTCCTTTCTTTTTCTTTCTCTTTTTCTTTTTTTTTCCGTTTTTTTTCTTCCCTTTTTTTTTCTCTTTCTCTTTTCTTTCCTTCTTTCTCTCCTCTCTTTTTCTCCTTTTCCCAATACAACTTGTTTTTAGCCACTCTGCACTGAGCAAAATGACTAGAAAGAAAACCTCACCTCAAAAGAAAGAATCAGAAACAGTCCTCTCTCCCACAGAGTTACAAAATCTGGATTACAATTCAATGTCAGAAAGCCAATTCAGAAGCACTATTATACAGCTACTGGTGGCTCTAGAAAAAAGTATAAAGGACTCAAGAGACTTCATGACTGCAGAATTTAGAGCTAATCAGGCAGAAATTAAAAATCAATTGAATGAGATGCAATCCAAACTAGAAGTCCTAACGACGAGGGTTAACGAGGTGGAAGAACGAGTGAGTGACATAGAAGACAAGTTGATAGCAAAGAGGGAAACTGAGGAAAAAAGAGACAAACAATTAAAAGACCATGAAGATAGATTAAGGGAAATAAACGACAGCCTGAGAAAGAAAAACCTACGTTTAATTGGGGTTCCCGAGGGCGCCGAAAGGGACAGAGGGCCAGAATATGTATTTGAACAAATTCTAGCTGAAAACTTTCCTAATCTGGGAAGGGAAACAGGCATTCAGATCCAGGAAATAGAGAGATCCCCCCCTAAAATCAATAAAAACCGTTCAACACCTCGACATTTAATAGTGAAGCTTGCAAATTCCACAGATAAAGAGAAGATCCTTAAAGCAGCAAGAGACAAGAAATCCCTGACTTTTATGGGGAGGAGTATTAGGGTAACAGCAGACCTCTCCACAGAGACCTGGCAGGCCAGAAAGGGCTGGCAGGATATATTCAGGGTCCTAAATGAGAAGAACATGCAACCAAGAATACTTTACCCAGCAAGGCTCTCATTCAAAATGGAAGGAGAGATAAAGAGCTTCCAAGACAGGCAGCAACTCAAAGAATATGTGACCTCCAAACCAGCTCTGCAAGAAATTTTAAGGGGGACTCTTAAAATTCCCCTTTAAGAAGAAGTTCAGTGGAACAGTCCACAAAAACAAGGACTGAATAGATATCATGATGACACTAAACTCATATCTCTCAATAGTAACTCTGAATGTGAACGGACTTAATGAGCCCATCAAAAGACGCAGGGTTTCAGACTGGATAAAAAAGCAGGACCCATCTATTTGCTGTCTACAAGAGACTCATTTTAGACAGAAGGACACCTATAGCCTGAAAATAAAAGGTTGGAGAACCATTTACCATTCGAATGGTCCTCAAAAGAAAGCAGGGGTAGCCATCCTTATATCAGATAAACTAAAATTTACCCCGAAGACTGTAGTGAGAGATGAAGAGGGACACTATCTCATACTTAAAGGATCTATTCAACAAGAGGACTTAGCAATCCTCCATATATATGCCCCGAATGTGGGAGCTACCAAATATATCAATCAATTAATAACCAAAGTGAAGAAATACTTAGATAATAATACACTTATACTTGGTGACTTCAATCTAGCTCTTTCTATACTCGATAAGTCTTCTAAGCACATCTCCAAAGAAACGAGAGCTTTAAATGATACACTGGACCAGATGGATTTCACAGATATCTACAGAACTTTACATCCAAACTCAACTGAATACACATTCTTCTCAAGTGCACATGGAACTTTCTCCAGAATAGACCACATACTGGGTCACAAATCGGGTCTGAACCGATACCAAAAAATTGGGATCATTCCCTGCATATTCTCAGACCATAATGCCTTGAAATTAGAACTAAATCACACCAAGAAGTTTGGAAGGACCTCAAACACGTGGAAGTTAAGGACCATCCTGCTAAAAGATGAAAGGGTCAACCAGGAAATTAAGGAAGAATTAAAAAGATTCATGGAAACTAATGAGAATGAAGATACAACCGTTCAAAATCTTTGGGATGCAGCAAAAGCAGTCCTAAGGGGGAAATACATCGCAATACAAGCATCCATTCAAAAACTGGAAAGGACTCAAATACAAAAGCTAGCCTTACACATAAAGGAGCTAGAGAAAAAACAGCAAATAGATCCTACACCCAGGAGAAGAAGAGAGTTAATAAAGATTCGAGCAGAACTCAACGAAATCGAGACCAGAAGAACTGTGGAACAGATCAACAGAACCAGGAGTTGGTTCTTTGAAAGAATTAATAAGATAGATAAACCATTAGCCAGCCTTATTAAAAAGAAGAGAGAGAAGACTCAAATTAATAAAATCATGAATGAGAAAGGAGAGATCACCACCAACACCAAGGAAATACAAACGATTTTAAAAACATATTATGAACAGCTATATGCCAATAAATTAGGCAATCTAGAAGAAATGGACGCATTCCTGGAAAGCCACAAACTACCAAAACTGGAACAGGAAGAAATAGAAAACCTGAATAGGCCAGTAACCAGGGAGGAAATTGAAGCAGTCCTCAAAAACCTCCCAAGACACAAGAGTCCAGGGCCAGATGGCTTTCCAGGGGAATTCTATCAAACATTTAAAGAAGAAACCATACCTATTCTCCTAAAGCTGTTTGGAAAGATAGAAAGAGATGGAGTACTTCCAAATTCGTTCTATGAGGCCAGTATCACCTTAATTCCAAAACCAGACAAAGACCCCACCAAAAAGGAGAATTACAGACCAATATCCCTGATGAACATGGATGCAAAAATTCTCAACAAGATACTGGCCAATAGGATCCAACAGTACATTAAGAAAATTATTCACCATGACCAAGTAGGATTTATTCCTGGGACACAAGGCTGGTTCAACACTCGTAAAACAATCAATGTGATTCATCATATCAGCAAGAGAAAAACCAAGAACCATATGATCCTCTCATTAGATGCAGAGAAAGCATTTGACCAAATACAGCATCCATTTCTGATCAAAACTCTTCAGAGTGTAGGGATAGAGGGAACATTCCTCAACATCTTAAAAGCCATCTACGAAAAGCCCACAGCAAATATCATTCTCAATGGGGAAGCACTGGGAGCCTTTCCCCTAAGATCAGGAACAAGACAGGGATGTCCACTCTCACCACTGCTATTCAACATAGTACTGGAAGTCCTAGCCTCAGCAATCAGACAACAAAAAGACATTAAAGGCATTCAAATTGGCAAAGAAGAAGTCAAACTCTCCCTCTTCGCCAATGACATGATACTCTACATAGAAAACCCAAAAGTCTCCACCCCAAGAATGCTAGAACTCATACAGCAATTTGGTAGCATGGCAGGATACAAAATCAATGCCCAGAAATCAGTGGCATTTCTATACACTAACAATGAGACTGAAGAAAGAGAAATTAAGGAGCCAATCCCATTTACAATTGCACCCAAAAGCATAAGATACCTAGGAATAAACCTAACCAAAGAGGTAAAGGATCTATACCCTCAAAACTATAGAGCACTTCTGAAAGAAATTGAGGAAGACACAAAGAGATGGAAAAATATTCCATGCTCATGGATTGGCAGAATTAATATTGTGAAAATGTCAATGTTACCCAGGGCAATATACACGTTTAATGCGATCCCTATCAAAATACCATGGACTTTCTTCAGAGAGTTAGAACAAATTATTTTAAGATTTGTGTGGAATCAGAAAAGACCCCGAATAGCCAGGGGAATTTTAAAAAAAGAAAACCATATCTGGGGGCATCACAATGCCAGATTTCAGGTTGTACTACAAAGCTGTGGTCATCAAGACAGTGTGGTACTGGCACAAAAGCAGACACACAGATCAATGGAACAGAATAGAGAACCCAGAAGTGGACCCTGAACTTTATGGCCAACTAATATTCGACAAAGGAGGAAAGACTATCCATTGGAAGAAAGACAGTCTCTTCAATAAATGGTGCTGGGAAAATTGGACATCCACATGCAGAAGAATGAAACTAGACCACTCTCTTTCACCATACACAAAGATAAACTCAAAATGGATGAAAGATCTAAATGTGAGACAAGATTCCATCAAAATCCTAGAGAGGAACACAGGCAACACCCTTTTTGAACTCGGCCACAGTAACTTCTTGCAAGATACATCCACGAAGGCAAAAGAAACAAAAGCAAAAATGAACTATTGGGACTTCATCAAGATAAGAAGCTTTTGTACAGCAAAGGATACAGTCAACAAAACTCAAAGACAACCTACAGAATGGGAGAAGACATTTGCAAATGACGTATCAGATAAAGGGCTAGTTTCCAAGATCTATAAAGAACTTCTTAAACTCAACACCAAAGAAACAAACAATCCAATCATGAAATGGGCAAAAGACATGAAGAGAAATCTCACAGAGGAAGACATAGACATGGCCAACATGCACATGAGAAAATGCTCTGCATCACTTGCCATCAGGGAAATACAAATCCAAACCACAATGAGATCCCACCTCACACCAGTGAGAATGGGGAAAATTAACAAGGCAGGAAATCACAAATGTTGGAGAGGATGCGGAGAAAAGGGAACCCTCTTACACTGTTGGTGGGAATGGGAACTGGTGCAGCCACTCTGGAAAACTGTGTGGAGGTTCCTCAAAGAGTTAAAAATAGACCTGCCCTATGACCCAGCAATTGCACTCTTGGGGTTTACCCCAAAGATACAGATGCAATGAAACGCCGGGACACCTGCACCCCGATGTTTATAGCAGCAATGGCCACAATAGCCAAACTGTGGAAGGAGCCTCGGTGTCCATCGAAAGATGAATGGATAAAGAAGATGTGGTTTATGTATACAATGGAATATTCCTCAGCCATTAGAAATGACAAATACCCACCATTTGCTTCAACGTGGATGGAACTGGAGGGTATTATGCTGAGTGAAGTAAGTCAGTCGGAGAAGGACAAATATTATATGTTCTCATTGATTTGGGGAATATAAATAATAGTGAAAGGGAATATAAGGGAAGGGAGAAGAAATGTGTGGGAAATATCAGAAAGGGAGACAGAACATAGAGACTCCTAATTCTGGGAAACAAACTAGGGGTGGTAAAAGGGGAGGAGGGGGGGTGGTGGGAGTGAATGGGTGACGGGCACTGGGGGTTATTCTGTATGTTTGTAAATTGAACACCAATAAAAAACAAATTAAAAAAATAAATGCATGATTGCTATAGAGTATGGTGGGCTGGATAAGGAGGAAGTACTTTATTTGGGCTGACGACGTCCAATGAGGCCTCTCTAAGAAAAGACATTTTTAACTATCGTTTATGGGTGGAAGAAATGAATTTACTGAGTAAATAGAGATACAATTAGAATGGAGTAGGGGTAAAGGGGAATTGGAGAATTCCAACAAAAGACCAGTATATGCAAAAGAGTATGTGTGTAGTTAGTGCACTACAAATCTTCCCTTATGGCTTATAAGGACAAGTAGATGCAGAGGTGAGTAGGGATTGAGGTGGGAAAGGCTTAAGTAGGGGCCAGATCATAATAACCTTATTAAAATACTACTGTGTAATAAGTGAAATTTTTTCTGCATAGGCAGAAATGAAGAGTTTTGTAAATCACCTGAGCTTTATTCTGTAGTCACAAGGGAGTTATTAAGGGGTTTTATACAATCTGAATTGCAATCTGAGCTACAAGGTCAGATTAATGATTGGAAAGATTACATTGCTATCACTGTGGAAGACACATTCAATGTGGATGGGCGAGACTAAAATCAGAAATTCCACGGAAGGGATAACAATGGCCGAACTGAGCCAGGATGTATGAGAGCAGTGGGAGCATTTCATTCTGAGTACAGACAATAAGCAATAAGGGGGCGCATTATCTGTGGAGAATTTCAAAGCAAGAAGAAAGTTAACTAAAGGCAGTATGTTTTATATTATCACTATGCACCCTTTTTATCACTAAACGTCATTAGTGATAAAACACCCCGCCCTGAAAAAATCATTTGTTCATCTGAGTTCCAAATAATTGTGGTTTCTGTTGAGTTTTAATAACTGTATTAGTTATTCATTGCTGCCTAACAAATTACTGCAAAATTTGCAACTTAAATAATAAACATTCATTATTTCACGTGGTTTCTGAGGGTCAGGATTTTGGAATGGCTTAGCTGGATGATTCTGCCTCAGGGTCTGTCGTAAGATTTAGCTATCAAGTAGAACTCTAGTCACCTGAAGGTTTGACTGGGGCTTCTAAACTCACTCATGTGGCTATTGGCTGCACCCTCAGTTTCTCTCCATGTCAGCTTCTCTATAGTAGAGAGAGAGAAAGAGCTGGAGCCAGAGATAGCCCTCAACCAAGACAGAAGCTACAGTGTCTTTTATAACCTACTCTCTGAAGTGTCATACTATTAGTCCTGCCCAATGTGGCAAAGGACTAACTGTAAGAGAATGTGATCCCAGGAAAGGAGACTGTTGGAGGCCACCTTGGACTCTGACTACCACACACCCTATACATTATATACCATGATGTATATAGGAAGTGTAAATGAACACATTCTTATTATTTACTGTTTTACTTACTCCACTTCTAAGCTATGATAAACATTCTAAGCTATAATAAACATTCTAAGCTACATGGAAGTTTATTCAGAAAATTACCCATTAAGGAATCACTCCTATTCTCCATTCTCTTCCCAGCCTCTGGCAACTAATTATCTGTTGTCTCTTTCTGTGGATTTGCCACCTGTGTACATTCCATATAAATGGAATCATACAACATATGGCTATTTTTTTTTTGGTTTGGCTTCTTTCACTAAGCATGTCTTTGAGCACATTGTAGGCATGCGTGTATCAGTACTTCATTCTTTCTCATGGCTGAGTAATATTCCATTGGGATGTTTATACCACAATTTGTTTATCCACTCATCCATTGATGGATACTTGGGTTGTTTCCACCTTATGGCTATCTTGAATAGTGCTGTTATAAACATTTGTGTAAAATACAAATAAAATTTGTATTTGTTGGGGGAGGTGCCAATGAATATGTGAATGAATGTGCCCAGCAAGTATTTATATCCATGGATATGAAGTTAAGAGGAGAGGTCAGAGATGAGGTAAGCTTGGGGTCAGCATTCTATATGACTGGTAGTCAAAACCAAGGGAGGGGATGAGATCACCTAAGGTGAGCATACGCAGAAAAGAGAGCAACCGACTGAAAGTAGGAAGTAAGTCAAACTGTTAGTGATGTATAAGACTTGGCTAAGACCTCTAGACGTGCTCTGGTCTAACACCTTGAGTCTCATAAGCATCAAACTGGCTCACATTAGGCAGAACATCTTATTTGTTACTGACCTGTAGACTTTGTAGGGTCATATGACTTCCTTTGATAACTTATTCAAAAATTCTTTTTTATTATCAAGAAATCACTTCCCTTTAGGTACTTAAATTCCAATATTTGACATTAAGAAATCATATCCTGCCCTGTGGAAGATGGATAATGTTTAGTCAGTGTTCTGTGATAACTAAGGCATATTTTCTATTGACTAAATAATCTCAGGCCTTTCAATTTCTCTTTAAATATTTTCTAATATTTAGATGTATTTTCTAGGTCTCCCATAATTTACTGCATCACGATTCAATTAGATGGTCTAATAAAGCACTGTCTCATGTGCAATAAAGTATGTGCTCTACCAAGCTCTTATAGTCTCCCCTTCTTTTAAGATAGTATCATGTTCTATTATTAAAAAAGGAACAAGACAAATCCACTATTGATTTATCAGTATCTTTAACATGTGTGCCATTGTAGTCTTGAACCCGTTTATTGATGTTTATGTCTAGATAATAATTTCTCCTATTGCATTAGCAGACAGTATTTTAATTTTAGGGCACGTGTTGATGTTGCCTTTTCACTTTTCTATCAAAATTCTTTGTTTACACATGTCTCTAATTTATATAAGAACACTTTCAATTTTCTTCTTGTACTTTTTTAAGTGTTAATAATCTTGTCGTATTTGACATCATACCAGAATTCAGAATTTTCCCAATTCCATTTCATCACTGATAAGGAATATTGAATAACATTAGGATCCTAAAATCTGCCCCAGTGTGGTAGCTTTCAATCAGATTGACACTAAGTTGTTCACCTTCACTTTTGGGGGACATTACTCTCCATCAAATTATGCTTCTAGAATTGCATGAACCTTCTTATGTTAGTAACCTTCCCACTTGAATGGGTATTGGAGCATAAGAAAGACTGTAAATCTGTCTGGTGGACTAGTTTCCAGCTCACATGAGACTCAGTCATTTCCATTTTCTGTATGAGCAATGCAGAATGCAGTGATTGTAAGCTGTCCAATCTTTGTCAGGACTTCCTGTGTTTGGTATATATTGTGATTGACACAGCAACGATAATGAAATGCGAGTAATCCTGCACTGTCAACATGCTTTAGATGGATTTCCTTGTATTCGGGGGATGTCTGGCCTTATGGGAGGAGGAAATCTAATCTAACATTCAGAAGACCAGTACCTGCTCCCTGATGTCTAGAAGGAAGTTAGACTCTTGGATAATGTGATTATAGGGCAGTGGTGTTTACTGCTGTGGAATCCTCAGGATATTCCAACTCTTTGAAAGATGGGTCTCTTATGTGCTCAAAGGATGGAGTTAACACCCTTTAATGAATTCTGTGCAGGGAGATTAGATGCCCTAGTGGGTAATTGGTGTTGGTGGGGAATGGGCAAAGTATAGCTGGGTCAGGGCACCTCTATCCCCACCAGGATCCAGCCTGCTAAACATTCATTTTTGAATTGGCTTGCTGGAGGTCATGCTTACATTTGACTTCCATGAATCTTTCACACTTGATACCTCTTGCACAATGCCACTTACTAAATGTTATCTCATTTAATCTTCTCAATTACCCTGCTTTGTAGGTTACCATCTTTGCATTTTCAGGTGAGAAGACAAAGGCTGTGTGAGGTTACATCCTGGCCAAGGCTTCAGAGTGAAGGAATCAGGATTTGAACTGAGTCCATACTCAGTGAAGTATGCCTCATTATTTTTCACTTCAAGCAAAGAGCCAATGGAACACAGGTATGGTTTAGTTAATGAAATTTAAATTAATTTTGAAATGAGTAGGCACATTTATGTAAAGTTCCTGTATCCTTATCTTGTAAAAGCTGCTTCTGATTTTAATTCTGGTATAATTAAGATTTTTATATATTTGTAACCAGCAAACACACAATCTCAAGTTCTACCTTTCTCATATAATATTTCATTTCTACTTTCCCATGTTGCATAGTTTTTATAGTTATCATTTTAATAGTTACACAATAGTACAATCAATAAATATCCAGTCATTTAAAAAAATTCCTAATGCAGTGGTGAAAATTAAGACAGTACTCTACTAGTACATCTCACTGTAGGAAAACCAAAATTGTAGACAAACAAAAAAAGCAAAACTGAGGGTGAATATTTTCTTAATGAAAGGATTCAATATAGAATTCCTTTAAATAGTATACTTCCCTGGGTTCTCAGGGGATTCAGTTTCTTAAAATTAAGAGTCATACACTTTTGTGAAGGTCTGTCTAAGGCTGGCTAATTTCTGGAATCCTTTCTAGCACCACCATGTCTAATACATCAGTTGAGTAAAGGGAGGCTACCCATATATTCTAGGTGTTTTCCAGTTACAGAAACCTACAGGAATGAAGGATGTGTTTACTTCTCAGGCCATCGTGGTTCAATAAAAACTCAGGAGAGTTTTTTACTCATTTAGTCTTACGGTGCCGAGTCCAAGCATTTCTAGGATCGTTGAGTCCCCAGGATGTCAGGGACAGTGTGCGGTCATCTATTCTAGTCCATCCTCCTGCCTCCAGTCGGCACCACACCCAACTAGCCCAGACAGATGAGACTCTGTCCTATTTTTAACAAGACCCAGGGACAGGGAGCATTCCTCATTTCCTCAATAACTCCATTTCAAATCCTATCCATACTTTGAGTTTAACTTTCACACATTTAACAGAGAACCTCCATGTACTTCTTACATCTTTAGATCTAATATGAAACATTTTTCATGAATTTAAAATTAAGAAACTAATAAATATGGATCAACTAGAAAACAAAATGTATTTTAGGTTGTTGGTGACTTTAGATATACTAGTAGAATGTCACATAATGTGATAACATTAGGATATGTAATAACAAATATTATCTCCTAAAAATCCTAAATTTTACTCTATAAGAGTAATTACATCACTTAAATATCTTAAGAGATTTGATTGGGAATATCTGTATTTAAGAGAGAAAATAATGATATACCTTTCACTCACCCTCAGAAAAAGATTTCATTCTTGCTTAGTAAGATTAGATTATATTTAAATGAGATTATATATGAGCAAGGTTATGTTTTAGATACGTAATAATGAAAACAACTCTACTTCCTTCCACTCACAAACTATGGTTTTATTTTTGTTCAATGGGTTAGAGTGCTTTGGGGAAAAAAAAATCTCCATTTACCATTGTGCTGGTGTTTTGCTAATTGCCTCCCATTGGCTTTTATTTAATTCTTTTAAATATTAGGAAGCTGGAAATTTTGAGGAGACTTGAAAGGACAAAGATTAATCAAGGATAAAAGTGACTACTTTAAGTTGCATCCCACAACCTCTCTTTTTATGTTTTCACATAGCCCAAGCTGCTTGTTTGGCATCACATGGGAATCTTTCTGAGGTAAAGGACATGGCTTCCTAAAGCATCATGCCTTATTGCAGTAGTTTGAACCGGTTTATTTAATAAGTTTATTCTATAAAAATAGATCGATTGTTTTCCTCCTCTGATACCACTGTTCTGACAGGCCTGGTTCCCTCACTTTATTCTGAGAGGATTTCTCTATTGAAGAGTGTAAACAATAAGGCCTACTCCTCCCTGATGGAGTGTTCTTTCTGTCTTTTTGGTTCAGAGGCCATAAGTGCTAGATAAGAATTCCTGATCAGATTCAGCCATTCTGCACATGATTAATTTTGTCATGAGCAAAACAGTATGTTTTCAAGGTTGCTCGGGCAGTCACTGTCCAAAGCTATTCTTGCCTTTAAATCATCTTGGTTTATGTGTAGTAAAACAGAAGCATGTCTTAGTTGAAACCATTGTTTTCTTCCATTCATGCTACAGTATCTCCTGGACTTTCTAGGATCATATTTTTACACCTATGAAAATGATTGACATCACTTTGACAGGTTGTTTGATCTTCCTTCATGAATCACAAAGTCCCCATGACAAAGACATGATTTTTTATATCATAACTAATTTTGAGGCAAGTTACATTAGTGAAAAGGAGAAAAGCAAGACAATAGTCTGAATCGGAGAATGAAAGAAAACAAAAACAAAGAAGACAAGATATCTTTCTTATCAAGCTCCAGTGAAAATTTGCAAACTCAAGTGCCATGAAATTTTGTATTTTGCTACTGTTCAAAAGATGCATGTTCAACAAATATTACTGATTAATAGGTCTGCAAACTCAGAAAATGTAGCCATAGATCATATCAAACTATAGTGCAGTCTCTACATCTGCAGATGGCTTGGTGGGTGGGAGTCAGAAGATACTTAGATTTGAAACTTTGCTCTCTCACTTAATTGCTGTTTGACCCTGGGCAAGCTACTTAACCTCTGTGTACCTCTAGTTCCTCCTTATAAAGTGGAGAAGGTAATAATTGTTCTTTTATTTTTTAAAATATTTTATTTATTTATTCATGAGAAACCCAGAGAGAGAGAGAAAGAGAGAGAGAGAGGCAGAGACACAGTCAGAGGGAGAAGCAGGCTCCATGCAGGGAGCCCGACGTGGGACTTGATCGTGGGACTCCAGGATCATGCCTTGGACCAAAGGCAGGCACTAAACTGCTGAGCCACCCAGGGATCCCCTGGTAATAAGTGTTCTTAATCATAACTTATTGTGACTTAAACTTATTGTGAATCAGTATATATTTGTTCACAGTATATGATATTCTGAGTTATAAGCATTGTGATATTCATATAAATATGTACCACTGAGAAGTATATCTGATAAATAATAAGCACTATATATGTGAGCTCTTACGCTAATTTTAAAATCTAAGATCTCATTGCTGGGATTATTATACTGATCTTGGACATCAGTAAAAATTGAGGTGTTCAGAAATGATTGCCAAGAGAATGGAAATTCTTCATAGAAATTCCAGACAACACAGGAACTCCATGCAAACATAAGGAAAATAATGTACTCTTTACTGAACAAATCTTAAAGTTCAGTTAACTATCATGAAGAGTCACAGGGGCAACTATGACTTCCTCAAGATGTCCAGAACTGGCATGACCTGATCCAGTCAGCAGAAGTCAGGATGCGGGCACCCCTGGATAGCTCAGTCAGTTAAGCGTCTGCCTCTTGATCTTAGCTCAGGTCTTGATCTCAGGGTGCTGAATTCAAGCCCCACGTTGGACATGGAGACTACTTAAAAAAAAAGACCAGAAATTACTATAGATAGGATCCATGTTCCAAACTTCCTTTAGTTTAAAGGGACTTGCAAACTGCCTTAACTTTATATTTGCCAACCTCTCTACTTACCCCATGGTGCTTTCTCCAAGTTTCATCTTCGTCCTCTTCATTTCGGTAACTGTCACGTTTCAAACTTCTTCAGATGGCATTGGAACAGTCAGAAAAAATTACTGGATCATTTGTAAATTTTCCCTACTCACATGTCATATGTAAGAATTGCTTAACTAGGGGATCCCTGGGTGGCTCAGCGGTTTAGCACCTGCCTTTGGCCCAGGGTGCGATCCTGGAGTCCCGGGATCGAGTCCTGCATCGGGCTCCCGGCGTGGAGCCTGCTTCTCCCTCCTCCTGTGTCTCTGCCTCTCTCTCTCTCTCTATGTCTATCATAAATAAATAAATAAATAAATAAATCTTAAAAAAAAAAGAATTGCTTAACTAAAAAAACAAAACAAAACAAAAAACAAAAACAACCCTACAAGCAGATTAGAATGTTTTTTGTTTCTAGTCTTCATTAATTCAGTAGATGAATATGTACTGAACATTAGCATGTGTTAAGCACTTGACACATAAGGATAAATAAACCATGGTCCTTGTCCATCTTGGATTTACAGTCTGGTAGTTTAGTGTTAATCTCTTATATAGTTGATCCTCATTATTATTTAGTCTGTTCACTAAAATTTGTAATTTCACAATCAATACTCATGGTGCTTTTGTGGTCATTTCTTGACATGTGCAGAGAGGCAGAAAGTTTGAGTCCCCTGTCACACACTTCTGTTTGAGACAGAACAAGGTAATGCTCTCTGCCTTCTTGTTTTGGCTCTCATACAGTAAACAGTGTCCTTTTTGTGGTCTACTTGTTGCCACATTTTTTGCATTTTTGGGCTTTTTGTTGGTAATTTTGCTGTTTAAAATGTCTCCAGGTGTAGTGTTGAAATGCTGTCTAGTGTTCCTAAGCACAAAACTGTATTGTGCCTTCTGCATTAGATAAGCTTTGTTTGGGCATGAGTTGTAGTGCTGTTGGCTGTGAGCTCAGTTAACAAATCAACAATATTGTACATCCAGAAAAAGGAAGAAGGAATTCAATCAGTATATGAGACTGCTCCAAAAAGTTCTACCTTATTACCCTTAGTGCATGAGGAAGCTATGAAAAAAGATGAAAAAGTGGCTGAATTGGTGGATTCATGAGATGGCAAGTGGTTGGAAGGCTGAAAACCAAAGAAATTTATAGTCATATTACTCAGGATCAGGAAAATGTTAAAGCCCTCTTGACTACTGTTTTACTATGAAGAAATACTGCATATAATTATTTGAGAAATGTATTTTAAATATTCTGCCTTTAAACAGAAGCATACAAAAAATGAGATTTTGTATTGATCTTATTGTGACCAGAAGCTTACAGGAACCTAACCCTGTATTTCCCCTAGAAGCAATGGCTCAGTATTCACCAGTTCAGTGTTTCCAGTGACTTTATAGAACCTACCTATTGTGGATAACAAGAGCAAATGGTATACTCTCTGGTACTCTGCAGCAGTGGTTCTCAACCATCATGATTTTGCACCCCATGGGACAAATATGTAATGTGTGGAGGCATTTTGATGGTCATGATTGGGTAGAGGGTGGGGGTTGGGAAGGGATGCTACTGGCATCTAGTGGCTAAAGGCCAAGGATGTTGTTAAATCTAAATGCATAGAACAACCCAACCCCCTCTCCCAACAACAAAGAATTACCCCATTAAAAATGTCAACAGTACCAAGGCTGAGAAACCATCCTCTGTACTGAGGGTCTGCAAACCTTTTCTATAAGGACCAAATAGTTCATATTTTCTCCTTTGTGGGCCAAGGGGTCTCTATCCCAACCATTCAACTCTGCCATTGTGGCATGAGAGCGGCCACTAACAATATCCCAGCTGACTATGGGCATAGCCATTTTCCAATAAACTTTATTTATAAAAACAGCATGTTGGATTCGGGCCTGGACTATAGTTTGTGGATTCGTCCATGGCAGCGATTTTCAATCATGGACGCTCATTAGAAGAACCCAGGAGCTTCTGAATGATGGTATTGTCTGGACTTCCCTCCTCCAAATTCTGATTTGGTTGGTTGGGGAGGCCCCCCAGTGCTGGTATTGTTTAAAAGCTCCCCAGGGATTAGAATGCATAGCTAATGTTGAGAGCCACAGCTCTGAAATCCTTGCTGTTTGTGTATTTAAACGTGGCCCCAGCAGAGTAGACCCTTATCAGTGATCAGCAGACCCTTCTCTTGTGATCTGGCTTTTGTCCCAGGCACTCTCTTCCAACTCCCCAAATTAATGGCTTTTGATTAGTGCTCATTCCTCTGAACCTTTGAGGTTCAGATTTAGAAACATTGCACATATTCAGGTGCCTGACACTCCTTGCTCTTCTGGTCTTCTGTGTTTCTAACTACCCTTCTGCCTTTCCAACCTTTCACACCTTAAATATAAGTGCTCCCCAAAGAGCTGCTCTGGGTTCTTCTCTCACTAATTTTCCCTGCACTGTGTCATGGCTTTACCTCTCAATGAACAATGTTCACACAATTCTCTGTTGGCTTGGTTTCTCCCACTGGGGTTGGTTTTTTTTTTTTTTTTTTTTTTTTAACATTTTACTTATTTATTTGGGAGAGAGAGAAAGTGAGAGACAGAGAAAGCACCTGAGCAGGGTGAGGGCCAGAGGGAGAAGCAGACTCCCCGCTGAGCAGACAGTTCCATTCAGGGCTCCATCCCAGGACCCCAGGATCCTGACCTGAGCGGAAGGCAGACGCTTGACTGACTGAGCCACCCAGGCGCCCCAGGGTTATTTTTTAGTAGGCCACCTGGTGACTCTATTCTTGGTTTGATCACAGTTTTGGAAATAGATATGAAAATTCTTATTCATAAAACTAAGTTATAGTCTCTTCCAGCTATCAACTCCCACTGCTCAGGATGTTTCATAGAACATTTTAAACACTGTAATCCTTTCTGTGGAACTAGCTTACAGGAGAAACAACCCCACAATAAGGTCATTTGGGGACTTTGTAATGTACCTTATGTATCTAGACCTACCTCATGCTGAATAGAAAGTTACCAGTGTACACAAATTTAAATACTATTGAATAAGGCTAAGTGCCAATGTTGTATTTATGTCACCAGAACAGTCCTAGAGTTCAAAGTTATAATAATGAGGCCCAAATTCTTTGCCAGGTGTATCTAGCCAATGTTGGCAGAAGATAGGGAGTACACACAAACTGGGTAATTGACAAGGGTTTTAAGAGGGTCTGTTTGCAAAGATATGGACAGGTGTATTGGGTTTCCTGGGGCTTCCATAACAAATTCCCATAAACTTGGTGGCTTAAAACAACAGAAATTTATTCTCTCACCATTTTAGAGGGCAGAAGTCCAAAATCAAGGCATTTGCAGGGCTGCACTCCTCCTGGAGGCTCTAGGGGAGTATCCCTCCTTACCTCTTTCAGCTTCTGGTAGCTGTTGGCATTCCTTGGTTTCTTTGACTCGTGTCCACATCACTCCAATCTCTGCCTTCCCTTATATCACCTTCTCCTCTTCTTCACATCACATTTCCGTCTTCTTGTCTGTTTTGCTTTTCTTTTATAGGGATACTTGTCATTGGATTTAGAACCCACTCAAATAGCCTAGGACTATCTCCTCATATCAAGATCCTCAGCTTAATTATATTCTGGAAGGATTATTTTTCCAAGTAAAGGATTAAAACGGGCCATTAACTTTTTGGCTGCCATAATTCAACCCACTACAGCAAGATTAGGAGAAACCAACAAGGGACAGTGAAGCCCTATAGGATTCTTCTTTACGAAGGCTGCAGGAGAAAGCGGAGAAAGCACTCAATGAAGTCCAGAGCCAGTAGCTGTAAATATAGGGTGAGAAGGAGGCACCTGACAGCCCTGTGGCTCTTGAAAGGAAATTTTACTTAATGTGTGAACTGACATAAAGAAGGCTGGGGGAATAAATACCCAAATTTATTCTCTTCCCACCCTCCTATTGGTGCCTCTCATTGGCAAAAGCTAAATGGTTGTCAGAGAAAAAGATGCCCAATGATGTAGTTCCTGAAAGAGAAATGTGGAGAGTGAGCCTGGAGGGGCAAACAGAAAACATGTAGACATTACCATTTTTGAGCCCTCTCAAAACAGAAAAGTTCTCAAGTTAGAGGTTCAAATGAAGGTACTTCCACAAGTTCAGCAGTACATTTCACTTTTTCTATATGTAAAACAACCAAGGAGAGCATATTTCACTTTTTTTCCTGTAATTTCAGAACATTACACACTGGTACTGGGAAATACTAATTACCTCTGTGTTTTGGGAAAAGAACTATAAACAGAGTACAAACCACCACAGTCTTTTCCATCTATAGAAATAATCCCATTATCATAAGCATCATCATCATATTGTAATTTGACTCCTCTTATTTATATTCCTTTTCTTTTCTCAAAAAGAATTTAGGTGGCTCATTACTTTGTAAAGATGATGAAATTGGAATTAAAAAGTCAAGATAATGAAAAGGAGGAAAAAGCAAATACATCAATCTTAAGAGCTAATGGGATGTTGTGATTGAGCATCACATTTCTGGCAGCCACCATTATGATAACACAGCTATGGCCACTTCCTACTCTAGCAGAGTTTTGCATATTTGGCTATGAGGAATTTTGCAACACATGATTCCATAAAAGCTATCTCCTTCTCCCGTTCATGTAACAGTCACTTTCTATGCTTAAAAATTGCTAGACAATTTGTTCAACTAACCTTTATTTTTATTTATTTTTTATTTATTTATGATAGTCACAGAGAGAGAGAGAGGCAGAGATACAGGCAGAGGGAGAAGCAGGCTCCATGCACCGGGAGCCCGACGTGGGATTCGATCCCGGGTCTCCAGGATCTTGGGCTCATTAATTTTTTTTTGTCTCACCGTTGAGTCCTAAGAGGTTTTTTGTTTTAAAATAAGGTTTGATCTGATTTAGACAAATTCTTTAGTGTGTTTTCTAAGGTTTTTTTTTTTCAGCTTTGAAAAAAAATATTACCACAGAGTTGTAGTAAGAATTAAATTAGATGAGATAATAGGCAAAGCTTCTGATACTTCATAACCACTTAATCGATGTGGGTTCTCTTCCCATGTCCTTTACCCCATTAGTAGATTCAAATCCTGTAGAAAAGTTGAGAATGATGCAAACAAGAAAAGTCTTTTGATGAATGCATCTCAGAAAAAAATATTATTCAGGAGACTAGTGGAGTCATAAACGAAATGACACAGGATCAAAATGTAAATGGTAAGAATTTAACCAAGGACAACGATTATTTACTTATTCTTTTTTTGAAAATTAAGAGATGAAAGAAGAAAAAAGAAGGCAGTAGCATCAGGGAGAAACAGCACAACACAGTGGTTAAGGACACAAGTCTGTAGCCAGGTGCTCGGGTCTGAAGCCCAGCTTGCTGCTTACAAGCCATGTGAACATGGGTACGCTGTTTAATCTCTCGGTGGAAGAGCAGTTAAGTGAGGAGGGCAAGGTTCCCAAGGGAAGTCATGAGGAGGAGCTTGGGAAAAAAAGTTCAGATTTGCGTTCACTAAAGGAGAAAAGGTCACAAGGAATTCTGAGGGACACATCAAGTCAGATGATGTTTATTTTTTCAGTAAAGTCTGATGTTAAGCCATCTTCCTAGAAAAAGGCAAATCAAGGGCACAGTTGGGAATTACAGAAAACAAAGAAGGTGAGGAAAGAGTAGTTGTTAAGATTCAAATAGTGATTTGGCAAAAAATTCAAAAAACTAATAAACAAAACATTAGAAGATTGCCAAAAACCAAGAAGGATCCAGGTGAACTCGGGAGAATGTGAATTAGAAATGGATTTCATCAACAGTTCTTGTGACTTGCCCTAACAATATTTTATCAGTGTGGAAGCAGGAAAGAGAAAACAAGAACACAAGCTACTGAGAGGAGATAGTGGTTGATAAAAGAGCAAATATTTAAGGGCTTCCAGATGAACACATTGTTGAAATGGTCAAGTGTCTTATAGATATATCTATACTATTGAACAGTGTGCAGCTAAAAAATGAGGTCTGGATGAGTGTATTTTATTTCTGTAAGTAGAAAAAAAGAAAGGATAATTTTTATAAGTAACAAATCTTAAATGGCTTCCCGGATGGACCAGATAGTGTGAGATGGATAAAAAACCTGAAAATGTGGTGGCTCATGTATTTCAGATTTAGTGATAACCAGCTGCAGATGGAATTGAATTGAGGGATGGGGAGATGTCAATGGGGGGCTCTTCTGTCATGGGGAATTTTAGAGAGGAGATTTTCAAGGTAGAAAGCTTTGGATGTTGAGGTACACAGTCTCACGAGTGTCAGAGCTAGAGTGGAGATGGGAGAAATAGCAAATTCATTGGTTAAGAGACTGCAGGGTCAATAGTAGGAAGGGTAACGCTTCTGGTGGTACGTGAAGGGTGCTCACGCACACTGAGGAACAATGAAGTCCCCATGAAACAGGGAAGAGTACTTTGGAGATCAGGAAGCTATTGTAGAGATTTCTCAACTACCTTATTTTGCCATCCAGTTCTAAAAACAGGTAGTAGATCTGTGTCCAGCTGAGTGTTTGCTTGGCCTTGTCTTGTACTCAATACTAACTGAGTCTATTATCCTTTATAATTGATGTCATCTCAGTACTCATCACACACCCAAGTCCTGCTCCAGAAAAGAGAAGCTGTCAAGGTCCAAGTCTCAGTGGCTTCCTCCTCACTCTCCAAGGTCACAGGCCTGCTCTGGCTAACTCCAGTGAGCCGCCTTTGCCTGGGACAGAATTGGAGGGCTGGAGAGAGTGGAAAACAAAGTACTTTCCCCTTTTGTTTCCTGTGGAGCCACTCTAAGGGGGTAGAAGTGTGCGAGGGAGGGAGAGTTTATTCATATTTCAGAGCTGGTTAAAAAACATACATTGGCTTTTGACTTATTGTGCTAATTTATGTATTTGAGACATTTGCACTCTGAGCTCCAGGGTTCTTACCTACAAGCACACAAGCATGTGAAAGACTATTTAAGGCAAGTCTCGGAAGTCTGTAGGGGAAATCCATTCTCTTTCCTCTTCCACTCCTAGTGTGCTGCTAGGTAAAGCTGTATTTGAAGTTGTCCATAGGAAGAGAAACAGCTTTTATAACTCAGCTAAAGCTTATGAGATGTCATTTACCACACTGAAAAAAACTGAACTTGCCAATGTTGACCTCAAAAAGATTTTAAGATTTGTTTAAACAGGGTCAACTTCTTCTTTGTGAAATAGGCAAAGGATTGCCATTTAATATCCCTCTTCCAAGTAGTTTACCCCACATACACAAATAACTGAGGGGTTGAGGAGCCTGTATTGATAATTCAAATTTCAAAAAGTGATTCTGAGAAAATGTTTTACTGCCTATGTGGTCCAGACTGACTGTCTCCATTAAATACATTCATTGGATAATTGCTTAACTTTCCATTTTCCTTTTCTGGTGAAGTCACATATAATATCTCCAAAATGGCTAGAAGGAATCATGGGATTTATGCATATAAATACAGCATTGCTTTTCAAAAAGGACAGAATACATTCAAGAACTATTTATATTCTGAGTAAGCCTTGAATTATATATATTACATGTGCAGAAAATAATTCATTATGAGCATATCTCATGTATGCCACGCTAAATGACCCTTTGATACTGATGTCATGTCCATTCAGCTTGAAGGAGTTATAGATACCAAGAGGACCAAAAATGAATGCCAAGAATGCATGGAATGGTTTCCATGGAGCATAATGGCACAATTGTCTGATGGAACAAAATTGAAAAGAACTAGAGGACGGGAAAAGGGTGTGGTGTCTGCAGAAATGAAAAACTTTA
The DNA here is from genome assembly GCF_053574225.1 of Canis aureus. Taxonomy (NCBI): domain Eukaryota; kingdom Metazoa; phylum Chordata; class Mammalia; order Carnivora; family Canidae; genus Canis; species Canis aureus. The sequence goes on along the minus strand of NC_135644.1, from coordinate 24,663,844 downwards.
TTCATGGATTCAAATTTATGCTTAAAATGAATTGGATATGATATATCATTCTCGGTTTTCAGGCAAAAGTTAGAAACTAAATAGTGATGGAACTTTCAGAGTAATCTGGCAAATTCCCCTGGAACTTTCTTTCCTTCTACCTCAAATATATTAGTTATGATCAGTCCTATCCTTTTTCCCTAAAGGATGATAGAATATCCACCTTTTTAAACCAACACTTTTGAAAAGGTTTCCTATCATATCCTTTTTAGGACTTCCCACCACCGATCTTCACATTGCCTTGTAAACTTGTCATTGCTTCCCATCCGTAGATCTGGAAGGGCCTGTTGGTAGAGTCCATTACCACAAAAAATCCCAGCCTGACTAAGAGACAGTTGGGAAAAATTCTTGAACAAGGGATGATCCCAAGCATTTGTTTTTTCATTAGACTCTTGGTTATATCTTTATTCTGTTCTACAACCGCAATTAAACCTTCTTCTGATTTCCTTTTAAGAACACTGACAACCAATAAGTAGCTTTAACATTCTCACAAGTGTGTAAATCTGGTCACCGAGAAGCTTCTGGATGGTACAATTTCATGATTTTGGTGCTATCCCAAAGATAGTTGCTTGTGTTAAATTCAAGTGAAGGTGCTTTTTTTTTTTTTTTTTTTTAAAATCTCCTCTATTTATTAAAATCATTCCAGGTTAGTTTCATTACAACTAGTTCAAACAATTTTGTCATGGTGCCTTCCCCACTAAGTAGTCCCTTTCTGACTATTACCTGAAAACCATTTCATTCTTCCTTATGGTTCCTGATTTTCTGTTTTAATTTGACGAGTTTCTTCATTTGTTGGCTAATACTTTTACACTAACCCTCACTCTCAACTCTTACTATGGATTTTTTTCTCCGGGTCCTTTCATCTTAATAGTATCAAAATTTAGAGGGTTTGCTTTTTAGACCTGATGTCATAGCAGAGCTTCCTTTACTTGTGCCCCTTTCTTGGTTGGATTTACTGTGTTTTTGGATCCTATATATTCCTTTTGATTACTTTGCACTTTGTTTTTCTCTAGTACATTTTCAAGCAATTGCCTATGAAAAGCTGAATGAGATGCAAATATTCTGAGACTTTACCAGTTTGCAAATGTCTTTTATCTGCCCTTACCTCTGATGGAGAGCTTGACTGAGTGTAGAATTTTGGGTTGCAAAAACCATTCTCTTAGAACTTCTTCAATACCTTTCACAAAGGAATTTGTGAAAAACCCACAGTTAATATCCTACTCAATGGTGAAAGCTTTCTCCCTGAGACTGGGAATAAGACAAAGTTGCCTGTTTTCACCACTTCTATTTAACTTTGTACTGGAAATTTTAGCTAGAGGGATTAGACAAGATGATGAAATGAAAAGCATCCAGATGGCAAAGGAAGAAGTAAAACTATCTATTCACAGATGACATGAACTTAATATAGAAAATTCTAAAGAATTCTTCAAAACTACTACTGTTAATAAATGAATTTAACAAAGTTGCAATATATAAGATTAACACACAAAATTCAGTTGTCCTTAACGTCTACAGTTGGTTAACTTTAGTAAGATCACCCTTGATAATGTGAACGGGTTTCATCCAATCAGTTGAATGGTTTTAAGAGCAAAGAAAGAAATTCTTCTGACTAAATTGTCAACTCCTGCCTGATTTTATAGCCTGATGGCCTGCCCTACAAATTTCAGACATGCCACCCTATAATTACATGTGTCAATTTCTTCAAATAAACCTCTCTCATGTATATGAGGAAAAAAAGATTCTCTTAAAGTATTGAAGACATCTTCCAAATCTTTTCGTTGCTGATGAGAATTTTGATACTAGTCTGATAATCATTCTTTTGTTAGATGATGCCTTCCTTCTCTCTTTCCTTCCTTCTTCCTTCCACCCTCCGTCTCTCTCTCTTTCTTTCTTTCTTTCTTTCTTTCTTTCTTTCTTTCTTTCTTTCTTTCTTTCTTTCTTCCTACTTCCACCCTCAGCAACAATAGCCATAATGGTCACATTGAGAATGATCTGGCTCATAGGCTTCTGCTTTAGAGATAATATTGAATCCTCTCAAAATAATTTTATTCATGACAGTATTTGAAGTCTGAGAAGTCAGTCCTATGTCCATCTCCTGGCGATGATGGGGAGGGAGAGAGGGAATTTGGATCATACGGCGCCTGAAATATGAGGTGTTCATAGGAAAATTAGGCAGAAGGAGAAGTGGATACCAAACAGAGATGACCAATGTCCACCATAAATACTATCTTCAATGGCATCTTAAAATTCAACAATACTATTATATAAATGCTTATCATAACGCATTATAGACTTACAGGGTGGTGGGGTTAAGTGACTCGCTTAATTGTGTAATTATTTGCTCATTCATTTATTGATCCCTCTTGTGTGCCTACAATTAAACAAGAGCTCTTGTTAAGTTATCCAAGATGTGCTCCTTAGATTTCATTTCTGTCAAGCTAGGAGTATATTAATGTTCAAGTAAAGCAAATATACACATGGCAAGAAGTTCAGAATTTTATGAATCAGATTCACATCTAAATATGCTCTCATCAGCCGTTTCTAAGAAACAATGTTGTCAGAGGTTGCTGATAACCCTCACAAATGAATTTGTTCTCGGTTATCAGGACACTAAGCCCATATTGAAAATCAATGTTAATTCAAGAATTCTTAGCTCACCATGCAGCTTGTTCTGAGCTCTAGGAGTTGTGCAGGAAAAGGAAAAAGGAATGATTTGTGATCTGAGGAATATGCTTTGACAGCCCAAACCCAAAATACATTCAAAAATTTTCACAGGGGCTTTAAAGGTGACCTTGGTGAGGAAGGGAAAACAATCTTCATCCGATGAGGACAGGGTGAAAAACATTGCCTAGAAAGATACACAGACTAAATTTAAAATGAACATAATTTTGAATTTTACCAGATGAGTGCTTTCAGCTTTTGGAAATATAGTTTGAAATGCTGGTATCTCAGCAATAAGTATCAGAATCTGGAGACTAGAAATCAGTTGGTGGCACCTGCCAATCACCCTTCAACAGCAATGAAAAGATTCACCTATTATAACAGGGAGCGTTAGCTCCCACTGTCTGAAACTCAGTCTGTCATGGAAATGACTCTCCAACCGCCTCCTTGGAAGCTGGTTCTGGAGTTGGTCCACAGGGAATAATTATAAGATTCCTAAGCTCCCATGCCACTGTTAGCTAGAAATAAAGGTAATCTTGATCACAGTTCAGCTAGAAATCTCTGTCCTGAGTTAAATGTGAAGGAACAGGAGTAAGGAAGGCCTTGTGCTTCAATTCACAAATGCTTAAAAGGAACCACTGATAGAAATCTTACTACTTCTCCATTATTTAATAAACATAGAAATAAAATGCTAGATATTTAAATGTGCCAAAAAAAAAAACCCCAAAAAAACCCTTCAAGACTGTTCAGAGTAGAGCACATGGGCTCTACACTATAAAGTCATAATAAACTGTGATGCATATTTTTAAATAAAACTTAAAAAAATAATACTTTTTATTCAAGATTATCTTCATTATGAGACAAAATGGGACACAATGCTACCTGAATTAGAAATTATAAAAGCCTTGTTCTATTTCAAGATGATGAAAGATAGCTTGCAATGACATGGATGGAGCTAGAAGTAAGTCAGTCAGAGAAAGACAAGTACCATACAATTTCATTGATATAAGAGATTTAAGAAAAAAAAAAAAACAAACAAGCAAAGGAAAAGAGAGAAGGAGAGAGGGAAAGGAGAGAGAGAGCCAAGAAACACTCTTAACCATAGAGAACAAACTGATGGTCACCAGAGGGGAGGAAGGTGGCAGAGGGTGAAATAGGGGATGGGGAGTAAGGAGTGCAGTTTTGATGAGCACAGGGTGATGTGTGGAGTTGTTGAATCAGTAGTTTGTACCCCTGAAACTAATATACCCCTGTATGCTATGCTAGAATTGCAATTGAAAAAAATGGAAAGATTGCTTTCTTAGTCTTTAAAAAGAAAACATCAGATCAAACATAAGAGAGACTGATCTTGGGTGTATTCCTGATTTATAAAATCAAAGTCCATTCTCTCTCAAAACTGATGGGAGTTTTAAGGATTATTTCTTGTTCAAAGACCCTTTTACATATTTTGGCTCTATTAGAAATATTTTAAGTGATTATAAATGAATATCTATTTGGGGCATTCCATGTGGGTCACATGTGGATCACATTGTTTTAAGCCATTAAACTGGAAGATGTGACCCCTGCCCTCACAAGACTCAATAATTTAGAAATCCTAGACTACAGACAGCCCAATTTCAGGGGTGGAAGACAATGGGTACCAGGCCAGGAAAAGGAGGTCCCGGCCTTACCAATAGTTCATTTGAAACTTGTTGAAGTTCACTGAATGTTTAGGATTTCTATTTCCTCATCCGTCAGTGGTAAGGTAATAATACCGGCCGTCCGCATCTTGTGCATTCCTATATGGAGACCACAGATACTGCCTATAAACATTCCTAAAAATTCTAATGCATTTTTGTCATTCATATTAGGCTGAAAAAGACAGCAAAGAGGTGTGCATTTCCTTTTAAATCGCTTTAAGAAGCATCATTGCAATTTTTACAGTTCTGAAAATCTCTTTTTAGTCCCATATTGCAGAATTGTGGTTTTAGCTACAACTTCGGTTGTGACTTCAGAGGAAGATAGAAGTTATACATCCTCCACCCAGAAGCAAAAGGTGGATATTCTGGAGAAATTTTTGCCTTTCCATTTTTGTTGAGAAAGACCTGACATATGTCACTGGATAAGATTAAGGTGTACAGTATGATGGTTTGATTCATATATAATTGGGAACTGATAACCGCAATAGGTTTAGTCAACATCCATCATATCATGGAGATATAATAAAGAGAAAAAATTCTATTTGTGATCGGAACTCTTAGGGTCTACTACTCTGTTAATAACTTTTCTGTGTGTCATACAATAAGTTTGTATATGTCATACAGAAGTGTTAACCATAGTTATCCTGTTGTACATTCCACTCCCAGTACTTATTTATCTTACAACCATGAGTTTGTACCTTTTGTTCATCGTCCTTCAATTACCTGTCTCTCCACCTCTGGTAAGTAACCACAACGCTGACCTCTTTTTGTCTGAGTTTGGTGTGGGTTGTTTTGTTTTATATTGAAGAACTTTTTTTACTGACACTCACAGAAATGTGGAAAGAAGCAAACTATAAGAGGAAGGGGAAGATTATTTGAGTCCTGAAATATATATTTAAAAAATTGGCTTAGGACCTTTTGGGGTAATTGACAAAATACCAGGGTTAACCTACTTTGTTGTATCTTTAGAAATGTCAGAGAATAAAACTTTTTAGGGCTACGATGATACTTAGATAATATATTTAAAATTTATAGAAGGTAATTAATGAGTTACAGAAAAAACGTAGACAGTTGAGTTAATACTCTAAAGGAGGAAGATTATTTGTTTTAATCCTAGGTTTATTTCTGAAAAAATGAAAAGTTGAATGTGAAAAACTTCATTCCCATATGAGTTGAAGATATTTTGTGCCATTGCCTCTCGTCTTATTACCCGACTGTGTGTCCCTGAGTTTCTATTCCCATGACCAGCTCTGTTTCTAAGTATTTCACATTTAAACTTCTCAAGAGAGGGTTGGATGGATTCTTTAGTCTATTCAGTATTCAGTGCCCCCTAGGTCTCAAAACAGGTCACTTCTGAGGTCACTGGCCAGCCAAGTGCTATTCCAATTAGTTGTGGCTATGCTTGTGGGGTCACATGATGCAAAGCCCATCCTGAGGATTCCACTGCACACAGTTTATGTGGCGAGGACAGGAAACACTCATTAGGGAGCAGGGAAGTAAGATAGGGAAGGAAAGGCAGCCAGTAAAGGGGACAGAATCAGATACTGTGGGTGACTGGGGGGTTCAATCCTGCAGGAAAATCCAGGCATAAAACACACCCCCGGGCCAGGGCTATCCCAGGGAAGTGCAAAGGAGGTGGGTATTTAGATGCCAACCCCCGCCTTAATCAGTGGTGGAGAGCTGCTTGGGAGGGAGGTGGAGGAAAGGTGTTTATTCTTCCACACACCAGTGTTCACATCCTCAGGTGAAGTGGTGGTGTTGAACCCGCAGTTAAATGTGCTGTAGCTCAATGCAGCAGTTAGGCTTGAGGGGCCTGGGAGAGGCATTTGCTGCACCCAGTACTGTATGTGAGAAATCACTCACAGCCACTTTCCACCAGAAAGGCTTTTCGTGTGGAGGCTTCATAGCTTGTCCGATACCATTTTTATGAAGGCAGTAATTCAATTTAAATTTTAAGTTCAAATTAATATAGGTGGTATTAGATTTTTGTGTTTGACTCTTTGGACAACCTTTATATGTACTAGTTTAAGTGCCTAAAACCCTTCTTTATATTGCATTTAGATTTTTGTACATCAGCTGATAGATAAATATTAAGCTTTTCTGTGGGAATGCTGGGCACTAATCAATATTTTGGCAGCATTGAAATTTTTGTCAATTAATTGAATTAGGCACTTAGTTGACTATTTTAATTTTTGTTCCAGTGTTAATGAAAAGTAGAAGTGTTAATGTTAATCATAGGACCTTTCATACACTTATAAAATAGAGACAGAGATGCAAACCACAAAGCATGCCCCCAAAATGGAAATCTTCGGTCGAATTTGAACTTAAACTTTATTTTCGATCTCAAGAACAAAATTAGTAAGAACAAAGCACAAGGGGCACCAGGGTGGCTCAGGTGATTGACCACCTGCCTTTGGCTAGGGTCGTGATCCCAGGGCTCTGGGATCGAATCCCACATCAGGCTCCCTGCTTGGCAGAGAGCCTACTTCTCCCTCTCCTTCAGCCACTTCCCCTGCTCAGGCTTTCTCTCTGTGTGTCAAATCGATAAATAAAATCTTAAAAAAAAAAAAAAAAAAGAAGAAGAAGAAGAACAAAGCACAAGACTATGATTCAAATGTAAGGTGAGATTAGGGCTTTTATACTTTTTGATTTCTGAGTAACAGCATCCTTGAAAAAAAATCAAAGTTTATTGTTTGATGTCCACTTTTCGACTTTGGTGAATGTTGTTTTAGAAATGGACAGAATCAGAAATTGGAGACTATAAAGTCAAACTGCTTACTGAAAAAAGTAGAAATGATTAAAAATGTCATGGTATTGAGGGAAAATGGAGCCCTGGTAGAGATAGAGCACCTGACCAAAAGACCATGCACATGGAATCACCCCTCAGGGTCTGAGTCCTGTGAGTCCCACCAGCTAGAAGTTCAGGCAGGCACAGTCGCCATCCCTCATGAGGTGGGACTAATACATCTGAAGCCAAGCAGGGCCAGAGGGCACGAGCAAGCTGTGTGAACAGAAGGCCCAGATCCCATGCCTGGAGAAGCATCTTAGCTGACACCCATGACTACACTGGAATTCATAATAAACAGCTGATGGAAGAGGAAATAACCTAAACCTGACTTATGGGTAAATCTGCCTGATTTGTGGATACAAACCAAGAACTTAAGTGAAAAGTTGAAAGACTTTTCAGACTGTACAAAAAATCCTAAGTAAACCAGCCACTTGTGGGTGACGTAGGATATGCTACAATCAGTGGATCCTGTAGACCTAGAAGACTCTGGCAACTTCTCTGCTGTGAAGTGCATCCCCTGATCTTTGTGGGATCCTATGCCGTTGGACCAAACACTATTAGCCCTCAGATAGTGGGATGGCTGGGGCCCTCCCAGCGGGAAAGGCAGACCTGTACCTGGAGTGTCTACTCCTGGTAAGACAAATCTCAGGCCCTTCTAGACTGGAAGAGTCCATGTAGTCACTGAGTGAGGTTGCTGATGCAGCTGTCCAAGTTATTTTGTCTAGTTGCTTAGATTGATGTTTCTTTTATGTGGATGCTCTCTGGTGGATGCTGACATGTGGCACATAGATCTTCACACTTAGTGCCCACTCCCACATGCCTCTAACTTAGATCTCATTGTACTTTTTAAAAAATCTTTCAGTTTTTTAATTTCCAGACCTAGCTTCTGGTTAAAAAGCTAGGCCATTTGCCATTGCTTCTGAATCATATATGGTCTGACCTTGGGCCACTTCTTCTGCCGAAGTGGATATAACCAGGTGCTAGGAGCATTTATATATTTTTACATTCCTATGTTCTCATTTCTCTTCAGTAAATATCTACCAGTGCAAGTGCGTGTTTAACTCTATAGGAAACTGACAGGGTATTTGCAAAACAGGTATAGTATGGAATCCCAGCGAAGTGTGGAGATCACATGCTAATTAATACTTAGTTTTTTCTGTCTTTAATTTTAACTATTTTATTTTTATTTTTTAGAGTTTATTTATTTATTCATGAGAGACACACAGAGAGAGGCAGAGACACAGGCAGAGGGAGAAGCAGGCTCCTCAGGAGCCTGATGTGGGACTCAATCTCAGGACCCCAGGATCACAATCTGAGCCAAAGGCAGACACTGAAACTCTGAGCCACCAAGATGCCCCTAATTTTAATGATTTTAGTTTTAATATGTCATCACATCTCACTGTAATTCTAACTTGGATTTCCTTTGGATTCCTTTTTTTTTTTTTTTTTTGGATTCCTTTTTAAATTGTTATTGAGCAATAGGATTTCTTTATATATTTTAGATTCAAGAACTATTTTTTTCCCTTTCTGAGACTAGCCTCTTTATTTCTTAGTGGTATCTTTTGAAGCAAGTTTTAATTTTGATGAGGTTCAGTTTATCAAATCTTTCTTTTTATGTTTTGTGATTTTGGTGTCCCAGCCAAGAATCTTTGCCTACTACAAGGTTGCAAATATTTTCTCTTATGTTTTTATCTAAAAGTTTTATAATTTTAGCTTTTACATAGATCTATGATCCGTTTAGAGAGCTGGGTTTGTTTGTTTTTGCGTGTGTATAGAGTGAAGGAAATACCAAGATGGATTTTTCTTTATATGAGTATATTAAAAAAAATGGTTGTTGCAGTACCATTTGCTGAAAGGACTGCTTTTCACGTTGAGTCACCTTGGCAGTTTTGTCAGAAATCGATTTGCCATATATATGTAGGTCTACTTCTAGACTATTCTGTTTTATTTATTCATGTTTCTTCTTGTGCCAACATCACACCATCTTTTGATTTGTTCTAAGTCTTAATTACTTTAGCTTTATGTCTTGAGGTCAGATATACAAGTACCTCAACCCCATTCTTCTTTTTCAAAATTGTTTTGTGTCTTTTAGATCTTTGCAATTTCTGCACAAAAGATTCCTGGTATTTTGATTGGGATTGTACTGAATCTATAGATCAACTTGAGTAGAGATGATTCCTAACCATATTGAGTCTTTCAATCCAAAAGTATGGTGTATTTCTCCATTTATTTAGATATTGAATTTATTTTTTGCCCTTTTCAGTGCAAAGATATTATACCTGATTTTATTCAGTGTATCTCTAAATATTCATGTTTTTGGATGCTAATGTGAATGAAATTGTTCTTTTAATTTTATCTTCCAATTGCTTATTGATTATATATTGCAATACACTTGATTTTTATATATTCTCCTTGTATTTAGTAACCTTGCTAAATTCACTTATTGGTTGTAGTGGCTCCTTTGCAGGACTTTTGGGATCATGTTATTTTATTTCTTTCCTTTAGATCTTTATGTATACATGCATTTATTTATTCATCTGTTTGTTTGCCCATGGCACTGGCTGGGACCTCCAGTTTAATGTTGAAAAGAAGTGATTTGAGCAGATATCCTTTTTTTGTTCCTAATCATAAAGGGAAAACAGTTTTTTACTATTAAATATGATGTTATCTCAAGTTCTTACAGATATCTTTTATCAAGTTGATATCTTATTTAAAAGATATTTATTGAGATATAATGCATATACCATATCACAGAATATAGAACATTTTTATTACCCAGAAGAGAAACCTTGTACTTATTAGCAGTCTGCCCATTCTCCCACTCCCCACCCCTCCCAGTGGCAAACACTAACCTACTTTCTATTTCTATAAATTTGCTATACTGAACGTCTTACATAAATAGAATTATGCAATATATGTGGTCTTTTGTGATTGATTTCTTTCACTTAGCATAATGTTTTCAAGGTACATCTAAATTGTAGCACGTAACAATATCTCACTCCTTTTTTTTTTAATTTATGTATGGTAGTCACACACACAGAGAGAGAGAGAGAGAGAGAGACAGAGAGAGAGAGAGAGAGGCAGAGACACAGGCAGAGGGAGAAGCAGGCTCCATGTACCGGGAGCCCGACGTGGGATTCGATCCCGGGTCTCCAGGATGGCGCCCTGGGCCAAAGGCAGGCGCTAAACTGCTGCGCCACCTAGGGATCCCCTATCTCACTCCTTTTTATTGCTTAAAAATGATGATGGTGATGATGATGATAATCCCTTATGGTACATTTTATTTATTCACTCATCAGTGGATTGTTTTCATTTTTGGCTATATTGAGTGATGCTGCTACGAACACACATATATAAGTTTTTGTGTGAACATATGTTGTCATTCCTCTTGGGTATATATCTAGGAGTAGAATTGCTAGGTCATATGGTAAATCTATGTTAAACATCTGAGGAACTGTGAGACTGTTTTCCAAAGAGGCTGAAACATTTAAAATTTTAAAAGCAGTGTTTGAGGATTCCAATTTCTCCATATCCTAGTCAACACTTGCATGATCTGTCTTTCTGATTATAGCCATTCAAGTGGGTATGAAATGGAATCTCATAGCTTTGATTTGCATTTCTCTGATGACATTATCCATGTGATATTCCAAAGACAAAAAGAACTGCAAAGAAAACTAAATTTAACTCAGTAGTTTTTTAAATAGTAATATTATTATAATTTTGACACTATTTTATATGCATTAGGTAGGGTAAAACAAAAAAGACAATTAGTTAATGTTATTAGGAACTCGGATTTTTAATGTAAGCAGTAGGAGATAAAATAGAAAATTAAAGTTATTAAGGGAAACAAATCTCCAGTACATAAATTTGAATTGAATTTAAATTGAAATTGTCAATATAGGGACACCTGTTAAGCGTCATGATCTCGGGGCCCTGGGATGGAGCTCTGTGTCGGGCTCCCTGCTTGGTGGGGAGTCTGCTTCTTCCTCTCCCTCTGTGCACTCTCTCTCACTCTCTCTGAAATAAATATATAAATAATATCTTTTTAAATTTAAAAAAAAGAAAATATCAACATAAAACCCTTCATATTATATCAAATCTGAAATTGTCTAGAATCATTGATACTCCGGTAGCAACAGTTATACTTAACATCCACATCTTAGTTGGAGCTGAAAGGAATCATCTTCTTGAAGAAATGCCTAATTCTCAGGCAGGTGACAGGAAAAGTACAAAGTGAGCCTGGTTTGTCTTGTTGTAGAAAGCAAGGAGGTTCTCAAAGACTAGTGGGCATGTGACAAAAATATGTAAGAATCAGATTGAAAAGGCTCCAGTGGCCAAATTTTAGTAGTAAGAAGAGTATCAAGTGTAACTGATTATAATTCATCAATCCATAGTGAGAGAGAGAAGGAAAGAGAACACATGTTTCATTTGTCACATCGAAGGTGACTTTTACATCAAATCCTTACTCTGAAAATCTGTAATTAAAAAGAAAGAATAATCATTTACCATGTCATTTTAGAAGATAAGGGAAAGCTCCTCTGTATAGAAGGATGTTAGCTAATAAACGTAGAAGAAATGAGAGAATTAGAAAACCGTTCTTTTGCAATTCCCAATGAAATAATTTATTTTTGCCAGGATGACCCATAAATAAAAAGGCTAATACCATTAGGTGGTTGTAGAGAAGGACTAACTCATGGTGCTTAATATTCCTTCATTGCTATCACTAAGGGAAAAATAAAACCACTTTTACGTAGATGAATCTGGTTGTCAACCCTTAACTAAATCAAGTTCAAGTAATGTCCCTTTCTAGTAAGAGGATCCATTCCAGAATTATGTGTTGTGCCCAATTGTCATGTCTTTCTAGGCTCCCTCAGTTTGGAACTTGTTCTCTGTCTGTCCTTGAGATCCATGCCATTGACATTTTTGAATACAGGGCATCCCTTTTTAAAAATGTGCCTCAGTTTGGGTCTGTCCAATGTTTTTTGGGGGATAAAACTCAGGTTATTCATGTTTTGCAGAAGTGATAGAGCGTTCTCCTCACTGCATGCTATCTGGTGTTACACTAAGTCCATTTATACCATTACTCATGATCTTAACTTTGAGCACTCAATTAAGAAATGTCTGCCAGATATCGCTCCCCTTGTTTCTTTTCTTTCCCTTTGTAATTCATATTTTCTGAGCTGATACTTTTGAAAGTATGTAAATATTCCATTTCTTATTCTACTTTCACCCATTAGTTTTAGTACCCATTGATTTCCTTATGTGAATTATTACTGATGATTGTCAAATGATTTTCCAATTCCATCATTTCTTCTACATTTATTTTCTAGCTTTCTATGGTAAGAAAGCTCTTTCTCTTCTATTTATTTGTTTACTTATTGTAATTCATCACTATCTTTATTTTAATGATCCAGTTGTTCCAGATTTGGATATTAGAAGCTCCCTCAAGCTGCTTCCTGTGTCTTTTGCCACGTCCTATCACTCTGAGCATTCTCTTACTTTCTGGCATAACAGGGTAGTTTTGACTCCTCTTGTACCTTACCTGTCCACCCCTGAAATCAGTAATTTCTCCAAGAAGTCCTTGTTCCTTTTAGAGGAGAGTGCGATTTGGAAACTAAGATTTGGATGAGAGCCGTGCTATGGCAGTTGCAGTGTTACTGCTCCCAGGCCTTCTCACCAGGAGCAGCAGGAGACATGCAGACAAGCCTTTATACATCTCTATCTCACTGAGCTCACACAGCTTCAATTCCATTTCAGTAGGGCTGGATTCATCCTACTTTTTTTTTTCTTCTTCTCATATTTGTGTTCTCCCTTCCATCAGTGAGCACCTCCCGTCATCCTTAGAATACTTACTTATTTGTCTTGTCCCCTGTACGTAGCTAATTTCCTGATCCTGCCAATCTGTTTCTGCTGCCCTATTATGACATCGTCCTTGGGTGGGACACAGGTACTGGCTGGCACAGCAATGTTCTCCTTCCCATTCTAATGCTGTTCGTATTAGTACCAGCTGCCACTGGGCTTCCCCTGACAGCTCACTCCAATACTTTCCATGCAGGCTGTCATTATCCATCTTGTTTCTTACGGTAATGGAAAAAATTCTAATGATTCTTCGTTATGTATGATGCCAGATTTTGGTCAGGTATGTATGTACGTAACATATGTATATGCACTCACGTACAAGTACACGTAGGTATACACACATTTATACATATATGTGAACATGCCTATGACTTTTAAACCAGGGAAGGACATTCAACTTTGCAAAATACCTTCTACTATTTATAGAAGTGGTTAAGTAGGACTTCTTCTTTAACTTATTAATGTGATAGCAATAAATTAACAGATATTCTAATTTTGAACTATCCCTTGCATCCCCCAAATGAACCCCATTTAATCTGCTTATTTGCTTATACTTTATGGCATTCTTGTATTGTTACTGATTATATACTGGTATGTAGTTTCCCTTCTTTTGCTCTATTGTCAGATTCAGTGTTAGTCTCATTTTTTTCTTTCTATCTCAGATCATGCTTAGGGACCACTTAAGACTGAAATAATATGTTCCTAGATGCTTTGAATGAAGTCATCAGTGAGACTGATAGAGTCTGTTGCTTTTGTAAGGGATTAATCTTTGATAACCTTCTCAATTTCTTTAGTGGTAATTGGTTTGCTTGTCTTAAAAAAATCTTTTCTAGGGTCGTTTTGGCAATTTATATTTCCTCAGAAAAGGATTTATTTTATCCAGATTTTCAAGAGTACTAGAATAATTTCATGCAAAGTATTTTCTTATGATTATTTAGGTTTACCTAAATTTAGGTATGTTTATGATTCTCTCACACATCTTTTATTTATTTATTTTTTTCTCACACATCTTTTAAAAAAATGAGACAAGCTACCATTTTATTCATTTTGTCGATATTTTTCAAGTAATCAGTTATGTTTATTTCATTTATATTTTTTGTTTCAAAATCATTAATATGTCATTCTGTCTTTAATTTCTTTTATGCTTTCCTTAGATTTATTTTCTTACTCTTTTTCTTACCTCTTGTTTTGAATATGAACTCACTTATTTTCTTTTTTTTCTTGTCTGGTAACTTGGTTAAGGCTCTGAATCATTCTTCAAAACATTTCTTTTAGCCATAGCACATGGATTTTGATCCTTAGTGTTTTCATTAATATTATTTTAAAAATATTTTTCAATTTCAACTTCTATTGCCTTTAAGTCAACTTCTTAAATAGTCCCAAGTTTTAGGCAGTTGGGGATTTTGTTTTTTATCAAAAATACCAATTCTACTTTGTATTAAAATTTGACAATATGATCTGTATTTTTGTTTATTGTGATATATTGGGAATACTTTGTGGTCCCACATAAACCAAATTTTTTGGTGAATATTCTTTGACTATTTAAAGATGAAATATTATTTGTTTTTAGGGTGAAGGGTGTGATATATTTTAGATAGACTAAAATTTTATTTTATTAATTTATTTTTAAAGATTTAATTTATTTATTCATGAGAGACACAGACATAGGCAGAGGAAGAAGCAGGCTCCATGCAGGGAGTTCGATGTGGAACTGGATCCTGAGACCTGAGGATCATGCTCTGAGCCAAGGGAAGACGCTCAACCACTGAGCCACCCAGGCATCCCAAGAGATCAAAACTTTAGAGAGACTTTATGAATTGTAGAATTTGATCCTATATCTTTGTTTTATTTTATTTTACTACTTTCTTGATCTGTCGTGGGTCAAGAGAGTACATGGTCTTTCTCCATTACTTCTATATTTTTCCCTATTTCTCTTTGTATCTTACATAGTGTTTGCTTAGGAATTTTCAGGCTAGGATTTTGGCATTAATGATCCATGACAGACCTTCATTATGATTGACCCTTTTATCTTTATAAAATGAACTTATTTGTCTTATTTCATGCTTTTGCTGTGAATTCAATTTTGTTTGATCTTAATAAAGTAATCATTCCATTAGCCATTTAAAATTAATTGCCTCATATATATGCCCAGTATTTAACCTTGCTTTAAATGTGTCTTTTGCATGCAACAAATAGTTGAGTTTGATTTTCTAAACCTATCTGAAAATATTTTTCTTTTAATATCCTGCTTGATTCCATTTATATATATTGTTATGCAGATATGGTTAGGTATTAGTTCTCTCTCATCTTTTATGATTTCTACTGTTACTGCTTTAGTTTTTAGTTTGTTAATATCTATACTTTCAAAATCAAATGTGTATGTGTGTGTTTCCCTCTGATAGTTTAGAAGATTTATAATGTGTTTTTAAGCCCTTTGGTGACTACCCAAGCTTATATTTTTTTTATTTTTTGACTTTTTTTAAGATTTTATTTATTTTTTCATGAGAGACACACACACACAGAGAAAGAGAGAGAGAGAGAGAGAGAGAGAGAGAGGCAGAGACACAGGCAGAGGGAGAAGCAGGTTTCATGCAGGGAGCCCGATGTGGGACTCGATCCTGGGACTCCATGATCATGCCCTAGGCCGAAGGCAGGCACTAAACTGCTGAGCCACCCAGGGATCCCCTTATTTTTTGACTTTTGATGCTACATATTGCCTTCCTATTATAAATAAAGAAACTGATTTATGCCTATTTCCATACACCCGTTTGCCAAGTCTTAATTTTAATTAATTATATTTTCTTCAATTCTTCATTATAACTATAATTTACATGATTTATAAATTAGTGTCTTCTTGAACATCAGATTTATGCAAGTATAATTTGCCCTTTTAGGTATATAGCAAAATTCACCCTTTTTAGGTGTATAGTTCTATAGTTTTGATACATATGTACAGCCCTGTAAATACTCCCGTCATTACCATATGGTAGACTATTTCCTTCATACCATAGAGCCCCCCTGAAGGCCTTTGTAATCAACCTCTTACCCCACTCCCAACCTCTGGAAAACACTGATTTTTATCCCTACAGTTTTGCTTTTCCGGAATGTCATATAAATTGAGTAATTCATTATGTTATCATTAGTGTCTGCTTTCTTTCACTTAGTATAATGGTTTTGAGGTTCATCCATGTTGTTGAATACATCAGTGGCTTTCCTCTTATGTTGCTAAGTATGGATATGTCACAAGTTGTTTATCCATTCCCAGGTCAACAGACATGTGGGACATTTCCAGATTTTAGGGATTATGAATAAAGCTGTTTTAAACATTTGTGTAGAGGTGTTTGTGTGGACATATGTTTTCATTTCTCTTGGGTAAATACCTAAAAGTGGATTGTCGGGTTTGTTTAACCTTTTAAGAAACTGTCAAACTGTTTTCCAAAGTAGCCGTACTACTTTACATTTCCAACAGAAACATATGAGAGATTCTGTTGCTTTGATTCACTGTCAACTCCTGGTATTGTCACCTTTAAAAATTTTAGCCATTCTAGTAGGTGTTTGATGGTATATCATTGAGGCTTTAATTTGAATTTCCCTAATGACTAATAAGTTGAACATATGTCCATGTATTTGTTTGCCATTTGAATCTTTTCTTTGGCAAAGTCTATTCAAATCTGCTCAATTTTTTTTTAATTGGATCCTTTGATTTTTCTTTACTATGTTTGGGGAATCTTTATATATTCTGGGAACTAGTCCAATTTATCATTTTTTGTTTATGGTTTGTACTTTTTGTGTCTTATTTAAGATATCTCTGGTAACCCAATGTCATAAAGATTTTCTTTTTTTTTTTCCCTAAAAGTTTTGTAGTGTCAAAGAAAAAAACTTAGTTGTACAGTAGTTAAAGTGGCAAAACCAGATTTTATTCAGGAAACTTGCAATAGTCCTCAATATAGAACAGAGTTCAATTCTGAATACATGGGCAAGTGAGGATTTATAGCCAAGGAGCAAGGTGGGTTTCAGTGGATGGAAAATCACTAAGAGGAAATAATAGAGTAAAGAGGATTCTGGCTAAACTCATCTAACAGAATTCTTACTGAAGACAAATCAGCATGATCATATCACCTAGGAGAGGCCGGAGGATGGGGAACTTGATCATACATCAAGAGTGATCAGATATGGTGGGTGGGACATTCTGGTTAGATTGACTTAGTAGGATTCTTGCTAAAACTGGATTTTATAAAGAAGTGCCCAGATGGGCCTAGGGGAAGGTGACTGACTAAAGTTTGGTCAAGCAAAGATTCTTTGTCAATAATTTTAATTTACATTTAGGTCAAAGATTCAAGTTAATTTTTGTATATGATGTGAGATATGGATCCAACTTACTTTTTGTTTTATGGTTTGTGCTTCTTGTATGCTATCTAGAAATATTTGTTAGCCCAAGATTCCAAAAATTTATATTTTCTTCCAGAAATTTTATAGTTTTAAGTTTTTCATTTACATCTATGATTGATTTTGAATTAATTTCTGTATATGATTGGAGATGTGGATGAAGGGTCATTTTTTTTCAACATAGAGATTCCCAATTGTTCTAACATCATTTGTTGAAAAGACTATCTTTTGTCTATTGAATGACTTCATTAAAATTTGATGATAGATACATGGATCTATTTCTGAACTTTTTGATCTCTTCTATTATCTATATGTCTATCCTTTTGTCAATATAAAGCTTTCTGGATTACAATAGCTTTATAATAAGACTTAGAACCAGGGAGTATGAGTCCTCTGACTTTGTTTTTCTTTTTCAAAATCATTTTAGTTATTCTAAATCTTGGTTTTCATATACCTTTTGGAATCAACTTGTTGGTTTCTGCAAAAAATGTCTTCTGACATTTTGATTGGGAGTTGCATCAAATCTATAGATGAATTTCAGTAGAATTGGTATCTTTAATGATATCAATTGAATCTGTCAATCCCTGAAAATAGAATATCTAACCATTTATTACGTTTTTGATTGCTCTTATCAATGTTTAATAGTTGGGTTTTTAAAAATATTTTATTTATTTATTCATGAGACACAGAGAGAGAGAGGCAGAGACATAGGCAGAGGGAGAAGCAGGCTCCCTGTGGGGAGCCCAATGTGGGACTCGATCCCAGGACCCCAGGATCACGACCTGAGCTGAAGGCAGATGCTCAACCACTGAGCCCCCCAGGCATCCTGATGTTTAGTAGTTTTTTAGTTTATTTGCTGATTACAGGAAATAATACATACTGATAAAAATAGTTTTACTTCTTCCTTTCCAATCTGTATGTCTTATATTTCTTTCCCTTACTTTGTTGCTTTGACTAGAGTCTTCAACACAATATTGCGTAGGAATGGTGAAAGTGGACTTCCTTGTCTTGTTCACAGTCTTAGGGGGAAAGCATTCAGTCTTTCATCGCTGTGTACAATATTAGCGGTAAACTTCATTGGTTTTTATTTTTTTATGTTATTTTTTCTCCATTGAGTTCTAAACAGTATAATTGACCATGGTCCCTTTCCCACAAAAACTGATTCCATCTTTCCCTATCAACTTACAGATTTTCAGGGATGCCTGGGTGGCTCAGTGTTTGGGTGCCTGCCTTTGGCTCAGGTTGTGATCCCAGGATCTGGGATCAAGTTCCACATCGGGCTCCCTGTGAGGAGCTTCCTTCTCCCTCTGCCTGTGTCACTGCCTCTCCCTCTCTCTCTGTCTGTGTCTCTTATGAATAAATAAATCAATCTTTAAAAAAAAAAACAACTTATGTATTTTCTGAATATTATTATTTCTACATTGCTTTGTTTCATAACATTTATATTTTATTTTGTAACCCCATTGTTTAGTCTTAGTTCTACATCTAAGTTAATTTAAAGAGCATTGCCAGTACTTTAGTCACGTTTTCTCTATTTGTCTTTTGATTAATGAAATTCTTCAAATTTATTTAAGAAGATTCAGATTAACTATATTCCTAAACTCATTCATGTTTGAAAGTAGTTGTTGTTCTTATACTTGAGTGAATGTTTGTTTGCTTTTTTCCTATGGTCTTTGCAGACATTTTTCTGTTTTTCTCTAGAATTGAGCACTGTATTGAAGAAATCTAAAACTATCCTTACTGGAGGGCAGATGGGGGAGCCGGGCATGAGTTACGTAGGTGATGGGTATTAAGGAGGGCACTTGTGATGAGCACTGGGTATTGTATGTAAGTGATGAATCATTAAATTCTATACCTGAAACTAATATTACAACTGTATGTTAACTAACTGGAATTTAAATAAAAATTTGGATAAAAAATTGTCTTAATTCCTTTTAGGTGATTTTATTATTATTGCCTTTACTTTCACAGAAATCTATTTTTAATTATTTACATTTAAATAGTGCACTTAGTGCCTAGAGCTTAATTACTTAGTAAATGTTAGTTCCTTGTTTTGATTTCTTGTTGCATAAAGACCATCGTCTTCTCTTAATTCTCTTATTTAATGGAGAACTCTTTGGCTTATTCTACGGCAAAAAAATCATGTGTGTGTGTTCTTCATCTGTTTTTCGTTAGCTCTTTTACTTGAATTATTTTTGTATAGATTCTAAGTTGATTTTGTTTTTAAAAATTACTGATTTCTAAATAGGGAGCATTCTTCCTGAATGAACTATTTTGGAGAGAAATATGAAGAAAGACGAGCCAGGGGACTAAGCTGAGGTAGCAGTAATTTGAGAAATCTCAGAATTTTTGGAACATCTTTTCTTAGCACACGGGCCAATGGACATTCATTGTCTTTGGAATAGTGTAATTTCTCGATGGCTCACAGTGAAGTCCTGTACGATGTAGGACATACATGTGCCTGTGTGTGTGTGTGTGTGTGTGTGTGTGTATGTGTATGATTTGGATTTCCTTTTCCTCCATATCCTTGACTCTATTTTACTAAACCTACTCCCCCCCCCCCGCCCCCGTTTGTTTTTTGTACTGGTTTTATTTTCTTTCAGCTGCTCTACATGTCTTTCTACAGGCTAATTGTCTTCATTTTCTTTCTTTTGTCCTCATTGGTTGCAGAGTTCCATTTCTGATTATTACTTATTTTTGAAGGAGGGTAGTCTGGTCACAACTAGCTATGATGTCAAAAATTTGGAGGAAAGGGGCCCAGAAGATGAACTAAAGCAGTGGGCAGTTTCACTCAGCAGACTAAGCTGAGGTAAGAGTAATGTGAGAAATCATAGAGTTTGTGGAACCTCTGAAAGTCGCAGAGCACTTTCTAGTTCTCTGTTAAGGCTCTGCCTGTGGGCATTCTATCTACCCTCCCTTGGTGACAGGTTGGCTTTTTAGTAATGATAAAATGGGGTTCCTGGGTGGCTCAGTGGTTGAGTGTTTGCCTTTGGCTCAGGTTGTGATCCTGGGGTCTTGGGATAAGTCCCACATCGGGCTTCTGGCAGGGAGCCTGCTTCTCCCTCTGCCTATGCCTTTGCCTCTTTCTCTGTATCTCTCATGAATAAATAAATAAAATCTTTAAAAAAAAAGAGAGAGATAACACAAAGTTTTTGTGTGTGATGATGTTTCCTTCCTTCATTTTTTCATTCACTCATGTTTCCCTTCAAAGAGGTGCTCAAACTTAGTGTTTACAAGTGTGAACTCTGGAGGCATTCTGCTTAGGTTTGAATTCAGGTTCTGTTGCTCATGAGCTGCAGTCCTGAGCAAGACCTTTAACTTCACAGTGCCTCAGTGTCCTCACTTGTAGCAGAATAGTGATGGTAATAGTACTTACCTCACAGAGCCATCAGGATGAAGTGGGTGAAAATTTGTTAGATACCTTGAGCAGTTCTTGGCAAAGTGTAAGAACTAAGTGTTTATACAAATAAATAAGTCAGTGATTATCTGCTACAAAATCCGCTTGCTTATTATCATGTATTTGCCATCTGATTCCATGAACAGACTTTGTGTCTACGTGTCACATGTCAGTGTTTCTCACTCAGCTCCACATCTCGTAATGTTAGCAGGTTAAAGACGGCTTCAGGGATATTCCTGGGCACACTCCAGGAACTGGCTGTGCTAACCTGGCGATCACTGGTGGAGCCTTCAGGGCCACTTGCTGCTTTTGGGGAATTTGGCCTACTGCAAAAGACTCATCAGTTTGGTGCCTTTCCTCCCAGCCTCTTTCTTTCATTTTGGTCCAGGATCTACTGTCTTTTGGCAGCTGTTTTTCATAGTTTGTGGTTTGAGGGTGTGATTATTTTCCAGCTTCATTGGAGATGAAGTATTTGTCCCTGTTTTTATCATTGTTTTGTTGTTTAGGTTGGTTTCAGGGAGGAGAGCAGAGGTAGAAATGTCTTTACTAGGCCATCTAGAGCTAGAGGTTGAGTTAGCTTGATTTGAATTACTTTTATTAAGTCACATTTTAAAGTGCTGTTCAAAAACTAAAAAGACCGTATGTTTATGTTTTAAAAATTAAGCACTGTTATTCACAACTCATAGGGACATGTTCCATTTCAAGTTTATACATTTTAGGGTAGTAATTAAAAGTCTTTTATTAAATTAATAATTCACCTAGTTATGAATCAAATAAGACAGAGAAGCCTAAACAAAAATCCCTCTGCCCCTTCTCCATTTTCAATTCCCACAGCCTCACTTCTCCAGAGCAATCATTTTTACCAATTTCTTTTTTGAGTTTTCCTGGCAGTTAGCTTGATAAATTTGAATTATCAGGAATACATATATATATATATTATATTCATATATATGTATATTCATATATATGTATATAAAATCATTTTAGAAAACCATATATATTTTTTTTCCTGGTTAATTTTACAATACATAAAAATCCAAAATAGCAAATCGGCATGTTAGAACATGTTCCATGGATCCTATCACAATTCCTCTGATAAGAGTTCCACTGTCTGAATTTCACATGAAACTTCATTAACCCAGTCTCAAATACAAACTCCTTATGATTTACTGTCAGAGTAGATTTTCCCTTCTGCCAGAGAACTGATTCACTGATTCTCAGGTAAATGGGGGCAATTTTTCTGAAGACTACCAAAGTAGTCTGTTCAAAGATTTCTTTGTTGTTTCTGCTTATGTTTAAGTCAGACATTACTTCCCTGCTCAGATTTGCTCAGAGTTTTCCTGAAACCACTTTAATCCAATCTTAGATTAAAAAAAAATATTGGTCGTTTGATTAGTCATTTGGTAGTGTTTCCTAATACAAGTTCAAAATGCTTTACTACAATTCAAAAGTAAAAAGCTTTGAAAACCACTAGTTGTGTGTGTGTGTGTGTGTGTGTGTGTGTGTGTGTTTAACTCATTTGTTGGCAAAACGTGACCTGAACTGATTTGAGGGAATATTTATTCCTTCAAGTGTTTAATAATGAGGTACTATCCCATACCCCAATTGGAGCTATTACACAATTTAATGTATATACACGGTTTCCTTTCTAAAATCTGAAATATTCTGAATTCTGAAACATTTCTGGCTCTGAAAACTTTGAATAAGGACATTGTTGACCTGTGTTGTAAAAGTGGAATGTTAATACTACTGGAATTCTTGGCTTAATCCAATAGCTGAACCCTGTATGCTAACTGCCATCTTAGGGCAATAGGGCCATTTATATTTGCATCCCATAGTGTTCGTCAGGAAAAGGAAACCACCCCAGTTATTTTAGCAGGGAGAATTTAATCTAGGATCTTGGTTAAATGGCTGCTAAAGGATCAAAGAGCAAAAATGAGACATGGCATTTAGATAGAGAGAGCAGTGGCAGGAAGAGCTACTACTCCAGGACTGGAAGAATAGAGGGAAGAGTTTGGAAGGATTAGAATTTATTTATTTTTTAATATTTTATTTATTTATTCATGAGAGACACACACAGAGAGAGGCAGAGACACAAGCAGAGGGAGAAGCAGGCTCCATGCATGGTGCCCGATGTGGGACTCAATCCTGGGTCTCTGGATCACGCCCTGGGCTGAAGGCTGATGCTCAACCACTGAGCCACCAGGCGTCCCAAGGATTAGAATTTAAAAAAATGAATAGAGGGCAGCCCGGGTGGCTCAGCGGTTTAGTGCCACCTTCAGCCCTGGGTGTGATCCTGGAGACCCAGGATCAAGTCCCACATCAGGCTCCCTGCATGGAGCCTGCTTCTCTCTCTGCCTCTCTCTCTCTCTCTCTCTCTCTCTCTCTCTGTCGCTCATGAATAAATAAGTAAAATATTTTTAAAAAATAAAAAAATGAATAGAGACCCTTGGTGGTTGGAATTCAAGCCTCCAAAGAGATGGCACTACCTGTCTGGAGCTGGAATGTTTGAAGGCACGATAAGAGGTTGGTTCTGGGAATGACAGAGAAAGACAGAGTAGCACCATTTGCTGCTGCCAGGACCAAGGGCAGGTGTTGGAGCAACATGGGCAAGAACAGCAAGTGAACAAGAGGAAATCCATCCCTTCCCTGCTCTGGTCTCCCTGTCTCCTTCGAGTGCCCTCTATTGATAGAGACTATCAAAAAGCCGGCTGGCAAAGAAGGAATACAGTTTGTGGATTTTTATTGACAGGATTCCAAAACAAAGTATAGAAGGATGGTTTTGGAATTGAAGAGCAATGGCTTAAAAATGGGCACAGTCCAAATTTGGGGCTACTTGGCATCCATCTACCCCTTCTAAATGTATTTGAATTTCTGTACAGCAGCAATGACAAATGTATGCAACCACCCTCCTACGAAAGAAGCTATTTTCACCTTTTCCTCAAAAAGGGGAGATATGAAGTCATAAGATCAAATTAAGTAATATCCTAACATATAATATTTAATACAGGGAAATCATGGTGTTCATCTCTAGGTGATATTAATTAGTCCTGAGGTTTATTCCCAGGCCCATATAACTATTCTGAAATCTGATGACTAAATTTTAAAGTTCATCACTACCAATAATCTTTTCAAAATAATAAGGGGGAAAAGAGGATGCAAAAAGAGGTCGATTAATGCAAATATATAATACATATCATACAACATATGATATATAATATAAAAGGTAATAAATAATGTAACATTGTAATAATATGTCATGTAACAGATGATGTATTTATTTATATTTATGTAACAAGCAAGGAAGAAAATATACATAGTTGTTATAGTTCTAGTTTCAGAAGGCTATGGTGATATTTATAACTTCCTTTCTCCACTAAACCTTGCACATTTTCTTTGCCCTCAGCCAATGCTTCAACTGGTCTAAATCCTTTAACTGGTGGAGTGACTCAGATCTTTACTATTAAAGGGTCTAAATCTTTAATGGTCATGCCTTTCTTCAGTTATTATAATTTTCCAATAACTTTTGCTCTTGGAGGTAGAAATATTAGGAAGCGCCTAGAAGAATACCTGGGTTTCATACATTGTCCTGTCTGCCCCCATTTTGTAGCAGTAAACTGGCTCCCCTTTGGTGATTAGGATCAATCACTTCAGTTAATAGGTGTCCCCTCTCTTTCACTGTTGACACAACAGCATAAGCAACTCAAAATAGCCAGGTAGTAGTCTGCAACTTCCAATTCAGTGGAATCGTTGTTGTGCCCCTTGGTGGGACTTCCAAACCTTTAGAATTCCAAATGGGAAGAACAGGAGTCAAATACTCTGAGTGTCTATAATACTGGAAGAAGGCACTGTCATTATTCTGACTATGGGAGAAATAGCACCTTCTGATTCAAAGCTTTAACTGTAACCTGTAGAGGAGAAACCAAACATTTTAGAATATTGTCTCGTAACTGGTCTTGTAACTGAATCTTCAGTAGTTCATGCTACTGTCCTATCTGACCAGGCATTTCTGGGTGGTGGGGTGCTTGGTTATATCCCACTAGCCACAGATCACCAGAAACACAAATGCAAGTTTATTGGCTCTACAAGGAACCATGGGGTGTGTTACAAATGGGTGCATCAAGGAGTCTTTATAAGATTTGAAGCTGGAGTTAGGACTTGTCAGGGATTAGTAAGAATTCGTAAGCCAAATTGCTGGGACAGTCAGTGGTCTTATCTTTAACACAGGAATCCATGCGGTCACCATTGGATCATTTCAATAGTGGTCTTATCTTGGAATACAAGGATCTAAAGGAGATATATTAAAATGGAATGAGTTTCAATTGCTTGTCTTGCATGTTATGGTGTAGGGTAGTTTATCTGTTTTGTGAGAACTGGTACAGTTTCGCAAATTGTGTTTTCCTCTTCAGTTTTCAGATATCACCTTTTTTGTGTGTGAATAATATGTTTATTTAATATAACTTTCTGTGTGCATAGAATCCATATAAGTAAAAAAGTATAAGATTACATAGGTGATTATATTACAAAAGGGAGGAAAATAACTAGTATCTGTATTTTGCATTCAGTTCCAGGTATTGGTAAAGCTTAAAAGAGACTTATTTCTCAAGCAGCTGACCTGCCTCAGGGCAATGACTGCTCTCTCTTCTTTCCCACAGCCTTAGTATTTTTGCCAAAAGGCCCAGATTTGAGTAAAGGGGAGCATCGTGAGCACAGTATCGGGGCATAAGGGCTGCAGTCTGTGGAGCTTTGGCAGGTGGGTGTTCTGGGAAGTAAATTTCGAAGAAATAGTTGGTTGGTTGCTAGTTTTCCTGGGGGCTGTTGGTTTGGTTGCTGGTTTTCCTGGTTGGTGCCAAGGTGCTTTTTGGTAGACGCCTAGCTTTGAAGTTTTAGTAGAGTATGATACTATTCTGTGATGCCTGCTGCCTTCTTCCCAAGGTCCCGTTTTATTAGCATCATGTTATTCTGTAGCTCTGATCCTGTTTGATTTGACAACAGCTACCATCTGGGCTTTAAAAAAATTTTTTTTTTTTAATTCATTAGACTCCCTTTCTGAAAGATGGACTGATGGACTGTTATCTTCTGGGGATGTGATCAATCCAGATCTGCACTGTTCTTTGAGATGTCACTATTGTGCATTGAATTTCGAATGGTAGTTGTTTTCATTTCTTTAATTGTCCGGACTTCTTGCTTTCTTTGTCAAAAGATCACTAGCTGAATTATGTTACGTGGCAGCAGCTGTACAGCGACAAGACTCTGGAGTTTGTATGTTTGGCTTCTGCAACACAGACAAATACTAATAAGAAAAGGACTATTATTAAAGCTTACATGGTACTTCAAAAACAAAATACTAGATTTCCACATTTGAGACATGAAGACACGTCTCATAATCCATTTGTAATCAAGTGATATTTCCCCTTAATTTGGATATGGATTACTCAACTTTGTCAGTGTCTAAACAATCAGTCTCGTATCAGTGACTGCCATGGGTAAAACCCTTAAGAATATTGTGATTAAAGGCCAAGGATGCCTGTGAACCATTTAGGACCTTAAACCAACTAAGAAGGAAGAAAATAACCCAAGAGTTAAAAACCAAAAAAATACAAAGAAGTGAGGTAACCAAGGAGTTTGGGAAGCTGGTAGATCTTGTTCTGAAGGTCTTGGATGAAATGAGTCTGTTTCTACTAGTCTTTTCTTCCTAACGTTCAAGAGATGCAGCAGCTTGCACTGCAGACTGGACTTGCTACAGAGCTTTTTCTTATTCTGAGCCCACTCAAAATTTGCAAGCTTAGAGGTTATTTGGTAAATGGGTCAGAGAAGTACATACCAATGTGGCATATATTTTCTTCTAATTCGAGATTCCCAGGTTTAAAAGCAGCACAGTATTTAACCTTCTTGGACCTTAACATTTTTAGAGAGGGAAGAAGGCTGGATTCTAAGTATACTAAGATGAATAAGTCTGTTGTCTTTTAGTTGCATTATAATAAGCAGGTTAAAAATGATTGCTCTCAGCATATGCTAACTATTTGAAATCCTTTATATGCATTATGTCATTTAATGCTGATCAGATTATAAGGGAGTAAAATTAGGCAAATTTTCAAATTTGTCCTTAATGATCCTTGACCCTCTTGGAGAAATGGATCCATAATTTGCAAACTCAAACTAACATTGTTGCTGATGCTCAGTGAGAACTTCAAGAGTTCCTCAAGGCTGGTGGTCTGAAACTACTTACATTAGAATCATTTCAAGAGTTACGATGTAGACTTTTAGATTTTACGCTCCAGTTTCCCTATGGGTATTTTTGAAGACGGAACCCTGGAATATTCAGTTCATCAAGCTTCCTACACAATTCTTATGCACAGTAAGATTCGGGGGTCACTGTTTACCTACATTCATTAATCTCAGATTTCCATTGAGTATGTCAAATTTTTAAAAGAAATTTCCTAAATAATGTAGTGCGATACTTAAGGAATTTTATAATATTAAGTTCTTAATAAAGTCTTTGACCTCTTGCACTTATTTATAGCACCTTAATAAAACAGCTGTGTGAGTAAATATCCAATATGCTGTATGATAGTCCGTCAGATTTGTGAGGTGTAGTTTCCTTACAACATAATGGAAGGAGAATTTACAGGCAAGAAATTTTAGAACTTAAAGGAAGCAAAAGGTTGGAAAATTAAATGTGAAACTACTCTTATATCTTATTTCTGTGAACACAAATTAAAATAATTAGGATATCTAAATAAAAAAGACTATCACTGGGCATTTTACATGTCTTGTATTAGTAGTTCAGTCTAGGTTCTCTCTGTTCTAAGTGGCAGATAGCCAAATCAAGCTGACTTGGCCTAAAAACATTTTTTTTTTAGTTGGTCTAAGTAATTGCAAAGTCAAGTTGGTAGGCTCAGTTGGATCCAGGTGCACACAAGAGGACTTCAGGAATCTGTGTCCCTCCCATCTGTCCCATGCTTTGTCATCATTTCGGACAGGTCTTGCTCAGTACTGCAAAAACATGGTCACCACCAAGGCCAGGACTGGAACACATTGGTTTGTCAATTTCTGGGAAGAATTCTTCTTTTTATCAGTAATCCCAACAAAAATCCTGTGGTTGGGAGAGTCCTCGTACACATGGATTGGAGATGCAGAACTTTTAATGGCCAGATCTGGGTCATGGATCCAGGCTGGCAGTGGAGTTTGCCTTGAGATGGTGAGGGAGGGTGATTTCTCAAAGGAAATCAGGGGTTTGTTTTCAAAATAGCAGTATGGATCAGGGTCAGATGTGAACCACAGCGATAGTGTGTAAACTGAGTAGTGTGGCATTGGTTTTCATTAATTGCCTTAAGCTACTTTAAGAAAATCTTTAGAATCTTCTTTCAACTTCCAATAAGATACTTGTTAAGTTTGTTTGCCTTTGCTATGGATAGTCTTTACACAAAGAGGCTTCCTTTTCTTTTTTCTTTCCTTTTTTCTCCTTCCTTCCTTCCTTCCTTCCTTCCTTCCTTCCTTCCTTCTTCCTTCCTTCCTTCCTTCCTTCCTTCCTTCCTTCCTTCCTTCCTTCCTCCTCCCCCTTTCTTTCTTTCCTGTTCTTTGTCTTTTTTTTTTTTTTCCAAATAATCAATTCCTTTCTAATGTTTTACTCAGTTTTGATTTTTCTTCTCATTCTGGGCCCAGAGCTAAAGAATAACCAGAAATCGTAGCTTGCAAAAACCTTTATTTAGCTTTGCTTTAACCTTTTTGGCAAAGCCAACGAGGTGTCTCTCACACCCTGCTCCTGTACAGAGAATTCTATATACTTAGTCACAAGGATAGTGCTGTACTATTTAAGCCCACAGTCCTTGGAGTCACACTGCCTGGGTTCAAATTCTGTCTTTGCCATTTTCTAGGTGTGACCTCAGCACATTTTAAACCTTTGTATAACTCAGCATCTTCATATACAGAATGAGGCTAACTGTGCCACCCCAGTAGCATTGCAGGAAGATGGAATGAAGTGCATGAAGTGATCTGAGCTGTGCAGTGCATGAGGAAGCTCGGGGGTGTTGACAAGTGTCCTTATCCATGAAGTCTGCCATCATCTTTAGTAGTTTCCCACGTGCTTTCCTTTATAGATACAAATGTGTAGCTCCAAGCATGAGGTCTACTTTCCTCTCAAAACTCTTTTCTTCTTTACAAAAAATCCGTACTTCCAAACTCCCTACTCCAGTTCTGCCACATACTTTTACCTTCCTCTTCTATTTCCAGCTCTCCGGTTCCTCTTTTCTCATTACTGTGGAGAAGCCTGACTCAGCAGTTTCCAATATGGAACTGAAATTCTTGACTTTGCTGAAAACGGTATATAAAAGTAAATCCACACGAGCAAAATTTTGGTGAGGTCAACTCCAGGTAGGGGAAGAATTTGTTTTATTGTGTATTTGTTCTCACATAACATTCCACAAATCTTGACTGCCATAGACTTGTGACTGGAAGAGAGTTAGTTATGTAGAAGCAGTGGGAGGCAAAAGCTAAATACTGCATGGATTCTGTTCTTAATGAGAGGAAGATTTTGCATCCCTTTTCCGTTATTATATGGTTGAATTTAACACAAAAAACATTTTTTAAAGAGATTTTATTCATTCACTTGAGAGAGAGAGAGAGAGAGACAGAGACAGCAGAGCAAGAGAGAGAGCATGAGCTGGGGGGAGTGGCAGAGGGAGAGGAAGAAGCAGGCTTCCCACTGAGCACCCTGGGACCATGACCCAGGCCAAAGGCAGGTGCTTAACCCACTGAGCCACCCAGGTGCCCCAACACAAAGCTATTTGTACAAAATAATTTGATTTTGTAAATCTTTTTTTAAAAAAAAGATTTAAAAAAGATTTTAAAAAGATTTATTTATTTCAGAAAGAGAGAGAGAGAGTGCACATGTGTGTGAGACAGAGTAGTGAGAGACACAGAGGGAGAATCTCAAGCAGGCTCCCCACTGAGCAGAGCTTGACACAGGGCTTGATCCCAGCACCCTGGGATCATGACCTAAGTTGAAATCAAGAATCAGACACTTAATCAACTGAGCCACCCAGGCATGCTGGATTTTAAAAATCTTTTAAAAATAATTTGCTGTTTTCTCTGCATCTAATGAATCTGCTGAAGATGATAAACACAATTTTAACTAATAATTATTGTATCTTTAACATATGCCAGACTCAGTTCTACCTGGCTTATGAATACAAATCATTTAACTTGGCCACACTACTGATTCCCACTTTGCCAATGAAGAAGGAGAATTTTGGCGAGGTTAAGTTTCTTGTCTAAGGTCATGCAACGTGTAACTATGGATTTTGCATAATAACTATACAGAGGACGTTGTTTGTTTGTTAGGCATATACCAAAAAGAAAATCAGAAAACTACCAAATAAAATGATGTGGGATTAGGAGATCTCTTTGCTTTTATTGATCATTGCAGTCCTTAGTTTAGGACTGAGGTCCTAAACTATAAGGTCCTCAGTTTAGAAATACAGTTTTTTTTTTAAGCCTCTCATAATGTGACATTTCCACTTTTCTCCCATCTATCCTTTTTTCTTTTGGGTTTATTTTCATTAATTTATTCCATAAAAGTATATTGAGTGTCCACTCTACTGCAAATCACATAGGACTGAGATAAATAAAAGATACTTATTCTCTATAGAAAAGTAGGTTCCTTTAACTTTATGGATGGTCACCTTTGGGAATTATAAGTTGTTCTTCATTAAATAAATATATATAAATACATATTAATATATATTAAATAAATATTTATTTATTTTTGTTATTCATATATCAAACATATATACATATATATATAGAGAGAGAGACAGAGAGAGAGAGAGAAAGAGAACTCATGTGCATGTATGCTTGCATGCTGGTGGGATGAGGGGCAGAGGGAGAGAGAGAATTTTAAGCAGGCTCCAGATCCAGCACAGAGCCTGACACAGGGCTTGATCTTACAACCTGAGATCATGACCTGAGTCAAAATCAAGAGTCGGTCACTTAACAGACTGAGACACCCAGGTGCCCCTCATTAAATATATTTAAAAAATTTTTTTGGGGTGATATCAACAGGGAAGGGAAGGAATAAAAGCAGGCAAAATTTCAACCAGCATTTCACTGGCAAAGTGTTCTGGGGATAGGAATATGTCTTTGGGGGGAGCTTTTTCTTCATCTGCCTTGTACTTTGTTCACTTTGCACATACTCATAATTTGCTGTCAAAGAAACCTGCTAATGCACTAATAAAGAAAAAGCTGAGGCTTTTATCCAACCATTTCAGAATTATAAAACATTTTTTTCTCAGTGGTATTGCCTTTAAAGCTTAAGCTGACTCTCAAAGAGATAGTAAGAGTTATTAAGGTGGCCTCTAAAATTTCCAATGCTATCATATACCCTTGGTAAAAATAATTTAGATGAATGTCTTTATTGTTGTTCACTTACCTGTTTTCAAATTTTCCTCTGTTAAAATAATGCCATAGAGAAATTATTCAGTATAATAGATGCTGGCCAATACTTACTTCTTGGGATTGTGTACAACAGTATTCAGAAAGACAAAAATGCTCGAAAGTAGATCTAGTTGATAATATAAACTATCTTATTTCTATTACTACTGTGCATTCTTGTTTTTGACTGTTTACACCTCACTTCTGATGGAATTCCTAGTAAAACGAAACAAAATAAAACAAAACATCCCATATCCTTAATAAGATAGTAGAGGAAGCATTTCTCAATTCTTTATGAAGGCACATGAACCTGAAGGCATAAGATGCTTTCTAAGCAGGAAGCTGAGACATTTGGTCCAGGATGTGGTGAACTACAGTTTTTTTTTTTTTTAAGATTTTATTTATTTATTCATGAGAGACACAGAGAGAGGCAGAGACACAGGCAGAGGGAGAAGCAGGGTCCCTGAAGGGAGCCCGACGTGGGACTCGATCCTGGGACCTCAGGGTCATGACCAGAGCTGAAGGCAGACGCTCAACTGTTGAGCCACCCCAGGGTTTGGGTTCTAAGGTGAAAAATGTGAGCCCTGGAAAATGAAGAATCCAATTCTCATGAGAGGATATTATAGTTTAAACCACTACAAGACAAAAGTTTGCTGGTTGTCAGTTTCTTTCTTTTTTTTTTTTTTTTAAGTTATGGTTGTCAATTTCATTTATTACTGGTTTTGGGAAGCTATGTTAAATTTATCCATGTTTTGAAATTTGGAAAGAATAGTCAAACTAAACTACAAGATTGAGAAATCCCCTCCCCTCAAGATAACCCTTAAAATTATATAGTTGACTTTATTTTTTTTTCCTGTGGGTAGAACATCAAAACCCAACACAGAGTAAACCCAGAATACATTCAATTTAGATTTCATGCTGCTATCTTCATCTTTGACTAGCGGTTAATGATTCTGAACATATTTTTTGGTTATTTAATAAGACTCATGAACTCGGGTGTAGTTGTATGATCCCAACTTGAAATATGCAGTTTGGTGTAAACTGCTTGATTGCACTGACAGAGTTGGAATACGTTCCCCTGGCCAAGTTATTAAGAAGGAAACGAGGCATTGCTCCATATAATGTGTGAATATGCTACTTCTCAGGTTTAAGAAGAATGCTTATTGATTAAAAACTGAGGCCATGTGGGATATGAACAATCAGCTTGTTCACATAAAGGTGCCAGAACTAGCATGATTTTTGTTTTTGTTTTTTTCTTCTCCCACTATGCCTTCATGGAGTCAGTTCTGGTCAGTAATTTGGGCATCTTCATAATTCAGATTTAGAAATTTCCATTGAGGAGCTAGCAGAGAAAACTTTTTTTTTTTTTATCTAGATGTCATCAGATTTTAGCCCAACATATTTGTGCCTCAAATGAGCAGAGGCATTTGAAAGATTTCTTCAAGGTTTTGAGGACAAGTGCCTTTTAGCATTAAAGATATCTTTACGTTTCTCATTTCCTGTCCCTGATGTGTTCACCTTCAATATTTCTTTCGTACCAACAGATTTCTGAACAGCTCTCCAATAGCATTCCATTTGAAATAGAATTGATTTTGTTTTGAGGCACCTAACATTAGGAGTTAAGTGCATATTTCCTGTTTAATCATTTCAAGTTCATTTCCTAAAAAATGAACACACTGAATATTTAACCAATTTGATAGTGGGGGAAAAAAGTATAGACCTTTGGCCCAAAGCCTAAAAACAACCAATAAGAGCTCAAGAGGTAGCAGTCTGGGAAGCAGTTAAGTAAGTTATTAAAAAACAAATCTGGAATCTCCAGATTGCATTGGATGAACTCTCAGGGTTTCTGAGGGTCAATGTCACAAGATACCTAATCCAATCACTTTGGGTTTGAATCTCATTATATCCATGCCAAGTGGTCACTCTGGTGTATAATGCCTTATCATGTGGGGACAGGTAACCCCAAAGCACATCTCCTTAACTCTGATCACAAGGAAGACTTTCATTACGTGGACTCAGAATCTGTGTCATGGTAATTTTTACTTATTGGTTCTGGAGAAATCAATGGGGGCCACACAGAACAAGTTCCAAATTCTATTCAGCAGATCATTAAACTTCTAAAGACACACTGACACCTCCAATTCTGTCAACAGTTCCTGCATTCCAGGTCTGCTGAACAGACTCCAATTTGTTTATGAGAGTTTGTGACCATGGCACTGAGTCTCAAATCCGTGTTCTAGTTGCAGCCTGAGCAGAACAGAGTCAGTCAGGACTTTCATCAGCCTCGTTTCAGCAGAGGGATTCTAATTAAATAAAGCCCTAAATGACATGCACTCCTTTAGTAACCCTGTCCTACAACTGAACTCTATTGAATGTTATATCAACTACTAAACCTTTCTATTTATTAGGTAACGTTGCTACCAGTACGAAACCCCCACCCAAGACACTCATAACAACTAATATTTTTTCTGGTACTCTGTGCCAGCAATATTCAGCTACTTTACATATATTAACCCACGTAAGCTACTATGAGTTAGCTGTTAACATTATTCCCTTTTACAGATGCAGAAAGTGAGGGAGTTAAGAAGAGTTGAAGTGGCTTGCTAAAGTTTATACCAGGTAATTGATGGCACAACTAGAGGATGAACTCATGTTCTTTAGTTACATATGTAAAACATTGCATAATTAGTTGGCTTTACTGGACCCAAGCTGGTCACGTATCTCCATTATATCAGTTTATATTGGTTTATCACTCTGATTGATCCAGATCTTTGTGGATCCTGAGCTGGCACCTGATGCATTCATTCTCACCTAGGTTTCAAGTCATCAACATTAGCTTGTTTTCTAAATCTCATCCAAGACACTCATAAAAATGAATACTGGACAGGCCAAACTAAGACAGATCCCGGGTGCATCATGCAGAGCCACCTCTAGGTTGACATGTATCCATTAATCAACAACTTTGGATAGAAGTGCTCAATCATGTGTGTGGCTTTATAATTATACTCTTTTTCTAGCTGAAGATTTCTCAACTCTAATGTCACAATATACTGGAGTGTTGTACTCCCCTGTGAGGTATTTCATAACTAATTTGTTTATTTAAAAAATAGAGTAGATTAAATATTGCCACCAAGTTAAAGCCACTCTCATTCACTGCCATTTTGTCAAACTTTCTTGAGATGATAAATAAGGTAGGGGGTTATAGCTGGCATGAGAATAAGAGTGGATATGTCCTTGGGAGAGTGACAAATAGAAAACTCAACTCTCAAATGTGTAGTGGTGGGAAAAAAAAAGATGATAAATGTTGCTCTGGTCCACATTTTTCCATCTTGGTTACAAGGATTTAATAAGAAACTTTGTCAAATTCATTTTGAGTATTTCCTCTCTCCATTCCCAGGGCCATGACCTTGTATCAGGTTCTTATCCCCTCTTCCATTGGGTATTAGAATGGATTTTCACCTTT
This sequence comes from Canis aureus, assembly GCF_053574225.1. Taxonomy (NCBI): domain Eukaryota; kingdom Metazoa; phylum Chordata; class Mammalia; order Carnivora; family Canidae; genus Canis; species Canis aureus. The sequence continues at coordinate 24,629,141 of NC_135644.1, read as the reverse complement.
TTATTCTGAAAATTTTCAAACACATAGAAAAATGGAAAGAATAGTTATAATGAACATCCATGTACCAACCCAGATTCAACACTTCATCTTATTAGCTTCATCTGTATTTATATGCATATATTTTGTTCTCTGAACTACTTACAAATAAGCTGCAAGCATCATGACAATTCCCTCCTGGGACTAGTCATTTGTCTGCTTTATCCTTTCTTTGCTCTTCCTCTGAATTTTTCAGTATCTCAGAGAGCCAGTGCCAGAACACTAGGTTTCCCATACTCTCTGGTGACTGGGTTCTGTTTAGGTTTTGGCCAATGGGAAGCACTGGCTGGAGATAAGATGGTAAGAAGAGAAGAGAAGACAGGATATTTCCACTGTCTTTGCTGTGTTTTGGAAAGTGTCTTTGGCAGTGTCTTTGTCTGTTTCTGTCAAACAGCCCTTCTCTCCATGAATCTAAGCCTCCACTGAGGAGTCCCTGTCAATACCCACTAGACAGCCCTGGCTCCTGGGCTCTGAGGACACCACTTCCTACCATTGTTCCTCCAACTCAGGAGGTAGCAGTGGCTTTCTGCTTTTGTTAATACCTGGATTGCCTTTTTTTTTTTTTTTTTCTTTGTTTGGCCTTTCAACTCTTCCAACACTTTTTTAGCCAGTCCCCTGTTATTGAATCCCCTCTTGTGAACTCTCTTGGGAATTCTGTTTTTTTCCTTTCTCCTTTTTTCTCTTTCTTTCTTTTCCCTTGAAAAAAAATTATTTATTTATTTATTTATTTATTTATTTATTTATTCATTCACGAGAGAGACACAGAGAGAGAGAGGAGGCAGAGACACAGGCAGAGGGAGAAGCAGGCTTCTCACAGGGAGCCCGATATGGGACTCGAACACCAGACTCTGAGATCACGCCTTGAGGCGAAGGCAGACGTTCAACTGCTGAGCCACCCGGGCATCCCTTTTTCTTTTTTTTTTTTAAAGTGTGCAATTCATTGTACTGGATTCAAGTCAATGTACAGGTAAGCCCTGGCTGCCTCCATGCCTCAACCCCACTGGTAGGTAGACCAATATATCAAGTTGGGGGAACAAAACGAAGGCCATGATGGTAGACCATTCAAAATAAGAACAAATATTCAGGCGATGATTTAAAAATTTTTGGATTACATAATTTACAATGCCATCACTCTTTCCTGGGTGGACTTTGGGGAGGACTGGCCCTTCTCTTCAGGGAGAAATGAAGTTGATTTGGGGAAGGCAAGGGACTTTCCATAATAATGCATCTCATGATATTTGGGATGACTTTTTTTTTTGAAAAGCAATGTACAAAGTCCTCTGCCACATTGTAGAACTTTGGGGACACTTGCTCCAACCAACTGCTGTCACCTTCACCATTCCAATGTTTAAATCCTGAGTCAAGTGTCAAAAAATAAAACAAATAAACAAAACTGCCCCAAATCCAAAAACAAACAACAAATTAAAATAAACAAATAAAGCCATGCCAGTCTCATCTCGTTTTCTGTGCAAGTCAGCTTTTGTCAAGAAAGGGTACAAGGCAACTAAGGTAACAGTCTACCTAGAAGCATTTGTGGTGGACGATGGAGGGGGCAGGACTCGTACCTGCTTGCTTGCTGATGCACCTCTGCTGGAAGCTGGAGGGCAAGGCTGGTTGGAGCCCCCCATCCACATAGAGGACTGTGCTCAGGCGGTGCGGTGATCTTGATATTCATCGTGTTGGGCACCAGGGCGGTGATCTGGTGCATCGTGTCAGCAATGCCAGGGACACAGGATAGTGCCACCAGATGGCCCCATGTTAAGCCGTGGTCCTCGGCTTGTCGACGTCACACTTCATGATGGAGGTGAAGGTAGTTTCCAGGATGCCACAGGGTTCCAGGTGAGGAAGGAAAGCTGGAAGAGTGCCTCCGGGTAGCAGAACCTCTCACTGCAGGTGGTGATGGCCTGCCCATCTGCAGCTCGCAGCTCTTCGCTGGGGAGGAGCTGGAGGCTGCAGTGGTCAGCTCCTGCTCCAAGTCCAGGCGACTGAGCGCAGCTTCTCCTCGATGTCACACACGATTTCCTGCTCAGCAGTGGTGGTGAAGCTGTGGCCACTCAGTAGCATGTGGTGCTCCCTGGAGGCCATGCACAGTTCAGCCCAGAAGGTGTGGTGCCAGTTGGTGACCACACTGTGCTCTACGGGGTCCTTCAGGGTCAGGATGCCCCTGCTGCTCCTGGCCTCACTGTCCATGTAGGAGTCTTTCTGGCCCATGCCCACCATGATGCTCTGGTGCCAGGGCCGCTGCCCCACGGTAGAGGGGAGGACAGCCTGGGCGGGGTTGGGGGTGGGGCATTGTGGCCTGTGAGGTCGGCCTTGCACTTGCCTGAGCTGTGGTCAACTGGGAGCGCAGTGATATCGTCATCCACGGTAGCGGGGCAGTGATGTAGACCCGCCAAGCTGTGAGGGCTAAAAGCCTATGCTTACCAGGTGGATGGGGTCTCAGGGATGCTGAGTTCCATTTTCTTGATTCTAAATAACATAGCCTTTAAATTCGTTGACATTCTTCTTCTAAAAATAAGTATTCTATCAACATCAACACCATTATCACTTAGAAAAATCAATAACTCCCTAATATCTTATACTCCAGTTCATATTAATATTTCCTCACTTGTCCCCCAAATTCTTTTTATAGTGATTTCTTCAAAGTAATGCAATCAATGTTAAATCATTGCATTTGATTACTTTTTTTTTTTTTTTTTAGCTTCTCTTAATCTGGAACAATTTCAGGATTTTTCTTTCCTCTATGACACTGACTTTTTGAGGGCCAAAAGTTGTCTTCTAGATTTTTCCACATTCTAGATTTTTTTTTCTGATTTTTTTCCCTCTTGATGTTGCTGGACAGAAGTCCTAAACTTTATACATTATTTTATAATCTGGAAGTTAGGTATAAAGGCTTGATTAAGTTCAAGTTAAAATTTTTTGGCAAGAATGTGATGAAATATTTAATCACTTAGGTAACATTATGACTACTAGATCTTATAAGCAGTCGATTATAAGGGTATTTGCCACTTTTGCATTTGTTTTTGGCATTTTTGTAGCCCTGTCTGAAAACTAACTGATTATTAGTATATTTCTATCACATGTAAGCTTACGTTTTACATGTATAGGTTAGTGACCTATGTACTTTCTATAGAATGCTACCTTGCAGGTTATACATGTTCTGTGAAATGAATGGCCAGCCATGAGTTTTATAGCAGTGTGAATGCTTGCTCTTACATCCTAGTTCCTCTTTTACTAATCTCTTTCTGTTTTGCTAATCTCCTTTACACTTAGCCTTTATATCCAGTGGAAAAAAAAAAAAAAAAAAAAAAACCTAACAAATAACCAATGAAATAGAAATGGGTTAAAACTAAAGTCAACTAGTGTTCGGCTCATTCACATTAGTTGACTCAACATGTCTGAAAATGAGCTCATCATCTTTCCTACCAAACTTGCTCTTCTCCCTTTGTTGCTTAACATGGTGATTAGCACCATTCAATGGTACCAACTGCCAACTGAGGATGCATCTTTGACCCCTGTCACTCACACCCCTTACCCAATTAGTCCTCATGGCGTGTCCATTCTGCCTTCCTGGCTGTGTCTTTTTCAATGACTTGAATCTTACCACCATTATTCAAGTTCAAATTTTCACCAGCCCTTATATAGTTTATATATCAACACTGCCCTCCTTGGGGCACCTTGGTGGCTCGGTGGTTGAGCATCTGTGTTTGGTTCAGGTCATGATCCCGGGGTCCTGGGATCAAGTTCTGCATCAGGCTCCCCGTGGGGAGCCTGCTTCTCCCTCTGCCTGTGTCTCTGCCTCTCTCTGTGTGTCTCTCATGAATAAATCAATAAAATCTTAAACAAAACAAAACTGCCTTCCTTGCTTCCAGGCTCATACCCTCAAATCTTTCTTCCACCTTACTTTCAGGAAGTTCATTCTGATATACAGATTTCCTCATTTCATTTTCCTGTTTAAGATGTTTATTTGTTTATTTTGCTTAAAATGTTTTAATTGCCCTCCAGCACCTACAGGACTCAAGGCCCTTCACATCAAGGTGCTGTCCAGCTGCTCTCCAGTCTCTCATCTTGATGCTCTACTTCTCGTACTTTCATTCTCTACACTAGCCCTCACATGTTACAGTTCTACAACAGGCTATGCTTTCTTATCTACACACTTGTATGCAGGTTGCTCCTCCTCCCTGAGATCTGTCTCCACATTGTACTCATCTGGTCACCTTTGCTGATGCTTCAGTCTCAGCTAAAGAGCTGAAGAGCTGTCTTTACGTGAATCCTTCCCTGATACTCTCAGATGAAGTATGCTGGCACAGTGCTGGTCTAAGGAAGTGAGCAGTACTTTCCTCCAGCCCACTGAAGGGGGTACTCAGCCACACTTCTCCCTGCAATCCTCAAAAGGCTTTCCCTGATCCCTCCTTCTAGCTAAATTAGTCTCCATCCCTACTAATAACTCCCTCAGGAAAATTTTCCTTATTTGCCTAGACCCATGATGGCTAGATGTAAATATAAAGCTATTAAAAATATAAAAACCTATTCCCAAAGTAGAGACTCAAGGCTTGAAGCAGAGATCCTCAGGCCAGTATCAAGTTTCTGGCCTAGGCCTATAGAGAGAGGCTGGGGAGGAAGTCTAATGAGGTCACAGAAAGCATCAAGCCAGGGTATGTCATCATCAGGAGTTAAGGGCTAAGATCCAAGTCAGAACATGGGAACCACTGCAGAGCTAAAGCCTGGGAGAAGTAGCCATAAGAATTCCACTGTGTCCTTTTCATCTCATCTTTGGGACTGTGAAGCCAATGATGAATCTAGAAGTTTGTAGCTTGTGAAATAACAAAATAAGGCTGATAATAGTTGTATAAGAAGGAAGACTGGGCATCGGTCTTAAATTGTGGTACATTAAAGAACCATTTCTTTTTTTTGAATGAATCACTCTGTTTTTCTGTATCATTTTCTGCATCATAGGCAAATGAAAAACAGGGACCTAAGAAAGAATAAAAATAAGCCAATGATGAATTTTAACAAGGCCAATTCAGAAGAATGCAAATACTACTGCATGAATCTGGATAGGAAAAGGAAAAATGTCTTCAAAAGTGATTATACAAAGAATGATAAAAATAGCAGTATAATATATGGGAAAATGTTACACATGAAAAATAAAAAAACACTATCTCCTAACTTCCTTACTTGCTTAGTATCTGATAATCACATCACTCTTCCTCCTAAAATCTTCCAACACCTTCCTAATGCATTTGGAACAAAATCCTTAGTATGACCTGCAAAGTCCTGGGGTCGGTCTCCTGCTGACATTTCTGGCTGCATCTAACACCTCTTTCGTCTGTCACTGGGTTCTAAGCACACGGGCCTTCTTTCTGGTTTTCAAAGACACAAGGTCCCTTCCTTCTTCAGGGCCTTTTGCAGAATTTTCCCCTTTTTCCTGGCATGGTCCTTAATCCCCTGCCTCCTGATTCTCCTGGCTATACTTATCCATAGTCCTCAAAAGCCTTCCCCTGATCCCTCTTTCCATCTAAATTAGCCTCTATCCCCATTAATCTCTCTCAGCAAAATTTTCCTTTATTGCACTAATCAAAATTTGTAATCATAGGTTGATCTGGGTGGCTATTTGTTTGATATTTGAAAGCTTCAGAAGTGTGGAAACCATGCCCATTTTGCTTACTGCTATACAGTAGGAACTCAAGAGTTAAGTATTTATTGAATGAAGACAGAAATGGAGAATGAAAAACTGGACTGGGGTGATCATCTTTGAGGTACAGGCTCCCATTTATCCCTCAATCTCCCTCAGTATCATCTTTTCTTCCCTAGTAATTGAACCTCAGTTTTGACTCAAACACTTGCGTGACCAGAAAAAGTCTACATTTTTCCATACTCCCTTGCAGCATGGTATAGCTTTGTGACTAAGTTCTGGTTAATGGGATATAAGTGGAAGTAGCATCTGCAATAACGAGGAAGACTTTGGAAGGGGGTTGTGTGCCTCATTCTTTGACCTCCCATCCTTTCTATTGGCTGGAGTAAAGACATGATGATTGGAATTCAAGCAGCCAAACTGACATAGGTGGCATGCAAAGAGTGACCTAGTGCAAAGTAGAAGGACCCTGGATCCCCAAGGATTTTGTGGAACAGAGATTATCAGGTTGGGACTATGGAACTGTTATAGCTGTACCTAATCCTAATAGGTAAGTATAGGTAAGGTGCTATGGCATAGGGAATGGAGCTTCAGGAAATCTAAGTGGAATTTTGAGAACACTGGGGTTAAAAAATGAAGGACATTCCGTGGCAAATAACCTCCATTTATATACACACTAAGTAATGAAGTAGCATAGCGTATTTAGGTAATGATAATTAAAACTCTAGAATCATCAATATATAAGAGAAAAAGTAAAATTAGGTTACAAATAAACAGCTTACAAAAACAGATTATAAACACATACAAGATTGAAATTGTGGCAGATACTATGTCTTCTCCCAACATCCATGCTCCCCTTCCTCCTTAAGTGTGGTGTTATTATTCATAATTATAAAACATTTCCATTTCTCCTCCTTTTGTTTTTGTTGTAGTGGTGGCTTTTTAAGAGGGGGGGTTGGGGAGGAGCAAAGGACAGGGAGAGAGAGAATCTTAAGCAGGCTCCATGCCTATTCCAGTGCGGAGCCGGACTCGGGGCTCGATTTTACAATCCTGAGGTCATGATCTGAGCTGAAATCAAGAGTTGGACGTTTAATCCACTGAGCCACCCAGGCATCCCTCTCCTTTTGATAAATGGTAAAACTACACTTTTCTGTCTCTCTGTAGGTAGATTCACTATGTGATTTGCTTTGGCCAATAAAATGTAAACTTGGGGATCCCTGGGTGGCGCAGCGGTTTGGCGCCTGCCTTTGGCCCAGGGCACGATCCTGGAGACCCGGGATCGAATCCCACGTCGGGCTCCCAGTGCATGGAGCCTGCTTCTCCCTCTGCCTATGTCTCTGCCTCTCTCTGTGTGTGTGTGTGACTATCATTAAAAAAAAAAAAAAATGTAAACTTTAAGAACCAGAGTGAGATTCATTCTCTCTCTCTCTCTCTCTCCTGTGATCACTGACAATATTTCTGATAGTGGTTTTGGGTTTCAGAGTGAAGACACCATGGATCAGAGCCCTAACAATCCAGCATGATTATGTAATGTAAGAGGAAAATAAACCTTTGTTATTTTAAGACTTTAAGATTTTGATTGTTACTGCAGTTTTATTTAGAGTGGCAATACACTCAGATGAGATAACTTTTCCCAGACTCTTTTTCAGCTAAGTATTGTCAGATAACTGTTTGCTGTAAGACACAGTACAAGCATTGTGCATAACTTCTGGGAAGTTCCATAACTGGCGAAGACCCATCCTCCTTTCTGTCATCTGGAATTCAGGCAATAATCTCTGACATTCAAAGAACTATCTTGGACCATGAAGCAATGAAATTCTTATAGAACTAAACATTCAACTCCCGTACAACCTACTAATTGTACTCTTGGGCATTTCTCCTAAAGAAATGAAAACTTATGTTCATGTAATCACCTGTCCATGAATGCTTGTAGTTATTTTATTCATAATAGTAGAAAACTACAAATAACCTAGAATTTCAACTGGTGACTGGTGACTGGTTAAACAGATGGTACACACAGGTATGTACCATGGGATACTACTTAGCAATAGAAAGGAAACAAGCTCTTGATACTGAGACATGCAACAACCTGGGTGAATCTCCAGAAAATTCTTCCGAGTAATAAACCCCAAATGTAATATACTGTATGATTCTGTTTATACAACATTCTCAAAGTGACAAAATTACATACACAGAGGACAGATTAGTGGTTGCAACTTGTGCTGATGAAATGTTCTGTGTCTCGACTATTATCACTGTCAAAATCCTAGTGTGACATTGTTCTATAGATTTGCAAGATGTCACCGTTGGTGAGAACTGGGAAAAGAGCACATAAGATCTGTCTGTATTAGTTTTTACAATGGTGTGTGTTTCTAAAATAATTTCAAAACATTTCTAATAAAGACCAAAAAGTTAAGAAAGAAAGAAAAAAAACCACAGAAGTCAGATTTCTCCCATACCAATCGAAAAAAAAAAAAAAAAAAAAAAAGCCCCTAGGGCTCGGACTTAGGGCATAGATATTTTGTTCAAAGTGCTCCAAATGTCTGTAATGTTCAGCTACACTTGAACTCCAAAGAGAGCTGGTAAAAAATGGTACCATATGCTGTCCCAGGGCTTCTTCTAAAGCCATGGGAACAGCCTTATCCTCAACCCCAAATCAGATACATATACAGAATACTGTGGGGGAGAGAGGAGAATGGGAACAGAAGTTATCAGGGTCTCAGTGTTCATCACCTGAGGTTATTTGCCGCCACCACCCAAAGAGAGCTATTTGTGCTTCCTACCCGACCTCTGCCCAGCCCAGAGCGGAAGTGGGCCTCTAATTCTGTGTAGTTCCACAATCTTGTTGGAAGACCCCAGTTGGATGTCCGCTTAGGCGGAGGACCTGTTGATTTACCTGCTGTCTGCCCATGAAGAGAAAAGGGGAGGGACAAGGGTGGCAGGGCGAAGGTAGAGGATGCAGGGGAGGAGCCTGAGCTGCCACATCTTGGCCTGAGTTCCCCACGCACCTGGACTATCACACAAGTATCGTTAGGCTGGAGTCTTCGGGCTACTGCTCCACCCAAGAGAGGAAGGTCGGTTGAGGGAATTTTAAGAGGAAGGGGGGTGAAATGTTGGTGATGAGAGCTGAGGAGGGGTGAGGAGGGTCAGCAGGAGTGGGTCCTCAGAGCAAGGCAGTGAGGAAGCACTTACAGTCTTTTGAGGAACTCCCAAGGATGCTCTAAAAGAAATCCAGAGGATGTTGAGGTTAGTTCAACCAGAAAAGAGGTAAACAGCAGACAGAGGACCTCAAGAGCAGCTAGTTGTGGGAGGTCCTCATCCCTTGTCGCTTCCCTCTGGGCTCCAGCACTGCAGAAGAGCTGGTGTAAGGTTCTCACCTGGCTGCTCATTAGCATCACCTGCAAACTCTTAAATTCATTGCTACCCAGACCTCACCCTCAGACACCTCACCTTGAGTCTGACCGAATCTAAAACCTGTGCTACATTAGCGCCCAAAGACATGGCACAGGGCATCTCCCTTAGAGAGCCCCTCTCCCATTTGAGGTACCAGTCACCCATCAAAGGTGAGTCAGAACCCAAGGCCTGCCTTCCAGACCAAGCCACCATCCATGGGGTCCTGTGGCTTCTCCGTGCTGAGTGGAAACATATGACAGCACAGACAGAGGCAAGCAGGAGGGATTACAAAGTAAATTTAAGAGAGTGCAAGAAAAACATGACAAATGAAAGTCATACAGTGGGAGAATGGGAGCATCGCCTGGAGGCTTGTAGGGCTTATTTTGCATGTGCACAAGGAATGAGTTATCAGTGATAGCGACAATAGGGCTTTCTCAGAAATGGAAGATGCTTTTTACTAAAAGAGAAAGTAAACATTACTTAGAACAAATCTCATATCATACCTTAATGTTTACAAAGGAGACAGAGGGAGAGAGGGCAGGAAAGAACAGATTTCCCAGGGGAGGAAATTGCAATGAGAACAAGTAATCTGGATCAAGCCAGAGCATGTTTGAACAAAAAGAATACCCGAGGACAGAGGAAACTCTAAGGATAAGATAGGATTTTACATAGCAGGAACCCCTACTAGATTGATTTTAGACTGTTTTAAAGTGGTGACTATGGTCAAATGCCAGAGCAAGAAGTTCTATAAATGAACACTATTTCCTACAGATTTTGATGCTCGAAAGCTTTTCCCAAGTTCGGAATAAGTATCTTTAAAATTAAAGACAGGTTGAACTTCCAACAATAAGGGAGTGATTAAATAAATCACAGTGCACAGCATGAGATGGAATAGTATGCTACCTTTAAAAATGATGCAGAGGACACGAACTCAGCATAACCCAGACAGATGAGGTTAAAGAAAGCAAGACACTAACTGTGGTGCTTACAGCTATGTGAAAAACGTGTATTTTCTTTTATACTTCTTTGCTGTACATTTCTAAATTTCCGTCGATGAGTATATATTATTTTAATAATCAGAATCAAAAGATAAATGTTATTTATAATCCTATAGTCCTCTTTAATGTTTTACATTCTTTTTCCCCCCCACCTATGTGCTCACAGAAGCTACTTTTGACACCACCACTGGGGTCCTAGCAATCGATGAGTCCCTTGGCTCCAGACACTGCTATATATTATTTAGGCTTCCTTCTCACAGTACTAACACTTGCCAAGCATTTTATTCCTCCAGTGGCTTTTTTTTTCTGAGGATACCATATCAACTTCGGGGAAGTCTCTTAGAATACCCCAACTGCTAGGCAGGCGTCCTCCAACATTTAGCACACACTCTTTTTCATACAGTTTGTATTGGTTTTCTATTGCTGAGTAACAAATTAGTGCCAACTTGGTGGTTGAGAACAATTCTTTTATCTCCTTGTTTCTGTGTGTCAGGAATCCAGGTGTGGATCAATTGATTCTTGCTCATGGTTCTTTTCAAGATCAATTTTGTTGTTGTTTTCGTCATTTGTTTGCTTGATTGTTTTGCCAAAATTCAGTCTTTTTATATTTTGGTACTTTTTTTTTTTTTAAGATTTTATTTATTTATTCATGAGAGACAGAGAGAGGCAGAGACATAGGCAGAGGGAGAAGCAGGCTCCATGCAGGGAGCCTGAGGTGGGACTTGATCCCGGGACTCCAGGATCACACCCTGGGCCGAAGGCAGGTGCTAAACCCTGAGCCACCCAGACTTCCCTAGATTTTGGTACTGACCCACATTCTCCTGCTGTTTATTGGCTAGGAGTCACTCTTAGTTCCTAGAGGCCACTTCCATGTGGCCCTCTCACAGCATGTCAGCTTACATCTTCAAGGCCAATGGAGAGTAGCTCTCGCTACTGCTTTGTGTCTGTTTCAGGGGATCACATGATTAGGTAAGGCCCACCCAAGGTAACCATTAGATTAGCTCAAAGTTGACTGAATAAAGTCCTTGTTTACAGCTACAAAACCCCATCACTTTTGCCATATCATTTAACCTAATTATGAGAGGGCTGTTCTATCATAGCTGCAGGTCCTTCCCACGCAAGGGGAGGAGGTTACATATAGTGGGCATACCAGAGGATGAAAGTCTTGGGGTCTTAGAATGTTAGAATTTTACCTGCCACAAGATTACAGAAGTAAATTAAGGGTACTGCAAACATTGGATTAAAATTATTTTAAAGTATCTTTTAGCTGAAATTCATAATAAAAATAACACCTTCCTATACCGTTTTTGTGCGTATTTCAACACTGTCTTGAATTTGTGTTTGTTTAGAGAATTTCCCAAGAACGTAAAGTCAGCTCCTTAAAAAAAAAAAGTACCATATTCAGTAGTTATCTCTGGTAATCTGGATCCTCTTGAGACTATAAAACCAATGAATGAATAAAAGAATCAACCAAATAACCAATCACAGTCTGGAAATAAATCAGAGGCTGAGGAGAATAAAGAATATTTATCATTTTTCAATGAGGGTGGGGGGGATGCATTTCAGATTTCCTTTGAAACAGAAAAGTCCTGCTGTTAGAAAATTGAAAAATTTTCAGAACTAAGTACTGAGGTAGGGCGGGGGTGTGTGATGTGTACTGAGGCAGGAAGGGGGGGGCAGGGGAAAGATGTCGCTGGCCCTGTCTGGGGTTAAGAGACAGGCTGCTCTCTTACCTCACGGCCAAGCAGCACTCTCGTATTTCCAACCCGGCAGGGACAGTAACAGTAACGGCTCACACTTTTATGGCACTGACTATATATCAGGCATTGTTCAAAGCTCTTTTTAAATAGTAACTCATCGAGTCTTTGCAATAATTCTGTGAGGTATGTGTGCCATTACCATTATTATTACAGGTTGAACCCATTAGCCATTTTTTATCTTCGTCTTTTCGGCTTGGCTGCTCTATTCTCCTTTGGTTGCAGCACTGTAGCTTCTCTCATTGTCTTTTTTGCATCAGCCATTTCGTGCAGCCACTGATCTGGTGGTTAACTCCTTTACCTGGAAGCTTTCGATACTTTGGTGACAAACATGTCCATGGTCTCGGCTAGTCCCCAGTCTATTCCATGCTCAGCTTAAGTAGATGAGACCTGCACTGCCTTATGTTTCTCAGACTGGCCTTGTCAACAGGGCAGCCTCCTGGACATTTCCACCATTCACCGTGGAACAGATTTTAGAGCATTTTTGGTTGCAAGTGGCTGAAATTCAAGTCAACTGATCTTTTTTTTTTTTTTTTAAGATTTTATTTCTTTATTCATGAGAGACACACAGAGAGAGAGGCAGAGATGCAGGCAGAGGGAGAAGCAGGCTCCATGCAGGGAGCCTGATGTGGGACTGGATCCTGGGACCCCAGGATCACAGCCTGGGCTGAAGGCAGACACTAAACTGCTGAGCCACCCAGGGATCCCATGTCAACTGATCTTAAGCATAAAATGATATATGGCTTCTCATAGATTGTAAGGGTACTGAAGGCTCACAGAGGTGAGCTCATATACAGTAGCTCATAGAACTTTAGGTACCAGAGTCTCAGAGACAAGAACTATGGACTCATTTCTTGACTCTTGCCTCTGCTTGGCCTCATTTCACGGCTTGGCCATCTCCACATGGCAGAGAAGATGGCCCCCACCAGGCCAGGGCTGCATCACCCCCTTTTATGCAACACTACATCAAGAGGGCTTCCTTCATCCAGCATCTGAGTGTCCCCCTCAGAGAAAGATTCTGATTGGCCTAGTTTGGGAGGCCTGCCCTTGGCGCAGCCCATGTGAGCTTCCCCCCTGTGTTTCAGAGCAGGGGTGAGGCTGTGCCTCGAGGTTCACTGGGAGAGTTAGAGCTTCTCAAAGGAAGGAGGGCTTTGTTAAAAAGCGGAGGGAGAATCATGCTGTGTGACAAAGCCTCTGCCACTGCACCATATAAGTAGGGGAGATCTCGAATATAACTTAACCTGCAATAAAGTGTCTAAATAATTTTCTCCCTAACATTCAGTTTTCATTTGTGTGACATGATTTAAGATATGGCTTGCGCTGAATTTAAACTGTAGAACATGATTCGGCAAGAAAATCACGGTGCTGCCCAAGCCGCATTGAGCTTTATGACTATGCAAACCCATAAATGAAATCACAGGGAATCAGTAGGACTTTTCTGTACAGGTGCAGGAAAAGCTCATCCCCAGGAGGGAGAAAGCTGAAAGACCTGGCACAAGGAGCCAGAGCGGGGCCTTGTCGAGCCCCAAGTTAGCATTTGCTAGATTACCATGTAAGATGGCATCACATACAGCTCACAGGGAGCGCCGTTGCCTGGAGAGTGCCCCAGAGCTTGATGGGAGACGTCAGAAGGCCCTGGAGTAGGAGACTGAAGGGGTCTCAGCAAGTGACAAGGGGACTTTTTGCCTTTGTCAGGAATCAGCAGAAACAGCCAGTAGATGCGGTGCTCCCATACTGGTTTGTCTACAATGAACAACCAAGGATCTGGAAGTAACTGAAGAAGGGGACTGAGCCAGGACTGGGGAAGGGGGAAGAGGCATTCATGAAATACTTCACTGATGTGAACTCCTGAAGACTTCGGGGATTTTCTCATAGGGCCACACCTTGAAGCCTCCATCTGGGTAAAATCAGGATGAAATATGTGCTTATACCCTAAGGGGGAATGCTCTTTCTACACTTCCTCTTTCCCTCCCTCCCTCCCTCCCTCTCTTCTTTCCCCTTTTTCTTCCCCCCTTCCTTTCCTCCTTCCTTCCTCCCTTCCTTTCTCCCTCCCTTCCTCCCTTTCTCCCTTCCTCCCTCCCTCCCTCCCTCCCTTTCTTCCTTCCTTCCTTCCTTCCTTCCTTCCTTCCTTCCTTCCTTCCTTCCTTCCTTCCTTCCTTCCTCCTGGTAAACTCTAGCTGATGGTAATTCAGAACCACACTTTGTGTTATTTAGGGTTTTTTTTAATGCAGAAATGCAATGCTTGGACATGTCAGGAACTTAGCAAAGAAAAAGAATGTGCCTTTTAAAAAATTTAGTACCCCAAATTTGGAACCCAGAAAATTGGAATCTATGAAGAATGCACATCTAAATCTTTAACTTGGCACCTCTAGGGGGTTGTGGGCGGGAGCAGGGTGGTGGTGGGGGGGATGTAATTCAAATACCAGCCTGGAGGAATCATTTCGATTACGATGTAAGAAATGGAAGAAGTTATTGTAATGAGGTCAGTTCTGGTCCTTATGTTATTAGCCGACCAGTGAGGACGCAGACAGGGTGGAACAGAAATTAATTAGAGTATTATGGGGGCTTTACAATCTAAGGTATTCAGAAACTTAGCAAAACTAGGTCTGTGTTCTTCAAAAAAAGATTATAGAGAGACCTTATTAAAGCACAGAAGGCTCAGCTATTTAAGATGGTGACATACATAGAGGCAGGAATGTGCAAAGAGAAGCTGAAAGGCAGCCAGGCCCTGAAGGAATTTCAGTGGAATTTCTTCACCGGAGGAGTAGTTAATAAATAGAGCAGATTTCTAAGGGCAGAAACTAGAGCAGCTACTACAAATAGTTTTTTTTTTTTTTTTTTTCTGTTAAAGGAAGGGAGTGATAGGAAGTTGGAGAGGAAAATGTTGAAACAAAGAAAACAAGCCTTTTAGCTGGCAATCCCGGCCACCTCTCATGCAAAACTCTCTGCTCCCACCACTGAGAACGGTGTATCACTTAATAATCATAAAACCCCCGGTGGAGTTGGCCTGGGTGGTAGTGCTAGACCCACGCTACATGCCATCAAGAGATGCATGTAATATAATACTTTTCAAAAGTCTGAGACACCATTTCCTCCGTCTTGCTGCCAATGTGTCTGCTATTTTGCATGGCACAGAAGGACAGAATGGAGGGCTAGAAAATCCTTTTGTGCTGGGGATGGCCTCCTCCTGCTTTGATGCGAGGCTGTTCCCCATGGTCTGAGGCACGAAGCCTTCTCTGGGGCAGTGTTGTATACTGAGCGCTGATGAATCCAGGCCTCGGATTTTTTTTTATTCCTACTCTCCTCAATCAGGTAGGTTGGGATGGTTACCAGCTCATTGTGCACAATTCTTCAGATCCTCAAATGGTGGCGAAAAGAGAATGGAGGTAAGTGTGTGTATCTTTGGGCCAACATATCTGCAGCTTCATCAATATGCAGATTCCCTCCACCTCACCAGACAAAACCATTTTTTTTTTTAAAACCAAGACTCAACTTGGCAAAAGTGAACTCAAATTTGCCAATTGACTTGTGGGGTTGGAGCTGTTATCTGTTATTGCTGTTAGCAGTTCTCGATGTGGGTCCCTCTCACTATCCATGAAAACTCCAAGAAATATTTACTGAAAGCCTGGAGATTTCATGGCAGAAGGATTCATTCAGGGCACCAGCCCCTGGGGATGGCAAGGCTGCCAGGCGTGTGAGAGGACTGGCGGTGCCACACAGCAGCACTTCCCACATCGTGGGCCTCATGATCGCCTGGGCTGTTTGTAGAGCATCAGGCTCCCGGGCTCTGTGCTCAGACCTACTGAAATAGAATTCCTGAGTTTGGGACCCGTGGATCTGCAATTTTTTTTTTTTTTTCTGGTCACACAGATGATTCTGAGACACATGGGCCTGGAAGACTGGGCTGTGTAATTTGAAGGGGAAGCCATGGCAGGGGCTAGGAAGGAAAACCTATAGATATTTGCTTTCATTTCAGCCAAAAGCTTGCCGGGAAGGGCATGGCAAGAGCCACAGCGGGTCCTGAGCAGCAGCAGGAGGACCAGGCAGGCAGGGCACATAGGAAACTGCAAGAGTCTGTGCTGAAGTAGACTGGGGCCAAGACAGGCGAGCATTCAGGGGGTTTAGTAGGGAATATAAAATAGGTGATGAACAGAACATTCTGATATCGTGTGTGTATTGCAGATCATTGTTTACAAATCTGGCGGACTCCTACTCAAAACAATCCACTTGCACACTGAAGGAAAGCCTAGAGAGTGAGCTAGACCCCGAGGAATTGAAGCTTTGGCTGGGAATCCCTCCTGCAGTTCCGTTGGCTGGCAGAGGGCACAGTGCCCTGGTCAACAATGCCCTAGTCTGTATCAGTGGAAGAGAGGGATTCCCGTCAAGGAGCCCAGGATGCACTTACTAAAAGTAAGGTTATAGAATGGCATAGATGGGAGGCAGCCAAAATAAACCCTGCCCTCAACCAAAAAGCATGCAAACTAAAGAGAGGCAGCCTCACTAAGTGAATAGCCAGCAATCAGAGGCCCTCCAGTAAGCAGGATGGGGTGGGTGGTCAGGGGGCCAGAGAAAAGTCCAGAACTTCATAGGAATGGGGCAGAAAGAGACAGAGTTAGCTGGAGGGCAGGTACTCTGCAGTGAAAGGGAGACCTGTCATGTTATGCTGCTTATGAAAGATCCGGGGGCTGGCCTCTGCTCCCCTGCTACTGGCCCCTTCCCAGTCTGTGATGTTCCATTCTGTGAGCCCCCTCCGGGCAGGGGTGCCCTCTGCTTCTGCTTTGCTGCCTGCTGAGACATACTGTTCAACCCCCTTCTCCCCCCACCCCCGCCCCAAGTTTCCATGGGAACTGTTAAATTGTCAAGGGTTCCACTCTCTTGTCTATTCCCCTCTGGGTCAACCTCGCTAGACTTAGGGGCCCCCATGGCTTAGGACAGCTACGCCAGCAGCACGGTTGGTTAAATAGGCCTTTGTGGATTGGCCTGGGAACCATACCACTATGTATAATAATTTTTTTCTATGGGGAAATTCTTTGAGTTCCAAACACCCCATTGACTGGTGACCTTTTAGAACACAACAGTCCTATCTGGGCTCCACAGTGGGGTGAGATCACTCGGAGTTGTCAGAGCCAAGCTGGGAACAGCAAACCGAGTCCAGGCCAGGCTGGGGTTAGATAGTGAGTTCAGAGTGGAGGGATTTCAAAGACAAGTAGAGATTTGAACTTCGAAGTATAGGGATGACTCTCAGATCAATCTTGCTGGGTTAGGGGTCGGGCGGGGAGAGGGTAGATGAGGTGACAAGCAAACCAGATGAGGGAAACCAGCATGAGTAAAATGTGCCATGGGGCTAGAGATGGAAGGTGGCGGTGCCTCTGTTATCACACCCCCACCCATGGGGCCTGAATGCTTTGAAGTGGGGAGCTTGGCTGCTGTTCCTTCACTGAGCAAATAAAGTACAGTCCCAAGGGATCTGGGGGCAGAGAGGGCTTATCAAGAGCAATGGTCTTGGGTTGTTGCTAGTTTCTGTCAGTACCATTTCCTGCCCCCCCCATCCCTCAGGCTCATCACCCAGATTCCTGGGGGCTGCCCTTTTCTATCCCGGATCCTCTCTCTGTCTTCCCCTTCACAAAGAATCTCCTCAGTGCAACAGCACCACCCTTCCAGCCTCTGCCACCAGACTCCGTGCGGGCCCCATGGTGCTACTGGGCTGAGCTGCAAGGTTGCACTTTGACTTCAGACCAACTCCTTTACTTCTGCAACGGATCTCATCACCTCCTGCCTATTTGCAAGCGGTCTCTCCCTCTCCACCATCGCCACCCACTGGAACATTAATTAAAATAGAAACATGTAGTGTCTTCCACTTAGAAACTAGCCATAGCTTGACTCCACATTTCTCCCCAGCTTCCACCCCATTTCTCTGCCCTATTATAGCAAACTCTGCAAAAGAGTTGGTCTTCTCAGTTGTTTTCTAATTCTCCTCTCATTTTCTCTCACCTCCTTTCAGGTACAGCTTCATCGACATATAATTCCTATATTATAAAATTCCCTCACTTAAAGCAAAAATCACTCAGTGATTTTTATTGTGTTCATAGAGTTGTCAACCATCAACTGATTGATCAATTGATTGTGGAATCAATTTGAGAATATTTTCATCACTCCAAGAAGAAATTCTATATCCATCCGTTTCTACCCATTTTCCTCAATTCACTTCCAGGCCGTAAGCAATCCCTAACCTACTTTCTATCCCTATAGTTTTGTGTATTGTAGACATTTCATATAACTAGAATCACATGATTTGTGGTCTTTCGGAAAAGGCCTCTTTCACTTAGCATATTTTTATTTATTTATTTATTTATTTATTTATTTATTTATTTATTTATTCACTTAGCATATTTTTAAAGCTCATCTATATTGAAGCATATATCAGTACTTCATTTCTTCTTATGGCCAAATAATATTCCATTGTATAGATACACCACATTTTCTTTATCCATTTGCCAGTTAATGAACATGTGGTTTGTTTCTGCTTTGTGGCTTTTATGAATAATGTCGCTATGAACACTCCTAACCAGGTTTTTGTGTGAGCATAAGTTTTAATTTCTTTTTCACTTCTCAAGGTTTTGTGTGGATGAATAATTTACATACCTAGCAATGGAATTGCTGGGTCAGATGATAAATCTATATGTTTAAGATTTTGAGTAACTGCCAGACTTTTCCAAAGTGGCTGCACCATTTTACATTCCCATGAACAATGCACAAGGTTCCAGTTTCAGCGGTTCTAGTCAAAACTTGTTTGTAATCTGTTTTTTCATTATAGCTCTCCTAGTGAGTAGGAAGTGGTGTTGATTTACATTTCCCTGATGGCTAATGATTTTGAGCATCCATCCATGTGTTTATTGGTCATTTGTATATT
Source organism: Canis aureus (assembly GCF_053574225.1). Taxonomy (NCBI): domain Eukaryota; kingdom Metazoa; phylum Chordata; class Mammalia; order Carnivora; family Canidae; genus Canis; species Canis aureus. Next base: position 24,610,412 of record NC_135644.1, on the reverse strand, counting down.
TAATTTTGGGAAGTGTTTATTCATATGCTTTGCCCAGTTTTTAATTGGGTTGTCTTTTTCTTATCAAGTTGTAAGACTTCTCTGTATATCTTAGACACAAATTCTTTTTTTTTTTTTGACACAAATTCTTCATCAGATACATGATTGCCAAGTATTTGCTTCCATACTGTGAGTTGTCTTTTCACTTTCTTAAATGATGTTTTCTGGAGCACAAAAGTTTTTAATTTTGATGAAATCCAATTTATCTCTATTTTCTTTTGTTGTATACTTTTGGTGTCATATCCAAAAAAAGCTATTCCTTGATGCAATGCAATCAGATTTATTCCTATGCTGCTTCTTAGAATTTTATAATCTTTGATCCATTTAGTTTTTCACTTATTTTGAATTAATTTTTGTATATGGGGTGAGACAGAGGCCCAACTTTATTCTTTTGCATAAAGATCCTATATATAGTGGAGAAAACTATAATGTTGAATAAAAGTGGTGAGATCAAGACACCCTTATACTGTTCCTGATCCTAGGGAAAGAGCTTTCAGCCTTTCACCACTATGTATCATATTAACTGTGGGCTTTTTGTAAATGTCTTTCATTTGATTGAGGAATTTCCCTCTATGCCGTTTGTTGAATGTTTTTAATATGAAGGGGATATTGAATTTTGTCAAGTGCTTTTTCTGCATCTATTGAGATAATCATATGGTTTTTATTTTTTATCTACTGCTATGGTGGTGTGCAACATTAATTGATTATCAAATGTTAAACTAAACTTACATTGATGTGATAAATTTCATTTGGTCATGGTGTACAGTCATTTTTATGTGTTGCTGGACTCAGTTTGCTAGTATGGTTTTTGAGGATTTTTGTGTCTATATTTATAAGAGGTCTGTATTTTTCTTTTTCTGTGTTATCTTTGATTTTGAAAAAAAGTCTCATGGAATGAGTTAGGAAGTGTATATTCTTCGATTTCTTGGCAGGGTTTGTGAAAGATTCACATTCATTCTTTTTTAAGTGTTTGGTAAAGTTTGGGCCTGGACTTAATTATTTGTGTTTTTTGACTACTAAAATCACTTTTTTTACTTGTTAGAGGTCTGTTCAGATTTTCTTCTTCTTGCGTTTTATTCATTTATGTCTCATTAGGAATTTGACTATCTTATTTATCTAATTCATTGGCATATAGTTGTTCATAGTAATTCCCATAGTTCTTTTTATTTCTCTAAGACTGGTAGTACTAATCATTCTTTTGTCCCTGATTATACTAATTTGAACCTTTTCTCTTTTTGCTTGGTCAGTCTAGAGAATGTGCCAGTTTTGTCCTTTTTAAGGAACCAACTTTTGCTATAATTGATTCTTTTCCTGTTCTTTATTTCACTCTGCTCTAATTCTTATTATTTCTTTCTTATTGCTTGGTTGGGGTTTAGTTTGCTCTTGCTTTCTACCCCCACGGTGTTTAAAAGTAGAAGGTTAAGTTGTTGCTTTGAAATCTTTCTTCTTTTAAAAGGTAGGCACTTACATGGGTGCCTGAGTGGCTCAGTCAGTTAAGCTTCTGACTCTTGATTTCAGTTCAGGTCATGATCTCAGGGTGGTGAGATCAAGCTTAGAATTGGGCTCCACCCTCACTGGGGAGTCTGTTTTTCTCCTTTTCCCTCTTCCTCCACCCCTACCTCTCTACTTTCGCACTCCCCCCACCCTACCCGTCCGTACTGCTCATTCTCTCTCTCAAATAAACAAATATGTCTTAAAAAAAAAAAAAGTAGGCACTTTACATGGATAGATTTCCTCTAAGCTCTGTTTTATCTGCATCTCATAAGTTTTGGTATGTAATATTTTCATTCAGCTCAGAGTATTTTCTGTGTGATTCCCTATGGAATTTCCTTTGTGATTTTTTTCCTTTGACCTATCGATTATTTAGCACTGGATTATTTAATTTCCACATATTTGTGAATTTTCCAAATTTGTTATTGATTTTTAATTTCATTCCAGAGTGCTCTGAGAAAAAGCATTAAAGCATTAAAAAGGATTAAAATATTATAAAGGAATTTTAATCTTTTTAAATGTTGATGCTGCTTTATAGCCTACCATAGAAAGTTCTACGTGCACCTGAGAAAGTATATATCACTATTGTTGGATATAGTGTACTACAGATACCTATTGAATTTAGTTGGTTTATAGTGCTATTCAAGTGTTCTGTTTCCTTGTTGATCTTACGTCTAGTTGTTCTACCCATTACTTAAATAGGGACATTGAAATCTCCAGCTATTATTGTTGAATTATCTATTTCTACCTTTAGTTGTGTCAATTCTTGCCTCATATATTTTGGATGCTCTCTTTGGTGTGTATGTTTGTAATTGTATCTTTCAAATGATTTGACCTTTTTAAAAAAATTAAAATATTCCTCTTTATATATAGCAATGCTGTTTTGTTTTTTGTTTTTTAGATTTTATTTATTTATTTATGAGAGAGAGAGAGAGAGAGAGAGAGAGAGAGAGGAGAGAGAGGCAGAAACACAGGCAGAGAGAGAAGAAGGCTCCATGCAAGGAGCCCGATGCGGGACTCGATCCCAGGTTCCCAGGATTAGACCCCGGGCTGAAGGCGGCACTAAACCACTGAGCCACCCAGGCTGCCCAGCAATGCTGTATTTTAAGTCCATCTTTTCCTGATATTAATTGTCAGCTTTATTTCTTTTTTTAAGTAAACTCTGTACTCAATGTGGGGTTTAAATTCATAACCCCAAGATCAAGAGTCACATGCTCTACTCACTGAGCCAGCCAGGCATCCCTAATATTGCCAGCTTTCTAATGATTGTTGTGTGCATGTTATATCTATTTCTGTCCTTTTACTTTCAACCCACTTATGTTTATTTTTTTATTTGAAAATATTTATTTTTTTCCAAAATGTTTATTTAAATTCTAGTTAGTTAACATATAGGATAATATTGGTTTCAGGAACACATTTTAGTGATTCATTACTTACATATATCACCAGTGCTTATCACAAGTGCCCTCCTTAATACCCATCATTGATTGAGCCCATTCCCCACCCACCTCCCTTCATCATCTATCAGTTTGTTCTCTATCCCTAAGAGTCTCCTCTAGTTTGCTTCTCTCTCTCTTTTCTCCCCCCTTCCCATACATTCATCTGTTTTGTTTCCTAATTCCACATTTGAGTGATATCCAGTGGTAATTGTCTTTCTCTGACTGACTTATTTTGCTTATTAGAATACACTATTGTTCTATCCATATCATTGTAAATGGCAACATTTCATTTTTTTTTAAGATTGTATTTATTTATTCATGAGAGACACAGAAAGAGGCAGAGGCACAGACACAAGCAGAGGAAGAAGCAGGCTCCTAGCATGGTGCCCGATGTGGGACTCAATCCTGAGTCTCTAGGATCACGCCCTAGGCTGAAGGTGGCGCTAAACCACTGAGCCCACCCGGGCTGCCCAAAATTTCATTGTTTTTGATGGCTGAGTAATATTCCATTGATTATATATACCACATCTTCTTTATCCATTCATCAGTCGATGGACACTTGGGCTCTTTGCATACTTTGGCTATCTAATGTGTGCCTCTGGAAGATAACATAAACTGGAGCTTTTTGGTTTTTTTAAATCAAGGCTTACAATCTCCACTTTTTGATTGGACTATTTGATCCATTCACATTTAATATTATTACTGGTATAAGTAGACTTATATCTGTCATTTTAATTATTATTTTTTATATGTCTCATATCTTTTTTTGTCTTATTCTTCCTTTTCTACCTTCTTTTGTATTAAGTAGTTTCCAGTGTAGCATTTTAATTCTTTTAGCTATTTCTCATATATATATATGTATATGTATATATATATATTTAGTTATAATATTTAGCTATTTTCTCAGTGGTTGTTCTAAAGTTTACCATATGTATCTTAACACTCCCATTCTCTCTTTAACCTACTCTAAGAGGTTTTGCATGCCCATTCTATCACTGAAAATGCTCATCAAAGAAACATATTTTTAAAACCTATAATAAATTTTCATCTTACTCAACTAGCATCTGATCCAGTTGAAACTTAAATACCTCTCCACTTTCTGCATTGTAACTGCTCTAATATAAGCCAAAATATTCCTTTATCTGGAATCCTGTAATCATTTTCTTCCACTATTTCCTCCCACAGTATATTCACAGAGCAGCTAGGGTGATGTTTTTTAAAAAGTCAGGTAATGTACCTTCTATATTGAACACTAACTGGCATGGCAGGCTAGTTCTTGGTGGGAGGCCTCTGATACTCCCCATGTATGCTTCTTTGTAAGTTGCTTGAGTGTCTTTATAACATGGCATATAGTTTTCTCCAGAATGATTGACTCAAGAGAGAGGGGAAGCACAAGCTGTCTTTTTTATGACCTAGTCTCAGAAGTCACGCAGCATCCTCTTATCACATTCTATTTATTAGAATCAAGTCCCTAAATCTGGCCTGCATTTCACAGGAGAAGAATTAGACTTCTCTTTTTGAAGGGAGAGGTATTACAGAATTTACAGACAAATATAAAATCACCACAATTTGTTCCTCATATTCTTTTCTCCTTTCTTTACCCTCTTCCTTGTGTACTCAACCACAGCCATGTTTGTGTTAACTATTCTTAAAACAGGACAGGGATGTTGCTACTTCAGGTCATGCACATTTGCTGGTCATTCCACCTTAAAGAGTTTCCCTCCAGACAGCCACATGACTCATTTACTCACCCTTTATATCCCTGCTCATCATGGAGGGCTTTCCTGACCATTGTAGCTAAAATAGCATTTTTTTCTCCTTCTACCTCTCTCTCTATCTGCTTTATTTTGCCTTGGTTTTTTTCAGAGTTCATATACATTCGTATATACCTACTCTTCCTGCTCTTAAATATAAACTCCCTGAAAGTCCGGACTTGGTGGTTTTCATTCATTCCTCTAAACTCATTGCCTTGAACATTTGCCAGACACATTGTAGATACTTGATACATATTTTTTCATTGAATGAACACATTGAATTACTCTGTTCATAATTATCTTGGTGGACATATTTACCACATGATAGGTACATGTGGGAATATTTGAGGGAATCACATTTTCAGTAAAGTAATTGAGAAGAAAAGATTGTATAGGTGGCTTTGCTAACAACTTTTTTCTTGAATTTGGTCAGTATCTCTTTTTATATACTTACATGGCATTTTATCCAAAATTATAGTCATAGGCCTTCAAATAAGTTATCAGAAAGTTAATTCTCAAACTTCCAAAAGGCTTTTGGGATTGATATTAAATTGTAGCATTTCACCAAAGCATATATTATATAATCATTAAAAGCATTATATGGGGCAGCTTTGGTGGCGCAGCAGTTTAGAGCCACCTGCAGCCTGGGGTGTGATCCTGGAGACCCAGGTTTGAGTCCCACATCGGGCTTCCTGCGTGGAGCCTGCTTCTTCCTCTGCCTGTGTCTCTGCCTCTCTCTTCGCTCTCTCTGAATGAATAAATAAATAAATCTTTAAAAAAAAAAAAGCATTATACTTAAAAATTTTTTCTTTCCACAAGCTCCCTTAATGAGCAGTCGACAATAAATGATGCTTTGATAGATAAGATAAAGTGAATAAACTCCCAAATTTTAAAAATGTATAGATGTATGTCAGTTAGAAACATTTTCATCTTAGTTAGAAACATTTTCATTTCATTCCAATTTCTGGGATCAAATCAAATCAATAACTTTTTGGTATTATTTTGTTTTTTTCATCTAAATTATGTATTGAGTAAAAAAATGTAAATTTGATATCCTTGGTATTTGCCTCTCTGGAAGCATTACCATTCTGCTTCTTTTAGGAAAACTTTGTGCTTAGCCTCAATGACTACTCCTTAGACATTAGTATTCTCTAACCATTTTAAAGAAGTTTTAAAAATCACTCTATGATATTAAGCACTAACATTTTTTGGTCTTTCTTAGGGCTTGAGTGAGATCTTGTATCTTAGAACAGCTTTCTGTATCTTGGCCTTTTTCTATTTCAAATGAATTATATTTTTGGTCAATAAAAATTTGTGTCAATTTAAACATTCTTTTGAAATAAACATATTAGCCTATATGGTCTTCATTTTCTTACTCTTTGCTAGCCAAAACTGAAAGAAAATGTGATAGCCCTCTTAACAGAGTTGTAAAGAACACTGTAATGCTAACCATGCATTATCAAGTTAGAGGATGAAATGTATGTATGGTGTGTGTGTGTACATAAATATAAATAGGTATCTCCCCAATGGTTTCAAGGACATTTGCTGCTGTATTTGGTTACAAGTAACAAGAAGCATAAAACAAAAAGGGTGTATTATTGTGTGGATATTCAGGAACATCTCACAGACCCTGAAGTGTAAGAAGAGATAAGAAACAAAAAAAATTGGAAATGGATTGGAAAATTAGGAAGTCTTTTCATCTCTAACCTTTGCTTCTCTCAGGAGATGTGTCTTATTCTTCTCTTTCCGTAGAATAGTTTTAGCTGTTACTCTAACATGGTGGATGGAATATGGGTGACCCAGAGTTCCTGAGTTACAGCATCTCCATCCACCAGACTGGCCTGGAATTCCTTAATCGCAATTCCACGTCCTCAAGAGAGCGAATCTGATTGGTTAGGAGTCTGCTTTTTAGCCAATCAGCTCTGCCCAGTTGTGTGCAGTGAAGACAGGCCTTCGGGGAACCCCCAGTCAGTGAACTGGAACCCCAGTCAGTGAACAGGGCAGGCATTTTCTAGAGAAAAGGGGGTAGGCAGCAATCCAACTACTCCTGCTTTTCTTTAAGTTTTCTTTTTAAAAATTGAGAAGTGGTCCTATATATAATGATACCATGATATTAATTTTAAAATTAAGCACTTGCCCTAAGCAAGCAGATTATTATGCAGGCTAATATTGATTGAAGGCTCTCTTTCTGCCCATTCAATCATCAAATGTCACTGATTTAAAATCAAACTCAGTTTATTGTATACTCCCCTGTGTGACTGCTTCCTAGTGCTAGCTGATGTTTGTGGAGTTTGGCCCATGTGCTGAGCATATAGCTCTCTGCAAGACACTTAACATCACATTTAGTCTTCATAATTTCTTATGAATATAAAACTGGGGCTCGAAGCAGTTAAATATCTTATCTAAAGATACAATCCTAGGTCATGGGTTGGAATCCTAACTCTTGTTACTATCTTTGATCTCTTATTTACAATTAGTAAGGGATAAAACAATAAGCTAAATGGTACCATGAGGCACATCCAGAACACGGGACATTATATAGGACAGCTAGTCTAGTCTCTTTAACAAAGGGATGTCATTTAAAAAAAGAAAAAAAAGAGAGTGCCTCATTAAAAGGATCTGATGAGACATAGGGAAAAAAATGCAGTATGTTGCCCTGGATTGAATATTTATTTAAGTAAATCAACTTTAAAAAAATTGTAAAACACATTGTTGGGTCATTGGGGAAATTTGAGTATGTTTCCAGAATTAGACAAGAAAAAATTTACTGAAATACTTGTCTGAAAAAGCAGACTTTAGAGCTAGGTATGATCTTATTTTGATGAAAATAAATATGTGCATTTAGAATGGGATCTGGAAGTATTTGCTTTAAGGTGTTATAGTGCTGATTTCTAAGCAGTAGAAATATGATATTTGAATTTTTCATATGTGCTTCTCTGTATTTGAATTTTTTTCACATCACACATGTACTACTTATGCATTAATAAAATGTGATTAAAAAAAAAAAAGAGTGCAAGCACTGGATTTAGAATGTCTTGGTTCTGGTCCTGGCACTGGTACTAATTTAATACTGTGACCTTGGGCACATTATTTACTTCTGTAAGCCTTGCTTTTCTTTTCTTTTTTTTTATAATAAATTTATTTTTTATTGGTGTTCAATTTGCCAACATACAGAATAACACCCAGTGCTCATCCCATCAAGTGCCCCCCTCAGTGCCCGTCACCCATTCACCCCCACCCCCCGCCCTCCTCCCCTTCCACCACCCCTAGTTGATTCCCCAGAGTTAGAGTCTTTAGTTTCTGTCTCCCTTTCTGATATTTCCCACACATTTCTTCTCCCTTCCCTTATATTCCCTTTCATTATTATTTATATTCCCCAAATGAATGAGAACATACACTGTTTGTCCTTCTCCGATTGACTTACTTCACTCAGCATAATACCCTCCAGTTCCATCCACGTTGAAGCAAATGGTGGGTATTTGTCATTTCTAATAGCTGAGTAATATTCCATTGTATACATAAACCACATCTTCTTTATCCATTCATCTTTCGATGGACACCGAGGCTCCTTCCACAGTTTGGCTATTGTGGACATTGCTGCTAGAAACATCGGGGTGCAGGTGTCCCGGCGTTTCATTGCATCTGTATCTTTGGGGTAAATCCCCAACAGTGCAATTGCTGGGTCGTAGGGCAGGTCTATTTTTAACTCTTTGAGGAACCTCCACACAGTTTTCCAGAGTGGCTGCACCAGGTCACATTCCCACCAACAGTGTAAGAGGGTTCCCTTTTCTCCGCATCCTCTCCAACATATGTGGTTTCCTGCCTTGTTAATTTTCCCCATTCTCACTGGTGTGAGGTGGTATCTCATTGTAGTTTTGATTTGTATTTCCCTGATGGCAAGTGATGCAGAGCATTTTCTCATGTGCATGTTGGCCATGTCTATGTCTTCCTCTGTGAGATTTCTCTTCATGTCTTTTGCCCATTTCATGATTGGATTGTTTGTTTCTTTGGTGTTGAGTTTAAGAAGTTCTTTATAGATCTTGAAACTAGCCCTTTATCTGATACGTCATTTGCAAATATCTTCTCCCATTCTGTAGGTTGTCTTTGAGTTTTGTTGACTGTATCCTTTGCTGTGCAAAAGCTTCTTATCTTGATGAAGTCCCAATAGTTCATTTTTGCTTTTGTTTCTTTTGCCTTCGTGGATGTATCTTGCAAGAAGTTACTGTGGCCGAGTTCAAAAAGGGTGTTGCCTGTGTTCTTCTCTAGGATTTTGATGGAATCTTGTCTCACATTTAGATCTTTCATCCATTTTGAGTTTATCTTTGTGTATGGTGAAAGAGAGTGGTCTAGTTTCATTCTTCTGCATGTGGATGTCCAATTTTCCCAGCACCATTTATTGAAGAGACTGTCTTTCTTCCAATGGATAGTCTTTCCTCCTTTGTCGAATATTAGTTGACCATAAAGTTCAGGGTCCACTTCTGGGTTCTCTATTCTGTTCCACTGATCTATGTGTCTGTTTTTGTGCCAGTACCACACTGTCTTGATGACCACAGCTTTGTAGTACAACCTGAAATCTGGCATTGTGATGCCCCCAGATATGGTTTTCTTTTTTAAAATTCCCCTGGCTATTTGGGATCTTTTCTGATTCCACACAAATCTTAAAATAATTTTCTAACTCTCTGAAGAAAGTCCATGGTATTTTGATAGGGATTGCATTAAAAGTGTACATTGCCCTGGGTAACATCGACATTTTCACAATATTAATTCTGCCAATCCATGAGCATGGAATATTTTTCCATCTCTTTGTGTCTTCCTCAATTTTTTTCAGAAGTGTTCTATATGTTTTTAGGGTATAGATCCTTTACCTCTTTGGTTAGGTTTATTCCTAGGTATCTTATGCTTTTGGGTGCAATTGTAAATGGGATTGACTCCTTAATTTCTCTTTCTTCAGTCTCATTGTTAGTGTATAGAAATGCCACTGATTTCTGGGCATTGATTTTGTATCCTGCCATGCTGCCAAATTGCTGTATGAGTTCTAGCCATCTTGGGGTGGAGGCTTTTGTGTTTTCTATGTAGAGTATCATGTCATTGGCGAAGAGGGAGAGTTTGACTTCTTTGCCAATTTGAATGCCTTTAATGTCTTTTTGTTGTCTGATTGTTGAGGCTAGGACTTCCAGTACTATGTTGAATAGCAGTAGTGAGAGTGGACATCCCTGTCTTGTTCTTGATCTTAGGGGAAAGGCTCCCAGTGCTTCCCCATTGAGAATGATATTTTCTGTGAAGCCTTGCTTTTCTTAAGCCTGAATGGGCACTGATCTTGGGATACCTTCATACAGTTACTGTGAGGATCAGAGCGATGACAAATGGAAAGTGAATAACACAAAGTCCATTACCTAGTCACGGCCTAAAAAATGTTAATTGTTATTACTATGTGCAAGTGTCACCAACAAACATTTGAATATAACCTTTATCTAAGAAAATAAGAGATCAATACCAGAGTCTGGCTCTGTGCTGGGTGCAGAGCCTGCTTAAGATTTGGTTTCTCTCTCTCTCTCTCTCCCTTTCCCTCTGCCCTTCCACCCTCTTCCCTGTTCACACACTCTCTCAGTCTAAAAGAAAGAAAGAAAGAAAGAAAGAAAGAAAGAAAGAAAGAAAGAAAGAAAAGAGAAAGAAAGAAATCATGGCTTTGGGGCATATCGAAGCATATTATAGAGTGAGACGTCCATGAATGGGTCTCCTTAGCTTAATATGCTAAGGGCCTTTCTTTATGGCCTAACTGCATATCAAATAAGTGGCCTGAACCAAAGCACACTCTGTTCCTAATGGTCTGTGGGATTCAGACACATGCCAATGCATGTAAAGCATCTGATGAACTCGGGGGTTTATCCAAAGCATGCTTCTCTTTAGTACCCTTAATCATCCTTCTAAGGTTTAAATTTCACAAAAAGGAATTTAACCATGACAAGGGCACTACTACTTACTATTTATATTACAGAGCTGCACCATCTGTCTTAAAACCACAATTTTGTAAATTGTTTTTGATGACATATTGTAGGATTGCCCTGCATATGTAGTTCATGATGAAACCCTTCAGTGAGTCCTCTTTGGTTCAATCGAAATCAACATATTAATGACTTAAAGCAGAAAGGCAGCATCCACACTCTGCTTGATGAATTAGGGATGCAGATTGCAAATTTCATGAGGTGAAGGTTTGTTTCCATTAGACTGACATCCAGAATCTGCGTTATTATTTTAGATCACCTTGAGTCAGGTAATCTTAATTGTCCACATGCCAGTGAAGGCCTTCAGGAGTCAAATCAAGTTCAGAGGAATTATTATTAGTTCCACATCTTACCCTTCACTCTCTTCTTCCCGTAAGATGTCCTGGTAAACATCAACAAAATATAATTCGATTATATGTAGGAATAAATGTAAGATGGATCTACTAATGGTTAAAAAACGGTGGTGAAGAAATTTTGTCTGTCAGTCAATTAATCATATCAATATCTTAACAAGACAACAAAAGACTAGAAGAAGTGGGGATACTTCAACCTTAAAGAAGAAATGGGGCAGTGGTCTTCTGTATTTGTTTAATTAACACCAGCTGCCCTAACAGTTAAACCCCGAAATCCCAATACAAACTTACTTCTTGCTCCTGTCACAGTCCATTGAAGGGTTCCCTGGTCAGCAACCTTCCATAGGTTTAATCAAGGATCCAGGCTCCTTCTATGTTACATGGTCCTCACAATGATTTAATATCTACTTTGGTCTGGAGGAAGCTTCTATCATGTTCTGTGGGGAAGAAATAGACATGAACTATATGAAGGGGGATGGGAAATATGGCCTGTGGACGGGAAGTCATTGAACAGCCACACTATAGAAAGGGAACACAAATGTGGGAGGTCAGTTAAACATCTTTGCTTCCTTTTCCTTCTCTGCTACCTTTTAGTAGCAGATGCCTCCGTGTGGAGGTGGTAGTGATGGTAAAGCCTTTTGTGGCACGTCAGTAATACAGTTTCAGAAGGCCCAGTTAACGATATGGTTATTGACATCACCAAGCATTACCCAATCCAATAAACATTTGTTAAGAATCTAGTATGTGCCAGATTCTACTGGGTACTAAGGAAGAGAAAGATGAATGGACTTGGTCTGAAGGAAAAGTGAGGAGACAGATACACGCATAATTAACATTAATTGAAAGTGAGATAAAAGTACCACAACTTGAAGTATAAATCAAAAGGGTTAGTAAATGCCAACCAGGAAGACATTAAATCTTGAATAGTGAGCAGAGAAACCTGATCTCCATGCAAGATGCTGTTTTACTTAAGACCTACTCCCAACTCAGGTAGAGATTGTTGAAATAATACGAAGATCTCAAAAAATGAAAACACACTCCAGGCTCAGGAGGAAGGGGGCCTTCAGCAGTTGAATGATGGCAGAGGCCCTCTGATTCCTTTTCTTTCTGCTTTTCTTCATCCCTCTCTGTTTCTGCTAGCTTCCACTTTCACTTGGCCTTGTAGTGTTGCTAGCCTTAGCCTGATAGAACTTTTTGGGTCTAGTGTTCAGTATCATTCTATGCAGTCCCTATATTTTGTAAAGAGCCTGATGGGCAGCTAATCAGCGATAGGCTGGCCTTGGGTCAGCCATTGTTGAGGAAGCATGAGTGTGCAAAAAGGTGGGATCACATGGCTGTTGAGCTGCCCCTTGCAGGAACTGTGATAGGGGCAAGCAGATTAACTGCCTAGTACAGGAGGCAATGTGTAATTCAACATTAAAAGACATACTGAATTTCAAATGGAGGGTGAAGGCTAGAGGACATTTTTGACTTGGGCAGGGTATGAACAAAGGCAAGAAAGAAGTCTAGTCCAAGTATATTTGGGGAAGAATTAGGTGGTGTCTGGAGTGATAGGAGTATAGACAAAAGGTAAAAAGCATAATGCTCTCACGGGTGATATGAGTATTCAGCAGGATTTCTTCATGGGTAACTTGTCATCTAGCATCTTAATGGTCACAAAAAGACTCTTGGTATGGTACGGTTCACTGTAAGAGAAGGAAGCGTAGTAGAGTAAAAAGAAAAGTATCTCAAGCTTTCAAATCAGGCAGATCTGGGTTCAAGTCCTGACTCTGCCATTTTCTAGCTGTATGTCTTGGGCAGGTTACTTAACTACTCTAAACCTCAGTTTTCTGGGCAATGTGATTTACTGTTGGCCAGTGCTCCGAGGTATGGCATAATGACTGGAGGAGGTGTGGATAGGCTATGTGTCCATTAATCTGTCAGGCCAGTGGCATAGTCACTATGGAGTTATTGGAATGTCATCCTATTCTTAGGTTTGTGGTAAGAATTAAATGGCGTAACATTTGTAAAATGCTTAGCAAAGTGCTTGGCACATAGCATATAGTCATTACACATTAGTTTTTGTAGTTTTTTTCTTTCTTCTATTTCTCTCTGAAAATTTTAAATCTTCAATATGATGATGATAGCTTGAATTGGAGAGTCTTTGAACTGGCTAGTTGCATGAAGACTATCTAAGATACCTCAGCAGCATCCCCTTTCCTTTCCTCCCCCTTCCTACCCCCTCCAACCCAGCACATATAGGTAAGGAAACTCCTCACTGCTATATCAGAGGGATTAATCTTTTCAATAATGACTCTTGCCCAAGGTTATGGATGTAAATTCTACAGTTGCCCAGTCATCACTCCTGAATCTTTTAATACCTCAACTACATACCGAGTTTTTAGAACTTGGTTGTATTATCTTATTTTAGTGATTCCTTACTTTTGCAGATGACAGAGGACAAACTCATGGATAGACTTTAGATAGGCTCACATCATTATGATAATAAGCTGTCAAGGGGGAAACGAAGTCATCAGGAACATCTGGTGTTACCTTCAGAAGAAGCTACTAATATTAATTTCAGTCAAGAAAGAGAAAATGGAATCTGTGATAGGCCCAGGCTACAAATAAAGCAAGAATGTGGTCCTAGATTTACTCAATTTTGTAGATTAAAAGGAATCCAGTAATTTTGAATTTCTGAGCATGAGTATACTATTTGGAGTGTAAAACAAAACAAAAAAATTCATAGGCTTTTGAATTCTGTGGCTGTAACCCTCACGGTTTGCAGTGAGAAGTGATCCTGGTAAGTCCTGGGGCCCCTATTATTGTGGGGGGGTGATTAACAGTATTACATAGAAAGTATCATATTGTCTCCTTTTTTAAAACCCAAGAGGTTTGAATATTCTTATTGCTACAGCTTGAAGAAGAATGCTGCTCTTGTACAGAGAATACTGATTCACAACAGTGTTTAGCAAGAACAAGATATAAAATTTGAAAGATAATGCAAAAAACATAAGCCCCCTTTCTTGCACTTGGGACCCTCTCTAAGGCCTTTGAGCAGAGATGAGTGGAGTAAGAGAACCAAGTTCAAGGTCAGTAAGCTGCAGGCCTGTGGACTCCTTGGTGTTCTACAAGAACCCAGCTTCTTCCCACTCCCTCTTTCTGTTCCACCTACATTTTCATAAATCTCTATTGAAGTGAGAGCACTTATTATGCTCCTTGCCCCAGGCACAGAGCTCTCAGGGTGACAAGGAGCTGCAACATTACTCTGTCATTCTCAAGAACTGACTAGACCATCAGACTAGTACATGTCAGAAAATGTAGAATGAGGGCAACGCAGAGGTCTAACAAGGATGCCAACTGGACCAGAATTAAACTCTCTGGTTAAGATTATCATGAGTTCCATAGTGAGGCAGAACTGGAGACTGATTCCAGAATCACTCTTTCTTACAGTGTAGTGTATACAAGTGTGTGAAGTAAATGGAATGGAATTCTCATTACTGACTGTGGTTTTGTTGTTTTTAGTAAGTCCCTCAGTTTTCTTCATCCTAAGATAAGATTTAAAACCCTAATTGTTTATTTGTGATTCCTGAGTTGTTGTATGTACCTGACCTTGTAATTCAATGTTTGGATGCCCGGAGTGAGCCAAACCAAGCGAGACATCGACAGACTGACGAATTTGCAGGACTTATTTCAACACTAGTATGTGACTAGTACATTAAGAAGATCAATAATCACTATTTTCTTGTTTTTGACACTTCATCTCACGATGTTGGGGTTGGGCATAGTCAGGTGCAAGTGCAAGAAAGTGGAGCCACTAACTGCCTAATATTTAAGAACTGTGTCGTCCATAAAGCACAACTACACAAAAATTGATTGCAAAGCCCTTGCTCTTGAGAAGTGCCATGATTACCACTAAAGGTGCCTCTAAAATTTGTGTTGATTGTAATTCTCTTTTAGCTTCTCTTCTAGAAAGGAACCAAACCCTATAATTATGTCCCTCTAAAGAAGTTTATTACTAATCTATTTTCTGATCTTTATTACTGCAAACTTGTCTGTAAATCTGCAAGGAATATCGTCAAATATCTTTACCCTCAGGCCTTTCTCTCCAAAGATTCCAAATCTTGTTATGCCACCTCCACTGGAAATTTTAGTGTTAGAAGACTTCCCTGATCCATGTGCTCATGCAGATCAAACTGTGATTAACTGTGTGGAATCCCACGTAGCAAATCTTAAAATAGACATGGAGGAGATAGAAAACCATTCTGGGGAATTCAAGTCAGTCAACATGATTTATCATTCATAAACGATCCCTTTTATGGTAACCTGAGAGTTATTCTGGAAAATAATTATTATCTTTTTTTTAAGCCCCAATACTCACAACACATTCAGGAATTATTTGTGTGGAGGCAGAAGCTTTAGCTCTTGATGGTGAATTCTGATTTTTATATCACTCATTGTAAGGAAGAATGGGATAAATTGATTGGCAGATATGCCAAAGGCATGTGTTTTTCAACACAAAAGTGAGCATGGACTCCTGATATTTGATTGATTATTGATCATTGCATAACAGGAATTTGAATGATCATTCAAATTTGGGGGAGTTTGATGATGGTATCCTGTGTTTCGAAACAACTAGCATTTTGAATTATGTAATCCCAGGCCTCTGCATAAAAGAAAAAAAAAACAGTGTTATTTGCAACATACAGATGACAAAACTATCTGGTAAAATCTTTGCACTTACTTCAGGAGGCCCTATGGAGTGATAAATGTAGGATCCCTACTAGGGTTTTGGTAGTTGTTGGTGGGGACTGGGAAGGACAGCCCTGCCCGTTGTGGAGCAGTGTTGCTCAACCCTAAGTGAAGGACCAGGATCTCTGCTGTAAGTAGTAGCAGGAGCAGCGGCCATAAGAACCATTGTGAAATTAAGAGAGAGACAGGCCTTTCCCTGTTCTGAAGCGTTACATAAGCGCCTTGGATTCCATAATGCTCAAAGGAGAGGCTTCTAAAATATGCCACCCCGCCCTGATGAGGGAAACTTGGTGTTAGAATTAATTTAATTTAAAGATCAACACATTTTTGGAATGCTTCTTGTTCCCAAGTATTATCGGGTGAATCCTATACTCTTTACACAAGATAACAATTTCTTTTTTAGAGAAGTTACACAATCTCTCTTTGTAGGCTCGGTATCAGAGCATTCTCTTATTTTTAGTTGTAGGATTTGTGCTGCAGAGTTCTTTATGGATAAAAACATCATTACTTCGTAGACTTCTATTTTTACAATTCACAAACACACTTCCATTAATTCTTACTTCAGTTTTCCAACTTTGTTGGCTTTTTCTTTGGACTTCCTTTTCAAAGCTGGCTTTAAACAGACCAAATTTTTGTGTTAATCTCTGTCTATTGTTCAGTAACGGGGGTCATTAATTCACTAATAGCATTGGAGAGGTGCTAAAGTTTTTCAAAACTGCAGATTGACCTAATTAATGTCTTTTCTGAATTGTGCTAATTCCCCCATTAACCACTCTGGGGCCTCTTAAAACTCCCCAGTCTCTGCTGCCATCTATTCAGAAGTGTTGTGCGCTTAGAACAGGTTGTGATTGCCTTGATTATTTGTAAAATAGCAGTGTTTTTAAAATGTTTGCAAAAGTGTTTTCCTTCTTGTCATTTATTGCTTGGGTTATTCACTTATAACTCTCACTTTTACTTTGCCAACTTTTAATTGTCTTCCATTATGCTTTCCTGTACTCACCCAGGTCTGCCTACCACCGCCACCCAGCAGCTACTATTACTCAGTGATTGACAGTGAAGAGGATTAAGCATAGGCCTAGATCAGAAATATTCTCAGAATGACACTGATTAAAGATAATTATTTCGCAGAAAGAAGAGACTAGAGATTAGTGCCAGAATCATTGTATAGCTTTCATTGTTCATTATCGGGGACCATGTGTAGTAAGCCGTATGTACGGACAAGTTGTTTTGTCATTTCTGTGCCATATGTTCCTGGAACTATAGCTACCTGTGGATCTTGAGATGGGGGTGCTGAGATTAATACTTGAGTGATGAGGATGTGAGCATTAAGTAAGCAGCCTTTTGGCAGAATGAGGACTTAAAGCCCATTGTTGTCCGTGTGGCTTCTGTGCTACACAAGTACATAGATAACACAAACTGCTCTTTCTTATTTTATTTTCTAACATCGTGCTTAGTCACAAAATGTGATTTCATTTTCACATGCCAGACTTTCTCACCTGTGTGTCAATCAATTCTGTATTGGCAGCTAAGGACTGAATAAAAAAGTGGAAGGAAACATAAACCTCGTCTAAGAAAAATGCACATGTCCATTTGATGATTTGTTTGATAAATAGTCTAGATTTGGAGATGATTGTTGGTTCCTCAACATTTTTTCTCATCTCTGTCCTCTTTGTTTTTCAGAGTGCTGTATTAACCGTGTTTCTGATGTTTTGACATCTGGTGCCTTGCTGACCCTGGAGAGACCATGCCTCCGGGGCCAGCCAGTTCCTGCAGACAGTGAACAGCTGGCCTGTAAGTGAGCCTTTCATACACAAACCAAGTCCGGAGCCCACAGGCCCAGCTACCCACCTGGGACGGTATTCCTCTATCCTAGTCATCCCAGGGCCAGGTACTGAAATCCCAGAACCTGCTGAAATTATTCAAACTAGCCAATCCTAAACCTGTTTAACCTGTCTCACCGGTTACTTCCTATAGAAACAACAATAAAGGCTCTTGTCCACATTTTCCCCTTGCTTCCTCTGCCTCCTGATGGGCCTGTGCTTCCCTGTGTGCCCCCTGAGGTGTAGCAGGGCCTGTAAGTATAGTAAGTATCTTTTTAAAAAGATTTTATTTATTTATTTTAGAGAAAGAAAGAGAGTGCAAGTGGGGGGCGGGGAGGGGCAGAGGGAGGAGAGAGAGAATCCCAAGCAAACTCTGTGCTGTGTGTGGAGCCCGATGCAGGCTCGATCCCAAGATCCTGAGATCATAACCTGAGCTGAAATCAATAGTTGGACACTTAACTGGCTGAGCCACTTAGATGCTCCAAAGACTGTCTTTTTAATGGTGGCATCCTCTGATCTGCTGGCCTCATTAGAGCTGAATACGGATAAAACTTCCATTTTACAACAGGTACCTATTATCTTAAAAAATAATAGTGGATTTAATCACATTAATTTTCATGATCTAATTCCTTCCCTTTCTGCCCTCTACCTGCTAGCATGCGTTGGAGGACAGACATTTTGTTTCTTTGGTGTACTGATGGATTCTAAGGGTGTCGAACGGTGACTGGGCTGGAGTACATGCTCAGTAAATGTTAAATTGAACTAACTACTTATTTGATTTCTTTTCTTTTTTTTTAAGATTTTTTTTACCTATTCATGAGAGACAAAGACAGGGAGAGAGGGAGAGAGAGAGAGAGAGAGAGAGTGAGAGAGAGGCAGAGACATAGGCAGAGGGAGAAGCAGGTTCCTTGCAGGAGCCCCATGTGGAACTCAATCCCAGGACCCCAGGATCACAGTCTGAACTGAAGGCAGATGCTCAACCACTGAGCCACTCAGGCGTCCCTTGATTTCTTTTCTTATCTTTTCTCCAGAGCTGCTTTGCAGAGACTAGCCAAGTTGTGCCTATTGCAAGGATCAAGCAAAGAAGAAATTCTGGAGATCCCTGAGTGGCTCAGCAGTTTAGCGCCTGCCTTTGGCCCAGAGCATGATCCTGGAGTCCGGGGATCAAGTCCCACATCCCGCTCCCTGCATGGAGCCTGCTTCTCCCTCTGCCTGTGTCTCCTCCTCTGTGTGTGTGTGTGTCTCTCATGAATAAATAAATACATAAATAAATAAATAAATAAATAAATAAAATCTTAAAAAAAAAGAAGAAGAAATTCTGTATTGTATTGTGTTTTTGACATACACAGAGGAAGCAAACATAAAATCCCAAAGGGTGTCTTCCGTTCAGTTTCAGTTCGCAGTACAGTAGCTGCCCTTGCCTGTGTGTACTGTCTGCACACAAGCCTGAATTTTGGCCCTGACAACAGGCTGGCTGAGGGATCCTGAATAAGACCCATCACTTCTCAGGCTCTTTGGTGTACTTGTAAACTGAGGGGATGGACTAGATAAGCAAACGTTTACCACGATAAATAACTTTTTCTTTTTTTTAAGATTTTATTTATTTATTCATGAGAGATACAGAGAGGGAGGCAGAGACATAGGCAGAGGGAGAAGCAGGCTCCATGCAGGGAGCCCAACATGGGACTCCATCCCAGGACCCCAGGCTCACAATCTGAGCCAAAGGCAGACACTCAACCGCTGAGCCACCAGGTGCCTACTAAATAATTTTTTATGAATTTTTCCCTTTAGCAATAGAAAGTCAGTAAGTATTGTCCTCTTTATTTTAAAGATGAAAACTTGGGGCTGAGAGAAATGACATACATTTCCCAATGCCAGACGGTTCATAAATGAGAAATAAAGATTTAAATCCTTTAGAGTTAGTCTGTGCCCCTAGACTTATGTTCTTTCCCTCTCAAATTTTTAAAAAGTATGATATGCTTAGAAAAGTATGCAGATCGCATATGGATAGCAATAAATGATCACAAAATGATGTTGTGTGAAACTATAACTCTTGTCAAGAAATAGAAAAATCCCAGAAGTACTCCCTCTGTTGCAGTCCCAGTCAATCGCTTTTCCTTCCACCATCCCCAAAGGTACACCACATCCCGAATTCTAAAATCACAGTTTAGTTTTGCCTGTTTTTGAGGCAAATATAAATGTAAAGGATTTCCTAGTTACATTTGTTTGTCTGGCTCTTTGGCCTAACATAATGTTTATAAAATTTACTGGTTGTATTGTATGTAAGTGCAGTTTGTCATCTGACATCCTCTTATACAAATATTCTGTAAAATATTTATTCATTGTACTATTGATGAACATTTGGGTTGTTTGTAGTTTGGAGCTATTATGACTAATACCACTCTGAACTTCTCGCACGTAATTTTGGTGTACACGTGCATGCAATTCATTCGAGTACATACCTAGGAGTGAAATTTCTATATCCGAACGTATCCTCATCTTTCCTACCAGCAGTATTCACCTCTTTACCACATTGGTACCATCAGCCTTTTTCCATTTTGTCTTCTACTGGACAGTTGTTTTTAATTAGACCTGAGTTTGTGTTTTCCTGATGACTAATGAGATGAAGTACTTTTTCTTATATTTCTTAGTCATTGAATATCTTCTTTTTGAAGTATGTCAAGTCTCTTCCCCATTTTTCTTTTGAGTTGTCTATGTTTTTCTTATTGACTTGTAGAATTCTTTGTAAACTTTGGATATATTTGGTTTTGTGTATTTTGAGTCTGTTTTCCCACTGCAATAACGTTGCTCTATCACTTGGTTGGTAACATCAATACTGGAACTAATTTTGGTGCTCCAGTGTTGGGTAGACATAAGTTGGCTCAGTATGTATCTTTTTTGGTGTCATTACTAGGCATATTAAACTTCCCAGAGTAAATGTGGGTTGATTTCCTCAGCATTTTTTTTTTTCTTGGTAAAGGTCTCTTCACATAGATGCGGGCTTTACAGAAGCTAAAAACCACTTTTTGGGATTCAAATTTTGGTAGGAGGAGTGAAGAGAAAGTGTGTGGATTCATTGACCTTGAAATAAAAAGTCCTTAGCTAAAAACATCAAGCTTTCCCTGCTTCCCCTCCCACCTGATCCTCATCTTCATCCTGACCCTCCCTTTATCTTGATCTCTTATCCTCACCTATGATAGGTGGTGGGGCCCTTTACCTACGGGTAAATTGAAGGTCAGGATTATAGTATCAAGGATGAAGGGAGTGTCAGGGATGAGCATGAGAATTTTAAAGTATATAATATGAAAATTTTAAAAGCTAAGAGATTAATTATTTGTAGGTGTAATTCAAAGGTTTAAGTTTCAAAATGGTGGTACCATGAACTCCACAGCATAGACCTGCACAGACACTAGGTGGAAGTGCGAGTCGGTGCAGTGAGATACCAGGCTACTACATGTAGAGCCTCTAGACATCTCTCCGTAGGCCCTGGTTGAATGGAGCCTGCCTGTACTTACACATTGTTGGAAGTTCCAACCTATTCACATATTAGCTGTCTCTTATTTCCTCATGGTATGACTTGGCATTTGATATATTTAATATGCCTAAATTGAATGCCTATAATTTACTATCTCCATATGGAAGCTGCTCAAGAAACCAAAATCACAGGCTTTGAAGCTCAAATTACCTTAGATTATCGGGTTCAGGGGGTCTTATTTTAATTTTTTTTAAGATTTTATTTATTTATTCATGAGAGACACAGAAAGAGAGGCAGAGACACAGGCGGAGGGAGAAGCAGGCTCCATGCAGGGAGCTCGATGCGGGGCTGCGGGATCCCGGGACTCAGGGATCATTCCCTGAGCTGAAGGCAGATGCTCAACTGCTGAGCCTCCCAGGCATCCCATGGTTCAGGGGATTTAAACCAGGATTCTTGAATAGGCTTCTGTTGATTGATTCCTGCCATCATATGTGTGTGGATTCCTGCCTCTGCATGCGTGTATGTGAATTTTTCTGGGAAGGGTGCATAGCTTTTGTAAGATATTCATAGGGGTCTGTGATTCCCTATCTATGCCTTGAACTAGTCTAGTTCAACACCTTCTTTTGGTGAGAAAACTGATGTACTTAAGGTGTGACATCTAATGAGTAACCAGAGCCAGGCATCACTGTTCCCGACTTGGATGGACACTTCGGTCAGAACTAGAGATAGGGATATACCTCCTGGTTCCCATGAATGCGATTAGACTTTTTTTTTTTTCTATCAAAACTCACCTTCAATTTTAAGAGGATTCAGTGGAAATAGAGGATTTAATATACGAAACATCGCTTTATTGCCACGCCATCCATTTATTTTGTAACTTGGGGGAAGGAAGCCTGTAATTAGAGTTAACAGTAGTTCTTCTGATTAATAAGTCCTATCTGCTCTCACACTGGGCTAGGGTTCCCTCGAGTGCTGGGACATGTTTTATTACCCTGGAAGGGCTGTTGCCGCTCACCTCTTGTCACTTGAATCAGTTGCCTGCTGGCCTGGCACTCCGTTCTGTGTGGCAGAGCCTTACTGAGTCTGCATGATAATGGGCCTTTTAAATCCTAAACAATAAACATCCATTTTACCACTCCACCCAGCACAGAAATGCTCTTTAACCTCAAATCAGCCACAAATAAGACTTGGAAATCAGTTCATTGTGCATCGGCTTCCTGCCTGGCTCACGCTTCGCAGCAAATAATTTTAGTAAAATATCTGCAGAGCATGTGTGTTTTGAATATGCACAAGTTGAGGTATTGTGTGTAATGGGGTCTTCAACCCTTTTGCGACATTCCTGTTTTTATCCATAGAACACACTCTGTTGAGCAAAGTGGATTATTTATGCATTGATACCTAGGATAAGCCCTGAGGTGGGCTTTGGGGGTGAGGAAAAGCCTTTGGTGATTTCTCCTAAATTTGGGAAGAATTTTCAGTACCCCAAAGTCCTCTGGTTGAGAAATTATGTTTCATGGAAAAGCAATTTATGATATTTGTGCTGCTCAGATTCATTAGAATATTCTCATGCATAAGGTGTCAGTTGTTGGCGGAGCCTGTTTGAGTGCATTTGGGCCTGCAAAGGAATATCTTGTCAGGTTGAGACAGAAGATCAAATGGTTATGTCTCAAATTCCCTTCTGCTGGGGTTTGAAGTTTGAGCCAGGCTTTCTTCTTCATATCTCCTAGGCCAGGGTTCCATTATTTCAACACGCTCTGATGCTCCTGGGAGCTTCCAATTTCTTAAAATTCATGAGAACTCGAGGCCAGGAGGGGCAAGCCTCAAATGTTTTCACTTAGAGGACCACTCTGGGAGGCAAAGAGCCTTGTCCCAACTGTTGCTGTTGTGATGACTCTCCCTCTCCCTCCACTGCCTTGACAGTGC
This sequence comes from Canis aureus, assembly GCF_053574225.1. Classification (NCBI taxonomy): domain Eukaryota; kingdom Metazoa; phylum Chordata; class Mammalia; order Carnivora; family Canidae; genus Canis; species Canis aureus. The sequence continues at coordinate 24,587,385 of NC_135644.1, read as the reverse complement.
TGCAATTAAGGGCAAAACTGATGCTGCTTTGGGGAATTTCAAGGAGCTGATGTGTGTTTTTCATTAGCATAAGAAAATTAGTAACTTATGCCAGAAACTGCAGCACTGGCTCTGTTAAACTATAATATAAACCTTAATATGCAGGAGACCAACCCAAAACAACATGGGGGTCCTCTTGGCCCACACCAAGATGGATGTTTTAGAGCAGGGATGGGTGGCACAGCCACAGAAGATCAACTAACCTTTTAATGATATTCATCCATTCTCTCTCTCTCTCCCTCCCCCCCCTTTCTCTCCACACATTTACTTTCAAACAGAGCTTTTTCCTAGTTTTAATCATACATTCTAATTAAAAACGGGAGCCTCTCCAAGTTTATTGTATGCCTTTTATTTTATGTTTCGAGAGCTCATCTTGAAAAGAGAAACAGAGAGGGCACGTACCAAGGCTATTGTAAGCTACCAAATCTATTCTGAAGTCACGGCAGTGTATTTGAGATAGAGGCATGATATGATGATCTCCCTTATTGCAGTTATGATTAAACATAATGAGTCGGATCAGTCTGCAAGCTTATGACTATTCTGTGTTGTAAAATTGCCCAAGAGTAAAATGCAAATACAAACAAGGAGTTTTAATGAGCCAGGGTAATAAAAGATCCAGGCAACAGGAAGCTGGTGGCTGTGCATTGGTCCCTTCCCGATGGGTGGCTTGAACCGGACTCTTTCGGAGCAGGTCTGAGTTAGAGTGAATCACTTTCCAAACATCAAAATTAAAGTACAGAAGACTAGTTCCAAACTATATTATTCACTTAAAAAGAAATTTATTTCATGTTCATTCACGTGAGAAGCTCCATTGTACTAACTTGCGAGATACAAAAAGAAATGAAGCTGATTTTCTTACCATATTTTTTCTTTTGTGAGTTGCTTTAAATGTTTTGGCCATTTTAATTGACTATAACTGATAATACTGGGTTAAGAAAAAGGTCTTTTGGGAGCACTAGAACTCTTTCCTTTTTCCACAATCATGTTCTAATTGAAGTTTATACTAAGTCATCATCATGGGCTAAAATGTTTTTTTCTTTTTGTGGTGAAAACACTTCAGATTTACCTTCTTAGCAAATTTTAAGTATACAACACAGTATTGTTAACTATAGTCACCATGCTGCACATTAGATCTCCAGAAGGCATTCATCTTATATAACTGAAACTTTGTTCCCTTTGACCAACATCTCCCCACTTCCCCTCCACCCTTCCACCAACCACTCTGTCCCTGGCAACCACCATTCTACTCTTTGCTTCTATGAAACCAAAGTTTTCATACAATATAAATAATATTCTAATGGTCAGACTGAAATGAATTTCCGTCATCTTTTTGTAGAACAGCAAAAGCCCTTTAGCTTTCTTCTCCTTGAATACACATACTTTTGCCTGCATATAAATGCTCTAAAAGTGCCAAAGATGGACGGGCATAAATGGAACACTCAGGTTAATTCACATGTGGTCAGTTTTTCTTTTTAATTTTTTGTATAAGAACTGGTTGGATTTTAGACTTAGGCAAAATGGAAAAAGCAGGTGATATGAGTCTGTTCACCTTGTGTTGTATCACCAAGGATCTGTGTTGCTGGTGAAGGTTCTACGATGGGTAAGGATAAACGTTTAATTCCTGACCTGGGAATATATTTTGTGTGGCTCAGGGCCATTCTGGGTATTATATATTTGTGAGGATGTTGGTGTGAAGCATTGAACATTTGCAAGAATGGGGGAGACACTTGACTTTTTCCTGGGCTAATCTAAGAATGCCTATATATCAGACATTTGGATTCTGATGGGAAACTCTCAGGGAAACCAGGATATAAACTGTCTTGCTTCAATATGATGCATAAACTCTTGGAAAAGAAGGTAGCTTTCTAGAATTGTTGGTGATTTATTTATTTATTTTTTACCTGAGATGCATACCCTAGAGCTTTGGGATTTAATTATATAGTCTCTTTTGTCTAAACTTCCTCTAGTCAGAAACATTTGATTCAGTAAAATGCATTAATCAAAAATAGATTCCAAAATGTGAAAGCAGTAAATGTAGTCACCGTTTTAGGAGATGCAACTCATCTCGCTTTCACACTTGGGGAACAAATATATTGTTAAGCAGGATTTTCTTCTTGTTTTGAAGCCAAAAATATAATTATCACTTGATAATTTATGGGGTGCCAACTCTTGAATGGCATCTAGTAAGCACTGAATTGCTTTAGGGGACAGAAACATTGTATCACCTGCAATTCATTAAAAGGTCACAGGCCATTGTCAAAAACAGCATGTTTGAGTTCCTTGCTGTCATTTGATAACATTGTGTTCTGTCTATGAAGATTCCAGAGTCTGTTTCTCTGGAATCCCCACTTCCTGGGAGCATGATGCTAAAGATCTACTATGAATTGACTATGAATTGGGATGTTTTAATGGAACCAAAGAGTGGCTTTTATTTCAGAGAGATGCCCTTTAAAGCTCCAGAGGACCCAAACCCACTGGCTTTCAATACATGTTGATCTGAAACACACAACATCTGATCAAACAACAATAAGAGACCTCATTGCTCACACAATTCCAGTGAGCAATTTCTTATTTTATGACTCTTGATTTAAAAAAAATTATTTTGTGCTATGATCTTTCAACCTTATGAATATACTAGAAACTTCAGAATAAATGAATATTCCCCTGCTGAAGGAAAACCATACTTTTGTGGGGTTAAAGTATATCTACAGGTAAAAATCTTGGGGATCCTACAAACATCAAGAATCAGTCCAAAAAAACTCACCTAAACTTAGATTGGAATATATTTTCATGGGGCTTAGGTAGAAATGTAAAGGTGTTAGAGAAAATTTGAAAAACCCATAAGAGTGGCAGCTGTTACTCTTTTAGCTTATTTCACCTTCTCTTTTGAGTCAGATTTCCCTGATGGCCTGTCTATCCTCCAACAACCTCTCAGTTTTTCCCTCAAAATGCACTACGGAGCATTGTAAGGTACACACATACACAGATAACATATGTAAAGAGTCACACATTTCCTAAAATGTTGACAGGTGTCTGCAATACTCATCATTGGAGATACTTACTGCTAAAGTTAAAGTACAATATTGAGATTGATAAAGATCAAAAGAGATGGGGGAAAAGAGACTTAGCTAGTTCATGTAACAGCTGCAACCATTCCCAAATGTTTTTCTGCATAATCATGCAAGAAATTCATCATGCATTTCCTATTAAATATTCATGCAACTTGCTCCATAGGAGGGCTGTGGTATTTATTAATTCCCTGGTGTTGGTACATTTTGGTACATCTACTGCCAGCAATAAATGTGTCATGCCTAGCAAATTCAATTCTTGGCAGAAAATATTAGAATATAATGCTTACTTACAGGATATTGCAAACTTTAATTATGCCTAGATGATTTTCAAGACCACCTTGAAAAAAGCAATTCCCTTTGCTTTTAGATGAAAGGAAGGGTCAATGGGGTGGGAAATGGATGGGTAGAGAGCATTTCATTTTAAGTGCCCCATCTTTGTGAGAGGTGATCCGTTTCTACACAAACTAGTAATTTCTGTAGAAAGAGTTGGGTCTAATGATTATCAGCAAGTGAAGTCATCTGCTCTTCTACACAATTGAAAGTTCCTTATCCTAAGATTTTATTAACTGAAGGGATGAAATACAAAAAGCTAATTATAAAAAATTGTCCCCCAAATTTGTCGGCATATAACATTATGAATCTCTAAGCTGGGATATACCAAAAAAGATTGACAAAAATCAAAATAAAGCTTATAGCTTGCACTTCAGAATGCTTTAACATGGATAGACACAGGGTAAGTTGACATTTGTTTCAGTAACACATTTAAAGAATGTCTATTTTGTGAATTACACAAGACCTGAAAAATGGAAAAAATGAAAAATGGAAGTAGAAGACACAGATTCTGTCCTTAGAGTGTTTATAGTCTAGTTGGGGGAGGAAAATATTCATCCAATGACCAGCTAGAGAAACCGAAAAAATATTTGATCATGTAGAACTAATTAGCCATACTCATAATGTGCATCATATTTACCTTTCTAAAACACTTAAATACTTTTCTTATGACAACTACATCAAGGAGGAAGAGCAGATAATGTCCTCATTTATTAAGTGGGGAAAGTTGAATGGCTAGCCTGTGTTTATTCAGCCGGCTATTAAAGGGTTGTGGCTACAGCCAGTTATTTTGCCTTTTGGATACAGTGAGGTAAAACATCCCCAAAAGATCCTCAGGGGAGGTATTTCCCAGTAGCTCTTCTTTTATTCCATAAAAAAAGAAGCAAGAAAAGAAAATGTGTCTCAGAACCCATTTTAAAAAGAATATGGATCTTTGCTTCTGGTTACAATGAAGTAGTTTGTAACTAGCCACTCTCTAGCCAAAAACAAATAGAAACACTAGATAAAACAAAACAACTAGTTTCAAGGCATAGGAGAGCTGCTGAAACAACCAGGGCTTGGTAAGGAGGGAATATTCCAAAAAGGGGGAAATCTCAGAGATTTCAATCAATAGTCTACATCAGTTTCTTCCCCGGGGGCATTTGTTGGCTATGGGCATGGGGAAAGAGAATGAGAATCTGGGGTGGAAAACTGAGATTGACATAAGGCTGGATATCTCTGTAATACGTTTATTAAAAATATAAAACCGTGGTTCAGAAAGCTAAGAAGCTAAGCAGAAAGGCTTCAAAAAGCAGGGGAAAGTTCCTAGCAGTCTTCCCATGCTGAGACATAAGAATTAGAGTTCAGGACTCATAGAGAAAAGGACTATGTCTTAGGAACTGAAATAAACCTGAGGTCGACTGAGTCATAGCAAAACTGCCACCAACCTGAGTCAGTTCATGTCTTGATTAAATTAAGTTGATGAGTTCTCACCCTCTTTGTCTAACAGAGTAAAGTAAAACTCTCTGGATGCAGTTAACATTACATGGAGCTTCTACTACCATATCTCTATATCTGTCTACCTATCTATTCTAGTATTTCGTAAAAAAAAAAAAAAAAAAATTCTGAGTGTGCTAGAGATGGAATCATATGACCACAGATAAGAGGAAGAAAAAGATAACAGAAACAGAACTACAGATGATATAGATATTGATGTTAGCATACAAGGATCTTAACTATGATTAGGACGCTAAAGCAAATAGAGAAAAGGTAAAGAAAATAGAAAACAAGATGAAAAATTTTACCAAAGTGTTTGAATCTATTTTTTTAAAAAGAAGTAAATGGAAATTCCAGAACTGAAAAACAATGAACTCTATAAGGGTTTCATAGCAAAATAGATTCAGCAGAAGACATGATTAATATACTGGAAGATATGTCACTATAAAAATATCTAATTGCAGCACAGAGAGAAATAAAATAGAAAATATAAAAAAGAGCATGAGGGACACATGGAAGAAAAATTCTACCATGTATGTCAAATGAATACATAAAGAAAGGTGAGAACACACACAATATTTCATGATTAATTGATCAAAAATTTTTCTAGACTGATAAACCTACAGATTAAAGAAGTACCTGAAACTCAAACAAGATAAATAAAAGAAAAACAAACCATGTTACACCACAGTAAAAACTGATGAAAACCAAAGATGGTAAGAAAAAAATTAAAGTATCAAAAATTATCTTTAAAGAAATAACAAAAAGAATCACACCTGGCTTTTCACAGAAATGATGGAAGCCAGAAGAAAACAGAATGCTATCTTTAAAATCATCAAAAAAATGTATCTGTCAACCTAGAAATTTATGCTCAGCATAAATATTCCTCAAAAATAAGCCAAAATGAATGTATTTTTCAGGAAACACAAATGAAGAGAAATTTCTGGTAGCAGAACTCCACTGAAAGAAGGAGAAGGAGAAGAAGAAGAAGGAGAAGAAGAAGAAGGAAGAGGAGGAGGAGGAGGAGGAGAAGAAAAAGAAGAAAAAGAAAAAGCAGCAACAGCAGCAGAACCAGAGTAGTCAAAAGAAGCTAACAGGAGATTTTTTCTTTATTCAGAAGAAAAATCACTATAGATGCAAAAACAGAAATATAAGGAGAAATGAAGAACACCAGAAAAGGTAAAACATAAATAAATCTTGATTAGAAAACCATTAATATTTGCTTGGTTTATAATATAGAGTGAAATACAACACATGATAACAATAACTTAAAAGTGGGAGAACTATATGGACTTAAAGTGTTCTAAGGTCAAGCATTTTCAAGGAGATAATAAGAGAAAAATTTGATCTCATTGTGATGTCAGCGATACATGATGTAATCTTTAGAATAACCACTGAAAGACTATTTAAAAAGTATAAATACAAGATGCCATAAAGAAAAATGAAAGAACAACAAATAGATTTGTTTAATTAAAAAGAAGACAATATGGTTAAGCACCTGCCTTCAGCTCCAGTCATAATTTTGGGTCAAGCTCTGAGTTGGGCTCCCTGTTCAGCAGGGTGTCTGCTTCTCCCTCTCCTGCTGCTCCTCCCCCCTACTCCTGCGCACATGCATGCACACACACACACACACACACACACTCTCTCTCCCTTTCTCTCTTTCTCTCAAATAAATAAATAAATAAAATCTTAAAAAGAAAGAAGACAACAAAGGAGAGAAAAAAAAGAAGATAAAATAGTTTGGATAAAAAAATTAAAATTGTAACTATAAACCCAAATTTATTATAATTACACTAAATAAAAGTGGGTTAAATACTATCACAAAACATTTAAGAATTTCAAACTTGATTTAAAAGCACAACTCAACAATATTCTAACTAAAAAGACATACTTTAACTGTAAGGACAGTAAGGTTATAATCAAAAGAACAGAAAGAGATATGCCATGTAACACTAACCAAATGAAATGTACAAATTTCAGGCAAACTACTCTTTAATAAGTGTTAAAACATAGTGAAAGAGATACTTTATAATGAAAATGGGGAAAACACATCAGGAAAATGCCATAATTCTAAATTTGTAGCCACCCAGTATAAAGCAAAAATGGATATAAGTAAATGAAGAAACAGACAAATCTGCAATCATAGTAGTGAACTTCCACTCACCTTTCTTAATAGGTAATTGGATAGACAAAATGGTAAAGTTATAGAAGTTCTGAACAATAAAATTAGTGAACTTGAGCTAATTCATATTTATAGAATAATGTACCAATGTCAGAATACTCATTTTTTCAAGTGCAATTCATGAAAGAGATTGATTGGCTTGCAATTTTCTATTCATGTAATTTCTTTTCCAGGCCTTAGTAACAAGTTTATAGTGGCTTCATGAAACAAGTTGGGAAATGCTCCCTTTTTCCTTATGTTCTGGAAGAATTTATGTAAGATTGGTATTATTTCTTCTTAAATGTTTACAATAATTCATCCCTGAAGTGACATATGCCTAGTTTTCTTTGTGGAAAGGCTTTTAATAACAGACTTGATTTTTAAATAAAATTAAAAGGTCCTCAGTAACAGATATAATTGTTAAATTTGTTTGAAAATTTGTTGATTTTCTCTAAATCATCAAATTTATGACACAAAGTTGTATGCCAGTTGAATGTAAAATTATCCTTGTTTTATTACTCTAGTGTCTGGATAATCTGTAGTGATGCCTGCTTTTAATTCCTAATATTTGCAATTTGTACCTTTTTTTAGTGAAGAGTCTTGCTAGGAGTTAATTAATTTTATCAGTCTTTTCAAATAAACTTTAGTATTATTGAAATTGTTTCCTATTGTAAGTTTGTTTTCTATGCCATTGATCATTTGTTTTATCTTTCTTATTTTCTTCTATTTTGTTGGTGATTACTGTTCTTTTTCTAGTTTCATGAAATGAGAGCTTAGATCATTCCTTTTCTGCCTTTTACTGTGTGTCTTCAAATACTTTGGGTGCATCACACAAGTTTTGATGAATTGTTTTGATCTTCCTTATCATTCAGTATACAATATTTTATAATTTTTTATGTGTGACTTAATGTAGAAATGCAATGTTTAATTTTTTAAAAGGTGAGAATTTTCTAGTTAGTTGATTTCTAGCTTCATTCCACCATGGTCAGAGAATATATTCTAAATGACTAAATCTTTAAAATTTATTAACCTTTGCTTTATGTTGCAGCACATAAAAAATTTGGCGAGTATTCCACTTGCACTTAGAATTTAGAAGTAAAAATCCTAAACGTGTTATTGTGTGCAATTCAAAATGGTTCCAGATTAGAAATAAACCAAATGTTCATCAAGAGTAGACTGGATAAATACACTGTGGTGCATTTATAAAATGGCCTGACATATGCCAATTGAATAATGCAAATGAACAAACTATTGCCACACAAGCAACACGAATTAATCACACAAACACAATGTTGAGCTAAAGAAGAGTACATAGTACAAGAAATCATTTATATAAATTTCAAAAATAAGCAAGGTGTTAGAAGTGAAGAGAGTGGTCTTCTTTCAGTTAATGACTAAAGTGGACATAACAGATGGTTCTAGAGTGGTAGTTATGTTCTATTTCTTGATCTGGTGCTGAATATAGTGTGCCCTTTTTTGCCTTTGTTGTACTTTGACACAAAGTTTACTTTAAAAGATATAAGGAAGCTCTTAGATAAGATATTGAATGATTTTGAATGAGAAAGAGCAATTCTCTCAGTTGACTCAAGACACTCTTTTCCAATAAGGAGAAAAAGGGAAGATGGGTAATAAAAGCTCTCCTTCTTTTATCCACAGATCCTATGCACGCAGAGGTATGAGAGGATAAGGTAGTGTGAAGCAGGAGAGAGAGATAATTACAGATAAATTGGAAGATTGGTCTTATTGGGAAAGAAAGATTTGAGGTAGAGTCTTTCTGGGTGAAGCGAGGCCTCTGTTTGCAGCAATTTATCCGTTCACCATTTGGAGCTTTGTAACAGTTGGAGAGAGATGCCGCTGAGATGTGGGGCATGGGAATGGTTCCTCAAAGCAGTCAAGAAGTTGGTTGAAATCATCCATCATAGAGGATGGAAGATGGTCAAATAATCTTAACTCAGATTTTAACCTAGATTATCTGTTTATTTCCTATCTACCTTACATTAGGAAGACTGTGTCTTCCCCCAGGAGAGGAGGAGCTAGTTTACTTGTTCTATTATTTTGGCTTTCCAAGTACTCTTGTGTTTTAGCCATAACATAAAGTGCTAACAGACTATAAAAGAAAACCCAAATTCTGCCTTGGAAAATAATAAGCTTTTGTAACTTTTAACATCAGTCAAGTTTTCACCATCAGTTTCTTTTTCCCCCTAATTAGAGTACCATATGTGTGTGTATGTGTGTGTGTGTACATGCACTAACAGAGAGGGATATTAATTTTCTCCTTCCTTCTTTGATAATAAAAAAAAGTTCTTGATGTACAAAATCTGAGTTTTCTTGATCTCTTGGTCAATTTAAGTCTTGCTTCTACTTGTGTAAGTAGTGAATAAACTTGTTTTACTGGGGCACAAATAAAAGCTTATCTGGGTCTAATACTGATGTTTATATGTTGTTAATACACGCTTAAATGACCTGAATGGCTATTTTAGAAGAACCAATTTAAAAATATAACTAAAGATGAAAGGCAAACCCACTCAAGATAGTTTATGATTTTAGCTCTCAGAAAATTGTAAATGCTCAGATGGGTTAGATGTAAAAAAAAAAAAAAAAATCCCTTCCATAATATTAGCTGAGAAAATAGTACATTGTAACAATGCATATACCAATTTACCACTCAGAAGTCTTAAGTAAAATAGTAAGTAGAGCTCAACAATATACAACCTAAAAGCCTTCCAGAAAGGTCCACTGCAATGACAGTACGTTATTTTCAAGAGCTATTAAATGCTGTCCCCATGCTGGTTTATTAATCCTCACAGTCTTCTGAAAGGAAACAGGTAACAAAAGGAAATCGCCATGGATATTCGTGAGCTTTTTGTGCCAAGAGCACCAGCAGGCAGCTGAGCCCAGGCTTCCAGATCCTGAGCACAGGGCACATGGATACGGGGCAAGATATGGGGCTGTGGGCGGCTAAACTGGAAGAGATCTCTAAGCAGAGCATCTCAAAGCGTGGTCTGTGCCTGCAGTGGCATCAGCTGGGCTACTGGAAACAAAGCCACAGTGACAACAGCAGGATCCTGGCACCCATCTGAGTGCGATTTGGACTTTAATCTAGACTCTCTGGGTGTGCGGTTTCGGAATCTGCACTGTATTTTTGACCAGACTTCCTCCAGGGACACTGATAGCTCACTGAGGTTTGAAACGTATTCCCTCAGAGGTCATCTAGTCCACTTCCTCATTTTCAGGTCAGGAAGTTGAGGCCCAGAGAGGGGAAATGACCTGCAGAAGGTCACCCAGACATTCAGTGGCAGAGCTTGAGTAGATCCAGGTTTGTTACTATTCCCAGGCCCTCTCCTTTTTACACCTTGTTGCTTCTGAGAGAATTCATGTTCTTCTTCGGTAAACGTTATGAGCATCCTAAGAACCGGGGCTATAAACTCAGAATACGACGCCAGATAGTTCTGAAGTTCTCTAACCTCACATTTTATTTGATCTTTAAAGAATACTGTTGAAGTCCAAAGAATAGGGAATAATTAAAAGTAGCTCTTTTCAGTTCTTGAAAAAGTGGTAAGGCTGGGAAACCAGGAAATCCTCCCTTCCACCACTCATGCAAGTGTGATCATTTCCATCCAGTGAAAAAAGATAATCCCAAGGGTTACAGTTTGTTATCCGGTAGGACATCAGCCAGTTTTGCCTATAACTGTGCAATCTTATGCTAACATTCCTTTATTAAATTGCCTATAAACACTTGCTCCTCTAATTCTCACTTGAGCCAGGTTTAATATCTCATTGGTTCCTTTATTAATGAGCCAAATGTAATCTTTGACCTATTCATTATGTAGTTGAAGGAATGTTGTCTAAACTTTAAAAAATTGTACTTTAACATGATAAATAAACCATTATAAATGGCATGAAGGAGTGAGCAGCAATGCTATGAGGTCTTCCCTGACGGCCCTAGAGTCCCTGGCACTTCCTCTTCTCAGTTCCCATAACACACCCCACATTGCAGAACACACCTCTCCTATGCATTTATTGCATTGCTGCAAACACCTGCTTGGGGCAGGGATCATTGCTGGGCTTTGCATTTCATTTTTTGTTATTTGCCCCTGGTGGACACTTAAAACATTTTTGTTTCAAGAATCATTGACTGGCTTTCCTAGTGAATGAAGATCCATCACAGAAGTGAAAGCTGAAAGAGGGCAGGACATACACATCTTTGCACTTTTCACAATTCCACTGTGCTGAATGAAATAGGGCTAACGTGAACAAAATTGTGAAGAAGTTGCTCAGTTTTTGGAGACCTCCTTCTTGGTGGAAATAGTAATAACAGTACATATTAGTACTATTTAGTGCACATGTGTTACATATTATGCAAAGATAAGCACCTCTAGTCACATAAATATATATCACATCTATATTGTGACTAACTATAATCACGTATTTGTCACACATAAATATATATCACATATATCCATATAAAAGATTTCAACCTCACAGTACCCTAGAAGCTAAATAAGTCTTCTTACCTCAATTTTCCAGAAGAGGAAAAGAAGCACAGAGAGGGAACTTACTTGACAATGTTACACACCCAGTATGAGAGAGAGGATTTGAACTCTAATTCCAAAGCCCAGGAGTCAATCCAGATTTCCTCAATTGCTGGCTACAGAAGCTGAGGCAAGTTAGCTAGCCTCCCTGAGCTTCCATTTCCTTATGCTATCCGCCTTGTGGGGTTGTTATGAAGAGCAGAACAATGCATGAAAAGCCTGACCAGAGTGCCTGCATTGTCGGTGTGTACCTAAAGCTAGCGATCACCACCACTGTCACTGTCACCCTCTTGGTAGCTTCTTCCCTCTCTTGGGCTTGCCTGTCACATCCACCCAAATTTTCCCTCACTTGCAGCGATTACAGGGCCCCCAGAAGTCAGGGCTCCAAGCACATGAGCAAATACCAGGGTTTCTTTTCTGAAGGCACTGCCTGGTGGGCTAGAGCAGTACTTCCTGAGATTTAAACCTGTGCAGGAATTCCCTGAGGGTCTTGCTACGATGCAAGTCCTGACTCAGTGGGTCTGGGCTGGAGCCCATGTTTCTGCATGTGTAACGAGCTCCAGGGCTGGGGCCCATAGCTCCACACGAGGAGGAGGTCCCATCTTTCTACCACTTGCCCTCTCTACCTTCTTCCATCTCCCAACCTAGTCTCATTCCCTCAAAGGCTTGTTTTTGGCTACTGTGGGAATAGAAAAACTGTAGATATTCATGATTTTCTCAGGAGACAGATTTGCATTTTAATCATTTCCTGTAGTTTATCGTTTCCCTCTCTTTGCCACTTCTGTGCATATGAAGAAGAGTCACTTATAATTTTAAACTGTAAAGAGGGACTAATATTTGTAAGTAAGAAGAGATAAGGGGTTGGGGAGTGAAGAGGAAGTTTTTTTGGTCAAGTCACATATCCTAATGGCCATTGACTTGTATGGTTGTCGAGCAAATAAAATAATTCACTGTAGTTTCAAAATTCCTAAAGCAGGCTAATGAATGCTCATCTCTTATGAACCTATCTTTCATATAAAAAGTGGGTTTTGAGTGCCAGCATGATATTCCTGTTGAAAATGTTGATTAACTTTTTGTGCAATTGAGCTGTTAATAGGCAGTACTGTCCCTCTGGGAAATCTAACAAATATTGACAGAGCCCAGTGAAATGGTGTGGTGATTATCATGCCCTTTCTCCCAAAGACTAACTGGGGGGGCTTCCTACAGCAGCCCTCAGGCAAACTCTGCCCTTGGGGAGAGATTCAATAACTGACTTAATCAATCCTTTATCCAAGTTTATAAATAAACAATTCTTAGAATACTATCATCTATCTGTCTATCTATCTATCTATCTATCTATCTATCTATCTATCTATCTACTTCTCCAAGAGCTATTCATGCCATACCCATTTTCTTCAGATTAGGACATTGATTCATAGAGTTTATTTATCTGAAGAAATTAATTGATATCTAAGGAAAAAAGCAAAAAGCAGCCATTCAGAAATACCCAGTTTTATTGACCATTACTTAGAAATATACTTTGCAAATGCCAGTATGTCTTGCATTTATCATCATCAGCAGCATCTGGAATGTGGTAACGCTCCTCTCATGTGTTACCTAAGTGTGCAAACACAGCAGTGCATGCTGGTAAGGGATGCTGGATGTAAGTACAAGGGAGCATACTTTAAATGTTTATATTTAAAAGGAGCTGCCCTTGAAAGCAGTTAACTTCCTGCTGTGAGACTGGCTGTCCACCCAGTTGCATCCCATAGCTGCTCCTGCTGCCTCCCCAGCCTCCACTTGTATCTCGCTGTCAGACCTTGACAGGCAAGAATCAAAGACAAGGAGATGACCAATATTGCTTTTTACCCTTCCAGCTAGGACTTGAACATGCACCCAACTCAGCCAGAAGTCATCGAACAAGAGGCTTCTGAAAAGGGACTTCCTCCGAGATAAAAAGAGATGCATGGAAAATCTGTCTTTCTTCTACATTTTGGGTTGATTATGTGAAGATAGAATACACTGGAACCGAGGTGGCCATTTTGTAGTCACTAGAGAAAAAGAATTTGGACAAAAGTAAAACTCTGAGTAAGGAGAACAGAAAGATGAAAAGAACTGGGGTCCTCAGTGACATGACAAGAGTTCTCGCTCCAGTTGTGGAGCTGCCCCTGCTGCCTCACAGCTTGTTCTGTGAAATGTTAAAACTCTTTGGTTTCAGCCCCACTTAGTGTTCCTTGTGGCCCAGAACACCCTAACTGGTGTCCCAGTCTTCTAGAAAAGAGCCCCTGGGGCTGTGACCGACTACCTCAGGCAGAGTAAGCCGTGCTCTTGGAGCTCTTCCGGAGGTGGCCTAGAGCAGAGCTGTGGCCAGCTGCACTTGGAAGCAGGTCTTACTGGTGGTGGAAGCTGTAAAAATTGGCACTGCCATCCCTGATCAAGCAGCCTGATCCTGCTTCCTTCCTGTGCCAAATTCCTGGTGTCATTTGCAATAAAGTCTCAGGTTTGGGACCAGTGGTGGTTTTTTAGAACTTTTGGTTTCATGGATAGATAGGTGTTTGGGGAAGTTTATTTCTCTGAATATGACCTGTGCAAACTATAGCCTCTTCAGTCATACGAGTGGAATAGAATTTAAAAGCAAACTATTAACAGAGCCATTCATGTCCTTTGCAAGTGATGTCACATATAAAGGCCTTTTCCTTTATATAAATTGTTTTCACCATTACAAGAATTATCTAAAATTGAGCTCATATCCTTAGACTATACTGTGATGAAAGAGGATTTGTGTTTATGAACAAGGTGGTAACTATGAAGTGATGCAATTCTATTTTTGGAAACTCACAGGAGTCATTTGTAAAACATAAATTAGAGGGTATGTGGATCTCGACTGTCCACTTTTCTTTTGATTTTTATTATAGCAAAAATTGCTTTTTGATTTAGTCTAATCCCCTTTTATACAGATAACTTTGGGCTCTCTATAATCATGAATTATTGCAGTTGCAGTTACAGTTTGTGTGTAGGACATTTAACATTCAAACAAAAGTGGAGATTTTGGAATTAGTAACTTCTTGCCGTTTTGGACTTACAGCGTCAAGATTTTAAATGCTGACATTATGAAAATAGTGGTTAACCTCTTTCATTTCCTTCATTTTATCATGATACTGTTCTAAATCTATTTTTATGTGCCAGTGAAGTTTGCAAGCAAAATGTCTTTCATTCTACAGGCATACAAAAGAAAAGAAAATAAATCAGCATAAGAAAATCACACTGATAGGTACTCGTTAAATTTAGAAAGTATAAGAGCTAAGTCATCAAAACAAACAGAAACAAACAAAAAACAAGGTAGTATCACAGAGGACATTGTATGACAAAACCTACAAAGGTGTCATCACATCAGCTGTGGCTCCTTGGCTCTGTGTTCATCCTTCCAAATACTGAGGGAGAAAAAAGATGCTAAGGGATGGGAGGGCAGAGGAAGATGAGGGCTGGGAAGCCTGCGGTTTCTGCTCTACCTAATTGTACTTCTCTCTACCTCCCATCCATCATCTCCATTGTCAATGACATCTTTGTGCTGCAGAAATTTTTGTATTATTCTTATACTGTGAAATAAGAAAATAAAAAAAAAAAAAAGAAATAAGAAAATACCTAATTGAGCCCTACAGTAGAACTTCATATATAAAAATACAAATAGGAATCTTGATTCTTCCAGCAATAGGGAGCCATTGAAAGAATTTTTTTCAGGAGAATAGCATGCTCAAAGCTGTATGTTAGGGAGATTAAGAAGGCAACAGTGTGTAGGGCAGATTGAAAGGAATGGAGGAGTCTAACTGGGGAAGCTGGTTAGAGAACACTACATTGGTTTAGATAAAGTTCAGAGGCTTTGGTGGGTCGAAGGAGGGTGTTGTCCAAGAGAAAGGAAAGGAGATAGATGCACTCAATATATCTTAGGGGTCTTGTATTCCACTCTGCCCCATCTAAATTTGACACCCAAGTCCAGCTCTGCTTGAATATCTAGGGTCACTTCCAGTCAGATGCAAGAGATGCTTACCCAACCCCAACCGCGGGGTCTGATGGCTACACCCGTAACCACCCTTGCTGTCAACGCAACTTATTCTAGGCACTCATCTTCAGCACCTTTGCTATGTTCTCTGTCCGAAGTTCTCTCTTCACATTGCCAGGGCTTAATTGTACTGCTTGAGCACTGTTTCCTCTGTGTAGCCTTTATTTTATTTATTTATTTATTTATTTATTTATTTATTTATTTATTTATTTATTTATATTTTTTTAATGATAGTCACAGAGAGAGAGAGAGAGAGAGAGAGAGAGGCAGAGACACAGGCAGAGGGAGAAGTAGGCTCCATGCACCGGGAGCCCGACGTGGGATTCGATCCCGGGTCCTCAGGATCGCGCCCTGGGCCAAAGGCAGGCGCTAAACCGCTGCGCCACCCAGGGATCCCTCCTCTGTGTAGCCTTGCACTACACTTCCAGGTGGTACAGGACCATCCTCGCCTTTGGATTCTTCTGAACCTTGTTTGAATCTGGATTTGGCACTTATCATCCTGAATCACACATAACATTTAAACTCTTTTCCAACGTCCATTGTGATGGTCCATAGTAGGTAGGTGGAAAATATTTACTGAACAGTTAAATTCTGATAATCGAAGATTCCTGATTCTTGTTCAACTTTATTCTTCGGTCCTCCTTCCTTCATAACACAGTTCTTACAACTGAATTCCTGCCTTAGCCCCCATTTCTGAGTTTCTCCTGTGCTAATGGTTTAGGAACACGGTCCATATGTAAGGGCTATTCATCTGCGTTCTCTTACTGTCCCTTTCCCCTGCCATCCAGACCTGCCTGAAATCTGCCAGTGTTAGCGTCCCACTTGTTGATAAACCAACTATGAATCATGTGACTGGCCATGTGACAACTTCCAAGTATCACCTGCTTTAGACACCTGATGACTCAACTCCTAGTTGTTGAGTACCCACCCCGCTACACACACCTTTGTATACTACCTGGTTTATAGTTGGAGAACTCTGCACGCTTGATCTCACACTTGTTCACTAGGCTGAACACCTGCCACTAGCAAATAACAACACCCCTAACCTGTGTTCTTCTCCCAACCACGCACCAGTGGTCATGAGTGATGCTGAGTCTGATCTTCCTGTCCCTCTAGTAAACAACTGGCGGTACCCTGCTGAATCTCAAGAAAGATTTTGCGTTTGAAAACTTCTTGGATTTGAAGGAGAGGCAGACAGATGTGGCGCAGGAGTCAAAAGCTAACTGAAGCTGACTGGGTGATTAGGACTGTGGAGGTGGCACGAGGGAAAGAAAGCACACAAGAAACAACAATTTGAAGAAGGGAGGCAAGCAGGTTAGCTTTTAAGAGGAGATAATGAGTCTAATTTTGGATATACCCAGGGGTAACTGTAAAATATTTCATGAGGAATGAGATGGCATCGGCCAACCAGCATAGATGCCAGTGGTACCTATAAGGGTACCTACCAGCCTAGGATATATTGTGTAGGGTGGAGTGAGCAAGTGAACAACTTACTGGAGACTGGAGGAGTTACAGACTTGGGCCAGCAAGTTTATCCCGTGTAAACTTCCCATCTGAACTGCAACCTTATTTTTTCTCTCCCTTCCTCTGAGGGTTAGACTGTGCCTATATACCAGTGGGTGGTAGTCAACCTTTTTTTATCCTCTTATCAACCTGTAGGAAGTTTGTCTTAAAATTACCCCTAGGGTCCCAGTTAAAGGGACTCCATCGCACCTACCCTCATACTATTTTTCATGACTTTGTAACAGCATAGCCAGCCCTCCCCTTCAGCATGTGAAGACCTCTTTTATTCTTACAAACAAGAGAGGGCTGACTGCTATGGATTTATGCAAATTCAGTTTTTAACCTGCCAGCTGAAGAATAAGGCATAGAGATTAATTCCTAAGATGTTTTTTGGCTTTTGAATTTTGTGTTTTCACGGAGGGTGTTTTTGATTTTTCCTTTTGGCAGATTTGATGTAGACATAAAGATGGAAAGTTAATTGTTAGCTCCGGGCAATCAAAAAAGGTGAGGAGTTTTACCACCCTGCCCAGAAAGGACAAACCTATTGCCTAAGGATTTAACTCTGGATTAGTAGCTTCTGATTCAAATTGAAAATACAATATATGTCAAACAACCAAATTGGTTGCATTGGGGGTCACTCAGAGAGAGCAGAGAGTTAGCATAGCTAATGAGAACATTTCTAACAAGAGGAACAAGAACGCTGGATTCTTGTCTAACTTCAGCTAGTGTCATACTAGGAACTCCGCATGAGACTAATATTTTTCCAAATTCTTTCAAAGAAAAATGTGCATTTGTTTCCCCTTTTACCTTCCAGGTATGTAGGGGGTTTAGGTATCTGGAAGGCACGAACTTGTGTGTCTACTGGCACCTTAGGCTGACTACAAGCTTTTGCCCTTCTATTTCAACTGGTTTAATGGGTCTAAGGGGCATTGATAGCAGGGCTGTTTGTCATGCGAGGCAGTTGCTGGCCTATTCAGTGGAGACAGACTGCCACTTGGGTCTTGACTCTGCTATGAGCTTTGCCAAGTGATGACATGAACACCCACTCAAACGTCTGCGAAATGTCTGCCTCTTGAGTGTTCCGTTTGATCCATTCCCCACCCCACCCCGACACTTGTTTCCTCACTGACCTTGCTCCAGTCCCAGGAGTGAGCTTCTTGGCTTTGATCCTCTGCTGGCAGAATCAGCTACCTCCTCTGAATGTTCAAAAGGCCCCTTTTGGCAAGCATTTCTCTCCCGGCGGAGTCGCAGGGCGTTGGAGGCACATCACTTCTTAGTGAGTTTCTTAAGATTGCACTTTACCTGGCTCCAGGCCCAGGGTTATCTGGAAGGAATGATATGTTGGCTGACTACTGCATTTGCAAAGATAAGTTTAATGGATTTCTCAGTGTTTTCAGGTGTATTCTTTAGAGTTAAGACTGATTTCATGGAAAAAACCTGTATGTATTCCCTGCCTTTATGCCTTTATGCCTTTATGCCTTGGATATAGAGCTGAGCTTTACCTCGTTGCCTTCTGAGAGAACCACCTTTCACTGAACAATTCCTGAATAGGTGGTATAGATTTATTGATTGCGTTAATTTCTTCATCGCCTATTCTCATGAATCCTTGGCAATCTGGTTTCCATTCCTAGTGAACAACTGGTGTGGTTTTGCATCTGTGCTTTTCTACCAGCCCTTTATCACCCTCTCAGTTATTACCCCCATTAAATCTCTCGGGGGCCTTTGGCTCGCTTGATTATCTTTTTTCCTTAAACATGTGTTCAAGGCTCTGACTGTTACATGGGATCCTTTCCTCACCTCTTCAATTCCTCCTTTTCTCCTTTTGGCCATTGGCTCAAGGATTTGTTCTTATCCCTGTGCTCATCCATTTTCAAAATTAGTACTTTTATCAGAATGGTACTGACTCCCTCCTAATGTCTTAAACTCTAATTTCTCACATAAAATCTCTTTCCATACTTCTATCTACCTACTAGTCATTTCCACTTGGATATCCAATCTGCCTTCCCAAATTCACCATTCCAGGAAACAGACTGATGGTTTGAAGTCTTGGATCTTATCACCTATTGGTTGTGGGACTCGGGGCAAGTTACTTTGTATTATCTCAGTTTCCCCAACTGGAGTATGGAAAAGGCTTAGCCCAGCAACCAGGCACCATAGTAAATGCTTAAGAAAAATGATAATGATATTACTAGTCATTATCTACAATACTGTCTTCTCCTTAGTTCTTACATCTAGTAATCCACCAGATTCTTTTCTGCCTTGATAATCTATTTCCTATCTCTGCTTCGTTTCCACTATCCATTGAATGAATGTTTTCATAAATAGAATTTAAGAACCTCTTTGTTGTGTGGTCATCACTTACCCAGCTGCTTTCCAGCTCAGAAAGGTTTCCACTCTCAATGAATCCCATTCAAATTCTTCAACTATCACTAAATCTTAGCATCCTGTTCCCGCCGTGGTGATGAGTTTTATTTTCCATTACTTAATGTGTGAGCTTCAGCTCAGACAAGACAGTCAACTTCCCTGTCCTTGAATATGCCATGCCATTTCTACTACTTGAGGAAATAGCATGTCCTTTTTTTAAAATTTTTTAAATTAAAATTTAAATATTTAAATTTTAATTTTTAAAAAGATTTATTTATTTATTTATTTAAGAGAGAGAGAGAGAGAGAGAAAGAGAGATACCACAAGCAGGGGGAGTGGCAGGGAGAGGGAAAGGGAGCCCCATGCTGAACTTGATCCCAGGGCCCTGGGATCATGACCTGAGCAGAAGGCAGATGCTTAAGCAACTGAATCACCAGGGGTCCCATAGAGCATGTCCTTTAGATGGCAATACCTTCCTTGGGAAGGAGCAGAGGTGATATGAGCCCCATGTATTTGCCATCTTTCATAACTTCTTAACAAATGCATCTTAAATAAATTGATTTTGAAGGAAAAAGAAAATCCTTTTGAAAGTCTTAGAAACAGGATACAAAGTTCTAGAGAGCATAAAAAGTGTGAAAAAAAGGAAGTACCTGGTTTTTATTATTGATTCTCTAAGTTAGACTGTAATAAAAAGTATTGGTTAATTGACTGAGCACTTTATGGTTTGCCAGATGTTGTACGGTAAATAAGATCAGCTCTGTTTTCCTCTACTTGCATTTAACTTCTCTTTCCAATATTGAGACCAAGGTCTGTACAGCGCATTTTGACCTCTAGATCCTTTTTATAAAGAGAAAATTAGGTTCCAGATTATATCCCACAGGATCCACTGCTAAAATCCACCGAATTAGCATCTGAGTGATCATTATTAAACAGTATATACTTATTGAGCTCTTAATGTATTCAAGGCACTATTTAGTGCTGTGAGGAAACCTCAAAGAAGAATAAGTCACTTCACTGTACATGTTCTTGGCTTGGCAGTATTTTCAGTGCTTGAGTATATTTTTTTCAAATATTCGTTTTTATGAAAAAATACATCGGGGATCCCTGGGTGGCTCAGCAGTTCGGCGCCTGCCTTTGGCCCAGGGCGCGATCCTGGAGTCCCGGGATCGAGTCCCACGTGGGGCTCCCAGCATGGAGCCTGCTTCTTCCTCTGCCTGTGTCTCTGCCTCTCTCTCTCTCCCTATGTATATCATGAATAAAAAATAAATTAATTAATTAAAAATTAAAAAATAAAAGAAAAATACATCAATAAAGTTGAAAATATCAAATACTATTATAAGACTTATAGATAAAAAAATAATAGTCTTCTGCTCCATCCTTCCCTGAGTTCCATTACCCAGAGGTAATCCTATTCAGGTCTTATAGCTTTGTGTCGAGCTACTTAATGCAATATATATAAAGAGTATTACTTGATTTTTTAATTCTTTCAGGTTGAGAATTTATTTCTCTTATTATCTCTAACCTCTGCTATTTCTCACCTTCTTTTTAAGATAATTATAATTTTTGGAAAACTAAATATTCAGGGTTTTTATTACTATATTTATATATACATTCACCATTCACTAAATAGTATATTATGATCACACTTTTTTTCATACACAACTTTTTTCTTATAGTTAATAACAGCTCATTTGGTCACTTAAAAAAATTGTTGTTGTAGCTCTAATTGAAAAAAAAAACATAAAATCCTTCCCAATAAGGTCAAACACATGAAATAAACTGTCAATTTCACCCCTGACCACATCACTCCCAGAAACTCTCTCTTGGAATCCTTAATTTCATGTTTCTCTCTGGACTGGCTGTTCTTTTAGTTTCCTGAACAGTTATCATAATGGAGAATCTCCTGATCTTTCTCTTGGGTTGGATCTCATGTTTTTCCTTTCCCTTGTTTCATTCTCTCTTTTTTTTTTTTTTTTTTTTGAGGCCATCCTTCACTAGCTTCCTGGGAGGGGTTTATGAGAATACATTTTTTAGATCTTTTTCTAGCTTCAAACTTGAATGATAGCATGGCTGGGTATAGAACTTTAACTTGGAAATCATGGTTTCACAGAATTTTGAAAGCATTGTCCCCCTTGTCTTCCATCTTTAGTGTTGCTGCTGTTAAGTCCAACATTGTACTCACGTTATTCCTTCATTATTATCATTTCGTGTCCTTTTTTTTCAACTTCATGACTTTTTAACCTTTTAAAACATAAAGTTTTTGTGATGCTTGGAGATAATTTTATAGGTTCAGTCTTCTGTCCTTACTTGGGAGTGTTCAGTGTCATATTAGTTCTGAAACACTAAATTACTAAATTATATCACAGAGTAGAATTTATTTTTGAGTTACCATACATGGATTATTCAGTGACTATCAATCTCGCACGTTTGAAATTAATTGCCCCTTTCCCAATGCATCCTACTTTTTTTCGTTATTTGTAGCTTAGAGAGAATAGTACCTTTTATACCTTTTTAAGTGTGTCTGTCTCAACTGATGTTTATAAACACTTATTAGGATATAATTTGAATACTATAAAATTTACCTATTAAATTTAAACACTATAAAATTGACTTTGTAAAGTCACAGAGTTTTATAACCATCACTACAATGTACACCATCACCACCCCCCAAAAATCTTCTATCCATTAGCAGAAAGCCTCCATTTTCCATTCCCTCCTATCCTTGTAATCAGTTATCTAATTTCTATTTGTAAAGATTTGTCTATTTTGAACATTTCATATAAATAGAATCATATAATTTGTGGACTTTTATGATTGGTTTCTTTCACTCAGTATGTTTTCAATGTCTGTCTATGTTATAGTAGGTATTAGTACTTCATTCCTTTTATTGCCAAATTCTACTAAACATCAAGTATTGTGAAGACAGATTTCATCTTTGTATGCCCAACATCTAGCATAGTATTTGGGAGTTATTAGCATCTAACATATTTATTAAATAGATAGATGGCTGATGTTAAGACCATTTTCAAATCTGCCCTCACAGTTCTACTTTCAAAAATTTTATCTGATTATGGTCCTCTCCTCTCCAAAGTTTTTTTTATTTCAAAAAAAGTTTGAAGATTTAAATAAAAATTAGGGTATTCTAAATATAGATTATTCTTAATTTCTCTTCACAGTGGGAATAGTATGGTAGCCACAACTGTCTCCTTTATATGAGAACTTCATTAGGGCTTTTTTTTTTTTGTAACTCGGGCATTTAATCAAGGCCATAGTCATGACCAAACAAGATTGAGGCAAATAGTTTTTTGCTTGGTTCTAGTATCTTTTTTTTTTTTTTTTTCTGAAAGGGATGGCCTTGGTCATCAAATTGATATAATAATTGGATTCTTGTGGAATTCTGCTCTGGTTTAGCACTATAATTTTTTTCTTGATAGCACTGTTTTCTTTCTTAATGCTTTTCATTTCTTTAAGCCATATAGAATTAGGTCAAGGCCAAGGCAGTAGCATTTCTTCTAGTGTTCTGTCAAGAACAGATTAAATTGTGTGGGTTCCTCGCCTATCTCCTTGTCCAGTCAACATTGGGAGGCAAAGAATTTGCTAAGACTTCTAAAACTATACTTTCATGGTTTCCCCCAAACATTGCACTCTCAAAAGAAAATACACATACACAATGATTTAGGAAGACTTCCTGCCTCAATATCTAAGGATAATTTAAGACTTCAGCTTGAAAAAATATGGATGAATAAATGACTTTTCAAACTTACCTTTCTGTGATTCTAAAGTATTTTAAATCCTAACATCATAATACTAAAACATGTGGAAGGTAGTGGTAGGATGGATATGATTGAGCAGATACCAAAAATTAAACTCACATCTATTTGTGGGCTAGACTTTCCATCTATGTTTATGACTTCAAAAACAAGGATTTAATTTTTTAAACTAGTTTAATGGCCTTGAATTGTTTTTGAACAGCTGGAAATCTTTTACAGTAACATCAAAGGTGATTACTCCTTCATGGCAAGAGATCAGGGGGTTTGTGTCTCTTGGATTGATGTTACCTCAAACATTTTTTTTTTTTTCTGAACACACACACAGTATTTTTTTTAAAATAAGTCTTTTATTCTGAATTCAGGGGCTATGAAAAAGCTTTAAATGTCCTCTGTAGGGGAGCTCAAGCCCAACAATGCAAACATCTGACTTTATTCTTATGTTTCTTCCTCAAAAAGATGAGAAGGACACAGGGGAAAGTTTGCCTATTTTTATCCATGAAACAAGGTCACTAAATATGTTATGTCAGTTAAATCAAAATCCTATCTTTTAAAAATGTTTCTATATAATATATTGGGCCTTTTTTGCTATAATTCAAGAGTGACATGGGTTCTGTAACTATTATTTTCCTAGTTGGTTATTAGAGTCTAAATTTTTGGTTGACATTTCTGAAATAAATATAGCTACTGGAGCACTAGCATTCTGATTTAAAAATCTGACTACATTAGAAGAAAATTAACCTTTTCAAAAAGCCACTGTTCTAAGGAATGATTTTAATCAAATGAGCTTTAAATGTTGTACCTGCATTTAGAATTTTTAGGGGGATTGCAACTCCCCAGCGATCCACTTTTTGAAGGAGAAAGAAAATTAAAGAAACTGTAGATAAAATAACTATAAAAATTATAAAGAAGATCCTTGATGAAACCCGTTTTTTTAAAAAACTGAAATGCTTATTCAAGTAACATCAGGTTCAGAAATTAAAGTAGAAACTGACTTTATTATAAGTAGTTTTGATATCTTCAAAGAAAAATATCAGGTTGTATTAATATGCGGTAAATAGTATATTCTTTGTTGAATCCTCTGTGATATATTTATTTATTCATTTATTTCATATTTGATGGGTAATTACACTGTACAAAACACTGAGGGTGGGGTTAGGGAACTCTTGCAGAGTAGTCTCAGATCTATTGTACACAACAGATTGTTAAGATATGAAGCTCTTCATATACATATTAAACATTTGAGTGAAAATCAGAGTGCACATAATGTTTAGTCTATAAACTCAAGTATACAAGGCATATTTTTTAAAAGATTTTATTTATTTATTCATTCATAGAGATGCAGAGAGAGAGAGAGTAGCAGAGACACAGGCAGAGGGAGAAGCAGGCTCCATGCAGAGAGCCCGACGTGGGACCCCATCCAGGGCCCCCAGGATCACGCCCTGGGCTGCAGGTGGTGCTAAATCGCTGCGCCACCGGGGCTGCCCACCAGGCATATTTTTATTCTCAATTTTCTCTCAGTTGGCTTAATTTGGTATCCAAGTCCTGATACTAGTATCAGGGAGATACTATGGAGCGTCTCACTTCAGGAATTCCTGGGGTTCCTTCTCACTCTGAGGTTAGGCTGAGGTGTTGGGGCTTGCTAGAGATTGAGTTGTTTGTCCTCAAAAGCATGTTGAAGTGTTAACCTGTAATACCTCAAAATGTGGCCTTACTTTGAAAATAAGGTCATTGTGGGTATAATAAGTTAAGACAAAGTTATACTGGAGCTATATGGCCTTCAATCCAATATGACTGGTGTTCTTATAAGAGAAGACAAGCATGCTGAGTGAAGACAGCCATGATAGCCATGCGATGATGGGGGGAGAGAGTGGAGTGTTGCATCTATAAATCACAGAACACCAAGGATTGCCAGTACCACCGGCAGCTGGAAGATGGCAGGGAATGACTTTCCCCTATAGGTCCAGAGGAAGGCAGGTCCCCTAGAGGCCCTGCTGACATCTTGATTTTGGACTTCTAGCCTTCAGCACTGTGAGGTAATAAATGTCTTTCATTCTAAGTCACCTGGTATATGGTGCTTTGCTAGGAAAGGATACAGGTCCTTACACTGTGCAAGGTGTCGGGGGGGGGGTGTGGCAGGGCATCTGGTCTCTGGTCTTCTGGACACACTGAACGAACAGGTTGCTGTCCCTGCTTGTCTGACCCCCCAGGCCTGGTGGTCTCTGCTGGTGGAAAACCACCCTTGGGACTCACGTACTTCTTAGGAGAAAGGAAGCTCTGAAGTTTTTTGCCGGATATATCAATGACCAGAGTAAAGGCTCGGACACACCCTGACGTACTGCCTTCCCCATGTCCTCTTCTAGTCCTGGGAGAATGTTTACTATTTTAGCAGGTGGCCCCTTTCTCCTGCCTGCTTTTCCAGACTGCTTGGTTTCTTCTTTCAAAATTTGTGTCCCCTTTACCCTTTCTCAAGTCTTGTAAATTCTCCGAAGGGGTTAGAACTTTGGAAATCCCCAGGGAGAAGGTCTTCCTCTGTCTTCGCCCCCCTCCATCCCTCCTCAGGCAATGAAACTACAGAGGAGGAGAGCCTGACACAGGTGACTGGGGAAATAATGTGAAAAATGCAAGTAGGAAATGTCTATAAGGTCATCTACCACACTATTATTTACTCACAAAGTTAACAAGGCTACATGAAGTTAGCCAGTGAAATTTAAACTACTTGCCCAGACTCTTTATGTCTTTCTAAAAATTAATTAATTTATTTATTCCCGAAAGGCACAGAGAGAGAGAGGCAGAGACACAGTTAGAGGGAGAAGCAGGCTCCCTGTGGGGAGCCTGATACAGAACTTGATCCCAGGACCCTGGGAGCCAAAGGCAAACGCTCAACCACTGAGCCACCCAGGTGCCCCCAAGTGCCCCCAGATTCCTTATGTCTTGACAGTAAATTAAATTTAGCAGACTGGAGCTGAACAAAGACATCAAGAGAACAGTCTTTAATGCAATGTTTGAGGGCTGGAGAACTATTAATAGACCTCTTCAAGATTCCATTTTAGGAAATTTTTGCATGAATAATTGACTGACTCAACCATATACATTACTGATCACCACATGACAGGTATATTGATTTTGAAGACAGGCAAAGTAACCAGACACAACAAATTAAGAGCCAGTTGTCTTGGCTTTCTTAAGTCAGTGATTCCAAACCTGGCTCAGAATCATTGAGGCTCTTTCTAAAAATACGTGCTCAGACTTCAGTCCTGGACATTGCCATTGGGAATAAGATCAGGGAATCTGTGGTTTTTAAAAGTACCTAGGTGATTTTGGCCAATCTGGGTGAAGCACTAATCTAAAAGGTGATATTAATTTAATAATTTGAGCAATGATCATTAATTTATGTGTAGCCCAAATGAATGCATATATTCAGTGATTTGGGATACCATCTTTTATCATCTGCGTAACCTTTGCTTTAGCAGAATTAATTTGATAGGCTATACTTACCTATTTTGAAATCCACAATTGGTATTTAAAAGGAATTCATTAACTTACAAGACATAAATCTTTACTAAGGCCCCATCACACTGGTAGGAAGATTTCTTGCCATTTGATAAAAGAGTCTGTTTCTAAGTCTGTTTCTAAGTGACACAAAGGTTCATCAATTACCAGGACATTACCAAACCTCCTTTACAGAATAAGCTCAGACATGTCCTTCTGTTTCAGTGCCTATCAATGGACACCATCTAGTTCTCTTCGTTTAACACTATAAGCATTTTTGAAATTAATCATCAAAGTATTCTGAATTAATTATGTTGTTTGACATAAAAATGACTCATTTTCAAAGGAAGGCTGTTTTTAAAAAATCTACTCCAATATAGACTCTCATATACTTCAGCAAGTATTGTAGGTGTGCACGTGAATGTGTGTGTGTAGGAAGCTGTGCCTATCATGGTCCTTTTCCCATTCTTGGCTAAGATATGCCAATCAGGAACAATAAAGCAACAATACAATGACAACACAAGACAATATCAGGTGAATTGCTTAGCTAGATGTGTCTAGAAAATTTAGAACAAAATAGTTGATCTGATGGATTTAGAAAGATGTAAAGCGAGATCTATCCAAGTGCTACAATTCACTGGATAATGCAGTTAAGACAAAAAAAAAAAAAAAATACACAGAGAAGCACCTAACAAAAAGACACTGTGTAGCTAATTGTTGAACAAGAGTCTTTGTTTGTTAAGTACTTGAGGCACTGCCCAGCCCAGAAAACCCAAGTGCTATGGAAAAGGCTTCCAGAAAAGCAGGAAAGGAATGCTAACCAACCTAACCCACTGGAGCTTATCACTTCTCTAGAAGTTGTGGTATTCAGAATTGTTTGTGTCAGAAGTAATAAAGGCCTGGCAGGCTGGTACCTGTTAAGCTGCTGACATATGTTGTCCGTGCTGCTCACGGATTGGCTCTGTGTTCCTTCACGTGGGGGCCAGGGTAGTTACACAGCCCTTGTGCTGGCAAAACAAGGTCTGAAAAAACAAAACAAAACAACTCTGACCTCAGGGCCACCTCTTTTTCTCTCCATTCCTGGTCAAGGCTGATGCAACTTGCATTTGGAGGTCTAGGCTGGCTTTGGAAAGACGTCAGCTCAATGCATGGAATGACTTTGCTTGTCTTTTCTCATAGAGCTGTTTCTCTACATAGGATTTCTGCCTAAGTAGCTTCTTTCTTTTGGTTTCCTTTCCTATTTTCACCTAAATCTGTGTCTTCTGTCGTTCACTGGTACTCAGAGACTCAGCATCTGGTTAGTCTGAAGTGATTCAGGTGTTACTACAGAGTGTTTGAGTGGAGGAGTGAGGGTCTCTACTGCAAAAAATGCCCCCAAAAAGTATTTCTGGGAAGATTGCTAAGATGGGTATTTGCCACAGGTGCTGTTCTTCTCCACACCAAAACTTTAGGGAGTATTGGATTTTAGCTTGGCTGGGAGTATATTTAAGTGTTTCCACTCAGTTTATTAGGCTCTAGTAGTAGGTTTATTCTAAAATAATTTGCTAAATCAAATGAAAACAGCAATAATTTGCTCAGGAACAAGATTAATATATTTTCAGCACATCAGAGCCACTCTATGGATTTTTCCTTGTCGTTTGTAAATAGAGGGCTGATAGAAAATGTAAGGCAGGTTGACAGCACTGTGTGGGTGGTACGCCGATGACGCTGGGATATACCACTTACATAGTTGTCTTTGAGTAGTGACAAAGTGACTCACCTTGCTATTTGGGAAATTTAATCTTGCAGGAGTTTTCCAGAATTAGATTCATGCGCAGGGTGAAAAAAATTCCTATGAACATCAGAGAAGCCAATCACCATTAAAATACAGTCTTAGGAGTTATTTTCTTATATTAGAGCTGAAAGTTTCATGCAATCCTCAAACTTTAACACATTTCACATTTCATTAAGTGATACCTCCATGTGCTGTGCATGCCAGAGACCTGGGAATTGTCTTCAACAGCTCTGTTTCTTTCGCCTTTGTAGTCAACCCATTACCAAATATGGCTGTGTCAACCTCAAAGAACATTTGAGTCTATCAACTCCTCTCTCCACTGCTACCACCTTCTGCTTAGACATAACCCTGACTGGCTTTCCTGCTTTCACATTTGCTCCTTCCGATCTGTTCTATATGGAACAACCAATATGATCTTGTGTGTGAATTTTTAGTTTCACCCATGCTGCGCATGTGCATAGTTTTGTATGCAAGTGCATAGAATTATGACGGTCCTAACTCTGCAATTCTTATACTAATTTTAATAACAAAGAGTTGTCTTCTCTTCCTCCTCCGTTCTCAGTCCCCAGCAGGAACCACTGGTACCCCTTTTTAGTTGTTCAGTATTCACGTTCTATTTCTAAGTCACATGTTTATACTCCTTTTAACTTGAATTTCTCTGTTTTACTGATAAGAAGATATTACACTTGATCTTAGCTAAAAGGCTGAGAAGCTATGATTTTTCTGTTTCAGGTAATACCTTATGACTTCCTGTTTACTATGAAATGATGAGAATTCATGCTTTCCTGAACACCACCCTTTCTCTCTTCTCAGCCCTGGCCCATCTTCCTAATGGAATCATATCATAATTTTGAGTTAGATCAAAATTCAGGGTTTGTATTACTCTGAATGCGATTTTTAGTCATAACTGAGTCATGTGGTAGACTATTATTGTATTTCCTTTCCTGTTTGACTTGTTTCCTCTGTTAATAATTGCCCAGTCTTTGTTCGCTTAGTTATCTATATATGTATTACTAATACATTCCTAATTCTCCATGAAAACTCGGAACTCTAGTACCAATACATGTTCATACATGTTCCAATACATGTTCATGTTCCAATACAGCCTGGTGACTCTTGTACCAATACATGTTCATGTTCCAATACAGCCTGGTGACTCTTGACGCCTGCTACGTAGCTGCCAGGAGTGTTATTTTGTCATTATTCTGGATTTCTACTACTTCACTTTTGTATTGGATTCTCTGTCTCTCAGACCCACAGACTGAAGAGATTTTATTCTATCCTCACACTTAATTGACAGGTTTAATTCTAGGGTTTTTTTGCCCAAAAATTTGAGTTGCTCCATTGTTTTCTAGCTTCTAGTATTAATACTGAGCAATCCAATGACACTTTGATTGTGGGTCCTTTGTATGTGCCTTTCCCTCTATTTTATTTCATGAGTCCTTTTTAAGACCAATGTGCCTTGGTCTTAAAAAGGTGTGGGTTTTTTCTTGATTTCTGCATTGGTTTTGTTGCCTGTTCATTCTTCTTTTTGCTATTTCTATATTTTGGTCTCTGAGTCTCCCTTTAGAGATTTTCCTTAACAGTCCAGTGATTCCTGGCTTTCCATTCATATTTAAGCCAACTGCTGGGAGGATTTGTCAACTGGGAGACTTTACTCCCGAGCAGTAGGTTTGGCAAACTGGGACCTGTGAGTCAAGTCTGACCCACTGCTTGTTTTTATATGGTGCTAAGGATGGTTTTCATAGTGCTAAATGTTGAAGAGAATCATGAGAACAACAATATTTTGTGACACATGAAACTTCTTCATATTTTTACTCTAATTAGCTTACTGTAGAAAACTGAGTGAACCCAGAAGTTGGAATTCCTGTAGCGAAGAAAACAATCTCACATCCCCCTTCAAGGGCTTATGTTCTTAATTAAGAGCATTTCTGACTATCCCAACTACTAGAGAGCCCCAGTGCCAATACAACCCAGAGTTTAGGCACGTCCCCTCACATCTGCCTCTACATAAATGCTTTGAAAAGACAATGCTGATAGGGCTGCTCTGGAAAGGACACTGTGCCCAGAGTGTAATTGTTTTGTACCAAGATTTCCAAGTCCCAAGATGGGTCCTGCGGGGCATTCTGCGTCAGAGGGGAGGATAGGGGGCTGAAAGATAGCAGAGATTTGTGGAGACATATGCACACCCAGCATCTGAGATCACTTGTTTTCAAGCTGGATGGAATAGAAAGATTCCAGATTTCCATTTGAAAAAAATATATCCATCAGCTCACATGACTCTACTACTCAGACATTTCCATGGTTTTCCATCACATTTAGCACCAACCCTAAGTTTCTGACCATGGTCTAGAAGTTCCTGCATGCTCTGGTCTCCTCTCTCTCTCTGTGTGACTTCCTCTGTTGCTGGTTTACCATTTCTTTGCTCTGCACTACCCACACCAGCCTCCTCTCTACTCCTTGACCATGCTGAGCTAGTTTTCTTCTGATTCTTTGCAATTGCTCTTCACTCTGCCTGGTACAGTTTCCCCAGATCTTCAGATGTTTTGTGTATTTCCTCTCAGAACCATTCCCCACCTTTGCCTCTCTCTGTGCTACATGATTGATCCTTACAAATTACATCTCCCAGCTGCCTCTGCCAATTAGTTTCCAGTTAAGTTTGGTTAGTGAGAGACATTTGAGACATTTGTCCTTTGGGGTTGTGGGATGTGGGGGGAAGGGAGGAAAGATGGAGGGGAAGCACCCAGGAAATTTCTTCCCTTTTCTCTCTTTTGGGTGATATCTCCAGAAATCACTGTGTGTTTTCCATGGTTCCAGCACTTGCAAAGTGGCTTTGGCCTCTGGACTTTTTTTCTTTATTCTACAGCCCAAGGGTCAATCGCAAATCTCTAGGTTGTCACATTGTCACCTGTTTGCTCTTTAAGCATTTCTAACATCATCATAACTGATTCTCCGTATTAAATCTAGACTATGTATTGGACGACTTCTTTCCTGTTTGGATCCTGACTGATGTTTCTTGCTTTATGTTTTCCATATCACTTTATCACTACCTCCTGGAATATTACTTACTGGTTTACTTATTTATTTTCTGTCTCTCCTGTTAGAATGTAATTTCCACGAGGTGCACGTGCTTGAAAACTCTAGAGCAATCATCTGAACCTGCTGAGATTTAGAGAGCCATGAATTTCCACTTCCTGATGATTTACCAGAAAGCTGGAAATAAGGGCCAGCTATGTGGTTTTTCTTCTCTCTCTCTCTCTTTCTGGAGAGCAGTAGGGAAGGAAGCAGCACATTTGGTAGGATAGAGCCTGAGTCAATTACTACATAGAAAGCTTTAACTGCCCTAACTTAACTTTAGTTAAGTTCTTTATTATATTTCCAGCTTTAGGGAAGATGCTCAAGTTCTGGCTCCAGAAGCCCATTGAGAGTAATGGGAACTGACTCTATGTAGAAAGAGGTAAAACTGTAGGAAATATTTGGGAACATTAGGGAAGGGACAAGTGGACTGGCAGGCAGAGGAGGATGCAGGGTTTTCCATGAGGCAAAGCAGGTAGGAAATCATGTATGGAAATAATAGTAGTTAACATTGGATGTGCGAAACACTGTTCTGTGTCCTGTCCTAAGTGTTTTGCATTATTAACTCTAATATGAATATATGTGACTAATGGTGTATAAAACTGTATTAAGCCACATATTTAAAAATACCCAAACTAACCACATACTCTATATGTTTAAAAGAGCAGCCATTTAACTTGTTCTTGAATTACTTATTTACTTTTAAAAGAACACATCAGTTATATAAATAAGAGAATCTGCAAATATCAATCTTAGACATATACCAGCATATAAGAGGAGTTAGTGTCACTTTTTGCTAAACACTGAGATAATAGACGGGAATAAAGGATGACTTCTTGTCTCCTCACAGAGGGCTATGTACGTGAAATATATGAGTCTCTTCTACTTCATACCATCTTTAGTAGCCACTTTCATTTCCAAGGGTTATTTAGGAGTATGGGTTTTAATTTTCAAGTATTTCAAGAATTGCTTAGGTATTTTTTATTATTTATTTTAATTTTATTGGATTATGATTACGGAATGGCCTGAAGTCTCTACTGTAAAATTTTTTGCTAAGAACATCTTTTTGTGGCCATTATATAACTGATTTTGTAAATATGTCATGGACATGTAGGAAAGGAAATAAGATTATCTATTTGAAACATCTCTACTTACAGTATTATGAGTTGTTTACTGTATTATTTTATCCTTTTTTCTTGCTTATTTTGTCTTATTCTTACTTTCTAGCTTACTTCTGAGAGAGATATTTTTAAATCTGCCACTATATTTTATATATATTTGCATTTCTAAAGATTTTTCTTGTTCATACGCTTTTATGCATACAGATCTATGAATGTTATCTTTTTTGAAAGATATGACTTTTATAACTTGTGACTTTTATCATTATATTCTTTCTTTATCCTGTTTAGTGCTTGGAACTTTAACTTACATAATATTAATGTTTCCTCTGCTATTTATTTTTGTTTGTGATTGCCTAGTATTATTTTGCCTTCCCTCTTGTTTTTTGCCTTTTAGACAAAAAATCCACTGTTGAAAGTGGTTTTCTTATAAACAATATGTAGCTCAGGCTTAATTTTTTTTTTTTTTTTAATACTAAAGTAGCAGTGCCTGTCTTTAAATAGGAAAATTCAATCTGGTTACCTTCAGAGTTCTAGTTGATACACTTGGTTTTATCCCACCCATTTTCATTAATAATTACATCTTTATTTGTTATGCCCTTATTTCTTCTTATTTTTATAAGTTTGATCAAGTTACTTTTCGTTCTTTAATTTCCCTTACCAATCTGGAAGTTCTCTTGAATATTTTTATTTGGCCATTGATATATTTCCCTTCTGTTACCCTTTTGATCAAACACACATTAATCTATTGGATTGACTCCAAGTTTTGAACTATGCAAAACCTCAAGGCCTTTGGTGAAGTCATAAGCAAATGATGCACCTCAAGAGGCAATATTTTCCTTCCTACTAATAAGGTTTCAGGAGCTAGAGCTATTAATGGGGAAAAATATAAATAGGTATGTTTTAACAGTTGAGTTTGTGAAGAAGTCAAGACCAGGAAAACACAAATGAGATAGTGCCCTTGTTGGGTAACCACACAAGGCCCACAAGGTAAACCACAGAGGTGTAAAGATGGGATTAGGAGTCATCTGGCACAAATGCAGTGGAGGATCAGCACATGGGCCTTTAGTTGGATTTGACAGAGCTGCCCTCCCTAAATCTTCCAGGGTATGCCAGGGGTCAGAGGAATGCCGACAGTACAAGGTCAGGAAGTATAAATAAGTCAATCTCTATGATGGGAAACCTAATGATCAGTAGTAAGAAGAATGACCAGAATTTTATATGCATGTGGAACAGCAACTGAATCTGTTACCAAGTCCTCATGTTCTTTTGGTAAAACGGGACTGTAATGAGTTCACATATATGGCTCTAAAATCGCAACAGTATTCATGAAACTATGAATACTTTGCTCATTAGGGAATCCAATTCTCACCTCTTTATGAGGCAGCACTGTGTTTGCCTGCAAGTCTCTGAGACCACTCCTCCAAGCCTCTGTGACTTTGAACGTCCGCTCTTCAAGACCCCATCATTTTCTTCTAATGAACAGAATATAAAGTGGGGCCTGAGCAGAGGCTGCAACCCCTCAAAGCCCACCTCTCTGGCTTGTTTCCCCCCTATTCTATTCTTCTTTCCTATTCTGTGTTTTTCACTTAACCCTGGAAAGCCCACCTCATTTGCTTTCTCTAATATATTTAGATTTTGACCTTGGTTCACAATTTTGCTCAAGGTATGTTTTTTTTTTTTTTAAACTCCATGACTGATCTTAGCCCATTTTATAATTTAACCTTTGTGTCCCCCCTCCCAACTTTAAATATTTAGGGTTTTTTTTTCTTTTTCCATCAATATAAGAAACTCTTTGAGGTCATAAAATGTGTCTTTTGCTTGATTTTCTCTTTCTTTAAACTTGAATAGTGATATGTGGGCCTTAAATACTTAAAAAAGTTTATTTAATTGATGTTTGTAGTGGAAGTATAGAAATATGCAAATATAAAAATGGAAGAAATTTTAAGATGCCAGTTGAATAGCATTGCAAATTATTTTAGGAAGAGCTATTGAAATATCAATGGATAAGAAAAACTATTTTTAGAACTGTAAGAATCAGTCAAGCAGAATTCTAGTATTAAATGGTGTTATTGAAAATGATGAAAGAACCAACAACACAATAAAAATGGATGAAGGATATAAATACACTCCCAGAGACAGAAATATAAAAGCCTCTTATTAAACACAAGAAGAGATACTCAACCTCACTCATTCTAAGAGAAATTCATATTAAACTGATAAGAACTTCTGATTCTTGCCAAGACAGTAAGAGGAATCAGATTTAATCTTCTGCCTTAATAACATAGAAAACTAGATAAACCATATGAGATAAGTTTTCAGATATTAGGCAATAAGCACCCCAGGTCTGTGATCCTTGAGAAACAATAAAACAACCGCAAACAAACAAACAAAAAAGAAAGACCTGTACCACAGTCTCCCCTTATCTGTGATTTTGCTTTCTGTAGTGTTAGTTACCATGGTCAACTGTGTTTGTTAGTAGCTTCACACTACATCACAAGGTCTACGTCACTCACCTCACTTCATCACACATAGGCATTTTATCATCCCACATCATCACAAGAAGAGGAAGAATACAATATAATGAGATATTTTGTAAGAGAGCACATTCATGTAACTTTTATTATAGTACATTGCTATAATTGATCTATTTTCTTATGAGTTATTGTTGTTAATCTCTTATGGTGCCTAATTTACAAATTAAGCTTTATGGTAGGCAGAAATATATATATAAATATATAAAAATATATGTCACTTAATATATATATTAAAATAAATGGCATTTAATATATATATTGTTTTTCCTATACATATATTCCATGATTTCAGGCTTTCACTGCTATGTCTTGAAATATATTCCTCACAAATAAAATGAAACTACTGTAATTGCTCTAGCTTGCTGTGCCTGGACACTTTCTAGGCTTCAGTGCGGAAAGAAGGAACTTGACAAAATAGGCTCTCTGGTTGAGAAGAGGATGAAGATTAGAGTTCAGGGAAGCCAAAGGCTAGAAATTGTGGGGCAGATCCTGGAAAGGAGGAACTAGCTCAGAGGGAAGTGGAGATCTGTGTGTGTGGGGGGGGGGGCATCCCTGGGTGTTTTGCTGATGACTAACGTATACATGCATGAGAAGAAACCACCTGCAGCTGGGTTAAAATCTTCTGAAATGTCAGTAGGCAGACAAATTCCAGGACTTCACCTAGACTGGAAATAGTCTGTGTTCATGCCTTCTGGGGTGGAAAGACCTAATACTTAGGTATTTAGTAGAATTCTAAGTAGAGCTAAATTGGTCCTAGACTAAAACCTGATCTAGGTCTATTCTAACGAAGTTTAAAGGCAGAACTTGAAATAATGCAACTGATTTCATATTACCTAATTATGCATAAAAATAAAACACAATATTATTTAAAGGAATATGAGAAATCCAGCAACAAGCAAGATAAAATTATAATTTCCCCCCAAAAAAACTACCAGACATGCAAATATGCAGACAATATAATCCATAACTCAGAAAAAAACAATCAGTACAATCACAAAGACAGAAATCATGAAACTACCAGACAAGAATGTTAAAACAGCTAAAATAAATATGTCTCGTGTGTTTATGAAAACATGGGCAGTATGAGAAGAAATATGGGAGACAAAAAATAAATGGCACTTAAATGAAGCATATTTTATAGTTTTCAAATAAATGAAAATTTAATATCTGAAATGAAAGATGTACTGGATGAAGTTAATATCAAATTAATAATTATAGAAAAAGTGATCAATGAACTTGAAGACATAGCAATAGAAATTATCTGAAATGAAGCACACAGGAAAAAATGAAAAAAATAACTGGGCAGTAGTAACCTATAGGTTATGTAGTCTAATATGCATTTAATTAGGATCCCATAAAAAGGAGTGGGATAGAAAAATTATTTAAAGAAATACTGATCAAAAACTTTCTAAATGTGATGAAATTTCAAACTCCTAAATCCAAGAGACTCAATTAATCCAGCAGATTTTACATACAGATAGCCAGGACAAAGCACACCATAATCAAATTGTTGAAAACCACTAACAAAGAAAAAAAAACCTTAAAAGCAGACAGAGAATACAGACATATTGTGCCAGAGGAACAAAGATAGGAATGATAGAAGAATTCTTATCAGATGTTATGCAAGCCAGAAGACAGTACAGAGACATATTTAAAGCACTAGAAGAAAAGAAATCTGTCAACCTAGAATTCTCTAACCAGTCAAAATGAAAAAAAAAAAAAAAGACATTCAGATATATGAAAACTGAAGGAATTCATTATCAGTATATCTTTACTTCAATAAATATTTTTAAAAATTCATCAGGGAGAGGAAAAGAATACCAGAGGGAAGTTTGGATTTCTATAAAGGAATGAGGAATACTAAAAATGGAAACTATATGGGTAATATAACAGGTATATTTTTCTTACCTTAAAAATTTATTTAAAAACAAATTATCTGGGGTATCTGGGGTACCTGGGTGGGTTAGTTGGTTAAGTGGCCAACTCTTGATTTCAGCTCAGGTCACCATCTCAAGGTCCTGAGATTGAATCCTGCATCTGGCTCTGCATTCATTGGGGGTTCTGCTTTGGGATTCTCTCTCTCCCTCTGCCCCTCCCCCTGCTCTCTCTCTGAAATATATAAATATTTAAAACAAACAAACAAAACCCAAAACAAATGGTCTATTTAAAGCAAAAATATCGACAATGTATTATGGAAGTTATAACATGTATAGTAGTAAAAAGCATGACAAAAATAACAGAGGATAAGGGAGGAAATGGAAGTATACTGCTGTAAGATTCTTACCCTTATACCTATAAAGTGTATAATACTAGTTAAAAATAGGCAGCGATAAGTTAAAGATGTAAATTGCAAACCCCAAGGCAACCACTGAAATATGAAACAAAGATATATGGCTAAGAGTCAATAGCAGAAAATAAAATGGGATCATAAAAAACCACTCAGTTAACCTAAAAGAAGGTAGGAAACGGGGAGGGGGTAGAAATAGAGAGTGAATAGAAAAAAAAAGAAAAAGAAACAGGGCTGCCGCGGTGGCACAGCGCTTTAGCGCCGCCTGCAGCCTGGGGTGTGATCCTGGAGACTTGGGATCGAGTCCCACGTCGGGCTCCCTGCATGGAGCCTGCTTCTCCCTCCGCCTCTCTCTCCTCTCTCTCTCTCTCTCTCTCTCTCTCTCTGTGTGTTTCTACAAATAAATAAACAAAATCTTTTTTTTTAAAGAAACAAATAGAAGATTTAAACTCAATTGCATTGTTAATCACATGTTAAAACACATGTTAATAGTCTAAATCTCCCAATTGAAATGCAAAGATTGTGAAATTGTATAAAAATGCAGGATCTAATAATATTCTGTTTATAAGAAATCCAAAAATCTAAAAACACAGGTTAAAAGCAAAAAAATAAAAAATAAATTATACCATGCAACACTTACAAATTAAAAAAGCTGGAGTGGGCTTTATTAATATCAAACAGAGTAGAATTGAGAACAGGGAACAGTAACAGGAAAATAACTTTCTTTAATGATAAACAAGTCAGTTTATCAAGGTGACATAGGAATTCTAGATGTGCATGCACCTACTAACTAGTCAAAATACATGAGGCAAAACTGATAGATCATAAAGGAGAAATAGATGAATCCACAACTATAGGTAGAAATTTTAATAGTATTCTTTCAGTAATTGATAGAACAAGTAGACCGAAAATCAAAAATGACATACAACACTCAAACAACACTGTCAACCAACCCAACCCAGTGAACAGAACACTCCATCTAACAACAGAAAAATTGGACACAGAACATTTATCGAGATAGGCCATAAAACATAAAATAAGTGTCAGTTAATAAGATTGAAATAATAAAAGGCATATTTTCTGACCAAAAAAGGTGTAAGTTAGAAATTGATAACAAGAAGATATCTGAAAATCCTAGATATTTGAAAATGAAACAACACATTTCTAACTAATCCATGGTTCAAAGAAGAAATCACAATGATAAGTTAGAAGATATTTTAAGCTGAATGAAAGTAAAACACAGCAAAATAAAATCTGTGAGATGTAGCTAAAGCGATGCTTATTAAAGGGAAATTAAAAAAAAAAGGGGGGAAATTTATGCCATTAAGTGTGCATATTAAAAAAAAGGAGAAAGTTCTTAAATCAATGATCCAAGCTTAAATCTTAAGAAACTAGAAAAAGAAAGTAAATAAAGTCTAATGTGAGCAAAAGAATATAATAATAAAGACAAATCCAGAATCCTTGAAATAGAAAATAGAAAAGTAACAGAGAAAAACAATGAAACCCAAAGTTGGATTTTTGAAAAGATTAATAATATTGATAACCTTTTAGTTAAATTGTACAGAAAAAAAAGAAATAAAATACAACCTATATCAAGAACGGGAGAGGAGAAATCACTTCAGATTCTACAAGTATTTAAAAAATAATAGGAGAATATTATGAGTGACTTCATGGCATTAAATCTGATATAAAGATAAAGTGAACAAATTTATGAATGACAAATTAGTTAAATTCACTTAAGGAGAAATGTATAATACAGATAGTCTTAAATCTATTCAAGAAATTGAATTAATAGTTAAAAACGTGTCCAAAAAGAAAATTGTATGTCCAGTAAGCTTTACTGGTTAATTAACCAAATGTTTAATTTTTAAAAACCCACTATTTCTGTGAGACTTCTTCCAGAAAATAGACAAGAAAGGAACACTTCCAAATTCATTTTATGAGGCCAGCATTACACCAATACCAAGCCCATAAAAGAAAAGGAAGAAAACTGTACACCACTAATCTTCATGGACACAGAGGCAATAAACTTTGACAAAATTTTGGTAGATCATATCCAGGAATAAAAAGAGTAATACATCCATCGTGACCAAGTGGTTCATCATAGAGATGCAAGGTTGTCTTAGCATTTGGAAGTCAATCAATGAAATTTGCCACATTAACAGAC
The DNA here is from genome assembly GCF_053574225.1 of Canis aureus. NCBI lineage: Eukaryota > Metazoa > Chordata > Mammalia > Carnivora > Canidae > Canis > Canis aureus. Next base: position 24,547,656 of record NC_135644.1, on the reverse strand, counting down.
TAATAAAGAAAAGCCATATAACCATTTACCAGATGCATTAAAAACATTTGACAAAATTCAACATCCATTTATGAAAGTACTCTCAGCACAGTAAGAATAAGAAGGAACTTCCTCAATATGATAAAGACAACTTACAAAAACCTACATCCTATATCACAATTGATGGTAAAAAACCAAAGAATTGGGGCACCTGGGTGGCTCAGTGGTTGAGGGTCTGCCTTTGGCTCAGGTCATGATCCCGGGGTTGTGAGATGGAGTTCCACATTGGGTTCCCTGCAGGGAGGCTGCCTCTCCTTCTGCCTGTGTCTCTGCCTCTCTCTCGTGTCTCTCATGAATAAATAAATAAAATCTTTAAAAAATAAAAAAAGACCAAAGAATTTCCCCCCAGATTAAGAACAAGGCAAAAATGTTCACTCTCATCATTTTCTTCTCGAAATGGTACTGGAGATATAAGCTAGTGCAATATGGCTAGGAAAAGAAATACAGTCATACACATAAGAAAGAATAATATTTTATTTACAGATAACATGATCACCTACCTAAAAAATTAATAATGAATTTAGCAATGACTTATACAAGGCCAATATACAAACATCAAATGCATTTCTATGCTACCAACAATTGGAAATTAAAATGAAAACACCACTTACAAGAGCATCAGAAATTAAATATTTAGGGATCCCTGGGTGGTGCAGCGGTTTAGCGCCTGCCTTTGGCCCCGGGGCGCGATCCTGGGGACCCGGGATAGAATCCCACGTCGGGCTCCCGGTGCATGGAGCCTGCTTCTCCCTCTGCCTGTGTCTCTGCCTCTCTCTCTCTCAATGTGTGTGACTATCATAAATTTAAAAAAAAAAATGTTAAAAGAAATTAAATATTTAGGATTAAGTTTTAAAAAAATATTTAAAATTTGTACAATAGAATCTATAAAACATTGCCAAGAGAAAGAAAAGATCTAAATTAATGAAGAGAAAGGCCATTTTTACAGATGAGAATAGTTATTGTTAAAATGTCAATTTTCCCCAAATTGGTATGTAATTTTGGCATGATCCCAGTAAAAATGTGATTCTATTTATGAAATTCACATGATTCTAAATGTAAATAGAAATGTGATTCTAAAATGTAAATAGAAATAAAAGGACCTAGAATAACCAACATGCTTTTGCAGAAGAACAAAATTATAGGACTTATGCAATCTGAATTTAAGAGTTACAACAAAGATAAGGTCATTAAGATAGCATAATATTGGTATAAGATAGACAAATAGAGCAATGGAACAAAATAGAGTCCAGAAACAGATTCTCATATACATGGTCAAAAAATGTCAAGAAGATTCAACAGGGAAAATAATAATCTTTTTGATAAACAGTGCTAGAGCAAATGGATATCTGTATCTAAGACGAAACACAACCCTTACATCACGTCACACACAAAGATTAACTCAAAATGGATCACAGACAGAAATGTAAAAGCCGAACTAGTACACTTCTAGGAAAAAATATAGGGTATTATGCTGAGTGAAGTAAGCCAGTCGGAGAAGGACAAACATTATATGTTCTCATTCCTTTGGGTAATATAAATAATAGTGAAAGGGAATATAAGGGAAGGGGGAAGAAATGTGTGGGAAATATCAGAAAGGGAGACAGAACGTAAAGACTGCTAACTCTGGGAAACGAACTAGGGGTGTTGGAAGGGGAGGAGGGCGGGGGGTGGGAGTGAATGGGTGATGGGCACTGGGGGTTATTCTGTATGTTAGTAAATTGAACACCAATAAAAAAAAAAAAAAAAAGAAAACCTATGTGACCTTGGTTAGCAGAGATCTGTTAGATAGAAAACCAAAAGCACAAACCATAAACCAATTAGTGGTCATTGGAATTCATTAAAATAAAGAATTAGAATATTTTGCTCTTCAAATGACTTTTTTAAGAAAGAAAGGCAAACCACACCCTGGAAAAATATTTGTAAAAGATGTGTCTTTAATAATAGACTTTAACTGGAATATATAAGAATACTTAAGAAAAAATAATAAAAAAGAATACTTAAGCTCAATAATAAGAAAACAACATGATAAATACTAGACAACATATCTGAATAGGCATTTCACCAAAGAAGGTATGTGAATGGCAAATAAGCATATGAAAAGATGCTCAACATCATTATCATGAGGAAAAACAAATTAAGACCTCAATTACTATCACATATTCACTAAAATGACTATAGTTAGAAACTGACAATATTTTCTATTGGGAAGGATATGATATAAATGGAACTCTCACACATTGCTAGTAGGAATAAGAAAGGGATACAGCAACTTTGGAAAAGAATTTGATAGTTTCTTACAATGTTAAAAATACATATCATACAATCCAGCAATACCATGTCTAGAGTATTGAAGGTATCCAAGAGAATTAAAACATATTTTCATGCAAACAGTTATACTTAAATATTTATGGCTTTCTTTCTTTCTTTTTTTTTAAAAGATATTATTTATTTATTTGACAGAGAGAAAGAGAGAACACAAGCAGGGGGAGCAGCAGAGGGAAAGGGAGAAGCACGCTCCCTACGGAGCAGGGAGCCCACTGCTGAGCTCCATCCCAGGACCCTGAGATCATGACCTGAGCCAAAGACAGATGCTTAACCTACTGAACTGCCCATGTGCCCCTATTAATGGCTTTTTTAATATTAACTCCAAACTGGGAATAACCAATTTGTCTATCAATTGGTAAGTGGATAAACAAATTTTAGTTTATTCTAGTTTATTTAGTTTATTCTACTCTGCAACAAAAGGAATAAAAGATTGGTACACAGAGCATGGATAATGCTCAGAAACATTTTGCGTAGGAAAAGAAATATAGAAACAGTATACGCCTTATGAAGTTTGTATGAAGTTCTGTAAAAGACAAAACAGTAATAACCAAAAGCAAATTAGTGATTATAAGGGACTGGGGATGGGACTATGAGATTGTCTATGAAAGGGCATGAGGGAATTTTTTTGCATCTGATGGAAAGTTTTTTATTGCATTTGTGGTTGTGGCCACATGACCATATATATTTGTCAAAATTCATCAAATTGGACACTTAAAATACATTTTATTATATAAGGCATACCCCTCTAGGGTGATTTTAAAATCTACTCAGACAATTTTTAACCTACAAAACTGCAAAACCCTTAAAATTTGATAATGCACTGTACTGATAAGACTTTGAAGAAATGGACACTGTTATGCATCATTTGTTATGGGTATAAAATTGTTCCTTATGTTATAGAGGGCCATTTGGTAGTATCTGTCAAAATTGCTAATGTATATAGCCTTAGAAAATCTATTTCTCAGAAATCACTGTAGTCATATTCTTGCATATGTGCAAAAAGGTTTATGTACAAGAATACATTCTGCTGTGTAATAATAAATGGTCGGAAATAACCTGAATGTCTATCAGTGGGGAACTAGTTCAATAAAGTACGGTATGTCATACAACAGAATGCCAGACTATTGTTGAAAAGATTGTGGAAGATTTTTTGAAGATACATTGTAAATTGGAAAAAAAAAGGTACTGCAAAATATGTAAAAGAAATGCAGGTGAAAAAAGAAGTTATATTGGCTTAAACATACTTAAAAATTCTCTGAAAAGGTAAATATGTTAATAAAATGGTTACCCACTGGGAAGAAAAGGGAACTGAAAAAAAATGGAGCACTATATATATTTTATACTTTTTGAGTTTGAATTCTAAAAATTTAATAATAGTTTAATAAAAATGTGAATTCATAAAGTGTATATATTATAAACACAAATATATGTGGGAAGAAAAATCCCTGAGAAGAAAAACGTGTATCTAAGGGAAAAAGAAAGAACATGGATGCTAAATAAGGATTTGGATGAAGTTAATTATGATGCAAATTGATTAGACATTTAATTAGTGATCTTAAATCTTTCAGACATGCATGAAAGATGAACAAACGATGTCTATAAAAGAAGTTATAAAAATCTTGAAAACACACTCATTAAAATGTATTAAAAATATTCAACTCAGTGTACAACTTAGTAGCTATGGATGACATTATTAAGATAATTACCATCCTTATTCAAGAAATAATTATAGAAAACCTATCACAGCTATATCACTGTGTCTACAGGATACACGAAGCAGAGACATACCTCTTCCCTTTAGAAGGCTAAGAATCCTTGATGAGGACAAGACTCAAACACATGAAACGTTAAATAAATACAAGTTAAAATATGGCAGGACGTGCCTGTATGACCAGCAGGGAGATGGTCAATAAGCTGGGGACCACGATAGAGAGTAGGAATAAAATGGGAAGAGGTACCCTTTCTCGGATGAGGTGCGGTGCTTGAGCGATGAGTGGGAGCAAAGGGAGGGAGTGGAACAATGCACAGATCAGACCAGAGGGCAGGACTTCAGGTGAGAGATGGAGAAGATAAAGGAAGGACATAAGAGACTGTGATGCTGAACTACTTACAGGCACACGATGCCACCGGAAGCTTGGAGCAGGGCTGAGCCTGCCCTGTGGAGTTGTGAATAAAGCATGTCCAGCTGCAGTGGGCAGGATGAGAGACTCCAGGCAGAGACCAATTAGGGAAATGTCATAACTTAGGTGTGAAGTGGTAACAGATTCTGGCCAAGAGTCTGGCCTTGGAAAGGAAGGCACACATCCAAAATAGATTACTGCAGGAGACACAAGACTTGGTGACCAATCAGATGTGTAGGAGATAAGAAGGAGAGAATCAAAGCCGTCTCTGGGTTTGAGACTGACTTGCAGAGTCAATGATAGTGCCATGACAGAAAGAAGAAAGGGAAGACGCTGCCTTAGGGGAGGAGGAGGGGGAGTGTGATTTTAAAAGTACGTTGCTGGAGGGGTGCCTGGGTGGCTCAGTTGGTTAAGTGTCTGACTCTTGGTTTTGGCTCAGGTCATGATCAGGGTTGGGAGATGGAACCTCTGCACTCAGCAGGAAGTCTGCTTCCCTTCTCCCTCTGCCCTCCGCCTCTTACATGCATGTGCAAATACACACACACTCTCTCTCAAATAAACAGGTAAGTCTTTTTTAAAAATATTTTATTTATTTATTCATGAGAGACACAGAGAGAGAGGCAGAGACACAGGCAGAGGGAGAAGCAGGCTCCATGCAGGGAGCCTGAGGTGGGATTCAATCCCGGACTAGGATCACGCCCTGGGCTGAAGGCGGCGCTAAACCGCTGGGCCATCCAGGCTGCCCATAGGTAAGTCTTTAAAAACAAAACAAAACAAAACAAAACAAACAAAACAAAACTGTGTTGGAGCAGCATACTGGATATCAAGTAAAAATGTCCAAATACAGTTAGAAGGAGAGACCAGACTTGCATAAATGAAATTGGGAAGTCATCAAAGGGCAGAAGGATAAAGAGGAAAAGTAACAGTTTGATGGAAGCTCCGAAGGAGACAGGTACAGATAAGATGTGGCCCCAATAATGGCTAACACAGTAGGGAGGCCAAAGGGATTAAGGCCTGAAAAAAAATTCATTAGATATGGCACATAGGAGGTCAGCCGTTCCAGCCAAGGGGGCAGTTGAGGATAGGATTCCATGGGAAGAGGTTGTGGGGGAAGAGGCCCCACAGTATTAGAGACAGAGGGTACTGACTATTTACTTAACGAAGTGTCAGGAAAATCAGGGAGGAAAAAAATACAGCCAGAGTACTACCAAATGGTCACATATTTTGGGAAGCAAAGGCAGAGGAAAAACCTGAAGAGGCATTGCACGTGAGTCCTGAAAACAAGTTCTAGATGCGTAATATCTACAGTTGTCTTAATTTTAAAACGTTTGAGTGGATATTGACATTTTTGTCAGTGCATATATTTAAAAGAAAGCCAGTCTTCCAATGAAAGTGAAGAAGAGTGTGTTTCCTGGCACCCTAGAACAGAGTCCCAGTCTAGAACCCCACAGGCTGAAATCTGGCTCGCAGACACGTGTTGCCTGAGAGCCACGACCCCCATCCCTCCCTGTTACCCCATAGCTGGCCTAAGCCACATAGACATTTGCATTTTCAACTTCTGCTCTAATACTTTCTATAAGGCTAAATCACCCAACTGAGAGAGAAACATTAAAATAAATAACCCAATAATTCAAGGCAAATCCATCCTGACTGAATATACTTTTTTTTTTTTTTAACACACTGAGTTCGGTAAATTTTATTTCTTGTTGTTATTTTCTTCTGAGTAATCTCAACGTGCAGAAGCTGTCTGTGCGCCCTCACCCAGGGCTCACTCTCTCGAAGAACTGATTACGGTTCGAGGGCTCTCACCCTTGCCTTTGCCATGTGCTCCTGGTCGCTTGAGTGCTCCTTTTATCCCGTTCTGTCTAATTACCATGCAAACCCTCTGTTGAGCTTTCAATTAGCAAGTTATCTTCATCTGAAGACTGGAAACCCTGGGCTCTTTCAGCATATATTAGACAGCTAAAATATGAAATTAAAGAAAACAGAGTTTTAGCCAACAGAAACAAGTGACTCATTTCCTTGTGAAAACACACAAGGTTTATGTTACTCTGGCAACTATATTCCAGAACAGCATCTCTCCCCTCCCCTTTTATGTGTTCCTGTTACAGTCTGTGTTCTGTGGTGACCTAATGTGGAACCAAGTCACTTAGTGATTCATGAGACTGGAGAATGGTGCTTTCAACTCAGCTCATCCAATGTCCTTTTGACCGAAGGAAGAAAAGTTTACTTTGCACAAAGAGAGGAACTGTAAGAGGAGAGAACTCTTGACTGAGTGCTGGCCTAGGGTGTCAGTGTGGTCCTGCTGTGACTTTCAAAACACCACAACTGGTTCCAGTATGTTAGAATTCTAAGTGTTTTTCTAAAGGCAGCTGATTAAATCAGTGTTCAACCTGTATGCGTGCCGCGCAGGGAAATGAAGATTTAGAGACTGGTTTCACAAAGACCCCAGATGTTTCTTGGGCCTCGCATCATGGGCGGGAATTTCATGGTGTTCAGGGCCAAAATTTCAATCCAAATTATTCCAACTTTCCAAAGCAGAAATGTGTAGAGCAAAAACAGTTACACTAACTCTCTCTCTCTCTCTCTCTCTCTCTCTTTTTCCCCTAGGTTTTAAGCTCTCTGGGGTACTGGCAAAGAAGTGGAGAGAAGCTTCAATTTATTAGGCTCTTGCTGCTGATGTTATTCGAAAATTATGGTCTGGATGAAGGGAAGGCTTCAAGATTTTAAGTTTAGAGACTCTTCTTGAGCAGCTATATATTTTTATTGAAAGGGCAGTAAATTTTGTAGCTATTAGAATGTGACAGACTAAAAATGACGTGTATGAAGATTTTTGGTTTCTCATACTTACAGTCTGTCTGTGCAAGAGATTTTCAGCCTTGCTCAGCCATTTTTCCCCCTCAAAAAGTGTCTTGCCAGTTCTCTGGGCTTTGGAGAGAGAAAGAGAGAGAGAGAGAGAGATGGGAAAAGTGGGAGGATGAAGGAAAATGATTTAGTGTCAATTTATATATAATGTATTTATATATAATGTCAATTTATATAATGAGGGGCTAGGAGAAAGAAGTTATGTTAAAAGTATTAAGAAAAGTTGGGGCGCCTGGGTGGCTCAGTTGGTTGAGCAACTGGCTCTTGATTTTGGCTCAGGTCATGATCTCGGGGTCCTGGGATCAAGCTTGGCCTTGGGCTCAGGGTTCAGCAGAAAGTCTGCTTATAGATCCTCTCTCTCTCTGCCTCCTTCTACCCTTACTCGTGCTCTCTTGAGGCCTCTTTCTCTCTTGAATAAATAAAACTAAATCTTAAAAGAAATAGTAGAAAAAGTCATACAGAATGAAGGTAGAGGAGATTTTTTTGGAGGATTTGAGGAGAAAGGTCCAGAAATTGTTCATATATGTGATAGTGGCAGATGGGAAGGGAGAAAATGGAGGATTTTAATAATAATTGCTGGGATTCATCATAGTGTTGAGGAAATATAAGAAAAGGATCTGATTTATTTTGAAATCAAAATTCAACTTGTTTGCAGGAATTGTATATGTTTATCCATAACATGGCTCTGGAACATGAACCATATGGGTCATGGTATTGTAAACATTAGAAAGTGTTATTATTTTAAAAATTACTTGGCAAAACTCAAAATTATTCCTCCTAGAAAGATAATCTTAACTTGGAGAATGCTGAGTAGAAATTGCTTTCTTTCTTTTCTTTCTGTCTTTTTCCTTTTCTTTTACTTTCCATGTGTCATTTCTAAATATTAGGGAAGAAGGCAAAAGTCAACAATTTATTTAGGATAAAACACTCTTATTCAATGTTATTTATCATCAGGATAACATCTAATGTGAATGGCTTTCCCTCCCAATGTAAATAAGTGAAAGACTTTGGGAATAATTTTAAATTTGAATCAGTTCATTATAATTTTTTACATGATTTTCTTTTAATGAAAGAATTTACTGATTTTATTTCTTACTGCAATTTTTCTCTTTTTTCTGACATCAATTCAGCTTCTGGATATTAAAAAAAAGTCCATCTGTTGGGCATATAGCTTGTGAGGTTGCAATTACAAATTCTCCATAGGAATACTGATAAAAACTTTTGAAATTGATAATCCAAAGAATTGCAAAATATTTTCAGTTTGTTCAGCAATGTAAAATGAGAAAGCATTTTGCCGTACAGCATTAATAAGGCATGTTTTACATTTTTGAAAATTATAATTGTCTACTATAAACATTAATGGATCACATCTACATAACTGTATAAGTGCCAGTTTATAAATATTTCAAACATGAAATATAAAATATGAATGAATTATAATTGACTACAAGAATTGAACTTTAATAGAAATAAACACTAACCAGAATCCTAACTATCAGCTTTAAAAAAATGTTACAGGCCACACCATATTGGCTCTGAAATGTATCATCATTATTAGTGAACAATGAAAGAAACATCAGATTCTCTATTTGGCCAACTGTTGTGGGGCCATCTATTAAACTTCATGATAATACTGTCAAATTTAATGAGCAATTTTACTTATGTAAATTTAGGAAAAAATTCTGGTGATTTTATTCTAGAATAAATATTGGCTATGTCTATATGATACGAAAATGAGTAAGACTGGGGGAAACTCTGGAGTCTTGAAGCCAAAAAACCCTTGATTAAATAAAAATGTTTAGTCATGATAAAATAAACATAACATACCATCTTAACTTAAAATTTACCATTTTGGGGCCGCCTGGGTGGCTCGGTGGTTGAGTGTCTGCTTTTGGCTGAGGACGTGATCCCAGGGCCCCCACAGAGAGCCTGCTTCTCCCTCTGCTTATGTCTCTGCCTCTCTGTCTCTGTGTCTCTCATGAATAAATAAATAAAATCTTAAAAAATAATTTACCATTTTTAAGTCTATAGGCAGGTAGTAAATACATTCATTTTGCCGTGCAACCAATCCCAGAATTATTTTCACCTTGCAGAACTGAAACTCTACAGTCAATAAAGAACTATTTCCCACTCCTCCCTCCCCCTAGCCTCTGGCAACCACCAATCTACTTTCTATCTCTATGAATTTCACTACTTTAGAGACCTTATGTAAAGTGAAATCACCTAGTATTTGTCTTTTTGTGACTGGCTTATTTCACACAACATAGTGTCTTAAAGATTCATCTATGTCATAGCATGCGTCAGAATTTCCTTTCTTGGATGAGATCATGTCATTTGAAAGAACATGGATGAACCCTCGAGGGTATTATGCTAAGTAAAATAAGTCAGACTACAAAGACGAATACCACAAAACCCCACTTCTAAGTGGTATCTCAAGAAAAGGTGAACAAACAAAAAGTGGAATCAGACCTATAAATACAGAGAACTAATTGATGGCTGTCAGAGGGTGGGTTGGGCAAAATGGGTGGAGGGGCGGGGGTGATACAAGCCTCCAATTATGGAATGAGAAAGTCACAGGAATAAAAGGCAGAGGTAAGAGGTAAGGAACACAGTCAGGGATACTGTAATAGCGAAGTGATAGGACAGATGGTAGCTATACTCGTGGTGAACATAGAATAAGGTATGAACTTGTCAATAGGAAAAGGACAAACATTATATGGTCTCACTCATTTGGGGAATATAAAAATTTGTGAAAGGGAGAGAAGGAAAGGAGAGAAAATGAGTGAAAATATCAGTGAGGGTGACAAAACATGAGAGACACCTAACTCTGGGAAACTAACAAGGGATGGTGGAAGGGGAGGTGGAGGGGGGTTGGGGTGACTGGGTGACTGGATGCACTGAGGGGGGCACTTGGCGGGATGAGCACTGGGTGTTATGCTAAATGTTGGCAAATTGAACTCCAATAAAAAAATTTTTAAAAGTACAAACTTGTCAAATCACTTGAAACTAATGTAACACTGTTGCCAACTATATAGAAATAAAAAAAAATCCTGTCTTTATAACATAGGCTGAATAATATTCCACTGCTTGTATATACCACATTTTATTTTATCCATTTTATTTTATCCAACCCACTTGGAAGCAACCTTCCATCTTTGGGCTATTGTGCATAATGCTGGGTGTGCATATAATTCTTCAAGACCATGCTTCTGATTATTTTGCATTATATACCCAGAAGTAGAATTGCTGGATCATAGGGTGGTTCTATTTTCGATTTTTTGAGGGGCCACCATATTTTTCCACAGTAGTTGCATCATTTTACTTCCTGCCACACACAAGGGTTCCAATTTTTGCACATCCTTTCCAACACTTATTTTCTGTTTGGTTTTTTAAAGTTTGGCATCCTAATCAGTGTAAGGTTGTTCTTGGTTAAATTTAAACATAAAAATTATTAAGTAGAGTGAAGTTTCTTATATGTGTAAAAAGAACTATAACTCAATTTTTGCTTAAGTTGCTTATCCTTTTTTCAGTTTATTTTTTAAAAGGGAGATACATATCATGTAGCAACATATTTTAAAATAAAATTATTTCACACTTAGGGGTCTACTTATCTATTGCTGAGTACAAACCATCCCAAACTTAGTGCCTTACAACAATGAAAGCAATTTGCGATCAGTAATTTAGTTCAGAAATCAACTATCTGTACAGGTTTGCAGGGGACTGCTCATCTTTGCTCCACTTGGCATCAGCTGGAATGGATGTTTGGAGACTAGAACATTATGAACATTTTTTTTTTTTTTTTTGCCCCACATTCTTCCTTTTATTGCTTGCTATGGTCATTGCTACAGAACTTAATAACATTTGTATGTTTTCTTTGTGTTGTTGCCATTTCTCTTTTACTACAATCAGAGTATGGAGGCTGAGTCTTATCAACTCTGTAGAGGACTATTTTTATGGTGACCAGGTAGGAAAGGGAAACTGAGACAGGAGCCAGCAATTCTTCATTATTCAATTCAAAAATCTAAAATGAAAACTTTACTCCTCTACACTCAACTATCCAGTAAGATGCATATCAAAGTTTTGACATTGTCTGGTGGTCAGTGCTGGCTGTTGACTGGGACCCCAGTGAGGCATGTGGGCAGGAATGCCTACATTTGGCCTCTCCAGTGTAGGTTCGTGGCTTCCTCGTAGTGTGGTGACTAGGTTCCAATAGGGAGTGTCCTGAGAGAGAGCTAGGAGGAAGTTGTATTGCCTTTCATGTTCTATTTGTAAAACATGGTGCTGGGTTTTTTTGTACTCTACTGTTAAAGAGGTCATAAAAGCTCAACCAAGTTCAAGGAGGAGATGTGATTCTGGCTCCCGATGCCCCATCAAGGTTCTTGTCCCAGTGGCAAGGTTCTAAAGGAGTATGTGAAGTGAGAACTATTGTTGTGGCCATTTTTGGAAGCCATGATCTGCCACTCTTAGTGACTTGCTAAACCAGGTAACTGTATGTGGAAGCATCTCACTCTAACACTAAAAACAGTCATGTGTTATGTTTTAAGGTATATTATAGATCTTAACCATGCTATGCTATATAGAGATGTACTAAAGATACTTGGTGTTGTGTGTGTGTGTGTGTATGTGTGTGTGCAAAAATTATCCTCTACTTACATACAAATAAAGTCTGTCTGTCTATCCTGCCTCTATTCTATGGCTCATCTATAAGCCTTGCAGGCTCAGAGCAAGAGTATGGCTGGAAAACCACGTATCCTATATTTAAATAATTAATAGTTGCAAGTAATCAAGTTAGTAACATGTTAAGAAGAATCATTTCCATTCTCTTGACAAATGCTCATTCTTAACAACCTTGAAGGTCAGATTTTAACTTAGAATTTCCAATCCTACAGGTTCTCTGCCAAATGTGATTGGGAAATAATGCCCCTGACTGCTATGTCCTTTTTCCTTTTCTTTCCACCCCCAGCCCCAGTTCCATCCAACACGTTGAAGAATCTCATGCACATCCATGTGGACATCCCAGCTCATGTCCAAATCTCAGCTACGATCCCATACTATGTGTGGCTACTCTTTAGCCATCCCTCAGGGCTAGGAGTACAAACATCAGAAGTACAGAACACCTTCCAGAAGGTGCCCATGTAGATGTTGGCAGCCTACAGGGCATTTGGGGGCCATTTGTGTAGGGAATTCTAGGGCCTAAAATTCACTGAATGTGATGTAGAAGTGGGGATGTGAGTTCTGAGTGACTTTGTCCACTTAGCCCAGTGCACTTAGCTCCCATAGGATGGAGGAGGGCCAGTGCAAGGATCTCTAAAGCTCAGGAACCAGAATAGGGAGACTCTTTTCTGGGTCTGAGGGTGGTAACTGTGGGGAAGTAGGAGAGTGAGCAGTAGTGCTCCTCTCTGCCTCAGGCTCTGCTTTGAATGTTAGATGCAGCCACATATTCTCTCCTCTCATGTTTTTCTTCTTTCTTCCTTTTCCCTTTTTTTTCTCTTTTGTCCTTTTTTGTTCTTCTATTTTTTTTCTCCCTTTTTTCTATTTCCTTTCTAGATCTTCTAGTTCCTCTTTTTTCATCTTTGCAAACTCCCAACCCTCATATTTAATGCTGGGACTTTGTTACAGGCCTTTCTTTTGCGATAGCATTTTCTGCTGGGACTGAGGTGGTTCTGTCCCAACAGCAATTCCATTGACTTTCTTTATCTGCCATTTTACTGTATTTTCTTTCATATCTAAGTTGGAGTCTGAGCCTGCGTATTGGTGCTCTTGATACCCATGCTCATGGTTTGAAGACTTAAAAACCAAGCTTTGTCGTATAGTAGCCATTTCATTCAAGGTGATCAAAAAAGGGTTTGCCCTATTGACCTCCAACCACTCATGAACAAACAACTTTTATTGGAACTGGTGATACTTGGAAGGTACATTTGGAAAGAGTGAGTCAAAGCTGTTTGTATCTTATGAAAAACATTTTTTCCCCTGGTTTTTAGTTCATTTTAATTCAAGTAACTTAGCAGATGCTTTGGGTTCAGTTCCAGTTGGTTTATCCAAAACTAATAAGACAGAATTAATTAACTCACCATTCACCTCTTTTTTCCTCCTATCCTGTTTCATGTTCTCCAAGCCTCCTCTTTGGCTTGAAATATTTTGCTATCTTATACCTAACAGCTTGTTTCCTGCTCCTCAACTAAAGGTTACTTTAGTTTCTAATGGATTTGCACATCCTCCATGTCCAAATGGGTGATGTTAAGACGTAACAAAGGATACTCCAATCAATTATCTTTTATGCCATTATCTCTGCTGGCTCTTGTCTCTGGCAAAATTCTAAGGTCAGAATACTAATATTCACCAGTGCTCTTCCACATAGCTTCTTTCTCCAGATGGTGTTCTTCATTCTATGGGCTAACCTAAACTTCCTTGCAGCCTGGCAGCTGGCTTTCCTAAGAAGGGCTAAGTTGGAGCTACAAGGCTACATCAAATATAGTCTCAGAAGCTACCCAATGTCATTTTTTGCCACAGTCCATTGGTCAAAGCAAGTCTCAGGATAAATACAGGTTTAAGTATGGAAAAAAATTGATTCTACTTTTTGCTGAAAGGTATAAGTCTTATCACAAAAGGCATCTGATGTAGGAGATATTGTTGCAGTCATCTTTGGAAACAATCAATCAGAAGTATTAATAAGAATTTTCAATCCTGAGACTTATTATTTTCAATTTTAGAAAATTCGTTATTTCCCCCTCCCCCCTTTGTTATATTCTCTGTCCTCTCATTTAGGAATTCCTGTTAGATAGATATTGAACCTTCTGGGTTGATCTATATCTTAACTTTTCTTCCAATTTCTGTTTTTTCTTTTAATTTTTAAAAATATTTTATTTGCTTATTTGAGAAAGAGAGAAAGAAAGAAAGCAAGAGCAGAGGGAGGAGCAGAGGGAGAGAGAGAAGCAGACTCTGCTGAGGTGGGAGTCTGATGCAGAGCTCAATCCCAGGACCCCAGGGTCATGACCTGAGCTTACTAAGCCACCTAGGTGCCCCCCCCCAAGTTCTGTCTTTTTATCTTTTAGACGATTTCTTTATTTTCCCCCAGAACCTCAACTGAATCTTGTATTTTGCAATGTTTTAAATTTTTAAGAACTCTTTAGAGTTCTTTGATTGCATATTTTTCTTAACATTGTACTCTTATTTTCCAAATTCAACTTGTTCTCTAATATTTTTTAAATTGAAAGGGTTTTTTTTTCTATTCTCTTAATTATCATTGTTTCTTTTGCGGTCTGTTGTTTTATTTCTTCATCATATTTATGAACAAAGCACAGGAAGACAAGCTTGTTTAGTAGTGGTAACTAGTGTGAGTTTTCTCTGTAGATGTTTAGATCTGTTGAACCAACGAGTTTCTGTCATTCATGGAGATATGAATATGAATATGAATAGTGAGTGATTACTGAAAAGCTTCACTTAGGGAGTAAGATCAGAAAGTAGGAAGGCAAGTAGATCAACTCCATTCTGTGTTATGCCAAGTAAGGAAGCTTTGTTCTGGAGCACTTCCATTCCTCCCTCACTGGTCCTACTTTCTCCCTGGCACATTGGTCAGTTTGGTTTGGTTTGGTTTGGTTTTGGTTTTGGCATTAGTACTTTAGCTTTATATTGGTGACAAGCATTGCAACTATCCTAGGAAGAGTAGGATGGGCTTGATGAGTGGTCAAATTGAATAGTTGCTGTGTAAATAATTCTTAAGTTAATCTTCTTGATTTTTACCCCTTTTCCTAGTTTGGTCCCCACCAAGCTTGGAGCCTCTCCTTGGCTTTGTTGCTGAGGAAAATTATTCCTATCCTTTTTCAGCTTTTTCGGTGTCCACTCTATTTTCTATCTTCCAGAGATTTACCAAAAGCTCTGATTGCCTGATGTTTCCTCCTCTCCTTTACAACACTGCTATGCACTTATTCTTTTTGTGTTTTATTATCCTAACTTGGGGATATACTCTGTCTGCCATATTGAGATGGAAGACTCCAACATGATATTAATGGTTACTTTGTATTCCGTGATACGGATGGACTGTAATTTGCTTAAATGTGCTCTTATTTCTGAGAAGTTAGATTGTTTCCATTATTTGGTTGTTACTCTTATAAATGTGTCAAGAAGGACAAAATGTTATTTTAAGAGCTAGTTCTGGACATAGCTGGAATAAGTCGGATGAGTCAACAAGATAGCAAAAGTGTTTTCCATAAGAAATAAGACTTTTTGTGAGGAGGAGGGAGTAAACGCACTGAGGAGAAGAGAAGATTGAAAGATCGAGGCGGTCCAGCAATATGGCAGGAAACTGAAGCCCAAGTAGAAGAGACAACCAGAAGTAGGAGGACCTTGTCAGGAGAGGGATGTCTGAGATTGGCTGTACCCTCTGCCCTGTAATACCCTCTGGGGCCTCACACCTACAGCAGTCTTAGGGAGGGAAGGAATTGGCTAGTGTCTAGCAATGAAGGGTGACATGATGCAGAGAAGAGACATTGAGGATGAAGAATACAGCAGAAATAGGTACTTGAAACCAGAAGTTACTAGGAGAAATATAAACAAGTCTTCTCCTTCCCACCCTCCATGGATCCCCAGAGACACTGGAAGAGGGTTTGGGTTTCCCACTGTGTATAAGATAGGGATTCAGGGAAATTTTACTTGAAACTTGAAGTGCTAACCCCCTATATCAGGTTTCCTCCACTCCATCTCAATTTCTTTTTGTTGGGATACACTGTGTCAGGAAAAGTCTCTTCCTTTCTTTCTTTTCTTTTCTTTTTCTTTCTTTCTTTCTTTCTTTCTTTTTTTTTTTTTTTTAGAGAGAAAGTGTGCACACAACAGTGGAGGTGTAGGAGGGGCAGAAGGAGTAAGAGAATCTTAAGCAGACTCTGCACTGAGTAGGGAACACATCATGAGGTTCAATCTCATGACCCTGAGATTATGAGCCCAAACCAAGAGTCATATGCTTAACCAACTGAGCCATCCAGGTGCCCCCAAAGTCTCTTCCTTCTAATTAGAAAAAAATTCCAGGATGCTTTATGTGACTGGGGTTGCACTGCTAACCTTACCCTAATTCTAGCATATAAGGGCTTAGGCTTGGCCAAGAGGGAGGCCTGAAGGACCTGCTTGCCTGTCTCACCATATCATCTGGGCCGCTAAGAGGCCCTTGACTATTGTGAAAGAAAGCTTGGCTCACATTGGCTTACAACAAAGAGGGAGAAATGACGAACTGACTTGATGTGAAGTCGTGCAATAGAGTAGGCTTTAAGTTAAGCTTCATTCTCTCCCTGATAGTGCTGTTACTCTTCAAAGGGTCAAAAAATGACTACATTTTTTGATGATGGCACAAAGAGCAGGAAGAGAAGCTATCTTCCAGATGTTTCTCTTGAAACTTTTCTCATAAGATACCAATAAACTTCTCCTTATGCATGTCCACTCTTAAACCAATCCCTATTCTCAATGGCTCACATGGGACCTGAACCAGCCCAGAGAGATGGGATCACATGATTGAATAAGACTGGGAGAGGGGAGGAAAAACCTACTGGGAGAGTGGAAAAGGGATGTTAAGGAGACAGCCTCAATGCCCAGGGTGTTCTCTCTTTCATAGGCAGGGCTCCCTTCCTCCATCTCCAATGCCCATATGATAGGATCTTACTAATTATATGCAGCTATCTTCATGGCCTCTCTGATTTGATGCCTCCATGAAGGAGAGATAGCAATTAAAGTTGGTTTCTCATTACTCTCCAAGCCCACTGCCATTTTCTGACCCTTGCCAACAAGGATTACCTTCTCTATCTCTTTAGTAGGATTCTCAGCATCAAAATAGTTGTCAAGAAATTCCCATAGCCTCTACAGTCTACCAAATGTTTTACCTCATAAGCAGCACTCTTACGGAAATATTGGTGTTCTCAGCTATCTCTGGGAAGTTGCCATGACAATTCCATGCCTCCTCCTCCATGCAGATTATTGTTTGCTAGCTACCAGAGCATATAAACATTTTAGATGTAGTTGGATATCCCTAACTGCCTGTAAAGGAGATGGTACCAATTCACACTCCCATAAATAATGAATGAGCGTCTGTCTCCTATCACATCCTTGCAAACATTGTGTACTATCAACCTTATGATCATTATAAATTTTATAGGTTAAAATTCTTAATTTTGTTTATCTCTTGGTCGGCTAGAGTATACTTTATGTAATTCTTTTGTGTGTTTAAGAGTCTCTGCAGGAAATATTTTCTGAGCCCTTGCGTATCTAGGACAAACCATTGCCTACACACGTGAATGGAAACCTGAAGGTTCTAAGTTCACAGCACAATTGCATCTTGGTTTTGAAAAGAAGTGTGAAGCTAAGCTGATTTTTATCTTGATACATAACTTGATAGTTTTGAATCCTTGAAAATTGTGGGGTTTTTTCTTTTTGTCATCTAGACTTTTTTCTCCCAGAACTTATTTATGCATATGTTTTTTTTTTTATGTGCGGTATACATGTGCATCAACACACCAGTTTCCCTCAAGAACATGTTCCTATATTTTAGATCTACTATTACCACTGTCTATTAGTACTGGTTTCTTCTTCAGCAAACCCCAGTTTTCATAAATTGTATCCTGGCTCCCTATTTCCTGTGTCTATTTGGCATTTTATATCTGGTCTACTTTTTCTTCACTAACTCTCCAATGATAACACACAACACATTTTGCACATCTTAAAATGTATTAATATACACTAACACTTTTGGGTGATTTATTCACTTATTTCATTAATAAGGCATTTACAAAAAAAAAAAAAATAAGGCATTTACAATTGTTATTCTTCAGAGCCAGGCTCTTAATAAGTACAAAGATAAGATGCTTGCAAGGGCATTCCTGTGTCCATAACTAAATACAGGCTTTAGACCATATAATCAGACTTTGCCAAAAGCCCCTCTCTCTGACGCTCAGTTGCTTAGACAATTCTTTTATAACCATACCTATGTGAGGAATTCAAGGCCAAAACTGGTGACATGTGTTTAACCTTATACATTGTACCAATGATGAAATTTATTTCAAAAAGATTAAGTGATTAAACATGAGATAGCCACACAATTCCTGCAAACAATCATTCTCTGCTTTTTACAAGCCATTGTCAGCATTTATAAATAAAAGACTCTAGGTTTTGTGAATCACTAGACTAGGTAATTGGGGGTGAACTGGCTGGAGTAATTATGTGGAAACCACATCCAGCTGATTCTTAATGTATTTTGTAGCTGTAACAACATAGAAGACAGTCTCAAACAGTAGTTTCTCATCTTGGCCACAGTTTGGAACCATCTGGAGATGTGTGGATGAGCCCAAACACACTGACCTCTCCAGACACTGTGCCCACTTCAAGCACATCAAGCAGTCTGGACAAACTGACCATCCTAATTTCTACTCAAAAGAGCAAAGCATATATGCCCTTTGATGTACAGTTCCATTTCCAGGAATCTGTCTTACAGAAATACTTGTATTTATGCCTAAAGATTCATTTTAAATATATTTATTTATTCATCCAACAAATATTTGTGGAGTCCATATTCATGGCCAGGACTGTTCTAAACATGGGAGATAGTAAACTCTTTGTGACCAGGATGATTACAGCCTTGTGGGAAAGGCCAGATAACAAACACACAAACAGATAAACTGGGGAAAGTAACAGATAATATAAGTAACGTAAGTGCTATGCAGAGAATTCAAGTGTGGCGCCCAGTGATGTTCTCTGGAACATTTACTTCTCACACAGGGCTGGGGGGACACGATTTTAGGCTTCTAAGTCTGTCTTCACTTTGCATATTTCCACAGGCTGTGGAAACCTCTCTCAGGTGTCTCCCCCTACATTTCCAGCAGGCAATGGGACTATAGCCTGGGAAGCAAGGCACTCTTTTCTGTTACCAAATGCTCCCAACCTTATCTGGTTTCTTTCAGTCTCTTTAAATATTTTATTTTTATTCTGGTAAAATACACATAACATAAAATTTATCATTTTAACCACTTTAAAGTCTATGATTTTGTGTTATTAAGTATATTCAGACTATTGTGCAATCATCACCACTATCCATTTCCAGAACCTTTTCATTAATTTTAATGAATCCCAGCTTATCAATGATTTCTTTCATGGATGGTGTCTTCGGTATTTTTTTTTTTTTTTAGATTTTATTTATTTGCTTATTCATGAGAGACACAGAGAGAGAGTCAGAGACACAGACAGAGGGAGAAGCAGGCTCCATGCAGGGAGCCCGATGTGGGACTCGATCCCAGGACCCCAGGATCAGGCCTTGGGCTGAAGGCGGCGCTAAACTGCTGAGCCACCCGGGCTGCCCCTTTGGTTTTTTATCTAAAGGGGATCACAAATTATAAGCATTTTAAGAAATAAATCAAGGACCAAACAAAGTCAAGGAATATGTTGTTCCTGTAACTGAGGAAAAACAGATAGAAAAAGTACATGCACACACATATTCATTCATTCATTCATTCATTCATTCATACTTTTCAGAGACAGGACATCAGAACAGACAACAAGGAGTAGAGAATCAGAATATCAATAAGAACAAAGAATTAACTGATAATGAATTCAAAATAAATTGTGTAAGATAAATATTCACAGTAATTTATTGAAATCATTATATATGTACTTGATATCACTTTATAGAATTTAAGAAGAATAAGAGTGTTGGAGAGGTAATGCTATATTGTTTTTTTTAATAACTGTATAAAATAAGAAGGATAAGCTTAATTTCCACATTTAGAAAATATACTGGAAAGCATTATAAAAAATAATTGTTTAATTCTTAGAAAAGAGATACTGATTAATCACCATCAAAGCTTTGGCAAGCAAACTTTAGGCGGGTTAATCTGACATATTTCTTTTGACAGCCATTGATCAAGATGATACATAGAATACTTTAAAAATATTGTTATTAATAGTTCATAGCCCTCTCAGAGGGACATAAAATGATTTAAAGTCTGCAAACCAGCTTCTTACATGTATCATAGATAAAATACAGTAGGGCAGCTAATGGTCGTCAAGGAGTTGCAAGAATATTGGGTGGATGATTTTGAGATACTTGAATTTGTACTGACTGACTTGATAAGGAGAGAAGAAATTTCATCTGCTGCAGGAGGAATTCAGGAGAAAGATGAGAAAAGTCCCTTTTTTTTTCTGGCTGTGAAACATTGGAATACGTAGACATCAGAAATCATGGAAGCTCATTCTTTAGAACATTGTGAGAATATGGGGAATCCTCCTCCCTGAATAATTTAAGTGCATAGAAAAAAATCATCTGAAAGACGGTATTACTGAGGGTTAAGTTCTAGATTAGTGTTTCAGTTCGTTAACACAAGATAGAATCACAAAATAGAATTGAAAGCACAGATTGCATTCTCAGACCCCCTGTACCATCACAGTGGTTCTTAGAGATGAGGGATCCAGCATGCAGGGCCTGGGGCCAGGTGATGGGACACCTGGGTTCACATTTAGTGGGGAGAGTAAGAGTGCCAGGATATTGAAAGACTGAGTGGACTGGAGGCACCTGCGAAAACACATTTGCTTAGAAACTCAAGCTTCAAAATTGCGTTGATAAAGTCGAACGCTACGCAGAAACTGATAGCACACAGCTAAGTAGAAATAAGTGGAGAGTAATAATAAGTAAACACTTCTACAACGCTGACCAGATACCAGCCAGCATTCTAAACCCTTCCACAGGGGCAGCCCTGGTGGCCCAGTGGTTTAGCGCGGCCTTCGGCCCAGGGCCTGATCCTGGAGACCTCGGATCGAGTCCCACGTCCGGCTTCCTGCGTGGAGCCTGCTTCTCCCACTGCCTGCGCCTCTGCCTCTCTGTCTGTGTCTCTCACGAATGAATTAAAAAAAAAAAAAACTTAAACCCTTCCATATGCCAACACTGAGAGGGAAGTAAAAAGCATGAATGTAATGTAGGGTGATAAGTTCTCAGCTTGTTTCGGGGGAAAGACTTGAGATTCTCATTTAAATAAGTATTAAGAGATTTAATTTTTATGGCAGTCCACTGAACTATTAGAAGTTGGTAACAGATCTGTATTTTTAAAGAAAGAATGAAGCCAGTAAACTGACAGGTATGAAGCCAACATAGGAAAAAAGAAACATTTCTAAAAATCGGCTACGTGTCAGGGATCATGTCACCTATTGTTTTTGTGACTTATCTCATTTAATCTTTACGATAATCCCTATAGGTGAGGGTCATTGCCACCATGTGATAGATGAGGAAACTGATGCTTGGAGCAAGTTAGTTGTCTCTCTGCTGCCTGAGACATCCCGATATCCAGGTCTTTAAGACTCTAGATTATGGGCTCTCTCTCTCTGATTTATGCTACCTTCTGTATAACAATAGGCACACTGGCAATCAATAAAAGCCTGAGTGGAATAAAAGGGAAGATTATAAAATTATAGTCTCCTATGACTATAGCTAAGAGAAAGCACATACGCATCTTGTCCCAGTTATCCATTGCTGAGTAGCAAAAATCTTAAAGGTACCAACAACAATCATTTCAACATGCCCCAAAATTCTTCTGGTCAGGAATTAGGCAGGGCACAGCAGAGATGTGCTTCACAATGTCTGGATTTTTCTCTGCTCCACAGTGTCTGGGTTCTTCGTTTAGAAACTTGAATGGCTGGAAGTGACCAGATCTGCTGGGCCTGGAATCATTTGGAGGCTTCTCTCAGATTCTGGGCAGACTCTGGGCTGGGAGGACTCAAAGGGTGGGCTCAGCTGGAATAATTGACTGCAGGTGTTATGCATGGTCTTATCATGTAGTTTGGGTTCTAAGACGGGCATCCTCTGAGGGAGCATCTGGAGGTTGAGAATTCCAAGAGGACCAGATGGACCTTTTCTGGCTCAGCTGTGGAAGTCATGCAGCATCACTTCTGCCTCATTCTATTGACTACCTGTGAGTCAGGAAGACGGGCCCAGATCAAGAGAGGGCAATGAGATTCCACCTCTTGATGAGGGAGTGGCAAGGACATGTAGAAGAGCAGGTGAAACCGAGAGAGTGCTGCTGCTGCTTTCAGATAAAACAATGTAATCACACATATGATCAGCAATTGGATGAGACCAAGGAAGTAAAAACTATCTGGAAGGATTGGAGTGTGCATGTGCATGTGTGTACCATTTAAACATTTCTCTTGTAAAATGTTTTTGCAAAAATTACTTTTAAATGATAAGCATGACCCTTGGAAGTGTGAACAGCTAATAGTTTGAACACAGATGTTGGCTGCACCTTCTGGTCTACCTATCATGCTCTCCAGATAGAAGTGGAGGACTTTTTTCTTAAGCTAAGTTGAACTTAAAAGGAAAAGGCAAAAGTGGGGTGTGTCCTAAGGTACAGGCGGGATGTGGCTTATTTGTCTTCAGGGTTATTACTGTGACTTGTTAGAAATGATTTAAACCATTCCTCAAAGGATTTAGTTTAGATCAAAAACAAAAACAAAAAACAAAAACAAAACAAAAACAAAAAAACAAAAACAAAAAAAAAACAAAACAAAAACCCGGCACAGTAAAGTTTGTTAGAAACTCCAATGAGAAAAAAAAAAAAAAAAAAAAAAAAAACCTCCAATGGGTTTTCTGGAGGAAGATTGTGAAATCTTTCTTTCAACTGTCAGCCTCACCTCAAGGTTTGTAAAAATATAACTTACCCAGGATGAGCAGGACAAGTGATAGCCTATTGGTAGGCAGCAGATGCTCTGCTTTCACCTTAGCAAGTGGTGCTGGACTAATTTTACTATTCCAGAAGATGGAAGTTTGAACTCAGAGGTAGATTGTTTCTCTCTGTGCTTTGAGTCTAGAATTTTCCTGCATCTTTTAATAAGGATGGTTGAGTTTTGCAGTGTTAGTAAAAGGATTCTCATTGCCTGTGTTTAGAAAAGCGCTGCCTAGATTTTGCCCAAATATTAGTTTATGAGTTGAAGTTTTTTCCAAGTCTTAGCTGGTAATTTTTGGTGAATTTCTGCTGCTTAGTATAGCAAGCCAATGTAAATGTGAAATTAAATCCATAGAACTAAATGTGCATGATGAATAGAACTTTGGTCTGTGTTGAGTAGCCTCTCTTGGAGTATTACTGAGCTTGAAGAAACAGGGAGCAGCCGTCAATGAAAACTTTGTGCTCTGTAGAAACCAGCCTACATAAATATTTTATTTAGCAGAGATAATAACAGATTTGTAGAATAACTTATTTTTACTGTTGCAATCAAATATGATTTGATCTATAAACTCCTAACCATATATTTACCTCCAATGATGTCAAACACTTATTTAGACATATCAAAAAAATTAATTTTGCCTTTTTGAACAGAATATGGAATCTGATTACGTGGGATCCACAGCTCTCTTTATTGGAAGTGACCATTTTCCCAGTTATGGTGAGTCATTTTGCGTATCATTTTTCAAAAAAGGGTATTTTAGAGTTGATACATACAACATGCTTCATTTTAAAAGTAATTCTACAGAATCCCAGAGAATTATATTTTGGAAAAGGCACTGCAATTTGGGAATTTCTAAAAGTGTTAAATATAGGAGATGGATTGTCATTGTGCAATGCTGGCCCCTTTACTCTCCTTCATGCCCACCCATAGTTCTGTCCTCCATCTCTTCTTGAAGAAGGAACAAAGGAAAGCAGCTAAATCCCCAGAAGAGAGATCAGGTTTGATTACAAGGCAGAAGAGCTCGTCCTTGAGAGCTGAGAGGCAGCCGGTGCTGATGCTTGGGAATATCTTCTTCATATTTTAAACTTGGCTCAGTTCCCAGGTCAGGGCTGCAAAGATGGACTGCAAACCTGTCACTCTGCTCCAAAAAGCACCGCTTCAGTGCTAGAGGACTTACCGGTCAGTCCTAGCCTTGGTCAGCAGAGACCTGGAAATACTAGCTGAACTGAAGTAACAGAAAAATGTGGCATTGTCCCCCAGGGTAGAGATGTAGCTTGTTCTTTGGATTCTCACCCAGCCTCAAGACTCCTGTACTGGCTAACTAAAGATGTTGGTGCAAACACACCTCACCACCACCACCACTTTGACACCACAGCAAACTGAACCACAACCACAGCAAAGACTGCTGAGCCTGGGTACAGAAATGGCACCACCCAATCGCTGAGAAGCCATCTAGAGGGATACTTTTGTGCTTTATTCATGCACTGTTTTAAAATAAAGGTCCTATTTTGATATCTCACTAGAAACCACCAAAGTCTTTAGCTCGAGGGCTAATACCAATGGCTGTACTTCTTCCTAAGTAACACTAATCGTATAACTAGTAATTTTTTTTTTCCCTGACTGCTCTTTCACTGTGGTGGATAAAACAGTATGAATGAAATTGATGAAAAAATGATAAACAGTAGTAGTAACCAACAGGTTTTGAGTAGTGACTATGTGCTAGGACTTTGTGTATGCATTATCTCCTAATAGATTAAAAGTCACAAGTCTATAAAGTAGACGCTCTTATTATCATCCCATTTTACAGATTAATACCGTAAGGCCTACTGGGATCAAGTAAATTGCTTTAAGTCAAAGCCAGTGAGTGGCATAGCCAGAATTAGACACCAGCTCTGTCTGATTCCCAAACCCAACCTGGTAACTGTCTTCCTGCTCAGGGGGTTATGAAGAATGACAATGAACACAGTGTCGCGCTGACATGGCAAATTCCGAAATTGCCTGGTTCCAGTGATTGACAAAAACAGTTAGCTCAAGAAAATTCTTATCCATCCAAAACTCCAATTTAAGTCATACTGAAGTGATGCCAGGAGGCCAGGGACATTAATTTGACAAATGAGAAGTGTCCATTGTCACCCTTGGGCAAGGAAGTATGCTTTCAGAATAGAGTTTCCTGTCCCTCTACTAGTTTGTAAATCTCAAGCTTTCTGGCATTCCAGGGCTGAAATTAAAGCCCAGTTGGGCACACAGGATCAGACCTGGACTAGAGCAATGAGTCACAGCCAATTCAAATATGCTACTAATTCAGCAAAGGATATACTCCCAGGGTAGAAAATCCCCATTAGAATCCACAACTTATAATAGAAATATTGTCTAAAACTTTTCATGTTCAGAGGGTAATCCTCAGCAAATA